>NC_140483.1:159684580-160884580 GCF_964271855.1 Acomys minous | reverse complement strand
ACCTCCCCCTGTATATGCTCATAGGGTATCAAGTCTCTTGTTGGTAAACTACTATCCTTCCTCTGTGTGCTACCAGGTCTCCCCCTCCAAGGGACATGGTCAAATATGAGGCACCAGAGTATGTGAGAAAGTCATATCCAACTCTCCACTCTACTGTGGAGAATGTTCTGCCCATTGGCTAGATCTGGGTAGGGGTTTAAAGTTTACAGCCTGTATTGTCCTTGGCTGGTGCCTTAGTTTGAGCGGGACCCCTGGGCCCAAATCTGCCTATCATAATGTTCTACTTGTAGGTTTCTAGGACCCTCTGGATCATTCTACTTTGCTATTCTCCCATGCTTCTCTCATCTAGAGTTCCAATAGGATGTCCTCCCCTCTATCCCAGTTTCCTGGTAAGTGAAGGCTTTCATGGGACATACCCCTTGGGCTAGTATGCAGATATATGTGGTACATATACACTATGGAATACTATTCAGCTATTAAAAACAAGGAATTCCCGAAATTTGTGGACAAATGGATTGAGCTAGAAACGATCATAATGAGTGAAGTTAACCCAGAAGCAGAAAGATTCAAATGGTATATACTCACTTAGATCTTGGTTTTTTAATGAAAATATGATGACTTTATCCTAGAAGCCCGAAGTCATACATAGATGTACTGGTTGATGTATAGGTCACTTGATTTTGATCCACATCAGAGAAATCAGGGAGAGATAATTTCCACACTTAAACATTGAGAGATTTCCTATAACAATGTATACTTTCTCCTGTCTTCTTCTGCCATGACAGGGTACTGGGTAGCTTAGTGGTCTTATTCCACAGGGAAGCAGTCTGCTGTTCTTAAAGACTTGGGCATGTGCTTGCTATTTGTTGGCAGACTACTTTTGTAACCTCTGCTTTTAGGTACTTCATTCTTTAAGGTGGTCTGCCTCTATTCTCTGGTTGCTTTAGTTTATTTATTATGCAGAAGGAATGATGCAAACAAAAAAACTGTCATTAATGGCATGATGAAAATGCCATGTTTTAGACTGATTATTTGCTCATCAAACATTTATTGAGCACTGTTTTCTGCAGTGGTTTATTTGGGAAGGAAGGATTGAGTTCTATAGGTGAATTGGGAGCCTGGTTTATTCTGATGAGATGATAAAAATCAGCATTAAAATGGAACTAATATCATAGAGTAGACATTGCTTGCTTTTACCCTTCCATCCTTTAAGCCCTTCTTTTAGAGTAAATTCTGTAGCTTCCATTTACATAGAGCTAGGAACCTCTTTTTAGACTTTCATCTTGTTTCTTTTGTAATATACACATGTTCTTGCATTCTTGCATTACAATTCCGTCTTTTCTCTTTGTCTGTCTAGTGATGCATACCATCTGATTCCCATTCTCTACTACTTAGTCCTTGAATATTAGTGGAGAGCTATGAACCTGAAGGATGTGTGTGTTTCTCACAGAAGTGCAGAAAGCCAATCAAGAAAAGCCAGGATGGCTTGGAAAGCTGCCTTTGCAAATCAATACTGCTCTGTCTCCATCTCTGCATTTGATTGCAGCATTTTGGGTTTATCTGTTCCCAGCTCCCATTCTTGCCTTCCATTCCAATCCTTGCAACCCATTCTCTCTCTCTGATACTTCTCTAGTGCAGTTCCTAGGGGTCTTAATGTCTCTGTCCCTCAGTCCCTCATGGACTTTTCCATATGCTTGCTTTCAGAATAACGAGACTCCAAATTTGGCATGTTGATTTCACTGGAAAGCATCCTTGTGCTAAAACAAAGCAAAACAAATAAACAGGGAAAAACTACCTGAAAAAACAGTGTCAGCAGGAACAAAAGAGAATACTTAAAACAGTAAAAATGATATTCCAGAGGAACCATAAAGACATCATCTATACTTCTGAATTCCTGCCCTTAACTAGTAGTGGGGCAGTGAGTAAGCCATGGTTTCCCTTTTCAGAAAATGAAGCAGCTAGATTAGACTTGCTTTAGGGGACCACAAAACGTGGAATATCCTAACTATGGGGAGGAAACATGACCCTGACATGTTCTATAAGTCTTCTCCATCTATGCCTGACATGTATATGGGGAGACGTTCAAGACATAAATGAGAAATCCAAGATAATTTTACTTCTTTATGTCAGCTTTCACAAGAACTGACCACCCTCACTTGACAGCAAGCCACACTCAAGTGAAATGCTAGAGACCACACAAAATCATGGTAGCTTGTGAGGAAAACCCTTTCCCTTCTCTTTGCATCATCATCATGATAAACATCAAATAATACAAGCATTAAGTTCAGTATTTCCTGAAGACAGATGGCCTTGGACCATTTCTCGCCTGAGGAGGATAAGAACAACTATATAGAAAGCAGATTAGAGGCTTAAGGAATCTGTCATCTCCAATGTAGAATGCCTAGGACATGAGAAGTGCCTTAGTCCATTGAACTCAAAGAGATCTGCCTATCTCTGCCTCCTGAGTGCTGGGTTTAAAGATGTGTGCCACGCAGCAACAGTTAAAGTTTTGTTTTTTGTTTTTTATTTTTGTTTTTGGAGACAAGTATGTAGCCTTGGCTATCCTGGAACTTGATCTGTAGACCAGGCTGACTTTGAATTTATCAGTTCAAGATCTTAAGGCACTTAAGAAAAGATGAGAAACAAGATGGGGACAGTTAAATCTTCTGAGTCCCTGCGAGATCTTGGGCTTCATCTGGCCTGGGGTTTCAGAGTTTGTGTGCTGGCCCCAGGATAGTTATCTGACAGTGGTCTTGAGAGGTGCCTTGTTTTCTGTGGCTCTTTTCTTAACGCCTTCTGGGCTGTCCTGAGCTCAGACCTTTACGACAGACCTCTGGGGCATCTGTTTCTGGAGCAAGGCCAGGGTGTCCCTCTTCTCAATGGAGCGCAGCTGCTTCTTCTTTGCCTTCTGGAGCTTTTTGGCGTTTCCTATCACTTGGACAATCTCAACCTTGAGTTCATTCTTTAGGTGCAATCTCGGGTTCTCAGCCTGGGGCTCTTTCTTCTGCGACTAGCGAGTACCTCTGTTTCTCCTCCTCCAGGTGCTGTGCGAAGACCCTGGTTAGCTTCACCCCCTGTTGATACTCCTTCATCATCCACTGCCAGGAGATACTCAGGCGCTTGTTCAGAGCCATCTTTTAGAACCTCTTCTTTGAGTGGTCTTTCCACACAGGGCCGTATTTGGGTTTCCCTTTTAGGATTACAGGAAGCTCCTCCTTCTTTAATTTCTTGGGTGCCAGGATGTGGGGAGAAGATATAATTTGCTTCTTTTTGTCTAGGCCTCCTGCCCCCATCTCTCCAGGCGGAGGTAGCTTGCTTGGCTCCTGCTGGAACTCCGGGGAGCTAGGTGCCTGGGATGTCAGTTCCTGTGCTGGCTGAGAGGGCTCGGGACCTGGTGCTTGCTGGCCCAGGCAAGGCTCAGGAAGCCTTACTTACGTTAGCCATTTCCAGAAGCCATTTTGAGCCAGTTTGCACAATTTTCACAAACTTTCTGGATTTTTTAGGAAGAGGTTTAGCTGGTACCTTTTCTCTTCCCCTTGGCCTGGCCTTTTCTGCTAGTCGTAGAGAAGAGAAAATTGTAATCTTTCTCTCTGCTCTTCAGCAGTGCATGGTCACCCCATCATTCACTCTAACAGACCCTGCTGAGTACCTACAGTATATCTGGAAGCCATTTCTGTTTGGAAGTCAGTGGCGGTCAGCCAACATTTCAGTAATATTTGCTTTCTTAAGGCTTAGACAAATCAAATTCATTCAGTTCCCCAGACTTGATGTCTTTTGTCTGGCACTGTGTACTCTCTTCCAAGCCAAGATTGAGCTCATTTGTGTGGCCTTCACTTGTGTGTGTGAGTATGTGTGTGTGTGTGTGTGTGTGTGTGTGTGTGTGTGTGTGTACACGTGTGTGAGCTCTTTTTCTCTGTCTGAAATGCAAAGTGCCAAGTTTTTCTCATTCTTTCATCAAAAACATAGCATGAGACAAAGTTAAGCTTGAAAACCAGTTAAGGACAACAAAATAACAACAAATCACCTAAGATGATCTTCCTGGTCAGACTATAACTGTCCTGGCAGGAATGAAGTTATTATAAGGAGAAACATTTGAGACATTGGACCCCAAGAAATTATAATTCTCTAGGAGTCATGGACGGAGAAGGAGAAACTAGCATCTTATTATCATCCAAGAGGAACTTATTTGTACAAATTTCACAAAATTGTCTCCAGTAAAAATGTGTCACACAGGCCTGCTTATTTTCTATTTAAACCTAAGCCTCATTCAGACCCCAAGAGATGGGCTTGGGGGACCTCTCTCTTACTCTTGCCTGTGTTCATTTGCTTAGTTGATCTCTTCAGGACCAGTGGCTTATTAGGACATCTGGTCCCAGGCTCTGGCCTTACCTACTCTAGTAACAACACAACAGCAAACACAAGTCTAACACTTCCAATGGTAGCTGGAACAGAGCTAGAATGTAAGCATCCTAACTCCAGTTAGTTCTGTGTTCAGTACACCTTGCTCTGGTTTATCTCCCACAAATGACACTGCTTAAGACGTCATCTCATTATTACTGACATGGAAGGATCGAGGAAGAACAAAATAGAATGTCTGGGTAATCTCAGGAAATTCTCTGGAATTCAGTTTCCCTATTGTATTACCAGTGATGTGTTGCTGTGGGGATACATGAGGTAATGTGCCTCCTGGTCCAAAGGTGCTGGCTTTACACTCACTCTTGCTGTTCTCTGTTATTAGCCTTTTTCCTTGAGAAGGACCCTTTCAATATTTCAAAGTTGTATTGATTCTATAATGAGCATTTGGGACATCCTGGAAAGGAAGCAGGTATGTTATTTTGAGGGTAAAAGATCTCTTTGAGGAGGGCTACCATTCATCTAACTCCCTCCTGGGTGGCAGGCCCAGCAGGGAAGCAGCCATGTCCTTAGCCTGCATTTAGGACTGTCTCCATCAGGGAGAGTGAGGGCTAGAAATAAACCAGGCCTCTTTTTGAAAGTTTCACAAAATGGATCCTTTGGGTCAAAGGCCCCTTAATCTGCAAAACACAAACTGTTTTCTTGACTTGAGGCCTCAGCAGACTTCCTAGGCTTGAAGGGGCTTTGGTATGAAAAATGGATTATGTTTTGAAGATTAAGGGTCCTTTCATGCAAAAATATGCACTTGCCCCTTACCTTGAGCTCCCAATGAAACACCTTGTTCCTTTCTGGCTTAAACCCTCAAGCTTCATTTCTTATGCACAGATGGATTATGCCCAGCTGCATATTCACGGCCTATGGCTAGGGACAACCTCATAGAATGCCTAGCTGCCCCTCCTTCACAACCAGCCTTCTCTCCTCCTCCAAATATGTCTCAATTTGTTATCATTAAAATAAAAGCATATGGAAGTATTAAGATATTATAAAGTCCTGGTGAAATGTTCTGATAAAATCTGGAGGGAATGTGCATTTGGTTCTCTCATGCTGCTTGAACTTAAAGGAACGCCAGCATCTGAGTTGTCTGAGCATCAGTCTCCAGCTTTCACTCTAACATTGGTGAGATTACTACTCTTGTCACTAGGTGCTCTTTTTAAAGAAATCTTGCTTCAGTATTTTTTTAAATTGTTGCTTATTTGTTTACTCAGTTGTTTGTCTTAATTAGCTTTATTATGTAGGCTAGGCTGTCTTTTAATTGCCTGTTAGTATGTTGAATTGCAAACCAAAAAAAATTATAGTAGTGTGAGGAAGATAAGCAGGTGGTGAGAGTTCACTCTTTCAAGCAAAATAGAATGAGCTGTTTATTTAGTATATGACAAGTGTGGAGCAGGCTGGACAACAAGCACAGTTCGTCATAAAGCTTGGATAATGAGAGAAGACACATTCTGTCTTTTCATGGCTGTAAAACTACTGGGCAAAGTGCTTGCTGATAGGCAGGGATGATGGCTGGAGCCACTAAAGGAACCTAGCAGACTGGAGTGATGGCTTAGTAGTTAAGGGCACTTGCTACTCCTCCAGAGGATACGATTTTGGTTCCCAGAACCACAATATGTTGCAGCTCACAGCTGCTTGGAGCACCAGCTTCAAAAGACTCAATGGCTTCCCCTGGGTTTCTGTGGGAACCTACACCTATAAGCACACACATACACACACACACACACACACACACACACAGAGAGAGAGAGAGAGAGAGAGAGAGAGAGAGAGAGAGAGACAGAGACAGAGACAGAGACAGAGACAGAGACACAGAGAGACAGAGAGAGAGACAGAGACAGAGAGAGAGACAGAGACAGAGAGACAGAGACAGAGACAGAGTGAGATAAAAAAATAATTCTTAAATACAAGTGACCTAGCACAAACCATCTCATAAAGAACACCTGAAATAAACCTTTGGAAATATATTGGCACAGCTGATGTAATTCATTGTGTCCTGAGTTTGTTCTACCACCATCATTAATATGGTATGGACTCTAATATGATGTCAAGCTTCCTGAAATACAGAACTGAAGTCCCTGAATTCTGGGACTTATATACTCTAAAAGGTGCTTTCTCATAAGAGTGTGGCTTTGCACCAGGTATTTTTTGTTATTTGTGCTTTAGTCATTTGGTTTACTGAATGTTAGGACTAGAGTAAACATAAGATAGTATTTAGAGATATCAACTCATTGAGAAACTCTGTTATTATATTGAATGTTTTGTTTCTAACACTCTCATCTGAGTAGTACCTGTTACCATCCTCAGCATCCTTTCTGCTTGCTTGCTCTTCTGTACACACCTCTGTAGGAAGGACGCTACTCATTTTAATTCATTACTCTAACCATGGCAACATCTAATTATCTGGTTTGTATATAGTAGGTGAGTTTTTGTGATAGAGTAATTTTGCTCACACTGTCCAATGATCTGGAGATAGTCTCTCTCTCTCTCTCTCTCTCTCTCTCTCTCTCTCTCTCTCTCTCTCTCTCTCTCTCTCTCTGTGTGTGTGTGTGTGTGTGTATGTGTGTGTGTGTGTGTGTGTGTGTGTGTGTGTGTGTGTGTGTGTGTTTGTGTATGTGTGTATGTTTTCTTATCTGTCAAACCTCACTTAAACAACCAAATTAAATGTCAGTTCCCAAAGGGTGCTTCTTTTTTAAGAGTCATTCTCTAATTCACTATTTCTGAGTTAAGTTCTTCCCTTCCTTTGCCTCAACAATGCATTGAAGTGTTTTACTTAGTAAAACTTAATCCATTGAACTGGAATTTGAGTTTTACCGTTTTCTCTCAGTATAGATTCCTAAAGCCGTAAACATTTTCATCTTTCTCTTTAGTTACCTAGTGACTTTGGTATTCTACTACAGTCTTACATACTACAAGCCTCATATGGCTTTTTCAATCTGTAGTTTTCTTTTCTCTCTAATACACTTACTTTTCTCTTTAAATTATAGCTGTCTTATGAACATAAGTTCCACAAATTTTCATGAGAAGAAATATCTTTCATTGTCACTTGGATCTCACCACTGATAGGCATTGTCAAGAATTTTGGCAGTCTCTCTTTAGCTGTTTTCTCCCTGGACAGGTCTTCACACTTGTTTATATCTATTTGCTTTTCTCCCATTGATGCCTGAATGTCTGCTCCATCTTGGGTTTCTCCTAGCTACTGAAAACTATTAACTATGTCTGTATCCTGAAGTACAATAGGAACATCTAGTCTTTATATGGCAGTTATTAAAGCTTGAGAAGGTGTACTTTCTTTACATTGCGGCTTCTCCTTGAGTTCAAGAAATCTTAGCCTACTTCATCGGATTCTTCCCTTCCCCGTCCTACCAAAATGTGAGCATCGTGTGTTGTTTGCTTTCCTCACTTTTGAGTCACAGGTGTTCACTGATGTTCTAATCCATGCCAAGAGTTGTACCCACTGCCAGAGCACAGTGACTATCACTTTCCAACTCTAACTCTGGCTTCTTTCTCCATTGGGATGAAAAGATCCCATTGTCTATCAGAAATTCTCGGTTGAATGCTCCCCAGACATTTGCCATTGATTCTAATTCATTTACCTTAATGGTTTGTTGTCATGTATGACACTGTCCTTGACTTTACTCAGCAAATCAGGCTTAGTTGTCATGCCTGACAGCTTTTCATCACCTCTCCTACTCATTCACAGAATGTTGCTATTTTTTCCAGCACCCATATTTTGTATTAATTCATTCAGATTACAACTCAATTGTTATCCCATCATTTGTATCCTCCCATTCCTCCCTCCCTCCCAATTTCACCCTATTTCCCTCCCCTAGGTCTATGACTGAGGGGGACCTCCTCCCCACTTTATGATCATAGGCTATCAAGTCTCATCTTGGTAGCCTGCTTATTCCTTCTTTGAGTGCCACCAGACCTTTCCACAAAGGGGAGGTGGTCAAATATGGGGCACCAGAGTTCATGGGGATTCTGCCCAAATACAAGTAGTAAACATCGAATGAACCCCTACTCTGATCTAGCCAATGGACAGGACATTCTCCACAGTTATATGGAGAGTGGGAACTGACTCTGATAATATGCTGTTTTCTTCTTTCCAGTCATATTTCAAATATATGACAGCATGTTCATGCCACATGTAACCTATCCTATTATATTGCTTTCTCAATGCTTATCTTAAATCTTTCCAGTACCCCTTACAGTTAGACCCAGAAAAATAAAACATTAACAGGATTCTTCTGTTTGAAAACTGTCAGGGGTTCCATGTGATCTCATGGGGATGATCGTTGCTCTTGACTTGTACATTTTATTCACTCAATAAAAATTGATTAGCTTCTACCACATGCTTGGTTGCAGGTAGTGGATATACACAGAAGGACATAAAAGAATGTCTGATTTCAGCTTCCACTACAGAGAAGACATGAAGTAGTAGACAAGGAGCAGCAGTTGGCTCTTGCTTCACTGTCTGGAGTTCTTTTGTTTAATCTTCCTTTTAAAGTAATCCCATTCTTTTATTATTTTTCATGTACTTCTTTCCTGGGCAGGAAGCATCCTCAGAGATGAGACTAGAGGTTCTACACACATATGTGATCACTCTGTCTTTGCTTTGAATGGTCTATCCCATGTGTTTCTTTTCCAGAAATTTCTGGTCTCTGTTCGAGCTTCTGTCCCAGGCTGTAAGAGCCTATTCACATAGCATGGACTCAATAGATTTTTGTTGCATTTCAACAAATAAGCACCAAAAAACTATGAAATGTTTATTACACTCTTCTTTTTTGAAGGATCTGCTGAGAGTGCTGATAACCTGGGGAGAAAGTTCACATTTCTAAATATGGCTCAAATGAAATATTCATGAAAGAAATGATACTATATTCAACTTATGCTTCTATTGTTAATTTCAAGTGTAATACTTATGATCACAAGGTTTCTACATACTTCACATAAATCACACAATCCTTCTGCATACTTCAGTTTTTAATATGAAGTTCTGTGGTCTTTTCTAGAATCAACATTGCCAGGGATTTTACATTGCAGGTTGGTTTCTTGGCCTGTATTTTCTCCATGAATATCTTTACAACACATTTGTGACAATTTGTGGTCACCAAAGTGAGTGGGGGGTACTGCTAAAAATGGCTGTTTTTTTTTATAGTTTATAATAATAAAGCCTTGTGCCATAGAACAATCGACTTAAAATTCATTTATATTCTAACAGTTTTGTAAAATGTAACAGTTTTAGAACATGTTATATTGTGAAAGAAAGAAAGAAAGAAAGAAAGAAAGAAAGAAGGAAAGAAATAAAGAAAGAAAACTACATTGTAAAGGAGCTTGGGTTTTGAAGTCTGTAGAATGGATATGCTAAATATCTCACTGATAGGTTTGTTCTGTAGATTGTATAGTATGGGTAATAAGAATGCATTTGACATTGTATCTACCAGTACCAGGTGCTCAGTGGTCTTTCCTTTGCTCTCACTCACATATTTTAAAATATATAAAGCCTTCATCGTCAATGATAAAAGTGAGAGGTGGGGATGGATAGAGCAAGGGGAGGTAACAATATAAACAAAAACACTGACTGTTACAGGTTTTTATGTTTCATTCATGCCACTGAGGTGAGAATTGAGTGGCATGGCGTTTACCTCTATTTAGATGGATACACTCTATTGACCCCCAGTGCTTAGGCTAGGAAGGTAGAGATTCATGAATGATTATTACAGACATATTCCAAAAAGATAGGTGGACTTGAAGAGGTCACTTTTCAGAGGAAAAGTGCTGTAGGATCTCTCTGAGCTTAGTGAGATGATAAGAAGAGGCTTTATTGACAAAGGAAGAGGGTGAATTTGAAAGAATGTATGCTGATGAGTTGTAGAGATGGTGGTTGAAAGTTAAGAGCTTCTCAAACACATGGTGTAAGAGATTGTGTGCATCATTGGGACACATAATACTAAATTAAGTTTAGTCTGGAATATTTTAAGTTTGAGAAAACTGAGATAGTCTAAGGAAGTTGATTATGGGCTTAACAATTACAATCCAAATTCTACAAAGTATAATGATTAGCCCTCATATCATTGGTTTCTAAATAACTTTGGGGCTCAGCCATTAAAACCCAAGACTCTCAATGATAAAAATGAAAAAAAATATATATATATATATATCAGTAGCTCAATTGTCAGTTTCTTAGTGTTCAACAACCACTTAAGTGGAGATAAGCACTCATAATGTAAATGTAAATCTACACTTTTTCTTATTTTTATGCATATCTTGAGTAGTTCTGAAAAACTCTGGGAAAACATTATTGGGTTTTGAGGTACTTTTGTAGTGTGGCTGGCCCTCTGTAGTCTTCTGCCATTTTCTTGCTCACATTGCCTCAAATTGTTCCAGTTATTAATCCACAGTTGTTGTGTTAGAGGAGGAGGGTCATTTTTAAGCCACATGCCCATTGCTTTGGTGACAATTGGATAATAAAACCATCAGCTATGTATTGCTCAGACCCGATAAAGACCAACGCTCACAATAGTCTTTATGTGCAGAAGGCCCTTAGGCTCAGTCTGCTCCCAGGATTGTGTTCAGCACTCCTGTGCTTCTGGTAGCTTATGACTGTCTGTATTTGAAGTGAGGTTTGGAAATAGGTTATAAACATATGTAACAGAGATTCCAGTAGTTTTTCTTTCCTTGTATGTCCTGATTAGCAAATTATAATTGGAGTTAATTGGGCTTTTACACTGAAGTGTGCTCTGAGTTGTGTTTTAAGTGAAAGCTTTACTTTGGCTAAATATGATACATAGGATAAGATTGCAAAACAAACAAATTGGTGCAATGCTTGACTCTCACTATTTAACCTGTTTTGAGATAAATTTCTTCTGATAGTTTGATAAAAGTGCAGATAATATTATATGTTTTAAGGTTACTTTAAAAACAATTCTTGTGCTGGTGACATGGATCATAGAGTAAGGGTGCATGCTTCAATTCCTGATGGCCTAAATTTGATCTTTAGATTCTCCATAGTAAGTGGAGAGAACTCATTCCTGCAGGCTGTCCTCTGATATTTACTTGCGTACAGTATCATATGTGGATCATTAAACACACACACACACACACACACACACACACACACACACACCATATATATTTATATAATGTACACATGACATATATAACATTTATATAATATAAACAATACTATATATTTAAAAACATTTCAGTTCACTTCTATTTCATATATGTGATCTTTGTTCAGATATTAACCTTGAAACAATATAGGAATGCTGGCATGTTTATGAGAGTGGTGGAACCTTTTTCAGCTTTTCCGCTTAGCTTGTGGATCTAAGGTCCTGGGGAACTTTAAGAATACCACATCCACATTAGTGGCTCTTTGGTTCTTGTGTCACAAACTGAAAGACTGAAATTCCTCGATCAGGGATGTTGAGTTTTCGAAAGAATTATCTTAGTATATGGAATTTAAAAGAAAAGGAGAAACCACTGGCCTTATACTGCAGGACAAGTCCTAGGGAGTAGGACACAATTCAGCTTTAGTCAGAGGTCCTTTTAAAGGATTTTTGGCAGAAACTGTGGCGAGGTATGGTGGCAGGTGGAGGGCAAACTGCTTAGTGCAGCTATCTGAACCAGGTCTCCATTGCCTTCTCTCAGCTTTAGCATGTACACGTGTACACATGCACAGTCTTTAGGAACAGGACATTAGGTTCCCGGACAGCAAACAGGAACCAAGATTCCAACACTGATGGTCTCAGGCAAGGACATTCTTGGAACTATCTTTCTCGGCAAGTTTCTGTCTCATTATAATTTAGAATATTACCACAGAATGATAAATCATTTTATTACAACTAGAGATTTCACTGTCCAGAGTCTCTTTTACTGTGCCTTTTCTTCCTTGCTAAACTTGATGTCTGACTTCGGGATCTCCTTGAGACATGGACTCTGGTAAAGAGTGGAGAAATAAGAAAAGTGGGAAACTATTCCATGCCTTGCCCTTTTTGATATCATGATTTTGGTACTCTAAACCCTTGGCTAACATTGTTGCTATGTTACAGGCTAGCTTGGTCCTTGACATTCTTATTCCTACACTTCTTTTTTTTTAATTTATTTTTTTATTAATTTATTCTTGTTACATCTCAATGGTTATCCCATCCCTTGTATCCTCCCATTCTTCCCTCCCTCCCATTTTCCCCTTATTCCCTTCCCCTCTCACTGTTCCTGAAGTCCTGAGATCATAGAGATGTGTCCCCATGCCCTGCGGTATGAACCTACCCTTAGCAACATTTTTGAAATATCTGTGCGTCTTTGCTTCCACCTGTTTCTCTGGCTACTGATTCTTTTGATCTGGGAAAATATATTTCTTCTCAGCTGCATTGCTGTGTCTTGTTGTTAGAGCCTGGGTAAATGGCAGGGCCATCCTATTTTCCTTTTACTGGCACCCCTTCCTCCTCTGAGGTTGGATGCTTGGTAACCTCAACTGACTTGCTCTCACATGTGGCCTGTCTCTAATCCAGAGAAAAGAGGGGGCTGCACATTCCTTTTACCCATGCCTTAGGCAGACATTTCCTTGCTCTTCTGCTCCTTTCAACTCCTCTTTTTAGTTATTTTTCTTTTAATTCTCTGGCATGAGTTAGGCATCACTCTACCATGTTCCCCTAAGCTGCAGGGCACATTTAGCATGCTGTTTGAGTGTTCTTGTGGAAGCTGGAGGTGCAGGCCTTCTATCCCCTTCTTACCCCCTGAAGAGTTTAGGGAGTGGGTGGGACAGCTCTGCACTGTCAGCTTCCACAAATCTAACTCCTAGTCTTAAAGATGTTTTATGGTGCTAATGTAGGTGAAAAGTTAAGAATTCCTCAAAGTGCAGTTTGGCTGCTTGTTTGGTAAATCTTACATGGTGGCCACAGACCTTTATGGCTGTATGATTCAACTAAAAATCAAAGCTGAAACAGCTACAGTTAAACCATCCTATTCAGTTCCTATTGGTACCCTGAGAGATGCAGGAAAGGAAGACTCAGGGGAGTTAATTAACATAGCCATGCTCCTTCAGCTTTTCAGGTCTGCATGTCAATGAGATAATTTGGCTCAAGACATAAGCTTGGATGTAAAAGCCTGGTTGAGACCATCAGAAAGGCTCACTTGGAGCCAGAAGAGGCTGTGTGTTACCTTCAGATGGAATTATTTACCCAGGTGCTCAGGGAATCTTGCATCAGGGGTAGTGTGTGGTCCAGTGTGTGACTTTTGGAATCCATGTATAGATTCCAGAGGATGAGCTTGGAAGTGGCTGCTGGGGACCATTTGATTTCTTTTTCTTTTCTGTGTGTGGCTTTGATGTTAATAATTTGGAGTACAATCTTTAGAAAACAGTGTGGGTGCTGAACTTGATTCATATCATGACAATGCACATATATGAACAGCTCAATTCAGCCATCAAATCATCTTCTGGCTTCAGCCAGCGCTAGCTCTCTTGGTCAACTAGTGCATCACACAGCAGTGGGCACCTGCAACTCCTTGCAGGTTATGAGGATCAAGGGGAGCCCTTGGCCCACAACTAGCCCTGAATTGTTAGCCTGTGAATCCTACTGGCAAGAACTCCCTTTGTGAGTGATTTAGAAGATCAACTATTCTCAAATTCATTTTAGAAGATGCTGAGGGCTGTCTCTATGATGGGTGGCTCAGCAGTCGTGATCCTGGAGCTTCCTGTTTGTAAAGTACATGTTGATGCTAGAAGCAGGATGCCTGTGGACAGTGGCTTCACTGAGCTGTGAGGCTTAGTGAAGGGAGTTCCTCAGTATGCATGGAAACGAGGAGATGCACATGCTGCCTTCTGATGCAAAGACACATAGCAGAAGGCCTCACTGTAGTCTCACAGTGAGGAAGAAGGATAGGGTGGAGGTCACGTGTATATTTTTAAAGTTCTTAGCAGAAATAAATATCAAATTGTTGTAAAAGAAATCCACTCTAATAATTTCCCTTGAATCTAATACACACAACATGGTATTTTGGCTTGTCACCGCTATTAGCCTTCAGTGAGACCTAATATTTTACACAGCCTCATTCTCACAAGCCGTCCAACTGCTGCACATGTCTGTCTCATATCTGTAGCACATCTGCAGCGAGACTAGTCACATTTGATGATTAATAGCCAGCCACATGTGACTTGCTCTAAACCAGATCATGCAGTCCTTCCTACCGATTGTGTTATTTGCCAGTTTTGCAGTAGTGGCTCAATTATGTAACCATTCCTTTCCTGAGTTTTCTGTCTTCTCTCCTTTTCACACTAGCAAGATCACAAAAGCAAGTAAAAAAGGTCCTGTCGTATGACTAGTGCTCAAACAGTACATGTTGCTTTCCTCAAAATGACTTTCACAGCAAATAAACCACACAGAGATGCAAAGGCTGGATTCAAGAAATAGGGAATCTTTTCCCGAGAAAAGCCAAGTACATAATAAATGGTTAATAACTGTCAACCAACTGACCTTATGTTGTCCGAAATGTTCATAAGAGTTAGTATTAAGCATCTAGTCCCAGCATCTGTCCTGATCCTTTGCTGGGAGGAGTATCTCAGAGAACATCTATGCTGGGCTAATATCCAGTTATAACTGAGTATATACCATGCATGGTTTTCTGGTTCTGGGTTACCTCACTGAGGATGATCATTTCTAGTTTCATCCATTTGCCTGCAAATTACAAGATTTTCTTGTTTAATAGCTGAGTAGTATTCCATTGTATAAATGTACTACAATTTCTTTATCTATTCTTTGGTTGAGGGGTATCTAGGTTGTTTCCAGATTCTGGCTATTATGAAAAAGATGGTATGAACATAATTAAGTGAATGTCCTTATTGTATGGTAGAGCATCTTTTGGATATATGCCCATGAGTGGTATAGCTGGGTCTTGAGGTAGCACTATTGCCCATTTTTCCTAGAAAGCAACCGATTAATTTCCAAAGTGGTTGTACAAGATTGCACTCCCACCAGCAATGAAGGAGTGTTCCCCTTTCTTCACATCCTCACCAGTATGTGATGCCTCTTGAGTTTTTGATCTTAGCCATTCTGATAGGTGTAAGAGGGATCTCAGACCTGTTTTGAATTGCATTTCCCTGATGATTAGGGACATTGAACATTTCTTTCAGTGTTTCTCAGCCATTCGATATTCCTTTGTTGAGAATTCTCTGTTTACCTCTGTACCTCATTTTTAATTGAGTTATTTGGTTTGGTGGTGTTTAATTTCTTGAGTTCTTTATATATTTCGGATATTAGTTCTTTGTTGGATGTAGGATTGGTGAAGATCTTTTTCCAATCTATAGGCTTTTGTTTTGCTCTGTTGACAGTGTCCTTTGCCTTACAGTTTCTGAGGTCCTACTTCTTAATAGTTGATCTTAGAGCCTGAATTATTGGTGGGAAGAATGGGGCAATGAAAGGACCAAGAGTGTTCAGCAGCCCCACAAGGAGACCATCAAGGCCTGCAGGTCTGGACCCAGGGGGGCCTGCACAATCTGTTGCACCAACCAAGGACAACCAAGCATGTAATAACCTAGAGCCCCTATTCAGATCTAGCCAATGGACAGCTCATTCTCCACCATTGTGGGGGCAATTGGGTCTACCTCTGACATGAACACTGGTGTCTCCAATTTAACCACTTCCCGTTTCTTGGTAGGGAGGACCAGTGGCACACACGGGGGGGGGGGAAGCTATCCAGATGAGACCTGATAGGCTGTGTTCATATTGTGGAAGAAGAAATCTCCTTCTGTCAGAGATTTGTGGGAGGGGAATAGGGCAGAAGAGAGAGCTAGGGTGGAAATGGGAAGATACAGGTGTTAGTGTTAACAGTCTTGTAAACAGTCTTGTAAACAAATTGAGAAAGACAATCATCATATTTCATATAACAACCTGTAAGAAATTGAAGTGCTAATCTTTGTTCTACTAGACCTTACTTTTTTGAAATCTTCATTTTTACTTTTAGTGCATTGTGGATCATTTTCATGTTCTCATTGTGTGTTTGTTTGCTGTGTGTATGGCATATATGTGTAGATATGTTCTTGAGTGCATGTGCATGTGGACTTATGTGTCTTCCTCTAGGCATCTTTTTAATGATTTCTCACTGAATCAGCAAGTTCACTGGTTTTATAGGTTGGCTGACTACAAAGCAACAGGATCTTCCTGTTTCTGCCTCCTAAAGCTGAGCTGAGCTTATAGGCACACAAGACTATGCTAGATATTATTATTATTATCATTATTATTGTTGTTGTTGTCATTATTATTTTATTTTTATTATTACTATGATTACTACTACTAATTACTACTATAACTACTATTACTTACTACTACTACTACTGCTACAGGACTGCTAGACATCAGAATGCAGGTTTTCTTACTTGTATAAGAACAGGAATGTGGCTCATTAATAGATGCTTACCCAAGTTTGTTATTCTCCTTGTTTTTACACTAGGGATTTGGCCCAAGGTTTGAAGCATACTAGGTAAGCATTTAACCACTGAACCATAGACTCAGGCCTTATTGTGATCTTTTAAGTCAACAGAGATACATTCTGACCTCACAGCTTCCTCTAATGTAGATAATCACAGACATTCAAAACTAAGAATCTCAGATAGAGGCATATAGATGCATTACCCAGCCAAGACAATGGCAGAAAACAAAACTACTTACCAGAAACCAAATGACAGGCATCACCATATGTTGTTTTATAAAATACAATGAAAGGGAGTCTCGATTTGGAACCACTGATACCTCTCTGTAACCTGTCCTTTTAAGGATATACTCAGAATATGTTGAGATGTTTTTCAGCAACTCTGGCCTCTATCAATAAGATGTCAATAAGAGCATTCTTTTAATTGTGGCAATCAAAGATTTCCCTAGGGAGTAAATGACATGTACTTGTAAAGCATGGGTTAGAGCAGTCAAATTTTAGCTATTACTAGGATTTCAGGCTGCCCCCTCTCCATGTGAGAGTGTTGTGTGTGTGTGTGTGTGTGTGTGTGTGTGTGTGTGTGTGTGCAAGTGCACACATGTGTATGCCCTTGTGTGTGGACATATGTATGCATGCATGTGTGCATGTAGACACACACACAGCGACAGTGTTAGATATATAACCTTTTGCAAGCTGCAATGCTCTGCATCCTGTTTCCTCACAGTAACAGTTAAATGTTCCCCCCACAGATTCCCATTTGCACCCACTCACAGCAGACGCTCTGTAGAAGTCGGTATGGGTAGCACAGTGTGATTCCAGCATGTTGTAGTTCACTCCATGGATCTCGGAACAATCACTCCCACCCCCTACTTGCCACTCTGGTGGGATCTGGCAGACAGTCTTGGCAGCTGTGGCTGATACAGTTCTGTACTCAACATGTAGAGCTTTGTTTAGGCTCTGAACAAAACTTCAGGCTGCAGCTTTTTCCAGCTCACACTCTGCACATATGCCTCCCTCCCTTGCCCTGACAGCTGGGGCTTGCAACGACAGGCAGATTTTTTTTTGGTGGCATCTCACGATAAAATGGTGTAATTGAGCAATAAATGGAAATACTCAATTGTGCAGACATCCTTCTTTCTTTGATTTCTTCTTTTCGAGCATTACTGGCTTTCCACATTCAACTGGGAGACTAGCCAAATAAGGCGTACTTAATCATGTGTATAGGTTTTACACTTCACGCAATGTTTGTGCCCTCATCATATTTTAAAATGGTATCCATAAAAGTCAAAGTTCACAGTCATATGGCTAGGAAAAAAAAACTGCTTTCTAAAGCCTTCTTTCTAAAGGCTTACAGCCCAATGAACAAGACAGCCATAAAACAAAGAAATATAATGCAAGACAATCATATCTGACACAGAGTTTTAGAAAATAAGCCAATCATATTGACTGGACAAAACAGAAGAACAGCTTTTTAAAGACATAAAGACTATACAGATAAAGTATGTGACCTCAGGTGACTTCCAAGACTATGGGTAGGGCTTCATTCAGACACACTAATAAGGTAAAAGTACAGTGTCCAAGAAGAGTATGAAGTTGACAATAGCAAGTCATTGGTTCTGATAAATGCCATACCACTGAACACTTATTAAGGCCTGACAATATTAATATCATTATCATCATGACAATTCTGCTTATCGTTTATGCCACATACTGACCACTTTTTCTGTCCTGGGTGTTGGAGAGAGCACTGCGTCCTTAATTGTGTGATTCAGTCACCATGATAGTGCTGCTCCATGTATCTCCATTAAATAGCATTTTATAGATGAGGAAAAAAAAAAGAAACAAAATAACTTTCATGAAAAAATTCTCTTATAGATTATGTAACTTATATAGTATTACCTTTCCAATGTGGAATGTAGCAAACTTATATAGAAAAAATGGTGGGACAAGAAAATATTTGTTAGTCTAGCATACTGACAAAGTAGTATGACAAAGTTAAAGTTTTAATTTTTTTGAAATCTGGGTGTTTCCTGTGATTTGCTTCAGGAAAAATAATATGATCATCTTAGGTCTCTCTTGAACTTAAAAAATTTTCCAATAGAGTGTCACTGTGCTGTAACGTTGCCCAACTAAAGAGGTTGGCAAGACTTGTGTACCTCCCAAACCCTTGACTATTAGTGTACTCTTCAAAAGTTTCGGATATTCTGAAGTTTACAGGAGCCAATAAATGAATAGTCTGTTCAAAAGCTTCCTTAAGTGTCCAGAACATTCCACTGAGCTTTGTAGAATTTAGACTCTATCCTGTTGTAAGAGTTCTCAGTCTTCAAGGTACCCTGCCTGAATAGGCAGTAGCTGAAACATCCTAAGACAGTGTGCATATTATTGACTAAAGAAAAACAGAACAAGTGCTACGTGTGTTCTTCCTATGGTATAATAGAAGAGAAAGGGGTTCTGGCTCATCAAGTCTCAGTAATAAAGAGAGAGAGGTTTTTTTTAAGGCAGAACATGGGACAAACAGAGTTCTGTCACATAACCCTACCTGGATGTATTGAACTCTGTTTCTACATTAATTTGTTTAATTCACTCTTAAAAATACATATACCTGGACATTTTTAATGCACCAATTATTGAAATATGGGCCCTTAGACATGTCCTTAGTTTCCATGTGAGGATCCTATGCGCCATAGCCTATGCAGTTTGTACATCTTCACATTGCATGCGCAAGCAAGAGTAAAGCAAGGCAAGACTATGTGCTCTGTTCAGTACAGATCCTCTGCTTTTGACAAAGCAGCAATGCTTTTATGAGCATTAAAGCATTCTACAGATGAAGATATGTTAACCTCTTCTTTTTATTTTCTTTCTACTGTCTTTCTCTACCCCTTCTTCTTCTCCTTCCTGTCTCCTTGATTCTATTTTCTACAGGACTCCACAGAATGGAGCAAGAATGAGAGGAAAAAGGCCGGCAGAAAAGCATGAACTGGAGGTTTGTTGAGCTCCTCTACTTCCTGTTTGTATGGGGCCCTATCTCAGTGCAGCCCTCCCACCAGGAGCCAGCTGGGACAGACCAACATGTCTCCAAGGAATTTGATTGGCTTATTTCAGACAGGGGGCCTTTCCACCACTCCAGGAGCTACCTATCCTTTGTGGAAAGACACCGTCAAGGATTTACAACCAGATATAAAATATACAGGTAAGATTTACACTGAGGGCCTTTGCTTTTCATTTATGTTGTGTTTAGGGAAGACTGTGTGTTGTCACCATTTTCCTGGCTGTGTGTTGAAGCTTCTAGGTCGAATACTGTGACCTTGCTATAGGTTGTTAGTTGAATTTATTCAACATTTCGTAAAATATTAATGTGATGAGTTCAAATAACCAGTATTTATTGAGGACGTAGTGGGCTAGTGATGATACTTATTTATAAGTGTCTCAATTAATTTTTCTGTTCCTTTGATGTGGATTTTGTTCGTTTTCTGTAGTCTAAACCAGGTTAAGTCTGGCACCCAAAAATAATTCCTACAGTGGTAGAACTTGTACTTAATCCCTATTTTACCAATATCAATAGACTTAACAATCCTCATTTTTCAAATACTACTAATGAATCTAGCTTTATCACCATACTCATGAATTTTAGGGAAAAGTAGAGACATTCAGTGAAGAACGTCTTCTTAAGCAAGTCTCTAAACTGATTACTAACTTGCTGTAATTACTCAACCAAAAGGGACCATGGTCTGTATAGGAGAGACCTTCTGAGGTTTCAGTAAATGAGTCTACATTATACATGCATGGTAGAAAGGTTAATAGGAGAAAACTACTTTGATTATGTGCATATCATGGTAGTCATACAAAATAGAAAACTTGACAGATAACTTACGTTTGTTCAACATCTTGAGTTACAGGGAATAGTCAGGAGCGGAAATGAGTGGGAAATTGACTGGTGCAGACAAAAATGTAACAGTGATAGAAATTGCCTCTCAGAGCATCCAAATAGAACAATAGGCAATAGCTTGTGACAGAATCTCTCTGGGCTACTGTCTCCTGTCCTGTAAGCTACTTTTACTTGGTGTTGAGATTTCCTGGGACGTGGATTCACAACAATTGGGCTGCTTTTTGAGAGACTCTATTTATAGACATGTAAGTCAACTTCAGAGATAATTCTACTTGGTGCTTTGGAGCAGGAGGGGGATAAGAGATAGGAAGGCAGGAGAGTATCACACAGATATTTGTTTACTTTAATTCAATACACTCAGGATAATTGTCATCCCTTGAAGTATTGTTTTGTGATCCTCGACCACCAGAGATACTTTCTTCATGTACTTTTCTAAGTTTCTATATTCTACTTAACTATTATATGTTTGGCATATCTACAAAATGCTAGATTTGTTCCTCATTAATTATGGATCATTTTCAGTTAGAAGGCATTCCTCTATTTCTTTAGTAATTGGAATATAAAACTAATTTGAATTATACAAGTCCTTATATAAATAATTGGAATCTCCTTTAGTATTATATATTCATGTGTGTGTTCACTCACATGCATACACATGTGAAACATAAAATTATGTCATGGATGTTCAGGTTTACATTTGTTATATGATTGCTTTCATAAACACAAAATGAGTACTGTCTTTGAGAATAAGAAGCACAGAAACCACTCTACAACTTTTGTCTTAATGTCCAGAGAGAAAACAAAATTATAATTCATAAGAAAGTAAGATATCACTGTAGGAGAATGTTGGCCTGCATTTAGACCTTAGACCTTCCAAATGATACAGAAAGTAGCCAAGCCATTTTCTGATTCTCTTTACTAGAGATGAGTTATGTGTAAATTCTCACCCAGTTGAAAATGTTCATTATGTGAAAGTTGTGCACTAATGTCTCGTGGTCTTATAACAGTTCTGTCTATGTTCATGGGTGGACTTTCTATGGACTGTGAAGAATAGAAAACAATCATTGAACTGAAAAGGAAATGTGTCTCCGAGCATTACAAAAATTGAAGCATACAAAGAAAAATGATAATAAAGTGGATAAAATAAGGAAATGGAGTACAAATATAAAAAAACATATTGGCATTTCTACTCTTAAAAGAAAAGTATCAGAATTCTAACATAATGATTGATTCAAAATGTGTCCTCTTGGGAGAACTATTCTCAATTTACTTGAGAACAATAGTTAACCGCTTCACTTCAAATTTGGAATCTTAAAACCATTTCTAGCAGAATACATCTATTTCTGTTTGTGATTACTCGTAAGCCAAGGATTATGCATATGTCTTGGCTGCTGGAGAGGATGTGCCAGTCTCTGAAATGCTTGATCCAAGATAACTTGGAGATTTGAGGTGTTGAAGATGGGGCACGGCATAAGTCCTTGAGGTTCAAGTATCTCATTCTATCTCTGTTTTATCAAATAAAAACATATTTGTTTTGAGTATAACGTCTTTCATTTGAGCCTCTCAAGGACACATTTAAAGTAAGGGGTGTTTGTCTATTTTTTTTATTTATTTAAAAGAGTTTAAAGAGTGACTTGAACAAAGTAATGTAGCTCAGAAAATCTGGAAAATGGGATTGAAGCCAAGTATGATTATTACTCTATAACCACACCCATAAATGTGCTTATAATTGCTGATAACTGATTGAAGTAACTATGGGGACCACTTTAGTCCGGAGAGTGAGCTGAAATGTCTGACCATACAAGATTCTCTGCCCACCACTTAAATAAAGAGTAGGCTTGCATCTGCTTTAATATTTGTTTTTACATGGGGTCTATGTTGGAATGGTATCCAATTTTGAAACCAATATTTAAGTAGTTCAGTGAGCTGGTTTTCAAGATTGTTTTTAAAACCTATTTTTATTTATTCTTCTCTCATTTATTATATCTCAAGTGCAGTTTCTACACTCTCCAATGCTCCCAGCCCCTGGCGACTGCACCTTCCCTTTTCTCCCAGGTCCACTCCTTTTTAGTTTCCCTTCAGAAAAGAGCAGGGTGCCCAGGGATATGAACCAAACATGACATAACAAGTTACAATAAGGCATTGCACAAACCCTCATATCAAGGCTGGATGAGGCAACCAAGTAGTAAGAAAAAGACTCCTAACCATGGTAGTTTGGGGTGCCCATAAGATTCTTATAGCTCTAAAATAAAATGTGAGATTTAAGTAAGGTTAAATGATTAATTAAACAATAGAATTCCACCCAAAAGCCAAGCCCTTGGTCATCTAGATATTCTGTGTATTCTTTATTTAATCCTGAAATGATTATTAAGCAACAGTTATAGATCCAGCACTGTGTTTATAGAAGATGTTTATAGAATAATGATCAAAACAAACACTGCCATTTCTCTCAGAGGAGACAGTGACACTAATAGCCATGTATGTAAGCACTTATATTAAGTTCTGTAAAGGAACATCCAGAATTGATATACGTAAAAAAGTCACAAAAGTCTGTGTCCATTGAATTGGCTTTTGGAGTAATCTGTGCGTGAAACACATGCAAATGGATACACAAGAGCCGAATGCTCATCATGTTGCAGGTCAGAGCACGCATGAACTAGCTCTTGCTCAGTGGGGCTGTTGTCAGTTGATTCCTTTTCCTTCCTATGTGACACTTCGCTAAAATACCAAATCCCACTTTAATCTGCATGTCTTGCTTGCTGCATGGTAACACAGATTTTGAAGTCTGATACTGCTTCCTCAAAGAGTCATTCTAAAAGACTGCCATGCTGTATAATGCTAGAGAGCTTTCTGAAATGAGACCTCTGTCTCAATCGTTTCCCTCCTCCCCACAGTCCAGGTAACTACCAAGAGTGATTTGGAAGCTACAAAATAAAAAGAAAGAGTCATCTTCCTTACCTATGCAAGTTAAAGCCTTCTTCTTACCTGTGTACATATCCTGTCTATGGTGAGGACTCACCACCAGTTGCAGTGTGAGCACTGATCAAATCTCTGCAGAAGCTCCTTCCTCTGTGGTTGCACAAGCAAAGCCATTACATGTGTGCCTGTGGTCATTTAAGATTGTGTGGTATGTACTCTGCCACTTCAGACAGTATGAAGGTTGGGCTTGAAGGGTTGAGGGAAGGGAAGTACACGAAGCTAACAGAGGGTTTTTTTTGTCTCTTGATTTAGCTAAAGTGCAGTGGTAGAAACTTCTAACTCAGAGAACCTTGAAATTGTTCAGCTCTCTTAATTATGCACTCTTTGATGAAGTAATAGAAACTATGAGGCACTTTCTACATATAACCAATGGGTGATTTAGCTGGTGTAGTCTCCAAGGCCTTTTCCATCTCTGAAATTCCATATCTTGTGATGTTTTGTCACCTTAATACTATAGCAAGTTCTTGTAGGAGAGAAGCTGGGTTTGGACTCTGGCAACTCAAAATGTATTCTATTTGAAGTGTCTAGTAAATATCTTGGTATTAGTAGCTCCAAACTTGGAGAGGACCAAAAGCAAGCAGTAAAGGAGAGCGTCCATGTCAGACACCAACTCTTTCAGTGAGCCTTAGAGTAAACGCAGACAATAGAAGAGAAGAAAGAATAAGCAAAAACTCATCACAGCAAGGGTAAGAATGCCTCTCATGGCTCTAACTTCTCCTTTGAAGAAGACAGAGAATTGTCTCTGCTCTAACAATGTAGTCAAGTGCAGAATATTCAAAAAGGCTTTGTAAAATGTAAATTGTCTCTACAAATTATAAAATAATTCAAATAGTATGTTTAAGTTCAGGTAAAGTACACAACTGCGGTAGTTGTCAACTGCTCACACCTATCCTCTGAGGGAAATTCTGTTAAGGTCCCATATTTTGACTGATCTCATCACATGCCTGGGGGCTCCAAGCTAGGATCTAAATCAAGTTTCTAACACTTTACAACATGAACTCTGAATTTGGTCTGGTGTTTGTCCCTGCTGCTTACTTGCTTGGCTTCTTGTCTAACACTGAGGGACTTCCTTTGACTATGAACAATCTACACTTTCTGTGGTTTACTTTTCTCATTTATAACCATTTTAGTTTTACAGTCAAACTTAGTTGTTTAGGGGTTAAGATGTTTTTAGGTCTAGATAGATGTTTTAAGTTCATAATGTGAGATATCATAGATACTGATTTACATTCAGAATTTTAGATGTACCAAGATGGGAAAATGTTTTCATCAAGGCTGCCAAATACAAATAATCAAAACACTGAGAATGTAACATTTATATAATTCCTGATTGTTTCATGGTTCTTCTTGCTGTAGGTAGTTTATTGTATATGTGTGTAATAATAGAAATATATCTGTAAAAAATAAAGAGGTAGTATTAAATTTCTGGTATAGTTGTGGCAAAAGAAAAAAAACAGGATTGAGAATAAGGTACTAGGAATTTTATAGAGGAAGGTTTAGAAAACGTTGAGTCTTTTCCTCTGTTCTAATGTTTCTAAGAGAGTTGAGTATTTTTTGAAAGGATGTGTGTGTGTGTGTGTATGTATGTGTGTGTGGGGGTGTGTGTGTGTATTATATTTTCTGTTACCTGTTTATCCACTTGGAAATCATCAGTAATTGCTTTAAATTCAGGCATTGTTTGAAATTAACTTTTTTCTTATTTAGGGGTGGAGACATAAGGTCAGTCTTTATTTGTTTTTAAGACATGAACTCATGTAGCCCATGGCCTCAAATTCACTGTGTGGTGGAGGCTGGCCTTAAACTCCTGATCTTTTGGCTTCAACCTAGAACATGTTAATTTCCAGTGAAATTACAAAACCATATACAATGTGGGTTTGGTAGGAGAATTATGGTACAATTGTGCACTTTGAGTCTGCAGAAGCATGTCAGAGGGAGGACAGTAGTAAATACTTCACTGTGCTACAGAGCTGGTTATTGTATTGAGTAGCTTTCCATGAAGGTTTCAATGGAAGTGGTTTGTGGCTTATGCTGATCTTGTCTTTCAGCTCAGTGCATGCACCTGAAAGTTGAATATGAATCAAACATTGCTAGACTAAATTTAATTGTTTAGCTATCTTCCATATCTGTTTCAGAATTGTGTGGACCTATGCTCTAAAGTGTGGTCCTGATGTTCTTTCATGTCTTTCACACAAAATATTTATAATAGGTTTTACGGTAAAGCTCATTGAGTAAATGGATGGGAGTGGTGTTGTTTGGTTGATTCTAAATACAAATGAGAAATGGTCCCAACCCAGCACTCACTGATATATAATGTTGATCCAAATATGGAAGAAGCGATGAAGGAGGGTGTCTGCAATGTACTAGGTGGAAGACATCATTCCTGTCCTCAGAAAATTTTAAAATGAATACAAGAGAGACGCCAACCACTGTTCTATGCAGGATACTGGAGACTGTGGCTGAACATGAAAGAAGTTGCTAGCCTTATATTCCGTCTGCAGTCTTGACATCTGAATATAAATATAGGATAGAACTATCCACTGATATTTCTATCAGTGTGATGATTTTTAGTCCATGTGGTGTTCAAAATTATTTTCTGGAAAAATAACTACATAATGCTTTAAGTAATAATAATAATTATCATGTATTATATCAATGAGAAAGTTACTAAAATGTTTACATTGCTATTTTCAGTGTCTAGCATTGTGCTACTGTCAACATGATTGCCACAGGTCTTTATAATAATCTATTGCAATTTCTATTACTATTATCTGCATTTACACAATTTATAAAAGGTAAAAGTTTAATTGATGTCAGAGCAGGTTGTATTATAGAAAGTCTGATGCAATAGATTGCATTATTTACTATGCTGTGCTGCTTTCCAGGTGATGTCAGTATATAAGTGATGAGGAAACCTAAATACAATGCTCCTTACTGAATGGCTTTTATTATTTTTGTTAATGCTAGACTATTTTATGATATTTGGCCAAATCTCCCTGACTATATCTCCTTCTAATGAGGAAGATGGCTTGAAAACTGTCTCAGATCACTTGGATTCTAAGTGAGTGGTGCTGTTCTGGTTTCCATTTGTGTACTTCAAACCTGGGTTTGGAAGCCCCACCACCATGTGTACATTTGGTTTGAATATTTTCATCTGGATCTGATCTTTAATTGCCAGGAATGAAATCAGAAATTTCAATTTTTTCTAAGATTTATCATGATTATTAATTTATTTTTCATTTTAGTCTAAACACCAGTTTGTAAAGGTTGAAAGGGAAACTTGTATTTCTGGAAAAAAATGAAAACTAAAATATGTTTAAATTAATATTAGAATAAATGTTCTTAGCTTTGGTTCTTCAGGTGTTTGGGTTGGGGTGATTTAAATGTAGACCTCATTGCAGAGGTTAGATTCCAAAGTGTTTTACTTCAGAGGCAAATGGAAAAGGGATTTTTCCATGCACTGCTCAGACATGGGTGTGTACTCTATGGGAGGCACTCAGAAATGCAGGTAAATTATTTTGTGCATTGACTTACAGAAGGATTTAAGGAAAACTATAATCCACTTCAGGCATTCTTTATTCTGGGTATTCTGGTAGGTGCTGATCTGACTGAGGTATTCTTGGCAAGTAGATTATATATGACCTGTGTCTGAAAAACAATACAAAACAAAACTAAACAACAACAACAAATCAAATATAACACAGACCAATGGGTAATAGCCAAGTTTTATTTCTCTGTTAGAGAATGTTCAGTTGGGTGAAAAGAAAAATGAAGAAGAATTTATATGTGGCAATATTTCTTGCTCATATCACCAATTTCAGGTCATTTTTTGGGGGGGGCGATAGTCTCCACCCTGTCCCCATTCCTCACTTGATCCAAATTTCCATTTAGTTTCCATGAACGGAAGAGAGTAGGGAACGATAACCAGCAACTTTCTTTTGGGTCATGACAATTTGAAGATAATCTGCAGTGCCCTGTTGATTATTCAAAATTGATCATTCAATTCCAAGAACTATGGTTTTATTGCCACCAAACTGGTACCTGTGTAGTATTTCCTCTTTGCTCCTATGTCATTACTGGACCATCCTCTATGAGTTGCAAACCACTGAAATCTTGACAGAGCAATTGACCAGCTTTGATCAGGAGCAGTGTCTAAAAATGGATTGCCCATTCTTTTGAAGGGGAAGCCTGTTACATGGTCTTTAAGCTGACACCCAACTGGTTACTGCTTTGGCTAGGGAAATCAGGAGAAGACATCAAGTTGAACTCTTAGGATGTTAGACTCTGCCCTACATCCTGGGCCAGAGATGATAGGGGTTCTATTCTCTGATTCTCCTTTAGATTACTCATTCACTTTAAAACTATTTGCTTAAGTCCTGCTGACCTAATCATGTATTGTTTCGTGGGGATGGGAACAGATATCTTTTATCCACAACTGCAAGGAGTCCATGGTATCTTTGAGAAAAAAAATGATTATCAGTACCACGTAGAAGCTCCCTCTCTGAGCTAAGGTTATTTAGGGAAGACCATCTTCTTTAGCATTGGTGTGTCAAAGACAGGAAGGATAGGAAGAAAACAACAGTTTGGGAAGGCTTTTTTACAAAAAGGGTAATGTGCCCAATCTTCAAGGAGATTTTGGCTACCCTAGGAATGCAGAGAAAGAAGCATCTGTGGAAGATGAAACACTGCCTAGGAAGGAGACAAGACAAAGCCTGTGATGAAATTCCCATAGACTATATGCACATGTTTTTCAGTGGTAAGACTCAGGCCTTATGGCAAAAAAATGGAAGAAAATTGAGATTACTAATTGATTTCAACCATCCTTCAATTTACAGTTTACTTGAAACAAATTAGATAACTACTTCTAGGAGTGTCTTATAAGTTTTTTACCTTGACTCATGTATTAACAGATATTCTTTGTTAACTTTTAATATTTTTAGTTAGTGGCATAGATAAATTATGCATTTTAAGTGAGCAGCCACAAAAATTCACTTATTAATTACACATGATACATTTTCATATGTTTTATATTATCCACTCAAATATAATTTACTCTTTTCTGAATCATTTGTAAGATATTTGTGCCTACAAAAAATTGTTTCTTATTTGTGCTAATGGAAGAAAGACTTTGCTATTTGGAAAACACTGGCTTTGAGGATGCATTGTGTAAAATATTGTGTAATACATATGTTTGGGCTATGAGTTTGCAACAGATTCTGGGTTGTAGTGTGAGAACATATGCCACACCTGCTAGAAGACCTGGGACAGAAGTGTTTCTGACCAAAGGGAGGGATCAGCAAAAACTTTTATGACTCTTTTAAACCAGATTATGTTATGTGTTTGTGCCTTCTGCCTGCATGTATTTATGTGTACCTTGTGGGTACTTATCAACAGATTTGAGTCACCATATGACTGATGGCAACTGACACCATGTTTAAAACAAGGAGGTACGTTCATCTTTCCAGCCTCCAATTTTATGACTTACTGCACTTAATAGAGAGAATCATTAATGTTCAAACTCCTGAGCATAATCTATTATCAGTACTTAACCATAGATGTGGCATCTACATTGAGCCCTACTCCGCCCCCTGCCAAAGGCTCAGTGAACTATGTGGAATAGGGGGAAGAGAGAATGTAAATATTAGCCGAATGTGGTAGCACACACCTTTAATCCCAGCACTCGTGGAAGCAAAGGCAGGCAGATCACTCTGAGTTTGAGGCCAGACTAGACTATAAAGTGAATCCTGGAAAGCCAACGCTACACAGAGAAACATTTTCTCAATAAACAAACAAACAAACAAACAAACAACAGAGAATGGAGAGTGCTTTAATATGTTGTTCTCTAGATATGGTGTTGCTTTTGCCCATAGGAACTCATAGCAGTGCTGGTGTTATATATGCAAAAACTGCCTGAGTCGAGCCTGTTAAAAGTCCCAGCATGCATTAGAGAGTGTCTCATGAGGCTCCATAACTATCTTTCTGAGGATCTACTGATAGATGAAGTGTTCCTGGAGAGAACGAGTCATCTGTATGGAGGGTATGGACACTCATGACTTCCTCAGTCCCTAGTGGATGATATAAAATGCACATACATATGGAGAGCAATAACTGAACTCAGTAGGTTAAAAAAATTATTTTTAAAAACAATTAGAAAAAAATGGAGGCCTGAAGCGTAACACTGATGTAAATGGTTGCACACTTGAAGCATTACTCTGGCTACTGAATGAGAGATAGATAGAGGAGAGAAAGAAGAAACTATAGCAGCAGTTAGAGGAAGGAAAAGGAAGACTTTTATCAAGGAAGACCTGTCCCATCAACTTCAGGTTCCACTTGCGACCTCAGCTTCAGCCTTCCCTCTTAGCAGGGTTCCTCTTGTGCTATGTCTGAACACAGTGTCCCCAGTTTTATGTTCATTGGGTGTGATTCATTCTTTTTGCAGAGTTCTGTATTTGCTGGATACCTTTGTGTTTAATGAATGGGACCAGGAGGCTTAGGATTCCACCTGTAGACTAATTCTTTACCTCTGAAGACCTGCCTTCTGGGCACAAGTATTAGTGTGGGTCTCATTAGCTGTGGATTCTCAGACTACCCAGAGAATAATTTTGGATTCCACCCTTTTTATCTACCCACGTCTTCCTAACTTCCTTGGATGGAAGATTCTAGATTGAAGTCAGTATGTAAGCATATGTAAATCATAAATGGTCAGTGGAGCTTAGCAAGTGCATACATGAGGCTAGCATCAATATGAACCATAATTCTGCATTTATCCCTATGAAATCTATAATATACAGCTTATATTCTTTGAGACCTTCATCAAAAAGTAATAATCCCAAGGCTTTGGGGAGCATTACAAAGAAAATATATGATAACATGATGCATGCACTTGGAGACTGCTAGGTAAAACCAATAGCTGAGGCACAAAGCCTTGAGTTTTTGCAACAGGGACTCTTTTGGAAGTATTTCACTGGAAATACCCGAACATGGCTGGCTCATGCATTATGAAGTATAGATAGTTTCTATAGGTAAATTGTGTACCTTTCTTAGACAACGAGGACACTTCTAGCAAATGGAGAAGAAGGCGAAGGAGGAGATGAAGAAGGAAGAAGAAGAAAAAGAGCCAAAGAGACAGAAATATGCCCTGAGGCCCCATATGATAAAAAAATCAAAGGCCAATAAAATAAGAGGGTATCTTCAGGGTATCTGCCTGTATACATCAGTTCAATATATATTATACATGCCATGATTTACAATCTTCCAATTAATTAGTTGGTGCAGGTGACTGGGAGCAATCTGTGACATCTCATCTTCCAGTTCTTGCTTCAGGGTGCTTGCTAGGTTATCTTTGATGTGTAGTGTTCTGGAGACATTATGCCTCTAGGGATAGTTTCCCACCTGTGCATTTTCACAGCAATCAGCATCATCTCAAGATGAAGTGGGGTGTGTGTGTGTGTGTGTGTGTGTGTGTGTGTGTGTGTGTGTGTGTGTGTGTGTATGGAGAGGTACCTCTGCTTAATGCAATTGCAGGTTTATTTTTCAAAGAGGGTCAGAAAGATGCAGCTTCGTTCTCTGAGAGCTTGTGACAGACCTCTATGCTTCTAGTGTGACATCCATTTTATATCATATTGATGGGGGAGTGTGCTTTGAATTAGAAGACAGGAACTGAATACAAATGACAGGAGAGTCTCAGTGTTGAAGGATAGCTTGTGATTGCCTTACTTTATGAAAAGAAGGAAATGCTTGTACTTTCGTTAAGTTCATACTATCTGTAGATACTATGCTAGCCTTTAATGAGACTAAATCAGTAGTGGTCCAGCAAGGGCATTAAAGGACAACTGGGAAGAGCCAAGAAACAGCCAAACTGACCTGTAGTCTGAGGAGTGCTCAGAATATGGCAAGAGTAAAGAAAGGGCTCTAAAATCAGTTCTGAAAGATCAAGTATAACTTTCAGTGTGTGTGTGTGTGTGTGTGTGTGTGTGTGTGTGTGTGCATATGTATATGTGTGCATATGTATGTGTGTGTGTGTTTGTTTATGTGCACACACACATTGAATGCATGTGTTTGAAGCCGTCTCAAATAAGATTATTTCCATACTCTTCCAGTAATTTAGTCTGTGTTGACACACAGAAAACATGTTAGCATGCAGCAGTTAGTAAGTAGCAGTCAGGTCACGAAGCCCCATGAACTTTATATGAAATTCTTTGAACCTTATCCTAAGGCAAAAGCACCCATGATTCTTTATCATATTTCAAGTTCTTAATGCTTCAGTGAACTTTTGGTGTATTTGCTCTAGGCCAAAGAAAGACTAATAACGATGTTTATTAAGTGACTAGAACAACACAACTTAATGAAGTATTTATGTCCTAACATGCTTATTGGCCATTTGAAGAAAAAATATAATACATACAAAAAAAGAAGGAATACTATTCTCATCTAATTCTCAAATTAGCTCTGCTACCTACCACACTTCTCACACTTTGGCTTTAGATACTATATTCCCTATTTCATGTTTTCCATTCTTTTTATGCCATGATTTGTAAATTCTAAAATTGCCCTAGGTAAAGCTTCACAAAGATATTCCATCTTTGATAGCAAAGCTATGTGTGTCCTGATGTCAAAAGTATGAACAACCTCAAAGTCAGACTTTTTATGTGGCCCAATAAAGGTTAATCATCACTCATCTCCTTGAAACAGTTGGCATATCCTGCTGCTCTCTGGGTCCATCTTAGTGAAAAATTTGCAGTCAGGATATGCTGACTAATGTGGTTCAAGCTCTAGCTGTGTCTTCACTCACGTTCACCTTTGTTATAATAGCAGCACTGGATTGATGGAAGAAAGCAAGGAGAATTTACAAAATGCTTTTGTATGCTTTGGAAAATAGAAAAGAGTCCATCTTGATTAAGTAGAAGATGTGGATTCTTGAGATATTTTTCTAACATATTATTTTGAACTGTTATAACATGATAAGGAGTTTCCAAGACCATAAAGGGGTTCCTTATGCAATTCAGTCATATTTTCTCAATGCTTATAATTTATATAACAAAAATATCATGTCAAGGTAAATGATTGCATTCACTATATTGGTTTAGTTCTATGTTGCTGTTTCCTTTGTGTGGACATGTAACTAAAACCACAATCAAGATTTAGGACAGTTTTATCAGCAAACAGATGCTTTGTGTAAATCTTTCAGTCAGACTTCTCTCTTTCATCACTTTCACTTCTAAATTTTGCCATAACTGTGGGATTTCCATATGTATGGTGTTGTCATTTAGAGAGTTTTACATGAATGTGATCATCACCTGAGATACTTTAAGGAATCAGAAGGTTCAGCATTTGGTGAGTGCTTGAATGTGGAAGCTGGGAGTAAAAACTCAACACCTAAGGGGAATGTCAAAACCGTACGTTCAGCAATGAATCACTAGTTCTCAGATGAATAGGAAACAGGTGAGCAGTTTTTTACTTGCTGAACTGAGTATGTGGTGGTAGTTTCAACACGATGGAGAACCAAGGAATGCATTTTTTGAGATTGTATATATTTGAACATGATGAGTCAGCTTTGAAAATAGTTGAATTTGTATTATTTGGACTATCCAAACAGAAACATGGTAGTCAGTTGTAGAAATGGTTTGAACTCTTAGAACAAAGCTGGATAACATATTACAATATTCATAGCTATCAGGCTGTGAGTGACAGCTGCTGAATATATGTTCATTCATGAAAAAAGCCTGTTTAATATGAGCAAAGAAAAACACTGAAAATTTGAGTGCTGGCTAATTGTTCAGAAGAAGAATCATAGATGTTCTGTACTGTAGAGACTAAAATAAATAGATATTTGGAGGAGGTTGCAGGAGCAACCCAATCACCATGAGTTCTGATATACCATACCAAGTATGAACTGAAGACAAGCTTATAGATAAAAACATCTTCCTTTTGGCAGGAGCTTTTTAAATAAAATCTTAGGGACAGATGCTAGATTGCAGTGGGCTGAGACCTATGAAAGATGGAGAGGTTTGATTTTATACTTTAAACAAGTCCAGCCAAGAATGGAATAGATATGTGAGAGAAGTAGAGACATTTTATTTTTGTTCTGTTGCTGTGGAGGAGGGACAGGGCACTTAGAGGTGAGACTGAGCTTGTGTTTCAGGGTGGGGTTAGTTTTGAAAAAGCAATTCCTGAACATGAAAGAGGAAGAAGAGGAAGACAGGTAGGGTCAAGGGAGGTATGTCTTTCGATTAAGAAGGGAGAGAGAGAGAGAGAGAGAGAGAGAGAGAGAGAGAGAGAGAGAGAGACAGAGACAGACAGAGACAGAGACAGAGACAGAGACAGAGACAGAGAGACAGAGAGACAGAGAGACAGAGAGACAGAGAGACAGAGAGGAGATTTACATGGCGATGATTTAGGGAACCTCTAATAGCTTCAGTATTCTTCGTGATTAAAAAAAAAATCAATCATAGTTAGAGCCAGAAAATGCACAGTCTGGAGAAATTTGGAGTTGTTTACCTGTAGACTGGGGGAAGCTTCTTAGTAAGGAGGTACAAAAATACAGATTTCATGAAATAAGGCTTTGGTAGGGTTGGCAACCAGCTTATATATAAAGACTATAGACTGCAAGGTTTAGACTCTCCTCTCCAGAGTAACTGAAAAGACTTAATAAGAATATGGGTGATGGGAATGTTGGTTTCAACAAGAGGTTGGCTCACCACCAGGTGAGATGGAAAGATAATTAGGTTAGAGAATTGAGAATACTGATCAAAAATTGGAACCACTGTATTATCCAGAAATCCTATAACTGAATATATCTGTAAAGACAATGTGAAATTAGTATAGCAAAATGATATCTACAATCCTGCATCCATTGTAGCATTGCTTATCATAGCCAGATATGGAAATGACTTGTGTCCAGAAATATACAAATGGATAAACCAAATGTGATATACATGCATGTAATTTCTAAAAAACAATTAATACTCTTTTTTGTGGACACATAGATGAATGACATTCCATTCAGTGAAAAAAATACATGAAGGACAAATTCCAAACATTCTTATTTGTATATGGAACCTAAGACTGTCACACTGTTAAAATTAAAGGGTAGAATGATAGCTACCAGTGGGTGAGGAGGATGTGAGTCTTGTAATACTCTTTGTCAAGGACAGAAAATTTCATTTTGGTAAGAGAAATGAATTCCAAAATCTGCTATTATGTATTATGTCTTTACTTAACACTAATGTACTTATGCTTGAAAATCATATAAAAGGTAAATGTATGCATTCCTACAGCAAAATAAGTATATTACACTATGTACATGCTAATTACTTTGACTTAGTCATTCAAAAATATGTGTCAAATTATGAGGCTGTATGTAGTTATTATAAATAAATATCATTGTATATTCAGTTAGATGAATTTTAAAATAATATTGGTAAAAATAAACATATGACTAGACTCTTGGATGTAAGTCAGATTAAGAGAGGTGAAGCCAGTAGACACTTACTGAGGTGAATGAAGGTCACAGGCATAGAGTTCTTAGAGGGAAAGCAGGTGTTGTGATAATTAAGCCAGAAATTAGAATGTTTTGATATATGTCAGAATTAGAAGGCTTTTGGAGATGACATGTTCTAGATTAACTAAGAGAGGAACTAGGGAGCTGCCCGAGGGTGGTAGTGAAGGTCATTGAGTTAGAGTAGATCGGGGATTTGGGTTCTGGGGAAATTTGGTTCAAGGCATGGGGCGTGAATACATGAATTGGGGTTAAGTCACAAGTTAAAAGATGTCTTGAATTGATTGTATAATATGAGGGGATACTGTAAAAGTTGTGTCTTACTCAGTTTTTTTTTTCTGTTATTGTCAAGTATTTATATTTTAATACTTTATGCAGGAAATAGGTTTATTTTGCTTATCATTTTAGAGGTCTGAGAACTTGGTACCAACATCAACTTGGTTCTGGTGAGGTCTTCTCAGTGTGGTGGGAGGCATCATGGTAGGAATACTTAGAAGTGAAAGGTTGCTTTCACTTGCAGTTACTTGAAGAGACAGCCAAAACACCTGAACTTGTATTCTACTTTCTTGATATATAATCTGTTCCAGGAGACCAGAATTCATCCCCCTCTATGATAGATCCATGATGAACTCAGTATTCCCTTTTAGGTCTTACCTATTACAACTTTTACTTTCTAAACACTCTCTACCACACAGAAGGGAATAGGTGGTTTAGGTCCCAGTGCCTGATGCTTTGAGGATACCAATAGTGTTCAAAAACAACAGTTACTGAGAATAAACAAAAGTGACCATAAGAGGACACAGGGACAATTCGATCTATAGAAGATTTATATTTGAAGTGATATTAGTATTTTCAGCTTGAAATTAATCCTTTAGTGACCCTTTCTTAAAGGGAATTTATCATCTTTACATTTCCCGAGGATTCATAGTCTGATACTGGAACGAGAAAGTGAAACTAAATGTGCTTAGCAATTCCTATGCCTTCATGTAAATATTGACCTTATTGTTGTGCACTGGCAATGGGAGACTGATGCTGCATTCTTTTCACTGCAGTGATGCAAGATAGTGTGCTGGTGCCTAATAATAGCACTCGAATGAGTTCACAATATCATTTTAGGATAACAAAATGAACAGCAGCTATAATATTGGTGATGGCCCATTAGATATCTAGTCTTTCAGATGTCTAGAATAAATGCACTAGAACAGTTGACCCCAGACAAATTGACCAATGAAAGGATTATCTGTGCTTCGGTATAATGATTTCTATAGTCTTCTGCTTTGCGAAAGACATGGCAACACCTAGGCCCATGCATACTTGCCAGCAAAAGTAAACTGGACATTGTGCTGCTCTTTGTATGTATGGCATAGGTCTCTTACTGCTGTCAGCTGCAGCAAAGCAAGATCTTAAACAATTTCTATTGGTTTAAAAAAAAAACTGCAGGTGACCAAACCCACTGGAATGTTGGTATTTTCATAAGAGGAAGTGAAACCCCAGTACCGTGTAACTCTCTGAAGTTTAATGTTGCAAGTGAAACAAAAACAAACAGAGGAGCAGGGAGAACAAAGCCACTTGGAATTCTTTAGTTGAGGAAGGAATCAATGAATAAATCACAAGAAGACAGCAGCTAATAAACAGAGATGATGAGACGCTGATATGATGGGGCAATAACCTGATATTAGTAGGTAAAGTGTGTGCATATTATGCCTTGCACAGCTTGAGGTAACTGCTACCTCCAACCTCATTTTACACATGAGGAATTTGAAATTCAGAAACTTAATTGGCTGAAGGTCACACAGCTAAGACTCCATACAACTGAAACCTAGGGAGTCCTTTTTGAAAGTCTGAAAAGAATGTTGGCGAATGTTGGAAGAGCAGCCTGTCAAGGAAGAGGTGTTAGTCTTAGCTGGTCAACCTTGATATTCATCACCTGTCACCTCAGTGGTTACTACATGATCCTTGGTTTCAGTTTGTGGAACACTAGCAATTAGGGTAGGACAATCACTGAAACCTAGTACCTACTGTACATTCTTAGTACTTTTCTCAAAGACTGATTACATATATATGTCTGTATTTATATAAAACATTATGTTGTTTTAATTGCTATGGCTTTGTAATTTGCTTTCGAGTCAGTAAATCTGATGCCTCCAAACTTGCTATTCGTTCTTAATATTGATTTGACAATTTCAGACATTTGAAGTTCTGTAAGTGTTTTGGTTCTGTTTTTCGTGTTTCTGTAATTTGACTTGATAGAAAAATGCATTTAATTTGTATGCCACTTTGGTCAGTGTGATAAATTTAAAAATATAAAACCTTTCAATAAATGAGCATAGGTTGTCTTTTTCTATACCACTATCTTTTTAAACTAGTTTCTTTCTCCCATTTTTATATATTTTAATGCCAGTATTTCCCTTCATTGCTTGAATTTATTTCTCAGTTTTTATTCATTTTCTTGCTATTATAATGGAATGGTTTTCCTTAATTTCATTTTGGGCAATTTATTCTTAGTATATAGAAATGTAGGTGGCTTTTAAATGCTGACCTTGTATATTCCAAATTTATTAAATTCATTGATATATTATAAAGTAATTTGCTGTGTCTTCTCAGTTTTCTAGATATATGGTATCATCTGCAAACACAGATAATTTTTATTCCTCTAACTTGGTAACTTTAAATTTTTTTCAAGTAATATATTTAATTGAAGAAGAAAGAATTGAATCCTTATTTATACTAGATTTTTGGAGTAACAACCTCTTATTTTTCACTTTAAATAGCATACAGTGCCCCCCTTCATTTTTTCCCTCTTCTACTTGCAATTCTTCTTCCTCATATGCAAATATACCAACTGTACATAATGTTTTAAAGTTCAGAATACATGTTCTAAACGTGGGAGGTAATGATAACACATTTTGTGGATGAGGAAGCCAAGGAGCTATGTCAAGCAACTTGCCTGTTATAAATTCTGTGTTAAGTGATACTGCATGACCTACTACCTAAGGCTCCTCACTTGGCATTATATACTGATTTAACTTTTAGATACTTGGCTTTCGGTTTGCTGAACGCTTTCATATGGCTGGAACTCAGTTCAGGTAGATGAATGCTGCCTCTTGGATTTCTTTTCAAAGTAGAATTTTGGAAAATAACTATTACATACATGAGTAAGGATAACGAACGATATGCAGATTTCAGAAAAAAACCACATAGATTTTCCTCTTCCTTAATTCCTGGATTAGAGCATAATCATGGAAGATGTCTTTCTCAACATTTATTTTCTTCTGAATATTTTCATGACATACCATAGTACAGTGATGAGGTTTCACTTTCAATTTACTGGTTATTTATACCATACTGGAGATTTTCCTAAAAGCACATCACAGTTTTGGATGTTTTGAGTAAGAATGGAAACTCAGTAGAGCAATGTATTTGAATTTGCTTTAATCTCCATTACCCACTTAAAGTCAAAATTGTTCTCTGTCTCTGTCTCTGTCTCTCTCCACTCTTCCACACTCTCTCTGTCTGCCTCTCTCTCTTCTCCCCTCCTTTTTTTTTTTTTGTGTATGTGTGTCTGTGTGTGTGTTAATGTTGGAGAGATTCAACAGATAATTGTAAATATACAATTAAATCAATAAATACATAGCTATATTTTAGGAAATATCTTGTTAGTGGGTTATTAATTCCTTTTTCTATGTTTTTGGTCTTAGTTAAGTTTTTGACTATACAATCATCATCATAACAGAAGAATCAAAGGAAAGATGAGGGAATAATGAAAAAAGAAGACAGGATGGAAGAAGGGTGTGAGCGATAAAAAGAACAAGGGGAAAAGCAAGGCCTCATATAAACTCCCTTGCTTCGTTGAGTATATTCCAATATTGCAACCTTTGGGCATAGAATTTTGATGTATCTACTTCTGATATAGAACTGAGACATCAGTTATTGAAAGAAGACACCATTACTTAATTTTAATTCAGGAAATTGAATGTTTTTCTTCATTGGAAGTATTATAAAAGGCAGAATTGAAGGAAAATATATACTAGGAACAGTGTTTATCTATCTTCATTTCAATAATTTATATGCCCTTTTATAATGCAAGCATCCAAGCACTGTCTTGTGCCAAGCATTCTGCTGGTTACCATGGATATGAACAGTAACATCACCTCCTAGCTGAAGAAATTAATGGCATAGTGTTAATGGCAAACAAGTAACCAGCTATAAAATTGTTTTATAAGTATATAGTATTTTAAAAGGATATACTACTAATGTCATTACATTTTTCTTTCTGCTCTGAAAATGTCTTATGTTTAATAATTTTTAAGCAGGTCATCCAGTCTATCATCTATCTGTCTGGCTATCTATCTATGTATCTATCTATCTATGTATCTATTTATGTATCTATGTATGTATGTATGTATGTATCTATCTATCTATCCATCATGTATTTATCGATTTTACATCTTGACTGCAGTTTCTCCTCCCTCCTCTCTTCCCAGTCCCCACTCCATCCATTCCTCCATTTTTCCTTATATAAGTGTCACCCTGCATAGATATCAACCAGGCAGGGCATACCACATTGCAGAAAAAGTAGCTACCTTCCCTCCTATTAAAGCTAGACAAGGTAACCAAGTACAAGGAATTGTTGTCAACAGCAGGCAATAGAGTCAGAGCCAGTTCCTGCTCTCTCTGTTAGGAGTGTCTCAAAAAGTCCAAGCTACATATGTTCAAAAACAAGTGCAAAAGGCCTAAGTCAGGCCCAGGCAAGCTTTCTGGTTGGCAGTTCAGTCTGTATGACCCTTTATGGACTCAGGTTAGTTGATTCTGTGGATTTTCTTGTGATGTCCTTGACCTCTCTGGCTCCTACAATTCTTTCTCCTCCTTCCCCCAGAATATTTTCTAGACAGGAAAAATTGTATCTAGAAGGTTTTGTGGATGGATTGGTGTCACAATCTCTCCACTGGAAGTCTTGCCTGTTTAAAAGAGATGGTTAGTTCAGGCACTGTATTCACCATTGCTGGGAGTCTTGACTACGTTCAAGCTCACAAATTTCTGGGAATTTTCATTGCTCTAGGTTTCTAACTCACCCCAAAGATGCCCAGATTCCAGTAGTCTCTCCCAGTGCTCTCTCCCTCCATCCTCCCAACATCCAATCCTTCTTGTTCCTATCCTTACCCCCTACCCTCTCATGTCCCTTTTGCAGTCCCCATCTCAGCCATGTCTCTCTGTCTCCCCATCTCAGTGACATTCATGTATTTCCCCCTTGATTTCCTCCTTGTTATCTAGCTTCTTTGGGTCTGTGGATTATAGTATGCTTATACTTTGCCTTATGGCTAATATCTGCTTATAAGTGATATTAATAGCAACATTACCTTCCTGCTGAAGGAGCTAATGCTATTGTGTTAATGACATGTAAGTAAACAGCTATAAAACAATGCTTTAAAAGTACACTAAAAGCATATATCACTAATGCCATTATATTTTTCTTTCTGCTTTGAAAATGTCTTGCATTAAAATAAAATCTTTAAGCAGATCTTGTGAAGCATTCCATATAGAAAACAGGAGATACTGTAATACTTTGTGAAATAGAATTGGCTAAGTCCAAGCCACTATGTTCTCATCTCTACAATGACAAAAAAGAAAAGAGTATTTCCTAAGAGCCTTTTCTGTCCTTACATACTTTGGTACCATAGGTCCCCTCCTTTCTAAGAAGAACTCACAAAATTAATGCTCTATTTGACTGACGTACTTGGACATTAGGAATAAAGTATTTTCTGTACTAAGATTCCTTTTGGGAAATTAGGAGACTGATGTATCATTAAACACAGCCAGGTCTCCTTTCCTTAGCACAGATTTCTCTTTGTCTCTTGCAGATGGAGGATGGTAGAGAGAAGGTCACGGATGTACCTATTATGCACTTCTCTTTCATCCTACTCTATAATTGTCTCCCATTTTTGGATTCTTTTCTTTGGTTGAGCACCACCCACCTATATCTGTGAGACAAGGCCAAGTAAAAAACACCCTTGGATGTCTCAGCTTCTTCCCTATCCTCCTGCCATTATCAGGATGACTTTGAGCACTACTTAGGGACTTGCTTTTAAAGCATAACAAGAAAAATCATCTGTTGGCATTAGAATAGTACATAGTATTCACTGAAAGCTTTTAAACATTACACAGAAAACGAATGGGGGCAAAGACAGTTTTTTTTCTTGTGATTTTTGTTCTGGAAAGATATTGCTGGAATTTGTTGAAAGTTTTAGTAGGAAGACTATAATAACTAGATTTATCAAAAGGCAGAATACTTTGATATGACTGAGGGGGACTGTTACCTTCTTACCAACAAAGGAATTCTAATTGATATGGTCTAAGAAGGCAGAATGTATGAATAAGTCAGACATTGGCTTCAGGAACTTTTTAGTGTTGAAAACTCTAGGCTTTATCTAGGTAGCCATATACATTTGCTTAGTAGGTCTACTGTATAAAAAGAATTTTAATAATCATGTTATGTGAAACTACAATGAGCCTTGGGGCTGCTTCATTCCTGAGAATGAATTGATATAATTTGTGAACATAGATAAAGAGCTTTACTAATATCTATTTATGATCTGCTATGTAAGTGGGAACTCATACCTAAAAAACAACCAGTATAATATAAATTTCTAATAATATCTAGTCTTTGTGGAATGGTGGCATATTTTAGCTATGTGTTTACTCCTGTTCACTGTTTTGTATACCACTCTGACACTATAAAGTTGAGTATTTCCTCTGTTGATACTCTTGTGGCCACCTTCATATTAGAAAGAAAAGAGATATAATTCTTAATTTTTGTGTGCAGAGCCAGGAACAAGTCAATACTTAAAGATTACCTAAACTATTTGAATCAATGACCTCCAGGTCTAACAGTTGACTCTGTCTATAAAAGTAAGGTAACAAGTACTCAAGGAAAATTCCTAAGGTCAACCTCTGGCCTCCATATGAGTAAGTACACACACTAACCTTTATCAGTGCATAGACCAACATTAACATGAACATAGATTACATTAACAGTATAAAGAAGGAGGAGGAGAAGGAGAGAAAAAAGAAGACAAGAAGGAAGAGAAGGAGGAGGATGAGGAGGAGAAGAAAAAAGATGAAATCTAGTTTTATAATTATCTATCAGATTGATAGCTGATTCCTTGCCTCTCTTGCTTTTACCAAAAGTTTCAAGGTCATTTATTAAAGATCATCTTTGGTGAATCAAGAAGAAGAAGAGGAGAAATATAGACTAATCTGTTCCTATGAAGAATCTGTAAGATTCATGCTTACAAGAGACAATATAGTATAGTCTACTTTTCTCATGTGGCAACCCTTTAATCCAATGTCTCATGTTGTGATGACTCCCATCCAAAAGAGTATTCTGTTGTTACTTCATAACTGTAATTTTTCTACTAGTATGAATCATAGTATAAATATCTGATATACAGAACATATGGTATACAACCCCAAGGGGGTTCGTGACCCACAGGAGGGACTCATAGACATTTTCAGATTTGCAACTTTAAGGTGATGGGGTTATGTGATCTTTTAAAAATGGAGACAGCAGCCTCTCCAGTTATGTCAGTAGTTTGTTGGTCAATGGGTTCTTTCTCCTAGGTTTTCTAAGTTGATGAAAACCGAGAATGAGTAACAGTTATAATGCTTGACACTCAGAATTCTACCTGATGTTATTGGGGTCTATGTGTTTTCAGCTATCCTTAAGGAAATTTATAAATCAGACCAATAGGAGACCTTAAACATCTACTATACCTCTCTGTCAAACAGGTCATTGATCCTCATCTCTCTTCTTCCACACCACTTTTAGACTATTCTAGTATTCATGAATGTTATTAGCGACCTCAATCCCCAAATTCCAACACTAGCTTAATTAGATCTTTGTTTTTTATGGGCCACAAAATATTAACTAAGATTTTAAGATGAAAAGCAGCTTAGTTTTCTTTAATTCATATATATATATATATATGAATATTATTGAATACATACATACATACATATGTTTTTTAGTGGCCTCCTGGACTGGGACTGTGTCACTGAGGTACAGCTTATGCTGAGCATGTGCAGTTTCCTAGGTTTAATAAAAATAGATGACTTCCTGAACAAGATGGTGGGAATCTAAAATGTGTATCTTAGTGTTCCAGTCGTTTTCTCATTATTGAGTTTCTTTCCAGAGATAAGGCATACCATTACCCAGCATATACTTGACACGTTCTAATACATTTCCCAACACTTTTTCTCTAAGATACCTTTGTTTCCCCTTTGAATATAGCATGCTGAGTAGATATTCAGTGATTATTTATTAGCTTGGTATTTCCTTAAATAATGTTATTTTCTTTTCTGTACTGTGATTTATAATAATCTTTGCCTCCCTTTAGTATCAGAAAATTCCCCTACATTTTGAGGCCAAGGCCCATGTTCAAATTAACTTGCTTTCTCTTTAGAGCCCAGTATTTTAATTTGTCTATCATATTATGCATTTGTGCCTATTGATATGGTGATAACTTTTGTAAATGAAAAACAATAACGAGTGATGAGTGTCCTCTCTTACATACCCATGCTCTAGGAGCCACATACTGATGGCATAGTTTCAAATGACTTCTGAATGAGTGAAAGAAAACTGTTGTGAGTTGGAAGAGATTTATCCTCCTTAAATAAATCATTTTTGTTGAGATGAAAATAAAGAAAAGTGATGGAAAGAAGACCTTACATATCAAAACTCAGACACTTAGCAACTATAGTTTTTTCTCCTATTGCAATATAGCACCTAAACCTTGACCCAGAAGTGGTGGAAAATTGATATTACCAAGACATTTCATATTTTAAATAAAACCCAAATATCTGCATTGTTCCTCTGAAATAATTTAGTTTTCAATAAGATAATGTCTCACTGTCATCTCTCCAACTCATGGGGGCCAAGAATAACATATCTCTGAGTCAAGGTGTTACTTGGAAAAAGCTCCTTCACTTCTCTGAACTGCATAAATTTCTCTGGCTACACAGACTACACTGAGAAAAACTGAAATCAACTTAAAGCCTCTGTTTTATAAAGAGTAAATGTAAAAAAAAAAAAAGATGTGAACCATCTTTGAGTAAGATAAGAGAGTTTTATCATGCAATGATATATTTAGGGTGTTCTTCAAAAATTGTTCCTAGGAAACAGGTCTCTCATAAGTCAGAATTTACTCAAACAGGGGAGTTAAAGCACCCTATGAATTATTTAAAACTGAAGTGTGCTACAGCCCTAAACAGGGTCCCCAAATAGGAGAAATAGATAAGATTAGCAAGGATTTTCTTTCTTTCTTTCTTTCTTTCTTTCTTTCTTTCTTTCTTTCTTTCTTTCTTTTCTCTCTCCTCTTATCTCAAATATATTTGTGCATTTGATTCCTCAAGGAGAAATCTCTAGGGATTTGGTGATTTTTGTGAAGAAAAAAAGTGTCTAAGTTGATGCCTTTGGTGTTAAGTATTCCATAGCATCTTACACTCTGGAAAAGTGCTTAAAGTCTGTCTAGTAGCCTTTCTCCTCAGCAACAGAAGGCAGGGGGCCTAAGTGAGTTGATGCTAATCTTGGATCAATGTTAAAGAGCTCTTTGTCCAATAAGTAATCCCTTATTATCCCAAAGATACACGGTCTCCTATAGCAAGTCTTCCTTTCAAAACTCCAAACAACATTAATTTTATACTTAAATTTTGAGTCTTGTGATTCTCCACAGTTGACTGGAGAGTGGGGTATGACTTTCACATGTACTCTGGTACCTCATATTTGAACATGTCCCCTGGAGGGGGAGACCTGGTGGCACTCAGAGGAAGGATAGCAGGCTACCAAGAAGAGACTTGATACCCTATGAGCATATAAAGGGGGAGGAAGTTCCCCTCAGGCACAGTCATAGGGGAGGGGAGTAAGGGGAAAATGGGAGGGAGGGAAGAATGGGAGGATACAACGGATGGGATAACCATTGAGATGTAACATGAATAAATTAATAATAAATAAATAAATAAATAAATAAATAAATAAATTTAAGTCTTGCATTATCAGTTATCATTTGTAGTAGCTACATTGAAAATTTACATACATTTATTGAAGTTTTTATTTATTGTAAGGGTATGCTAAAACTGGGAGGAAATAGTAAATAGGAATAGGCAGCCATCTTTTTGCCCAGACATATTTCTGGTTCTACTTAAACTCATATTTAACTAGCATAAGCTGTATTCCATAGTTAAGAATGAATTAACAGTGGATGTCTACTAATAATCAACTAAAAATCATCAGGTAAAATTGAATATCTTCTTAAGATCCACAAACTGTTGTTGAGTCCCCAGAAAAAGCATTGAGGATTCCCGAAAACTTTTTGAATAATCAGATGAAAGTGGAAGGGAGGGAGGGAGAGAAAGAAGATAAACACAAGAGGGGTAAGAAAGGTGAAGAAAAGAGAGGAGAAGAGAAGAGAAAAAAGGAAGAGGAGAAGGTAGAGGTTGTTTTAGTTGTTGTGCTGGAAAAAGTCTTAGAGCTCAGAAGGCTAAACTTGACTTTTTTCTCAATGACACTAATCCCTCAAGTTAAAACATTTACCACCACAAGAATAAGTAGATAAACATACTATCTAGAGTTAGAAAGATCATAAGTGAAACTATTTTTACAAGTTCCTAACATATGTGGGCCTTGGAACTGTCATGTAACTGATTCTACTGATTCTTATCTATACATTGAGACACTCATATCTAACTTACCCATAGATGAACTTCCTCTGTGTTTGTGATTTTTACTTTCCCTTCAGTCCCCTTCCCATCCTTGGACCATTCCCACACGGCATATCCATTCTGCACCAGCCCCAGGAGAGCCAAAAAGTTTTTGGTTTAATTCCTTCTAAGTACTGATTTCAATGATTTTCTTGAACTCTTATTTTTTTCTTCGTGCCTGTAAGAATTTGATTAATATGCAAAAGAGTGGCTGCCCACTCCACACTACAGAAGGAGGCTAGGGGCAAGCAGAAGTCCTTGGGAATCTAGCAATACATTTCTCAATGGTAGGAAAAAAATGAATCTGCTTTGCCTATTTCAAACATTGTCATAAATTCATGGAAAGATTCTCTCTTTCTTCCCCAGCCAGAGGACAGGCACGTTTCAGTAGGCAATTAATCTTGGATGATCTATATTAAATATTTATCTGCTGAAATGAGCCCAGTATTGTAGTGGTATTTTTCATTATAGGACTTTATCATTTCCAGAGATATTTCCATGTGCTGTCTCCCTTGTATATATTAAACCCAAATTTCCTGTGGAATGACACATCTTTCGTGGTGGCGACCTTTTCTCTTTATAACAAGTTACTGATATGTTGGAATTTACAGTGTAATAAACAGATTCATTGAAGAGTAAAAGGGATGATCTGGTATTTGCGTCACTAATCAAACCCCTGGGTATCATGCTAGGAAATGTGAAAATGGTCACTATATTTCTGCATCCTAGATCTAGGGGGCAAGTGATTGAGGTCAGCCCATGAAAAGCCCAAAGCAAAGGGTAGGGATGAGAGTGGCTTTAATCATGCCATTATAATTTCTTTGCTTCTGAATCTGAGCTATTCTATTTATTTCAACAAGTTTAAAGCTCACATTCCCCAAGAAATAACAAGTATGATTATCTCCATTTTCAAAAGAGGTTCTGGGAGCTTCACTGACAGTCTTTGTTAATCTTCAGTAGAGACCAGAGCTGGGATTAGAACTCTGATCTGATGGAGAGCAGAAAGCTAAGCTCAAGATTGTCACTTGTATTCTACTGGCTCCATCAGGGAGCAGTGAGCAATGCAGTCTCACTGGCTTCTGCCTCCTCAGAATTTGATATTTAATCATATCACTGGGTAGTGTGCAATTTATTCTATGTGAAAGTCTTCCTGACTTGAAGCACTGTCATTATAAAACAAGAACATTTCTTAGAAGGAAGCACCATTAAAGAGAAGTAAGGATGTGCATAGAAAGAGATAAAACAGGAGGAAAGGACAGAGGCTGTAGAGGAGAGGGATGTCTTTGGAGTCAATAAAACATTTTAGTCAGTTCTGATCCAATGAAAGACATAGATTATGACTCATTCAGCCTCTGGTAAACTTGGGCTCTTGAATTTCTCTGAGTGATTCTAAAGTTCACCACAAGATGTAATCTTGAGCACCCAAAGCTTAAGGAGTAGCCTAGGAAGAACAAAGGAGAGATGGGAGTATCATGTCTTTGGGATACTTGATTAGGAAATATGACACTCTGAAAGTATTATTTAATGTTGTGTTCCTTTACTTCTACTACCCAACTTCTTTTAGTCACAGGAGAAAGCTGTTTTCTGTGGAAGTGGCAGGAACTTTGGAAATCTCTTATTCAAGACTTCTCAAACTTTAGCCTTCCTTAAGATAATTTATAGGTGTTCTCAAACAGCTCCTGGAGACCCTTCCACCATGGTTCTGAACCACCAGGATTTGGAACTGTCTAAGGACTAGCCAGCTCTCGGGTGATGAGTCTACTAGTGTCATTGGCTCAGGTACTTGCATGGCCATGGCTTCATTAACATGTTTGTTACACAGAAATACACAAAAAAGCTCAGAGAGCAAAATGATTCACTTACAGCTAGAGAACTCTGTATAAGGAGAATTAACAATCAAGCACATAGAGCTCTTCTTTATGCATGGAATTGCACCATTGCTCATTCAACTTTTATTATCCATTATCCACGCGCGCGCGCGCGCGCGCGCGTGTGTGTGTGTGTGTGTGTGTGTGTGTGTGTGTGTGTGTGTGTTTCAAGCACATACACATGCACACGTATACACTTTGTAGGCAGAGATCTGTATTTTTCACTGGTATCTTCCTTAATTGCTCATCACCTTATCATCCCAAAATAGAGTCTCTCACTAAGCCTTCAGCAGGAGCTAATTAGTCCAGCTACACTGGCTGGCTAGCAACCCTGTCTCTACTATCTCTGCCTCTTTGGAGTTGAGATTGTAGGTGAGCTTATTCCTGGATGTCGCAGGACCCAACTTAGGTTTTTAATGACTGAGATATCCCCTCCTCTATTGTCCATTTATACCTCTGAGAAGGTAGAAGAGACATAAGAGGAGACAATGTCTAAGAGGAGACAATGACCGAGGGTGATGATTTAGGCCACTGTGATTAATATCACATCACACAGGAAAGAACCTTCCTTTTAACGGGCAGAGAGGAGTTGTCATGTTTGTGGTGCCCATAGAAACGTGCAACCTTGAGCAGAAATCCCTCACTATTCTCTCTTCCCTGACACCAGCTATTATGCTCTCTGTTTCACACCACATAAAACAAAACAAAACAAAAACAAAAACAAAAACATTAATTCCGGGCAAAATTAAGGTTGGTGTTTTGAAAAATAAAAGAACAGCATTCTTGTTACCCGGGTCTCCATCAGAATTCCTTTCTCTTTCTTTTAAAGGTTTTAGCTTCTGGCATTGCTGCATGTTGAATTTTTAAAAAGGCTCTTCTACGACAATAACTCTGGAGATGGGCTTATTTTTTTTCTATTGTTTCCCTTGTTCCGTTTCTTTTGTTCCTCATTTTGCTGCTTCTTCCTGTTGTCTTTCCTTTCATATCCCTGCCTTCCTGTCTCTATCCTTCCTATCCTGAAGTCTATCTTCCACGACATAGTTAGGGATCTCAGCAAAAAGATACCATCAATCTAAATCCGTTTCCTTGTTTGCAGGATGAAAAAGCAAGTTTCAGAGAGCTTAACTTCACATTGTTAGATTTCAGAGAACAGACACACTAGACTCTTTCTGTTACTCAGTTGCAGGGCTAAGGCCACCAAACCCAGTACCTTTTCTCTGTTCCAATATGCTTCTCAGCTATTCTCTATTTCAAGACTACCCTGGAGTTCACGTATACCTCAGTAGTGAGATCCCACAGTGATTCTCATGCAAGATATGAGACACTGGGATAAAGGACTCTGTCAAAATTACTTAAACCTGTGGAGGGTGTGAAGCTCATACATTTAGACTTTGCTAATGGAAGTATAAATCTCTGTTTTTGAAATTTTAAGATGTCTAGGAGGTATGGTTCTATAATTCCTCTTCAAGAATCATCTCTGAGAAATGCAGTTTGTGCAGAGGTGCACTTAACAGCAGTATTTATTATGACAATGTTTGTTCCAGCCAAGGACAGGAAATAGAAACAACCTGGTATCTATCAAGAATGGATTTTTCAAAGACGCTGTGGTAGATCTTATAATAAAACAAAAATAATAAAAAGAATGAAAATGATCTGTGTGTGCAAAATTGTAAAAAGAAATTCCCATCAAAAGGAAAATTAAGGCAAATTGCAGACTCCCACATAACTCACGCAGGCATCTGTTATGTCCAGGCTTCGGCTTGAGGACATTTATTTGTTGATATGCATAAATGCTATACTCCTAACAGCAAAGACAAAATACAAGATTACAGAACTGTGAGTGATTTTGTGACCTTTCATACCCCAGTCAATTTTGAGGGAGCCTCACTTAGCTGTAGAGAATACTGTTCTAACGAACCTCACTTCTCCTTTTGTTCTCTCTACTATAGCTCCCTCACCCCTCACGACTCTTCATCTAACGGAGTTTTAAATGCTTCCTCCCATGCAGAAAGGTCCACAGATGAAGAAGATCAGTTTCCTGGTAGCTCTACCACAAAGGCAAGCTGATTGATGATAGCCTGCAAACAGGTCCAACTTTCTGTCCCAAATGACAAATGGAGAGCTCTTAAAAAGAGAATAAAATATTCTATATGCGAAAGAAGAATCTCTTCCAGGCCAGGCATGAAAAGCAATGGGTGTCATGCACATTCTTGACCCGTTGGTAGCTGGTCCCATTCCTGTACTCAAAGGACCAATTTTGGTGATGTGATCTGAACTCCTTGGTTTAGCCCTTAGGGTCTCTCCAGTCAACCCTGGGCCACACTTATCCCCATCATCTGCATTTCCTCACCTCCCTGCTGGTGGCATTGAGAATATCTATATTTCTTATGTGCCTTCAACACACTGAACCTCTATGGTTTCACCCACAAGGGTATATGTGTAGATATGGATACAGGTATAAATATGAAATGTAAAGCAAGGCATGGGTATGTGGGCAGGGTTGGTATGGAAAAGAAAAGGGGGAAATGCTAGATGATAAATGAAGTAGTAAGATCCCTGTCTCAGTGAGGCCTACTAAATAATTACTGCTAAGTCTCAGTTGAACTTAATTCAACAGAACTTAAACATACCATGCATTCTATTTGTGCTCACATTATCTGAGGCCACTGCACTTTTTCTCTTTTTTGCATATGCTGCCTTCCATTTATGTTGTAGCATAATATCCTGAATTTGCAAAAATACAAAATGGCAAACACCTTATCCTCAGAAGACTTTGCAGAGATTTGCTGGCTATTTTATTTACGTTGAATATTTAACTTTGGGGGAGAGGTTTCATTTAAATATGGTAAGTAAGGCTGCTGTGATATTCTTTGTGCAGATAGTATTTTTTTTCCTTTGGAATTATTTTCTTAGTATAGATTCCCAGGAGAAAGATTATTAGGTCAAAGCATATGAACATTCTTATAAGCCTCATTAAGTCTGACCCCACTAATTCTGAGTTTGTGGTAATTTGGGAGAGAACTGAGCCTTCTCTTTGAAAGGAAAATCACTAACTAACAAACTGGCTTAAACACATTTTCTAGGGTGCCATTGGTATTTCATGAGACTATTTTGAGCAATTTTTGGTATGCATCTTTTCCTTTTGTATGGAATTGATATGCTAATTATAATTTATTATCATCAATTCATTAGCACAGGCCTTCAATGATAACACTTTAACTGATTTCTACCTTCTTCTCCACAATTAATGTGAATGGGGTTTTGGCTACCTCTAAATGCTTCCTCACTGGTTTTATTTGAGACATACATATTAAGCACCTTTTATTTGCTGGACATTGTGCATGATGAAGAAGATACAGAGGTGTGTAAAACATAGCCTCTTTTTTGAAGGCAGTCCATTCTCGTTGGGGAGCCCTGCATTCAAACAGATGCACCATGACTGATAAAGAAGACTGATGAATGACAGGCTCAGCTGGCAGCCCCTCTGAGGGAACCCACACATAAACAAGTACCAGGTCAGAATTCCCATGGTTAATCACAGAGGTGAGACGAATTTCAAAGAGTGAGAGACCTTGATAACCAACTACACAGTATAGATGGGGACACATTTTCAGCTCGGATACGCATCAGATGGTGTTTATTTTTAAGTGTTAAATGACTCAACCTTTTCATTAATTCAGACCAAATTTCTCTCACATAGCGTAAATGCATACAGCTTTATTTCTCTTTTCTGTGATAAACACTAGTGTATATCTAAAGCGGTTGGAAATCTCTGATTGGCCCGGTTACATATTTGCTGTGAGCTCTGGGGAGTTTGGTTATATTTCTGAATCTTATTTTTTCTCACAATTAAAATGTAAGTGAACAATTGTACCTAAATCTTTATATGGAATATGATGCAAATAAAATTCAACATGTAGAAAATGACAAGTTCTATTTTAAGAGGATACAAGATTAATGAAATTGACTTATTTACTCAGTTATTAAAGACCTCTCTCCATCGCTCAGGTATGCATCATCTATCTCTGTGTTTTAAGCTTCCCATTAGAGCAATACCACAAATATAATCTGTAGAACATGAAAATGGTTCCTAATAAATGCTATATGACGCCAGAAAACACACATGCCAGACAGAACCAGCAAACCATTAGTCAACAAAGCAGCAGTCCCTCTGACTGCTGTAAAATGGTTCATTGCTCTGAAAGTTAAAGGCTATCACTACAATTAGAGTAGGGCTTTAGCGAGAGAGTGTGGGAGTGGCAACAGATCCATGAGAAACTGAGGACTCAGGGAAGCCACTAGTTCTGAAAAAGACATGAGCAGTCATCTAGCATAAAGTATTAGCTGTGAAAATAACAGGAGGAACAGGAACAAGATTGATATATCTCAGCTAGGCACTGGGAAGAAAATTAGTGGGCACAGGACCTGATTCTATACAGATGAGTCATAAAGGAGGTGAGCTACTTGAAAATTATTTATGCAATGGTAAGGGATCTCTCCTTTCATGTGTATTAAATGCTGAGATGTGGTTGCACACTTCTTTAATCCCAGAATTGTAGAGGTAGAGGCAGGCAGACCTCTGAGATTGAGGGGGGCCTGTTTTATAAAGCAAGTTCGAGGACTACCAGGGCTACACAGAGAAACCCTGGCACAAAAGACAAAACAGACAAACAAGCAAAAATAAAATAAAGGGATCTGGGCATGGTGGCATATACATGTAATCTCAGCACTGAAAAGGACATCCAAATATCTGTGATGGAAGCATTGAGGAATATTGGACAGTCTACTCTAATTTCCATGCATGAGGCATCACTTAAAGCCCTGGTTTGATATGCTTTGTTTGCTTGTTTTTAATTTTTCACAATAGAGTTTCTCTGTGTACCCTTGGCTGACCTGGACTTGCTTTGTAGACCAGGCTAACATCGAACTCACAGAGTTCTGCCTGCCTCTGCCTCCCTGATTGCTGGGATCTAGGTGTGTACCACCATGCCCAGCTGAAATTTCTTTCTTTCTTCCTTCCTTCCTTCCTTCCTTCCTTTCTTTCTTTCTTTCTTTTTTCAATGAAAAGTTATGACATTTTTGTGTTAGTTCAAGACATAGGACATCATCCTGTGATCCCCCAAGCAGTCTTTCCTTCAGTCTTCACCTGTATTGGTCTGCACTACTCAATCAGGACTTAAAGGTGACTAGGACATTTGGCTCTAGGTTTGCCTTCACAGGCCCTTCCCTAAAAACTAGTTGTGTCCTATGTTTAATATTTGATTACAATGTTTGACAATTATTAACATATCTTCCCTTCTATGAAAAGGTTTGATTGTTAGTGCTTGCCAGTTCTCCATAGTGTAAATAGTCCAACCATCAAGTTACCAGATTGGTATCTTCAAATGTTGATTTAGGAAGAGAGGGTTTTCGGTCAAAATTGGGAGCACATTCTCACTTTCCTTCTTGAAGCTTTCAAGCTACTCAGGTGATTAGAAAAGTTGATGTGTTGGAAGACAGGGGGAGTAAGGAAAGGACATTGGATATAATTCAGAATACAATTCAAGTGTCCTTCAATAGCAAGTGCACAGGCTGTGATCCTTACATGTCACATGCTACTGTAAGAGAAATGAACTACAGATAAGTACAACAAAGTTCATGGATATTAAAAGGATTGCCCAAGTGAAAAAAAAAGCCAGAATCAAAAGACTAGAAACTCTGTAATTCTAATTTTAGTATCTTTAAAAAGGTAGAGCTATGGAAATGGGGGACAATAGTGTACTTTTTCAAGACTGAGTGAAGGAAGAAAGTTTGATTACAAAGGTAGATTGTGAAAAGATAAAACTCTACTTTGATGGTAGTTAGTACAGTATCAACTCAATGGTTCAAAACTCAGGGCAGTGCACAAAAAGTTCAATCCTCATATATTATTATGAGATTAATAACCATAATGATAGTTATAAGGGAACACAGAAAGGGAAAATAAATTAAGAAGCCAAAAGGAGTTTATTTTTCACTGTTGTTTTAGAAGGAGATTAAGCACTGTTTGTATCATGTACGATAGGAAACCTTTACCCCAGTAATATTGTCTCTCAGCATCTTCTTTGGAGAAGAATGACAAGCAACTGTGGGGTGAGGTATGCACTAAGGCTCCATGTGGGTGGAAAATGACAATGAAAATAGTTAATGTATCAATATAATACATTGCACTGGTAATGTAGAATGTTGTAGTAATTATAAAAGTAAGATATAAATTGCTACTGACTGAAAAGCCTAATAAAATATTTTACTAAAGAACAACATTTTATGTTAATACATACAGTAGTATTTCTCACATATATTTAGTCAGTGCGTACACAGAATAGTATTGAGTACTTTAGAAAGATACAGTGGTACACATGCAATCACAAGAAGAAAAGTTAAGAACATTTCACCATGACTATCTATAATTAAAACTTTAAAAATGTATTCACATATTGCTTGGATAATTAAACATAAATGACTGTCATTAGGAAATATTATGATGAAAAGTTATGGCCCTTCTTTTAGATGTATTTAGGAAAGAACCCAATTAAGATGACTGTTACAGATATTTCCGGAAAATGAATTGTGCAGTAAAGATGTTTTGTCTGGATGCCATCAGGGGAGAAGCATAAAAAAGAAGGAAAGCAGAAGGGAGTAGAGAAGAAAGATACATGATAAATAATTGAAGAGGACAAGGGACAAAGAAAATGAAGTGAATAAGAGGAGTGTGCCAGGGATGAAGAGATGAGGAATGAAAGAAACTCAGATATCATAGATGGGAAAATGATCAGAAAGAATGACAATGAATATGGCTCTGACAGACTCTCCTCAGGGAACAAGATATCTGAGATCCCCCTCCCCAATAAACAGGATTGATGTTTCAAAGCTTTAATGTTGTATCACAGAGAATCCATCTTTAAGGGAAGAAATGAGAGAAATGTGGTAATTATATTATAGTCTCATAGATAAAAAGAAAATATTGTCCAGAAGCTCATAGATCATGGTGTGGGGTGAAAGCCAGTGACAGCGGCACTACCTGTTTGACTGGGTCTGGCTCTTTCTCATATTGCATGGTAACGAACATTCATTACATTGTAGTGTGCCTAACCTGTGGCATGTTCATTTCAGGACAGTCTTGGACATTCTATTATATTGGTTCAAGAAACCTTGTGACCTCTGGATAATTTAAAGAAACTCTTCAGATCATACTACACATATGTTCCTCACAGTCTTAACAGGTCCTTCAGGAATGTACCACACCGATCACCTTTTTATGAGTATAATGAACTATCTCACATGTGCTACATATAAAACATAAGAAATTTACTTAGCACACAGTTGTGGAAAGTCAATGTCCAGTGACTTTTGGTGAGGTTGCCTATGGCAGTATATCATGGGAAGAGCTGATGTTGGGGTCAACAACCTCATGAGATCAGGAGTAAAAGCAGACAAACAAGGGCACCCTTATTTCCCTGATAGTAACTCTGTAGCAAGATTTATTTAAGGGGCCACATAGGACACACTCTATGTCTCTGCTGACCTCAGAACCTCTCACTAATATCACCCAGTTTTCCATTTTCTGAGTAGAGCCACCAATGGAAGTAAATCTTTAATCACAGCGAACCATAGCAAAGAGCAGTCATTGTGTACCAATCAGAGTTAGAGGGCACAAAGATAAACAGAGATGTTAGATCCTTGAAGATTATCCTGTTACCTGGTTCCGTTGGAGGTTAGGGATATGTACACAACTCAAGGAAGGAGTAGATTGTGAGGGTTTTAAAGATAATCTGCCATTAACTACATTGTCACTGCATTGGTCTTACAGGGTCCTTATGCCTTGAAGGTAGACTTTTTTTGTGCCTAATAAATCTGTTAGAAAATATAACCATTTTTACTAGGTATATGTAACCTTTGACCACTTATCAGGACATATAATACCATAAGTGAGGTAGCTCATGTCTATAGTCAGAAAGAATTTATTCAAATCCAAGATCTGATTTTCCTTCTAGTTGACCTTGGTGAAGTCATTTTCCCCTCTAAGAGTCAGTTTCTTTATTAATGAATAGAAATATGATTTGAACCATAAGGTTATTGTAGCTATTAAATCATATAATTATATAACATATATAACTGTGTATTAAGACACATGCATATTTATACATATATTGTGTGTCTATAATATATTTGTATTGTGTGTCAATTAGATAATAAATATATGTGAATACTCATTTATACACATATACTTGTTTTTTCTTTTTATTATTTATTTAATATTTTATTAATTTATTCATATTACATCTAAATTGTTAGCCCATCCCTTGCATCCTTCCATTCATCCCTCCCTCCCGCTTTCCCCCTACTCCCTTCCCCTATGGCTGTGACTGAGGGAGACCTCCTCCCCCTGTATATGCTCATAGGGTATCAATCTCTTATTGGTAGCTTGCTATCCTTCCTCTGAGTGGCACCAGGCCTCCTTATCAAGGGGACGAAATTTTTTATTTATTTTATTTGCATTGGTTTTTGCTTGCATGTATGTCTGTGAGAGGGTATCAGATCCTCTGGAACTGGAGTTACAGACAAGACTGCCATGTTGGTGCTGGGAATTGAACTCAGGACCTCTGGAAGAGCAGTCTGTGCTCTTAACCTCTGAGCCATCTCTCCAGCCCTATACACATATACTTGTACACAGAGAGAGGTGGGGGAAGGGAGAAAACCTCCGAGTTAAGCTCTTCATTCATTCTCTGTAGGTTAACATTAATCCTTGATGTTTAATGATTTTCCACAAAAATTGCTCATATCTTAGAGCCCTATTTTTCTAATTTGATCACTTCCCCTTGGCAGGGAGGCCCTGTGAGCACAAAGAAGAAGAAGAAACTGGCTATCCAGATGAGACCAGATAGGCTGTGGTCAGAATGTGGGGGAGGCGGTCTCCCCGTGTCACAGGTCTAAGGGAGTGAAATAGGGCAGAAGTGGAAGGGAGGGTAGAAACCGGAATATACATGTGGAGGCATAACAACTGTGATGCAAGATAAATAAATTACAATTACAATTTTTAAAAGAATGGTATGTCAAGTATTCTGTGGATGTTTGATTTGTTCTCTCCCTATGAGCAGGTGGAGATGGTACAATCCTTCCTACATTATAGAACACTCTTGAAGAGCATGCTGGAAGGAATCCATCTATGCTCTCTTTCCAATGTAGGCAGCTGATTTTCAGTCCAGTGAAATATTACCAGACCTACTGGCAGAAACACATGACTCTCAGAAGTTGTCTGGGACCCCACACAATATGCCTCTCAGCTACTGGGCTTCCACCATTTACCTCTGCTCACTCATCTTTTTGTTTTCTTTACTGTAGTTTGTTATTCTCCCGTTTGTTCTTTTATTTCATGTTCCATGGCTTAATTACTCTGGGCCAGAAGAGGGCAGCTGTGTTTTCTACCACCTATATTCCTTTGATAGTCTCTGTTTCTCTGGAAAAATACCTGTCATTTAGCAAGCACAGTTGGTCTGTGGTAGGAAACAGGGAGGCCAAAGGTTTCCATGTCTGGGAAACCTGGGGAATGACTCAGATTAACAGGCCGTGTATGACTCAGTGGGTCAGTTTGCTGCTTGGGTTTATTTTATTCTCTGATTCTTAGCCTGCTACAGTCTGCACTTCAGCCTCAGCATATTGCATCTTCTTTTCTTGTTGTCCTTACTTTTGATCAACAGCTTCAGCTCTTTACCAGGTTATGAGAATAAAGCATGTAGGGTTGATTTGTCTTGGGGACACTTACCACTCAGTAGAAAAATAAGTTATGAGCTAACTACAAAGAAATGGTAAGGGAGGGGTCGGCAGCTCATTGGACACCCTTGGATCAATAACAGAATGTCGTTGAGCCTATTACTTCACCTTGATTTGAATAACTCTTCGGCATTCATTTCTCACAGTTGAGTGAGATAATACTGAAATATGTGAAAACTATGAGTATGCAACAACTCATATGTACAAATGAGAGGAGATCATCACAAGAGCTAATTTAGGCTGAAGAGATAGTATGCACATTGGAAATCTGAAAGGCTTCCTGGAAGGTGTACTGGTCTTTGTCTGTCATTTTCACCCCTACAATGCCATCATTTTATCCTTGCACACAGTACTCCCTCCTACCAGAGTTCCTTTCTCTCCTGTGTTTGCTGGCTGAAACTCTCAATACCATCAACACGCAGCAAACTTCTGCTTTTTGATATATCAGTCCTCTCATTCAAGTTGAGTGCCATGGTTTGCAGCAATTGATATTCAAATCATTTCCATGAGTTGGGCAAATGACTAGGAAAAGCAATATATGAAAAGCAGAAAAAATCCAAATTCTCTGTTTTCTAGTAAAAAAAAAAAACAAATAAACACAAAGAACCATGCTATATACTAAAAAGGAGTTTAAGAAACAGTATTTAGAACCATGTCTGTGGTCCCTGCTGCTGCTGGAAACAAGATGGAATTCTGTGATCCATGCTGTAACCAGCTGTTATGGTCAAGAAACTGTCTTTTGCAGTGCCATCAGTGACTGAAGGCTCATGATTGACAATGAGAGACATTGAAGGCTTCTTTGACAGCCTCTTCTATCCCCAAACAAAACAAAACAAAACAAAACAAAACAAAACAAAACAAAACAAAACCACAATAAACAGTCCATACAGGAAGCTACTGAAAAGAGCTTTAAAATTGTGGCAAATTTGCTGAAGTTAGCTCTTCATATTTGATGGCTTCTGGCAGTTGTCTTTATGGGGATGACCACTGAGAGTTGGACCATGCTTCAATGAGTATATATGCAAATCAAATCGAACTTGGTGTATTTCTCTTTTTCTTTTTTGAGAGAGGGCACATGGGTAAGAGGGTGGATCTGGGAAGAATAAGAAGTGAGTGTGATCTGGGTTCATTGTGCTAAATTCCCAAATAATAAATAGGAGTATTGTGTTGATAGGAAAGTAAAATAAAGAAAATGAGTTTCTGTTTTAGATGGGGGAAATGAGGCCCAGTAGGTTACACAGCTTGTCAAAAGTGCCCAGAACATTTTGGAGACAGACTCAGAAAGATAGTAAGAGGCTCATTCTGTTTCCCAGTGTCACCTGGTTTTATCTCCTTATTTCAGAAGATCTATGTCATTCTCTTTTATTATGCAGAAGTCTGAGAGTATATAAAGCTGGTGTTCAGAAGTCTATAGTTCCAGAAGTTTCTGCTGCTAGCATATTTCAGCATAGTCACCTTTATAAAGATGTCAGAAATTCTGTGTGGACTTTTATCTCAGAGTCCAAAGAACCACTTCTCAAAGGCAGACCTGCTATACAGCTGGAGTGCTTCAATTGTTTTAAATGTGTGTCAGTGAGCAACAGCATATAAGCAGATCAGCCTGAGCTCTCCTGTGGGCAGTGAAGGGAGCTAGTAAGACATCAGTTAGGACAACCATTTCCATGGTGTGATTGTGGTTGGGAAGATCTTCCTGTCAGCTTGGTCACCTGAGAAGCTGAGGTTTATTTTGATTCAACAGACATAGCATGGAGACAAAGCCTCTGAAGCCAAGCTCAGTAGATGTGAGTTCCAGATACTCTCCCCATATTCACAGCTTGCCAGGTTGAGTCTGGGCTACTGTTTTTGCTTTTTGGGAGTCAGTGTATCAGGCCTTGGAGGTTGGCATCCCAGGAGCATTCTAACACTCTCTTGACTAATCATGTGCCCGTCTGCTCTTAGGAATCCAGCTTTGTCTTTTTTTAAATGCATGAGTTTGTGGATGCCTGGTTGACCCACCTCAAACCGATCATGTATTAATTCCTTTCTAAATATTAAAAATTTAAAAATGTGAACATGAAGAAAAAGTAAACAAAGAAGAAATCAGTAATCATGTACTTTTATTGTTTATTTATATTTTTTTTCATTTTTTGTTTGTCTGAACACGTGCTTGTGCTTTCACACATATGTGCAGATCGGACGATAACTTGTATTAATAAGTCTTTTTCTTTTATTACCTGTGTTCTGTGGAATGAACTCAGATCATCCAGATTGTAGTTCTTAGCTTCTGAGCCAGCTCCCCAACTTGAGAGTTTTATTCTTTTTAACATCTCTCAGTCTCCTTCCCAGTTGGAATTCCTCCCATGTTTTTTTTTCTATTTCACACTTTATAAAACTTGTATTCTACTGTTCCTCTCTCAAATCCCCCACCTTCCCTCCCTGCCTATGGTCCCTTTATGCTTTCCTGGTTTCCATGGTTACTTTGTGTTATGTACTCACATCTGAGTATGTATGCATTACACTCAGATATTCTAGTCTTTAATACATTCTTTACCTACTGACCTTATCTGATTTTCTTTCTATCCACTCTTAACTCTGAAAAAGTGGGGAAAAAGTGAGTTGTAGACATCATGGCGTTACTCTTAAAATGTTATGCCGTGCTTTTACATGGAATGAGGGCATGTATAACCCAATAAACAGGTCGACATTAATGAAACATTATAATGAAAATAATATATATATACATAAACATACATCAAGAATTATATTATTAACCCCCTCAATGAATACATGTTGTACAATATAATCTTACTGTCATTCCAAAGACTTTCATTCTTACTTTTCCTTTCCTTACACAAAGGCCATCATTCTAACACTTACTCTTACCATTTCTACACAGCCTCCACCTTATACCAGCTCCAGTGGCTTTTTAATGTTTCTTGTTCCTTTTTATACATCTCTTTCTGTCTCACCCCCAGGCAAATCTTTTTGCCTTAAAAATGCTCCTTTTCCTTCTGTGCCCCTGGCAAACTGCCTTATCAGGTATCATCTTAAATCTTACTTCCCTTAGGATGCTTTTAATAAAATCCTTAAGTTAGGTCAAATGCTATATCTATCCATGTTAGTATCCAATTACTGTTACCACTAAGGCTTTTAATCATACTACAGTAGAACTAGTACTCTACAGTTACATTAGTCATATAGATACATGTGTATGTTTGTATGTGCGTGTGTTTAGTTTTCATGACATACTGTTGTGAACACTCTATGAACATCCTATACTCATTCTCCACCTACCCTATCAATCTCAGAGCCCACTACCATTCCTGATATATAATAATTATACTACATTAGTTAGAGAAATGCATCTGCAGTCAAATTGCTTTAAAGCTAAAAGGAGGCATTACCATTACTCGCTCAAACCTTCCCTTCCCAAAATCCAGATTTCTTCCCCACTGCCCTGTAGACATCTCTACATGGAGAAATACGAAATGTCTCTGATTATATCTTGCATTCTCTCAACTGTCACTGCAATTGCAAGCCAGATCCATCACACATGGAGTTTTCTCCATATCAGAAAGCTGAAGGTCCATTTCTGGATGCTGATCAATTCTAAACCCGACTTCTCTTCCTTGATCCCATTTGTTTTCTCAGTCTCACAGATAATACTGTAGGATATCATAATCTTACTAACATAAACCCATAATCCCACAAACTCTTATTTCCTCTCCAGTTACTCTTCACTTTCTTCAAGCCCTGTCTCTCTTCTGATTTGGGACTGTAGCTTTTATGTGTCTCATAGCCTCATCATTTCCCCCTTTGCCTTGTACTCTCCTTCCTAAACAGGGTGGTCTTGGTAAAACGCATTCCAGATCATGTGACACATTTAGCTCAATTTCTTGCAATCATTCCTCCTTCATTTAATTATAAAAAACAATTCTTCTCAAGTGGTCAGTTGTGTTCAACTCTCTTGATGCCTGTTCTTATCTGATATTATATTACCACCTATTAGACCCTAACCTCAGCCACAACTCTTTAGTCATTGTATTACAATGTTAGATTTTTGCAAAGCTGTGGCTAAAACATTTGAGACAATAGTTTTTTTTAAGAAGATTCATTATTTTAAGATCTTGTTTCAGAAAGTTTCACGCATAGTCACATGGCTCAGGAAGAACATGGCCATAGAAGCATAAGGAGGCCTACTGCCCACATAGTGAGCAGGAAGCAGTGAAAAGGCCATAGAAAAAGGGAAGACATCAGGTCGTAATAAGATTTCCATGACTAGCCCTGAAAGATTTATCTTTCCCAACTAGGTTCCTCCTCCCATCTTTCCATTACCTTCCAATAATTGAATGTTTCAGGGAGAGGATCAATCAACTAATCAGGACAAAGCCATCATGATCCAGTCCTTTCTGGAAACACTCTCAGAGACACACTCAGAGAGGTGCTTTAACTCATAGGCATTTCTAAATCTTATCAAATGAAAATCAGGATTAACTAACCTTCAAACCAGGTGTCCTGATGTTCCTTCTGCTTAGAAAGCTCTTTTGCTTGATGTCTAAATTGCTCACTCTCTGACTTCCCCCAAGTGGATGATGGCACTAATTTCTGGTTTAACAGCTTTTTCTACAAGCACATGGAATCTATCTTATTCTGTTTATCTTTTGACTGCTCTATGATATTTATCACTTTCTAAATTACTTGCTTAAAACCTTTATTGCTTTAGAAAAATGTTTCATGAGGAAATACCTGTAAATATTTTTTCATTCGTCTATCTCTAGTGCTAATAGTAGTGTGTAGTACTTAATTATTTTCCTGAATGAATGTAGATGTGAAAGCATTAATAAAGATAGGTAGTTGTTTTGAGCTCCGAAGGATATGGGTAGGATTACAAACTCACTGGATCTCTATTCATCTTTGTCTATTTTCAGATGGAAAAAGGCAACTGTGTTGAAGGCTAAGAGAAATACAAGATGGGAAGTAAACATCTGTTAGTCCACACTCATCTTTAGTTGAGGTTCAGTGGTGGCTGTTGCTTATCCTCTGCCTCATGCATGGTTTTTCACTGAGATAGGTTTCTCATTATCCTTAAGAGTCTTCTCTTTACAGTCTCTAGATTTGGAACAACTGGGTTTTCAATCCTTGGGCTTCTGCCTGTGCCTGTGTTTTTCTCCTTTTATCACAATGCCTTGTAGAATCTGTCTACCTTTCCGTTTCATATTCTGCAGCCTAGATAAGTCCTCCAAACTTTAGGTCTACTGCCCAGCAATGAAATAACCTTCAAATACTTGTCAAGTCAAATTCTCCATTTCTGAGTTATTTGTACAGATATACTCCTCCAGTCCTTCTATTTGTTTTAACATGGTTAATTATTGTACCATGTATTTGAGCTTTCAACTCAAGAATCATCCATTACTCTCCCTTTTGGATCTACCTCATGAAATCTTGTGGATTCCACATAGCAAAGACATTGCCCATGTATGCACGTAGTAGCATCTTGATCTAGACTATTTTAGCTTACTCTCAGACAACAACACAATGGTGTTTTTCCTGGCATTCCTGCTTTTGATTCTGCCTTTATCTCTTCTCTTTACAACAGTTAGAATGATTTCTCTACAACACAACCCAGTTCTTGTTCATTTTCTCAGACCTCCAATGTGGGTTTTCATTTCATTGTTTTGTTTTGCATGTAAAAAATCCTCTACAGGATCCCAAATTTAAACATTTGGTCCCTAGCTGATGGTTCTGTATTAAAAAAAAAAAAAAGAAAGAAAGAAAGAAAGAAAAGAAAAGAAAAAAATGAGGTGTCATTAGGAGATAGAACCTTACAAGAGGAATGAGATAGATCTTGAGACCTCACTGTTCATTCTGGTTCCATTTCCTGCGTGTGGACACACTATGCCTAACCATGTTCCCTCTCCTGCTCTTAGGCCTTCCTTATTTGCTCTCATGTCTCACATGCCTTGATAGACCGCATCCTTCAGAAAGTGAAACCTTAAATAAACTCATTTGCCTTAAAGTTGCTTTTCTCAGGATCCTTTGTCACAATAATGAGAGAGTAACTCATATAATAAAAAATGCAAACCCCTGGTTATGACCCACTGGCCTCACTTCATGGAGATGCTATTAGTCTTTCTAACTTCTCTATACTGGCTGTCTTATCATTATTAATTCTCAAGTCATTCATGAATGGGGCATTTTTTCACCTATTCTTCCTTTGTTTTGAAAGGAAAAGTTGCAGCTGTTATAAGACTCTTTGGTGCTCCAACCTAAATGAACTGTCTTTCTATGACATTGGATTTTTCCTTGGCTTTCTTTATTTTTCTCTAGAACTAACACAAGTTCAATATTATTACTTAACCACTGTTGTGGTCATTGCCTGCCTTCCTTGTTGGAATCATCAATTGTCTGATTATCAAGGATGGCAATTTTGTTGACCTCACTGACCACTATCTCTTCCATATACAATGCTCTAATAATATAGAGTAGATGAAAATTTTGAAAGTCAGCTAAAGGTGAAACATGATATTTCTTCCTTCAATTATGTGAGAAATCACTCACTTTTTGTTGGAATATGAGTTTGTGTTAAGAACTAGCTAACCCCATCCAATTCCATCTAAAATGTATCTGGGAGCATGGAGGTGCAGGGGTAAGTATATGAACAATTTTCACATTGAGAAATACCAGTTTGAGGATATAGATGTTATTTATTGGTAATTATGAAAGATATATTGTACAGGATGGCTTTTTTCAATTAGAGAAATGGGGTTGAATGGATTTGTTGAAATGGATTTTTATACTTGAATAAGATTCATAACAAAACAGAAACAACTAAAGTACCATATAACTCCAGAGAGGAGTAAAAACTAGAAGGCAAAACCAAGCTGGCTATGTGAGCATCCTCCTTAGATTTTGGGGGTGCATTTGACAGAATGACTTGACACTAAAGGTTTAATAAAATATAAAGCAAAAGTGAAAGTGGGTAAACTGTTATCTTGTAACTATTGTAATGAACTAGCAAATAGAAACAGCACACAGATACAGTAAGGGAGCTATTCAAACAAGCACTTGCCCAGTTTCAAATTTTATACATATTAGCAAATATCTATATGTTTAGAGTGACCACTCTGAATCCATAAAGCTTTGCATAGTCTCTTATACATTCACTGTGAATTACATACTTATTCTCCAAAAGAAAATGAAGAAATTATGAGTAATTTAAAATAAAAAAATAATTAGCTTTATGTCCTGATTTATGATTAATCCCTTTGCTTGGATTCTGTATTCTCCAATGAATGTCACCCTATTTTGGCCTTCTTTCTAAATGCCATACTGTACTCACACTGACAACTGATAGATAATACATCTGTATTATCTGTAGAGAACTTTGCTGTGACTGTAATAAGAACAAGGTAACAGAAGAAGGAGCTGGCCACTTGAAGTTTACTTCTCAATATGAGGAGTCTTCAGTCCAAATGAAGACAGGTTTCTATTTATTTCTTAGTGGGATTAATGACTACTTCCCAGCAAGTTGTTGAATGTGCCATGAGCCAAGCTATGTTTGGGGGAGATGATTTTGGCAACGTCGTTTAAGGTTGTCAAGGAGGAAGCAGGGGGCCAGGTGGGTAGCATTTGTGCTTCTGTGTGACTTGGCTAAGGACTTGCTCTGTTTAATCTCATAAGGCACCTTCCCTGGACATATTAGACATGCTTGCTGATTGGGAGTGGGAAAAATGAAAGCACTAAGGTGTTAAGGATTAATTTCAAAGTTCCCCACTTCTGAAGATTTAATTGGCACCCCTGCCTGCATATGAAATAGGGTGATGTAATAAATAGAAACAGGAAGTCACTGAAGATTTAAGCAATTTGGAAACAGAATCTTGAGTAACATGCCAGGCACCAGGGGCACAGTGTTGGCAGTGAAACCATATGAATGTGGAGAGTGCCTGGGTACATGGGCTACCCCATGCTGGGAAAGAGAAAAGATCCATTTCTAAGCCCATTGGCACTATCTTTGTTTATTTAAGGATTGCTCACTGGGTATTTTATAAACCTCAGGCAATGGAGAAAACAAAACAAAACAATACAAAACAGAACAAAAAGTTACTGTCCGTAATCCTCAAATTTACTCTGTAGTGTGTTGACTTTATTGTCATCCCAGGGTAAACAATATGTTATGTTTTGTGGGTCTGGAAGAACCGGAGCTGGCTATAGTAATTGAGAAACTGTCCTGTGGGAATGACCTCCAGAAAGAGAAGCAGAATGGAAGGCAAGAATGAGGCGTGATGTTTGTCCAGAGCAGAGGAAACCTTGGAGGTTATACCTTTTTTATCTTGATATAAAGTCACCAGGGAGCTTGTTAGAAAGGTTGATGCTGAGACTGGGCCACCAAGTTTCATATGACTTCTTATTTCTGTATGTTAATATTTGTTTTCAGTGCAGTCTATTGAGGAGGGTGCCCTGGGCCCTTACTTCATAAGATCGTGAAGAGAACCTGCATCAAATAGCTCACAGATTGTGCTCCTTTGCCCATAGTATAGGGTGGTGAAGGGAGAGACAGGGTTCACTAGCTATTTCCATTCACAACGAAGATCTCCTTCTAGTCCCTGGCCTGTTTGGTTGGTTGGTTTTCCCCAGAAAAATTCAAGTTGTTTTTTTATATTCACTCCCACAGCCCTAACATCAGATTAGAAAAGAAAAGTTGACAGATATCTCTAATTCAATGATTTGGAAGGATAGATTGCCTTCACAAAAGTTTCAAGGCCATAATAAAGTTCACCTGGCCATTTTTACAAATGGAAAAAAATCTATCAAGAAATCATATCTTAGTTAAATTGGTGTTCATTCCAACTTAAAGATGCTGTGAGAGTAATTAGTCAGTTTGCACTGTCTTTGCCCACAATGCAGAGCTAGATTCCTTATGTCATATTGCAGCTTTTAAGGAGTCCAAAAATATTGGCAACTTTGCATAAATAATAAGAAATGTATAATAGCTTATGAAGCATTCATTTGAATCCATGGATTTGATATTCATTACCGGCAATTCTCTTGCTAGACAAAATCCTGACACAGTACAGACAAGAGTTGGTTGGTATCTGAAGACTGAATTTCTTCTGTAAAATGAGACTCATTACCATAAGCAGCTTCTGTGATACTGGTGCTTAGTAACACAAAGTGCCTAGCCCATGCCAGCTGGATCAAGTGACTAATATATATTTTTGTATATAAATCTTTAAAAACAAGCATTGCTATGCTGAAAATTAAGTTTGTGGTGGGGGGGAGACAGAGACACACATGCATACAGAGTGTATTTGTTCAAGTAATGTGAGAGATAGAAGGAAAGAGAGGCAGTGAGACAGAAATGGAAAAGTTGATCATTATTTTCTAAAAAGCATATTCCATGTGAGCTTGCTGACAATGACTTTTCTAGGATGTAGCCAAATATTAGCACAAATAATTTGTTACTAGTATCTTAAAATAGCATACAAGCAAAGAAGAAAAATTAAACAGGGGAAGCATTTTTGTATGTTTTGGTAGAAAGGATGGGGTAAAATTCAGACTTCTTGTAATTTTATGATGGTATCTTATAACATCTTTTAGAATATCACCTCACTGCCAGAGCTAAAAAAAAGATTAGGAGTTAATTCCTTCTGAACTGTGATCTACCATCTTTTCATGTGTGAAACTAACACATAGTTAAAGGTCATAACAATTATGAGTTCCATACTGGCATGTCTCCCCTCCTCCTGAGCATTCACAAAACAGTTCTTAATATTACATATATAATTCCCCTATCCCTTGAAATTGGCTGTATCTCCTCAACAAAGGCAGACCCACTGGAATGTCTTTCTGACCACCTTTGGGATTATGAATCCTACCCTTAAGTGTATATGTCAATCATCCTTGCAAATTCTGCTTCAGCAAATTTTAAGACAGCAACCTTCCTGGTTCTCACCATCAGCCTACTCTTTTATTTATTCATTAATTAATTTTTATTTACTTTACGTTTTGTTGAGAACTTTTCCTCCCTCTCCTCCTCCCAGTCCTTCACTCTCTCCTCCCTTCCCTTTATGTTCCCTCCCTTACTCCTCGGAAAAGGGGAGACCTCCAATGTATATCAACCTGCCTTACCATATCAAGTTGTAGTTGTACTTAGTGAATCTTCTACTGAGGCTAGACACGGCTGTCCAGTTAGAAAAAGGAAATCAAAAGGCATTCAACAGAATCAGAGAAAGCCCCTGCTCGTCTTGTTAGAGGTCTCACTAGAGGGCCAAGTCCAAGCAGGATATTCTACTTTCTCAAATCTGACAGACACACCTCCCTTTCTTGATCAGCCTTTGCTGTTCTGCTGTTATTGCCGGCCATTATTTTTCCAGACCTTGGAGCCATATTCTTGTGAAGTACAACTCATCAGATCCCACTAGATAGGGAAATTAGTAATGTCTCTCTTCTTGATGTGGTGTTCAGACAATCACATAAGTCTAAGGATGCTGTAGATGCTCTCTGGTGGGCCTCCACTCTCACTGTTTATTTAATATCAGTCGCTTTACTTGATCATCAACTCATGAAGTCCACTATAGGGGCTGTTTTATTTTCTCGTATTATTGGTGTTACTTGGGTGTTTTTGTTATGGGTGTTTTATACACTTTAGTGTGCATTTGACTGACCTTTTTTCTGTCTTTAAAATAGCTCCAATATAATTTTAGCACTTTAGTGGCCAAGGATTATGAGTTTAACAAATTTGGGCTGCATAGTTAAATTTGTCTCAAAATAACAAATGAGGTACAAGCAAAACAATGGAAAAAACATAAAATTGCTTCAATATGGTTATATATAATGAAACATCTTTGTTTTCTTGTTTTGTGTACTCTCATAGTTTTTAAACATTTTTAGAGACAAAGGATTTTTTTTGGCCAAAAAGTTAAAAGCAAAAACCAAAGAAATTAGTATAGTGTACCAATCTCTTGCTTAATTTATAATCCTCCAACATGGTGTCTTTTGTTATTTCTTTAAAATCAATAATTTAACTTGGCAAGTCAAGGACTTAAATCAGTGTCATCCGATTATTTTTATAATACATAAAGAGTAAATATTTCAGATAAGAAGTCCTTTTGTTTTTTATATGATTGTTCATCTCTCTATGTTACTCAACATAAACCATTGGAAATATAGACCTAAACAAAACTTGGAATTGATTTCCAAAAAAGAAAAAATATTTGCATAACAAGCCATGCAACAAATATCATCTGTGGTTTATAATTTCAACCGACCAATTTAATGGCTTTTAAGAACTTTGGTTATATTTAGGTTGAGTAAAGTATGTTTTTAGATTCCTTATTTCCCAATAAAGGGACAGAAACATACTGGATATCTATAGAATGAGTTGAAGAAAAATATATTTCTCAGCTAGTTTAAAGCAGAAAGATGGAAGGATTCCATTTAGGAAGACAAGAGAGAGAGAAAAATAGGTGAGGATCTGGATGCGGAGGCAGCTATAATATGGCAAAAAACACATTTCAGTGTTCAAACACTTTCCTTTGGAAGATGTTGGTAATTAAGTGCAGCAGTATATGCTGTGAGAACAGTTTGTTTTTCACTTAAGAAAATGGACTGTAGGAGAGAAAAATGAAGAGAGACCTGTGTGGTTATTTTTGGACCAGGTTTTCTGTTAAAAATTGAGTATCTCTATGAAAAATTCCTGTCTCAGAGTCTTCATATTTCCACCTCCAGATTGATGGCAATGATGAAGACATTCTCTGTGGTTCCTCGGAGCTCTCAAATTTTGTGATCTGAAAGAGAAAATTCATATAATTGCACTGTTTAATGGGATTTGTGATAATTGGAAAATAATTGCTGCTCCAAACTTTTATTAATCTATATTTAGTTATGAGTCATGCTTTCACAATAGATGCTTTGGAAATCAGTGGAGAGACAAATCGAGTAAACAGAATTTTAAATATTTTATTTATATGCAGTTTGTACAAATCCCTGGAGCCCATAGGCATATTAAGATCATTTAAAATATCCATTAAAAGTTATGTGTTATGCGACAAACTCCTCTTTTAGAGCTCCTTGCCAAAGGATAAAAAGCTAACATTTATTGAGTAGCTACTACTGCCAGATTAATTGGATTCATTATGTCTAATATTTCCAGCTATGCTGCAAGGTAAGTCCTGATATTTCTACTGCACTGATGAAGAAACTATGAGATGGGGAGGGAAGTACCCACAATTTCTTAGCTAATGAACAACTTCATGCTGTGTCTCTGGGTAGATTTGTCTAGCTGTTAAGTCTGTGCCTATTCTACTGTGTCATAACACCTTTGAAGGAAGCCCTTTATATGTCCTATGTTCAGATATACAAGATGGTGAGCATCTGCTTTTTGTGTGTATGCGTGCTTACGTGTGTGTGCGTGTGTGTGAGAGAGAGTGTGTGTGTGTGAAATGCAAGTGTTTATGTAAACACTTAAGTGTGGGTGCTAGTGCATACATATGGGTGTAAGTTTAAAAGCCAATTATCATTTCTGGGTGACTTCCTCAACCACTTTCCATTTTATATTTTTGAGTGACAGTCTCTGTTTGAACCTGGAGCTTATCATTATTTTTTAGTCTTCTCCAAAACTGGGATTAGTTCCTTATGCATTTCAGTTGGCTTTTAACATGGGTACAGTGGGATAGAACTTAGGTGATCCTATACAAGTACTTTACTAGTGGAACCATCTGTCTTATTCTGTCTGCTTGTTTTTGGTACTCTCTCTTTGACCTGTGTAGTATAGGCTGATGTCCTTGTAACACACTTGCGAAGGTCCATTCTTTCCTCCCTCAGTATGTTGCATTCAGCAGAGGAACTATCAAGACAGTCAGAGCATCTAAATTTCCATCTGTAGTCTAGCACAGATTTGCCAAGCTAACCTTCAGATCACTGAGACCCAGTTTCTCCCACTATGATGATATCGGCAATCTTTTCTATCTTCCAGGTTACTGGATAGAAAACATAAATGGTAACAGAGATTTGGAAGGAACTTAGTGCTCTACAGAACCCATAAATCTCAGTAATAGAAGGAAGCAGAATTTTTAGAGTGGTACATGCTGAATTTGAAATCAGAGTTCTCTGTTCTGTCCTCATGTTTCCCCTCATACCACTGACAATACTGTAAGATTGAGTAAACCCCTTCTCTTTCCGAGCTTAGATTTTTCTCTATAGTGAAATGATACCAATATTTTGGGGCGTTTTATAAAAGCAATCCCACCCTCATGTATGGATTCTCCATGGCAAAATAGTATGTGAATGAGCAAGAGCTCAGAGGCTCTCAGCAAATGCCAGTTGCTCAGTAAGAAACAAAGCAAGTGGGTCTCAAGCTGCCTTCCCCAATATTAATTTCCATCACCCCATGTGCCCTGTGTTCGCTAACTATACTGCATGAAGAATCCCACTTGTGTTTCTGGGAGTGGTGCATTCAGAAGAAAGTTGTTTTATTCCCTACGAACTCTTCATAGTTCTGTTCCTTTGCTTCTTCAGTTTTTCCTCAAGGAGGAAATGAGCTCCAGCCCAGTGTGTGTTGCCTGGATTGGACATTTTTATTTCTCCAAACTTTGTTTCTTCCTGATCTTTAAGATCTGCTCTGGGAATGCTACAAGAATAAAATTATAATTTGGGCTAATGAGATGGCTCAGCAGTTTGAGGCACTTGCTACCAAGCTTGAAGACCTGAGTTCCATACTTGAGTCCACAGAGTAGAAGGAGAGAACCAACTCCTGCAAGCTGTCCCTGTAAGCTGTCCTATGACCTCCGTATCTATGTTGTGGCACACATGGACATGCCCATTAAATTTTTACAATATTACTTAAATACACCTTAAAAAATGACATGCAAATTCTAAGCAGAGACGATTTTATTCTTTAAATGTAAGTCCTTACTTCTAATGGAAACGGTACTATTCATAATCACATTTTTAGAGATGGTTCTTTCTTTTTATTTGTCTTTTTCCCTTGCTTTTCTCCTTTTGCCCTTTCAGAGCCAGAATGTTCGGAAGATTCACTTGGATGCCATGGCTCCTCAACGGCCCTCCCACACACATTCTGGGGCATGAATGCAGGCAGGGGATTTGGCACTGTCACCCTTGCTCGTTAAAATGCATCATTTCTACTTCACATGTGCCCTTGGGTTCACCTTTTCTGGAGCTGGCTGGGGATCTGTGGGAGAGAATGGGAACAGCAGGCAAGAGAAATGCCCTCACATTTCTTCTCAGTGCAATGATTTTGTCTTCTTACCCTCCTCCTCTGTGATTCCCCTTGTTCATCCCTGGGATAATTTGCTGCTAACAATATCTGAAGCAGCCTCCGAGAGTTCTCCATCACACTGAGACCCGAAGCTTCATTTTATTCCATTTCCAAGTGATTAGTTAATGCAACCAAAAGTCAGCCATTCAGGAATAAACAAATCCAAATGCCCAGCAACTCCAATCAGTCATATTTCCAACAAACATTTATTAGATATAAAGTTTCTATAAAACACTCTAAGATGCTTCTTTGGATGAATTCAAATCTATAGAGAAGTGCGTACCTACATTGACCCTCAAACAGTTACTTTACTGAGTGTTGCTTGTAAATAGACAGCAAGTTGCCGAGAGCCAGGCAGAGTCTCCTGAGGGTTTGTTTGGAGGACTTCAGTCAGAATCTACTGCCTTTGTCTTCCTAGAAAACCATGCCGATGCTTGTGACTTATCATGAACCCACAGACTCTACAGTTCTTAGAAGATGTTCCAGAACAGCTACCCTGCTAGTGCCATTGGTTGCATTCCTCTTGGCGGTGACTTTATTTTGCCTTTTGAATATACCAAAATCAAAGATGTTGGTAGTCCACACTCCTCGCATGTTCAGGACTGTGTATGTTCACTCTGATGTGATCATAACCTCAGCTTCTTTTTCTATTCATCATTTTTATAATTTATTCTATAGTTTAAGCTATTATTATTAGTTACATGTGTATACATAGGGTGTATCCCATATGTGCGTCGAGGGAGTCATGCTTGAACACCCACCCATGTATGGAGGTCAGAGAAGAATATCAGGGATCCTATTCTATCACTCTTTGCCTTATTCTCTTAAAACAAGGTTTCTTACTGAACATGGGTTTCCCAATTCAGCTGGAAAGACTAGTCAGAAAGTTTCAGCAATCATTCTATGCCTGCCCTGTACAGTGTTGGAGTGTTAGTGTTGTGTGTGGTGTGCTATGATATAGTGGAGTATGGTGTGTATGTGTATGTGTGTGTGTGTGTCTGTCTGTGTGTGTGTCTGTGTGTGTCTATGTGTTTTTGTGTGTCTATGCATGTGTGCATATACAATAAAGGTCAAACTTAGGTCATCATTACACACTTATGAGTCTTCCTGTCCCTTTCTCTACACTGAAAATTATAAAATATACATTTAAAAATACCTCTGAATTATGTCTACTGCATTATTAGACACAATAAACAAACAAGGCATGAAGCCTTCTGTATGGAAAGCAGATCAACTCTTCTTCTATTTGTAGGTTAGAGTAGTTTCAATAACTTAGAAAACCAATGTGAATATGGGTTTCATGTCCAAGAGAGACAGATTTCTTTCCCATCTCATTTCCCAGACAAAGAAATGTGACATTATTTATTATGAAAATAAAAATAAATAATACCTGCAGATGCCCACTATCTTTTTACCGTCTATTTCAATTTACAAGATGTCCTTCAGTGTTACTTCACTGAGTTCCTTGGGGTTTTGTTGTTGTTTTAAAAAGATTTATTCAGTTTTATTTTATGTGTTTGTTTTGCCTGTATTTATGTCTATGCATTGTGTGTTAGCCTGGAGCACCTAGAAGACAGAATGGGCCACCAAATTCCATGGCACTTGAGTTTTAAGTACTTGTGAGCCTCCATGTGAGTGTGGGAGACTGAACACAGATAGTTCTTTTACATGAACAGCAGAAGTGGCCTGAACCTCTGACCCATCTCTCCAGCTGCCTAATTCAATTTTTATAGAACAATTTATGGAATCATATGGTTTTAATAGTCATTGTATATATTAGGAAATAGACCTGAGGAAAATACTTTTATAGTTAACACTTACAGTTTTTAAAATATTTCACAATTATAAAATCTTACCTTTTCCCAAAGTTCTGTCTATGGGTAACTGTATGATGAAAATTACAATTTGTTCTTTCTTTCCACCCACCATCTACCCATAACCACTCAGCTTCCTATTGGAGACTCTTATATAATCACAACAGTAATGGTGATGTTGAAATAACTTTACATTAGCATTTAATTGAAGGCTGGCTGCACTGGGATCCATGCTACCAGATTTAGAACAGGCTGAAATGCATCCCTTTAAGATACCATTAACATTTCTAGAGAGTTAGGTGACATAGTCAGGTTGTAAACTCCAGCATTTCTACCTGCAGCACCTAGGCTGAAGGAGACAAGGATGCTGATGATTTTACTCAATCAGGTTTATGTATCAACTGAAGGCGTAGCTGTGTGGGAGGGGAAACATCTCTGTTAAGCGCAAGGCCTGATCCCTGCTTGTCTTAGAATCATTTCTTCCACTTAAATGCAACATGCATTCAAAACATTATTGAGTTTGAGAGAGAGAGAGAGAGAGAGAGAGAGAGAGAGAGAGAGAGAGAGAGAGAGAGAGAGAGAGAGAGAAAGTGAGAGGGAGTTTGTGTGTGTGTGTGTGTGTGTGTGTGTGTGTGTGTGTGTGTGTGTGTGTATACAGTAGCAGAGAGTCATTTCAAAAGATGAAGGTTTTTCCTCTAAAGGCAATATTTAGTCTAAAAAGAATGCTTTGGTATTACAGCTTCCTTTCAGCCTCTCCTTAAATCCTGCACCTGAGGCTCTATTCTTCCTCCATGCCCTGTCCTTGTCATCATTCACTCTTCTGCTTTCAGACTTCTTAGTGGGATGGGTCTTGCAGTAGACACCTCATACCTTCTATCGAAGAGCCTTTTTTAAATCTCAGTCTAATTGGTTCACCTACCCTGCTGGGATGCTTAATTGGGCATGAGCATATTCTGCAGATCCTATGTCATGGTAGGTTCTTCCTTTTCCTCCAGGGATATTTGCTTGCTCTATGGGCTCAGAAGGAAAGATTTATTTTATGCTGCACTCAATTCACTGAGCACTTACATGAAATTGTTCCTGATCCAGCAGAGCACATAGGCAACATTTCTTCCTTGCTTCATTTCACCTTATTTGTTCTCAGGTGGCATGGTACATGGTAAGTCACCTGCACTTGAAGTCAGGAGCCCCAGGCTTTGATTAAGTCCCTCTAGCCTTTCCCTCTCTCTCTCTTCTTGGGTTTATAACTTAAGCTTCTTGACAGTCCATTTTCCAATCCATGAATTGGGCAAATTGAATTTGATATCTTCTATAAATGGGATCAAAATGAAGCATTCAAAAAAAAGATTTAAACTCTCCATACACATATCCTGGCCTGCCACTTACTTTTTGTAAATATTATCTTATTAGAAGACAGGCATACTTAGAAGTTTACATATTATCTCTGTCTGCTCCAAATCACAGGAATGGAATTAAGTGGTTGTCTAATATGCTTAATGAATTTAAAGTCTGGTCCTCTCCAGAAATGTTATGATCAGATTGAATTGGTTCAAAATATTTTCTTAGCTTTTTGTATGTCTTAGAATTTATAATGAGAATTATAATAGAGCTCTGTGGTAGGGTTTTTACCTAGCCTGTGTATCGTCCTTTAAAAAACAAAAAAACAAAAAACAACAACAACAACAACAACAAAACCAGAGTATTTTCATATCTGTCATCTTCCAAACCCAAATGTTGTTGTTTGCTTTTGTCTCATTACCTTCTCACATTACCCTTTGTCATCTCTGCCTTCATCTTTGATGTTCCACTGCAAGGGGCAAACCCACTCCTACCTCAGTTTCTTTGCACTCACTGTTCTTTTGTTGAAGATCATTCTTCCACCCCCAGATGGCTCCGTGGATTTTTCCTCTCATTTTCATCTTTTAGTTTTTCAGTCTGAAAGGCTTATTCCTGCCACAACATAGAATTTTCAAACACACCATTCTCTTCCTTTCCCTATTTGTCTGAACATTTGTCTCTCCTTTTTGCTTATTTCTTTGCGATGTATCTGTTCTCACAAGAATGTAAGCTGCCTTAAAGCAAGTCTTTGTAAAAATCAATTTTGCTTGCTTCTTAATCTTAAGGGCTGGAATAATAGCAGACACTAAAGTTGTGGGCATATAACTTGTTTATTTCAGCTGCATATATAAGAACAGATGTAGTGGCATGGAATCTGTTTACTGGAGTCCATTGTGGTAAAAAATATAAAATTTTAGGATCCTGTTGTTGTCACAGTTTTGGCTGAAGCATCCCTATAATTGCTACAGAATTGCATGTACCATTTTCAGAGCACTATTAGTCTTGGTCATTGGTCTATAGGGTCATAGTATCTCACCTAAGGCAGTTGGTGTCAACTTTGATGACTAGAGTTCAACCCCAAGGGCCCATATACTAAAAGGAAAGGACGCACTCCCACACTTTGTCTTGGATCTCTCTCTCTCTCTCTCTCTCTCTCTCTCTCTCTCTCTCTCTCTCTCTCTCTCTCTCTCTCTCTCTCTCTCTCTCTCTCTCTCTCTCTCTCTCTCTCTCTCTCTCTCTCTCTCTCTCTGTCACATGCACACACAGACACACACACACGCACGTGCACACACACACACAATTAATAAATAAAATGTATTTTTAAAAAATAGCAACATCTGTGGGTTAGGAAGCGTGGATCAGGGCTAAAGTGTTTACCTTAAAAGTATGAAGACCTTCACATCATTAGTAGGCAATTAAGAAGGTGTGTGGTGGTTTGCATCTGTTGCCCCAATACTGAGTGGCAGGGAAGAGAAGTGTATTTCCAAAGTGTCTAACCAACTAATCTAGGTAGATCAGTCAGCTATAGATTCAGTGAGAGGAACTGAGTGAAAACTAAAGTAAACAGTGACTGAAAAACACAGCTGACAGTACCTTCTAGCCTCGATACTCACAAATACACACACATACAACACATAAATATAGAACATATCTTGTAGGCTAAAATTTACAACCATTAAAAACTGTTTAACAATTTGACACACACACACACACACACACACACACACACACACACACACACACACAGAGACATAGACACAGAGAGAGAAGAGACAGACACAGAGAGGAGAGAGAGGGAGTTCTGATAGTAACTGCATGGACTAACTGGGAAGCAAATGTTTCCCAGGCCTGCTTTGGGATGGCTCAAGCCTCATGAAGGACCCAGAGACAGACATTAAAATAGCAATTCCACAGAATTTTTGTGACAATATTGTTGATATCTATCTGTCTTTGCTTCTTTACGCTTATATGCACACATATCCATCTTTATTTCTATATATTTCTTCTCAGTTTCTTCCATTTTTGTAAAAGCAACTTATGCTGTCTGAAATTCCCTCCTCCATCATTTTCTGGCCAAATCTCATTTTTTTTCAAATGTCAGTTTGCCCAACTCTTGGCCATCCTTCATTCCTACTGCCCCGATCAATAGATTATGCCAGAGACCTTTTCCTTTGGAACCTTTTATTAAAACTATGACTAGAACAGGAGAGCATAGTTTGTAAACTTTCCTCAGCAACCAGCCACTTGAGGACCAGGAGTGCTGTCCATGATGCTGAGCAGGCTGTTGCAGACATGAAACTAGTTGCTGACTCCTTTTGCTCCTTCATTCCTTTCTAGACTAATCCTTTATTAATTCTAATTGTGTGTGTGTGTGTGTGTGTGTGTGTGTGTGTATGTGTGTGTGTGTGTGTGTGTACATGAGGGCTGATATCCATGGAGGCCAGAGGCATCAGGTTCCCCAAGAGTTGTGGTTACAGGCCATTGTAAGCTGCCAATAGGTAAAAGGAATCAGACTCTGGTCCCCTGCAAGGGCAATAAGCTCTCTTGACAGCAGAACCATCCCTCCAGTGCCATATCAAAGCATCATACAAGAACCCTAAACATGGGTTGGTTTCTATGTGGATTTGCTTCTTACAAGCTTTATATTTACTTCATGAGAGATTAACTGGGAACCAGATGTTAGCTTCTTTCCTGATTTGTACAAAAGCAACACCTATGATGGACCCTGGATGTATACCTAGTGATGTATACCTATTCTTAACAAATAAATTATTCATGGCTTTGTTGTTCTATGAGAGTGGTGTTTTGTATTTATGTTGGTTCATTCTCTTTATGTTCTCTCCATATCTACATTAAAATTGAGATTAAGGAGTCAATGTATTTACATTACCAGCTTGCTATAACAAACTAGCTAAGTTACCCTCAGCAAGATAACTTAACATCAGTGTATACAAACATTTTAATTTTGAGGCATATAGGAAATGCCACCCTGAGTTCTACATAAATATACACACGTGGAACAACACGGCTGGATTCTGAAATACATGTTTGTATGTAATATATATATATTAGTTTAAAGCATAAACTACTGAAGAAAGATACTTTTGGCAGACATAATTGGTGGGTTCCCTCTTCTCTTATTAACCATCAATGGTTGAGTAGTAGAGCTTTTGGCAATTCAGTGACATAAACCAACACTATGATGTCACTTTGGTTAGTAAACTGCATGAGTATCTCATGATATTTCAGTCATCCTCTACCCAAGCTGGTAAAGATCAGTCTCCCAGTTCACTCCATGACCAACATTAAGACTCAGTGTCTTGGGAGATTTAAGGTTGTCAGAAACTGTTAAATGGAGGCTTCTCCTGAGTTGGAGTGCTTGCTATGTGACTCATTCCATGAAGCTTCTAAAGAATGTGGTGGTAAGTAAAGAAAAAAGGAGGGAAAAGAAGATATCCTAGGATTTATAGCCTGATCATGAAGCACTAGTCCATCACATCATATTCATTAGTAGAGGCAGCATTGCTGAGTCCAGGACTCACAAGGATTAAAACGCAACTTACTCCCTTACTTCTTTGTCAGCTTTCCACACTCCTTTCTAGACCAGGCTAGTCAAGTCACTTTACTGCATCCTGTTTCTTCATGTCACAAATCCCTATACTCCTAACCTTCTCCTCTGGTATTCCTATACTAAATTCCTTACTGTAATAATCACTGACTCTGTTGCTGTCCTATTGTCCATACTGAGAATATTTTGAACCATGATCAACACCACATAAATACTTCAAAACTAAAGTACTCACATACATTCTTAGAATTGTTCCTCAAAGACATGGAATACTCATATTATTCCTTATACATCCCCTGCAACTTGATTTCCAGCAATCTGAAAATGCCATGCCTTCCATGATGCACTTAGCTTCCTCAGGACGGGCACTGTGGTATGATCATAGGTGCCTTTTATATTTTTATTGATTGTATTTAATTTACTTGCATACCTTTTATAATGTTTCTTGTTGTCTTGATATTTGAACTGTTTTCAGAATCATGGAAAGTTACTCCTTACACAGATGGAGATCATAGCTGCTAAGGTTCACAGCTATATTCTGATGGCAAATTTTTTTTGAGATTTCTGTGAACCAAGGACACGTAGAACCACTGACTTACTGGAGCCTATTCCAGCGTGATTCTAATGATTTCTCCATTCCCTTACCCTGTGGCCTTGTCTTCATCTATCTCGCCTATCCTCTAAGAGAAGAAAAAAGGAGAGAGAGAGAGAGAGAGAGAGAGAGAGAGAGAGAGAGAGAGAGAGAGAGAGAGAGAGAGAGACTTTTCATTAAATTTTGGTTCTCAAAAAATTTTGGTTCTCATAATTTTTCTGGGCTGACCTTTATGCCTCCCTTGCCTATTGTATTTATTTCAAGGGATTATTGGTAGGAAATGAGTTTTATTAGAGTAAAACCAACCTGAACTAAGTCCTATTAAGCCTCTGTTTCTTGTGGTAGTTTGTGTTTCTCAAGTTCACTCCAAATGCACCTTTAATGATTTACATGTATATATGTTGTGGGAAGCTTAAAGTTATAAAGCAATGTTTCACATTACATTAATGTACTGTGATTTCCAATGTCTTTTTCACATTATCTTTCATAGAATCCTCATACCAGCTGTAGGAAATAAATACTTTCATTGAATTTTACATATAATAAATGATGTACATCCTTTGTCCAATGTTGTATCACAGAATTTATAATAGGTTTAACAATACTTGCAGCCTTGAGTTCAGTTCTTCTCTGCTCCTGGAACCTCTACATTAAGTGAAGAGTGTTTTCATATTTCCTCTATATGGTTTTCAGAGACTTGCTTTGTTACATCAAAGTAGTGTGAATTCTATGAATTCCCATTAAATCATAGTATTAATGTGAGTTATGAATCCAAAACTTACTTGATGAAATGTCTTGAGTCTCAGGCAGCTTTGTGCCCAGGTCCTGTCCATTGTTTGTTTCTCTTCCTGCCTCTCTTCCTGCCTCTCTTCCTGCCTCTCTTCCTGCCTCTCTTCCTGTCTCTCTCCCTGTCTCTCTTCCTGCCTCTCTTCCTCCTTCCTTTCTATACTTCCATCCATTTGCTCCTTCATTCCTCTTTCCAGGTTTATATTAAATCATTCCATGTAAGACATCACTGAGCTTATTATAACGTGAGTTAGGTGCTAAATGAGAAGTTTCTGTGTAATGCATTTGCAAACTTGTGAGAGTGACTGGCAAGCAAGGAGATGGAGGTGTAGATCTATCTCCTACAAAAGGAATCAGAAATGAATAGTAATCTACTCTGACAGGGCTGGTGTGATAATTAGAAAAAATGAGACTACTACCTTTGTGGTTTTGTGTTATCACCTGTTACTCATAGGTATTCTTTCATTTACAACCTAGCAAAAGTGACCCCTGACTTTTGTATTCATGATGTTTAGCAAGAAACTCCCGGATCTGGATGTGGTTCTGATTATATATATTCCTATGATGACAGTCCTTCTAAATTAATACTCATAAACTATGGGTGGTTGAAAATTCTATAGAATAGTGTCACAGAACAAATAAAAGCTTTTGTGGAGCTGAGGGCACAGTTGTCATCTCAGTACGTGTGAGGCTGAGCCATGAGCTCAATACCAGCCAGGGCTATAAGGTTAATTCCAGCCAAGCTTGGCTACACTGTGTGTGTGTGTGTGTGTGTGTGTGTGTGTGTGTGTGTGTGTGTGTGTGTTGTGATAAAATTCAAAGCAACTGTAGTCACTCTCTCATCTATGAGAAGTGCCTATATGTGGGATGGATGGATGATCATTGGCTTGTGGCTACAAATGGAAGCTGAGGAATGTTGTTCATCTCTCCTTCCCAGGGAGTTTGCCCGTTGGAAGGTGAGGAACACAGCCATAGAAAGGAGAGATCTGGCTCGTCATCCATTGCCTCTCATGCCGGAGTTTCAAAGGAGCATCCGTCTGCTTGGCAGGAGACCCACCACTCAACAGTTCATTGACACCATCATCAAAAAGTACGGCACCCACTTGCTCATCTCTGCTACACTGGGAGGTAGGTCAGCAGCTCCAGGGCCATGCTTCCATCATTTTTTGCATTGGATGGCAGGAGAATGGGATGTTCTGGGAAACACATTAGTCTCTGCCCAATGATATAGCTCTCAAAAGCATATATTTCCATAGAAGTCAAGTTTCTTAGCTGCTGTGATCCTGTCAGAAGACATGATACATACAGTTATATAATCTCTAATTTTGGAGTATTAACTCCTGTGGAAATATAAATTAGCCTTCTAATAAAATGTTTTTTATGAATGTTATATGAGATTATAATCAACATTCTTCTGGAATGGCATCTAATCTCAGAAAAATATAATGCCCAGTGATTTTATGGAATTTCTTTTGTTTAAGTAAACATTAAGGGATGGTATTTGAGATCAGCATGATATAACTGGACAATCATATGCATCTTATATGGGCTTGGAATAGGTTAACAGGAAAGTAGGCCACTTACTTTGCTCTACTCAGTCTTACCCATATTCCCTTCTAGGGCAATCCATCTCTGAGAGAATGAGTAAAGGGAGTAGAATGAAACCAATGAAAAGACAATGAGAATGTTGGGAAATCAAGCAAACTGGGGCACTTAGGTTATGTGTCCTGCCTGAATGCATTGTTTTATATCCCTTAACCACCAAGGTGTTCTTTTTTTTTTTTCTTTCTATTTTCTTCATGAACAGTCCACTGTACTTTCTGAGAAATTTTGTGCTTCAATGCCTGTATAAGCTTAATGAGATGCACTTAGTTACGGACCATGCCAGGAAAAATAAGTTAATCTGCTGTTGGACAGACTGAAGTGTCTTTGAAACAATCACACTAACCTCAGTGAAGCAGTGGTACTTTAATTCAATAGGGAGTGGCCTGAGGAAGGCAAGTGACAGTGCTTTTCAGGCTGACTATACGCTACTTGTGAACATGTACATGTTCATATGTGCAGGGGGCACATACATGAGGGTGCATATGTATGTTTGGAGAACAAAATTTCTCTTGGTAAACCTGAAGCTTTCTGATTTGGATAAACTGGTTGGCTAACAAACCCACAGGAACTCCTCTGCCTTAACCTCTACAGCACTCCTCAGGATTATAGGCGTATGCTGTCATATTCATCCATTTCCATAGGTTCTGAGAATCCAAACTCAAGTCCTGCTTGCACAGCAAGCGGTTTATTTACTGAGCCATGTCCTCAGACACTTTATATGCATTTTGATCAGGGGATAATCAGCAATTTGATGACTTGAGGAATATGCGTGGAGATATTGTATGCATAAATTCATTCACAGGATCCTTTTAGCCACTAATTGATGAGGATTGCTGCAATGTAGTCATTTTATATGGTCTATACTTCTCAAAACTATAAGATAAATCATAATACTTATTTCTATTTTACAATTAAGAAAGTCTGGAATGACAGCTAATCAATGATTCAGCTAAGTTAAAAATTTAAGGATTTATGGTCACAAAACCTTCATTATTTTTAAAACTGTGTATCAATTTTCTCTAATAAATTTGGTGACTAATCAAATTACCTATCCACCCCCAAGAAGCTATTGATGACAATTTATTTATGTCTCTTGTTAAGCAGATAGTAAATTAAATAGGAGTATAAATTATAGTTGACTGTAAACCAAAATGAGGTAATTTCTTCACAGCATGGTATCCACCTATATACCCTTTCCTTTGCAATAATCTAAACTCCATTTTCTCTTTAAAAAATAGTTGTTGCTCTATTCAGTTCTTCTATTAAAAGCAGTTCTTTGGTCTCAGTCCCTGGAAATTCCAACAAAAGACTTTTCTTTCTCTGTGAAATATATTTTTAATTTCTTCAAGACAAGGTGGTAAATTATTCACAGAACCTTGTTCCTCTCCTGTTTTTACAACACAATGCTTTAAAATATGCAAAGCATTGAATTGAAATCTGGTGTTGGACAGCAGTCCCTGAATGTTCACTCAAGCCTCATTGTGGAGGGGCAGGCAACTAAGAGAAAGCGATTTATCACTGATGAAATACTGTGTGTTAGAAACTCTGTGACGCCATTCAAGGATCATCATTTGACTCATTCATTCATTCTTTTTATTTTATTTTATTAATTTATTCTTATTACATCTCAGTGATTATCCCATCCCTTGTATCCTCCCATTCCTCCCTCCCTCCCATTTTCCCCTTACTCCCCTACCCTATGACTGTGACTGAGGGGGACCTCCTCCCCCTTTATATGCTCATAGGGTATCGAGTCTCTTCTTGGTAGCCTGCTATCCTTCCTCTGAGTGCCACCAGGTCTCCCCCTCCAGGGGACGTGGTCAAATATGAGGCACCAGTGTACGTGTGAAAGTCATACTTTCATGTATAGAAAATTATTTCCTAATGGCCTCCTAGTGCACTGGGAGGCAAGAGATTAGGAAAAGGATAGGATATAATATGGCATCACCTGCTTTCTAATTCTGCCACATACTTTTCATCATCTTAGTGTCATTTCTGCAAATATTCAGTTCTCTGTGCCTTGGTTTCCTTGTTTGTTTCTACTCATAATAACAGTTCTAGCCTAATATATATTGTGAAGAATTTTTTTAAATGTTGTATTAAAAGTCCTTAGCAAACACTGACACGTGGTAAAAGGGAGGAAAATGCTGAGCACACTTTCACTTGACAAATTATTGCTATTGTTGTCACTGTCATCACTGTTATTACTTAATGGAGCTAACGGACTCAGGGAATCCATGACTGAAGCCATATCCTGTCACTCACTAGAAGAGTGGGAGGTATTCAGAAACTCACTTTCCTGTCAGGATATCAGTTTCCCAATCTCTACAAAAAGAAGTGTAGAAAATATTATTTATAATAGGGTTTTTTTTTCTCAGTAGGAACACTGTATTCACAGAGAAGAAATGCTTTGATAAACCTTTTGAGGTGTCAAGTAAGTTCCTAAGGGCATAATTAAATAACAAAAGATGAGCCTTGAACTGTCATGTACAGGACAAGAAGTGCATTTGCTCAGTTCCTTAGGGAAATGAAATAGGAAGGACAGGGAGTGGGAAGCACACACAGGAGCTGGGGAAGGGACCAACAACTTAGCCATTTCTACAGCTCTTTAAATTTTTATGAAAACCATTAAATTCACAAAAAGTCTTTATGTGAATGCTCTGTTGGAAAGTAGTTTAAAGACAAAATCTATGTCTAAAATTACATGTAGTAATTTTCCTGAGTCCCTCTATAGCTCATGTTTTGGTCTAAAGAAAGCATTTTGTAGACTAGATGTCCTGATTAAGCTTGTATTCATGTTTGGAGTATGTACCTACCTCATTAAGAGGCACACACCGATTCCTCCCAAAACTTGTCTATGAGTGAATATATATATATATATATATATATATATATATATATATATATATATATATATATATACATATGCTTATGTGTGAGCTTTTAAATATATGGAAATATATGCACTTCATTCAAACTTTTTATATATGTTTATGTGGGTTCATGGTCATTGTCCATTAATGTGTTCTTGTGCATGTACTTCGTATTCTCCACATTGCATATCTGAAAACAATCTTTTTGCTGAGAGGAAGGATAATAATAAAATCATAAGGCTTCCAAAGAAAGGATGAGCAATGTTACAAAATCCCTACGTCCAGGCACCTTTGTCCTTTCTCCTAGAGCAGTAAACGGACCAGCTTCCAGCTCTCTCCATCCTTGGTGCTCTTGAGTCTTCCTTAGTTCCTCTGAGGAAAAGTGCTTCAGAGAGTTAGGCAAAGATGCTGGAGAAATAGAAGACTGAGCAAAGGCCTGTGTCGGGTGAAGAGGCAATTTGCTGAAACGCCCAAGTGGGATTGCTGCTCCAAACAGCACATTCTCTTAATATACACAAAATTAAATCTTAATAATGCAGCAAGAAGTCCATTAACCCCTCTTGATCTAAGGCTTGCTTCTGCCAGTTCTCAGTCCAGAGGGAACCGGCTTGTTTCACCTTCTGTTCTATAGGCCCCAAAGAGAGCCAGAGCTGACATGTGGAATATTTATTTCCACTGACTCAGGGCCTTAACTCCTAGTATTCACTTACTATTCACTTCTCTACACATCTATCGATGCATCCATTTATCCAATCATCTGTCCACACATCCATCCTCTGCCCATCCATTTACCTGTCAAAAGATAACAGAACATCTGCTCTTTGCTGGACCCTAGGAGAAGCATTCAGAACATCAGAAAGATGAATGGGGTGATTCACATTTACTTTCCCTTCCACCTACTGTCCCTGAATCTCAAAGTGCAATTGGATGTAAAGTCATCATTAAGCTAGAATCCTGTAGGCTCAAAGAGAATAGATGCATTTCCTACTATCCAAAGGGGAAGAGGTATTGATGAGAAGATGCACATAGGCATCCTGCTAAAAATTCTGCCAATTTTAGGAATATAGAACTTCATGATGCACTTGGATCACCTTCATCTGGAAGATTTCAATCGAGTTGCACAGGTAACTAGGTCAGTCAATAATTACTGTAGAGTTGAGGTGCTTCTATATTCATTTATTCATGTATAGTCTTATCTTTATTTGCTAAGTACACAATCCATGCTCACATTGTGCTAAATAGGAATGACAAGAAACTTTTAGAAAACCCCCCAACCTCACAGTATTTCTGCTGTAGTGGATGGGACAGAATATTAGCTCAAAAATCCATAAAGAATGGGATACGTACTGTGTTATGGAAATAAAGGGAGTTGTGGAAATACATGGAAAGTTTTATCAACCCAGATATAGTAAGGAGTGGCATATAGCAATACAGATTTCAAGAGATAATATTACACCCCCCCCAAAAAAAAGAGGAATGGGTAAATATACACACGAGAAAAGTAGAGTGAAGTAAAGTAGATTCATTTTACAGGGCAGAACAGTTAATGGTGAGAAAAAGACAGTTACACTGTGCAGAGCAGAGTTGTTGGTAGTGAGGTAAAGAGGGTTCATTTTGTAGAACAGTGATGTCAATCCTGAGATAATGGGGGGCATGCTTTACTTGATGAGTGTATGCACAACTCGAGAGGCCAGGGTCTCAGAATTTGTGGTCCATGTCATCTACATAGGTGGTGCATGCTGGTCTGCATGCCTGTCTGCACTCCTGTTTGCATGTCCCTCTGCCTTGTTGATTCATCTGGAATGTGGAAGTGACCTTAGGATGCTGTTTCCTGCAACCATTTCTGGATAATAGAAACAGAATGTAATTTCAAGTGTCAGCCCTACAAACCATTTTAAATTCCCTAGAGGTATTAACTAGTTCAGGTCTAACTCCCAGGTCTGTCTTTAACTACTACTCACCAACTAATTCACCTGTTCCTTTTCGCTTTTCTCTCTCTCTCTCTCTCTCTCTCTCTCTCTCTCTCTCTCTCTCTCTCTCTCTCTCTCTCTCTCTCTCTCTCTCCCACTTCTTGAAATCTCTTCTCCCTTACTATTTTTTTCATCCTTTCTTTCTTTTTTTTATAACTAAAAGCATCTTTTAGGGAGTTAGTAGCTCTGGATTAAATTCAAGTTTTGATGCTAATCACATACTTATCACTGAGCCACAGCCCAGCTCTATCCTAATCAAGGGCTACACTGAACCTGGCACACTTTTCAAGACTACTTTTTAGAAAAGAAATAAAAAAGACAAAATTCTGAGTCTAGATAAGCTGGGGTCAGATGGTGAGGGAGGGGTGCACCCCTTTCTAAGAACTAGGGGAAGGGGAGGGGGCATGAGAAAGGGAGGATGGGACCAGGAGGGGACCTAAATCTAAATGTAAAGTGAATAAATTAAAAATAATAATATTTTTAAAGCAAGAATTAAATTTAATATACATTTTACTTAATGTAACTTATTTACAATAGTATCATGTCAACATGGTAGTAATAAGACAACTAGTAACTAGAAGCCATAAGTTTTTATATTAAATCTTTTCCAGAGCATAGCTCAGTGTTCTGCTTATTTGTTATTTTGACAACTGCCAAACTCCTCAAAGAGGGAAATGCCCAGCACAGGGACGGGAACTGAGCTGTATGTACAATCCAGCGGGAATTGAAGGCAAAGGATTCCTTCTCTTTGTGTTGGTGGGGTTCCATTAGAGGTGATCCCTAAGCAGGTCTATGGGATGTAATTGAGTATGCCAGGGAGGTACAGGGCTGGCAAGAAGAACTGGCATTAGAACTGGCCTAGAAATCTGGGTAAGATTTCAAAAGTCAAATATTTAGAAGGAGAGGACAAACTCTTCCTGAAAGTAAATGGCTTTTCTTTGTTCAAGTAAAAAAATTCATCAGTATTCTAAAAAACATTCCACTTGTCCTAGATATCAGGTTTTATGTCTCAGAATGTACTGTGGAATTTTGTTCTCTAAGTTTTTTTATTTTATTCATTATATGTAATGGTAAATACTATTAAATGAGTAGCCTGCAATTATCAAATCATTGTCTTTAATACTAATACAATGCTTACTATAGGCGGCCCTGCAAGATCCAGTTATTTTCCATAAAAGATGTCATCTCATGACAACCCCAGGAGCAAGTACAGTTTGTCTCACTATTTTTTTCCATGTCAACATTGTGTGTGTTTGTGTGTGTATTATAATTTATTCACATTACATCCCAATTGTTATCCCCTTGCTCTTTTCTTCCTGTTCCCACCCTCCCTCCCTCTTCTGCCATACTTCCCTTTCCCAGACATTTGACATTGGGGTCCTATCAGGCCTCATCTGTATATCCTGCATCCCCTTCTTGATCTGAACCATGAGCGGGATTCCTAGTTCCAGTCAAGGTAGGCTAGTTCTGGGGTCTCAGTCTATACTGACTACTACTAATGAACTAACTCACTTTTGATAATTTTATTTTGTTTTTTTTTTAATTCTGCAATTTTGGTATACATATACATGAGTGAAATATTATCTTATGTATGCCTATTTCTACCCCAGTCTTTCCTGTGTCCTGCTCAACTTCTCTCCCATTTTTATCTTTGTTTGGTTTGCATTTTTTCTAGTTTCTTTCTTTGCTTCTCTGTTTTAAGACAAGGTCTTGCTATGTGGCCCTGGCTAGCCTGGAGATCACTATACAGTACAGTCTGCCTTCAAACTCACCACGGTCAACTCACCTCTGCCTTCTGAGTGCTATAATTAAAGGTGTGCCCAGCCACATCTGACTGGCCTTCATGCCTCTCTGTTATTTTCTTTTTTCTTTTCTCAATCTCCCATCCTGCCTTCCTTCCTCACACCCTCTGTCCCTCTCATCTTCCTTGTCTCATTTTTCTTTCTCTTTGTGGTAGCTGGGACTGAATTTAGTGTTTGCTTTGTGCATTCTTAGAGCATGGTCTACCATTGAACAGTCACAGTCTAATGCTAATTGATATTCAAGTGGTAAAATGAACCAGAGAGACTTCTCAATACCTCTCACATATTTACGAATTTGTTATTCTTGATAATCCCAAGGGGACAGATGAGGTTTCTGTTGTTCTTGTTCTTTGTTGCTGTTTTCTTCAGTATTGCAGATATTGCTAATGACCAAAGTGAGAGAAGATAAATTCCATCCACAAATTCCTGGATTTCCTTGTTTTTTATAGCTGAGTAGTAGTTCATAGGGTAAATGTAACACAATTTCTTTATCCATTCTTCAACTGAGGGACATTTAGGCTATTTTCATATTCTTGCTATTATGAATAAGGCTTCTATGAATATGGTTGAGCATATGTCCCTGTTGTGTGGTGGAGCATTTTCTGGGTATACTAGCCAATGAACAGGACATTCTCCACAGTTATGTGGAGAGTAGGGACTAACTCTGACATGAACTCTGGTGCCCCATATTTGACAACCACCCCTTGGTGTGGAGCCCTGATGGCACTCAAAGAAAGAATAGGCAGGCTACCAAGATGACACTTGATAGCCTGTGACCATAGTGTAGAGGAGATCCCTCTCGGGCATGGACCTAGGGGAGGGGAATAGGATGGAGGTGGGAGGGAGGGAGGAACAGGAGGACACAAGTGATAGGATAACAATTTAGTTGTAATATGCATAAATTAATTTTTAAGAAAGAAGATAAATTAAGAAATGTGGTCATATTGTCAGCAGGTAATGGAAGCAGGAGTGTGGCAGCCATGACTACTTACTGGCCACATTTAGAGCTTTTCACAATCTTCCAAAAAAATAACTTATTAAGCATACCCAATACCATTATAGCTTAGTTCAGTTAAGAATCTACATATACATTTCCAGGAAAGCTCATTGAAGAAAATATAAAATATAATCATATTTTTGTCTCTGTAAGATATATTTCATCCACACCTTAATTCTTCTACTCATTCACCAATCACCTAAAAAGTATCCTGGCCTCTCTCCACACATCCACTTCTGCATTTATCTATCTTCTCACTCCTCTTTCTTATACCTATCTTTCTTCACTTTATATATCCATAACCTGCCATTTGTCTGTCTAAAACGGGTGGTTAGAGGAGAAATACAAGGTGGATGTGAGCAAAAGTAAGAATGAAACTGAGTTGAGGAAACAGAAGAAAAAAGAACAAGGACAAAACATCTGTGCCAAGTCATAACCTTTCTTAGTAGCGAACGACCTTTTTTTCATTTTTGTATTTGTTTAAGCACTTTACAGCCTGATCTCAGCCCCCTCCCTCCTCCCTTCGCTGTCCCTCCTCATGCTCCCCTCTCCCTCCCTATTCCATCTTTTTCTTCTCACAGAGGTAAGATAATGCTCTTGGGAAGTACGTACATTTACTTGGAGACAGACTTTAACGTCTAAGTATTATTTAATAACCATTTCTATAATGGGATCCACAGGAACTTCTGGATTTAATCTTTTACCATGTGCTCTTGATTTTCTAGGTATGGCGATGTTTAGACAGGTTGGTTGTTTTCAGCACCCAAGCTGTGGAACCCCTCTTCCCACATTGAAATTGGAGCAAGCTTTCTTATCTTTTTTCCTTTCCCATGCAGGAGAGGAGGCTTTGACCATGTACATGGACAAAAGTCGCCTTGACCGGAAGTCAGGGAATGCCACTCAAAGTGTTGAAGCTTTACACCAGCTCGCATCATCCTACTTTGTCGACCGTGATGGCACCATGAGAAGGCTCCATGAGATCCAGATATCAACTGGGGCAATCAAGGTACGGCTTGAGGGTGCATTTAAATTCTCAAGTAAAAGTAAACATGATACAGACATTCTGAGAGCAAATAACAAACTTATGTCTTCATACTAGTGTACCTCATTCTTTTCCTATAAGTCACTCTGATGAATAGTGTCAAATGACCTCGAATATAATGAATATCTTCATTAAGGTAGCGTTAATTATTATTATGGCTATGGTCATTGTAGAATTATCCACAACCATATTGGTCTATGTTAAATAGCTGCTTCCGTGGATGGATATCCATTTACAAGTGAACAGACAGGTGCTATGCTTATTTGCATGAACACTACCCAATAGAACTTTGTGAGACGATAGAATTATCTCTGTCTTAACTCGCCTTTAGGAAGGAGCCTTTAGTCACATGCGATTATTGAACACTTTATGTCTACCAAGGAAGTACATTTTGAGCTGATTGAATTTTAACTAATTCAAAGTCAAGCCGACATGCTGCATATACTAGCACTGGACTCTCAAGTCAGTGACTTAGAGAACAGGAAATTTAAGATTCCATTTCTAGTACAGTGCGTTAGAGATGACCTGTATAAAGAAAGTGTGGGAGGACATTCTTACAATAAAGGATTAATTTGGAGGAGCATATTTTTCCTTGTCCTAAATTTTCTAAAACTAGATTATGCCTGCATTCTGCTTCTGAGTTTTCACTCTAATTTCTGAATAAAATATAGATCCTGGCTCATATTAGGAATTCCTAAGACATCTCTAGGTAAATGGGACAGAAGAGAAGGTCAAGGTAGACTCAGGCAGCTTGGATCAGAAATTGATCACTAGACGATCCTGTGAGGGAAGGACAACATGACTCAGGAGGAAAGTAGTAAGGAAGAAATAAATCAGGTGGACAGACAAAGCAGCTTATCCAAGAAGAATCACCTATTTTGGGAGGATTATGTTATTAAGGAACCTCGCACTGGGAGATCTTTATGAAGCCATCAGTTGGAGAGCTGCAATGGGCTGGTTTTCATTATTACCAAATGGTTCTCTTTCCCCAGAATGGGGTGTAGAATTGAGATACTGAAGCCCTGTCAGGAGATGAAGATCCTCTTCTGTGCATTCTGGACTGTGCAGTCCACCACTTTAGGGGGCGTATCTCAAATCAATTCCACAGAGGCCTCTCAGTGATCCATTCGTGCACTGGCCCTGGCGATTGTTTTATTGTTGTTGCTTTTGGTTTCGTTTTTTGTTTTTTCCTTTTCTTGCAGCTATCTCAGGTTACCAGCAGAACTTGCCACTCACTGAGGTTTGTTGAAAGCCAGCCTCTGACCCAGTTAGGGTAGCTACAGTGAAATAATTTAATAGTGTTAATTCTTACTCACCAAGAAGTATGCTGTTATTCAGAAAAAAAAAAGAAGGAATTCTTTATAAAAATAAAAATACAAATGGCTCAGCTCGTAAAGGTGCTCATTGCAGAAACCTGGTGACCTGAGTTTGATCTCTCCTACCCACCTGAAACTGGAAGGAAAGAACAAACTCTACAAAGTTGCTCTCTCTGTGAGATATATTTATATATGTATATGTATATATATGTGTATACACACACACACACACACACACACACACACACATACACACACACACACCAGATGCATCATCTCCCTTCTATCACATGCACCTGTGTACAGGTGTACATAGACACTAATGATGACAGTGATGATGACAGCAAATTTAAAAATATATTCACTTTACCTCTTCTCTTAACTAAAATATTCACTTTACATCCTAGTCATAGCCCTATCCCTCCTCGCCTCTCAGTCGCACCTTCCCCTTTTCTCCCCCTCCCCCCATTCTGCAGAAAAAGGAAAGCCTCCTTTCCCGTCCACTCCATCTGATCACGTCATATCTGGAGTGAGTGTGTCCTCGCCCCTGTGGTCTCTCAAGGCAGTCACATTAAGGGGGAAGGGATATATCTCTTTATGTAGGAGCACTGTGAACTTTACACAGAACACGAACTGGAGGAGGTTGAGGAAGGGAAAAATATCAGCCTAGGATTACATGGGTGGAAAATGACAGAGAAGCCATGTGTTGGCTTTCCCACAAGTTGATTCTTCTCCCAGTAGGGGCTGTACTTTTACAATTGAACACAAACTTTAGCACAGCTCCAAAGAACGGCTAGTAAAGGGATGAAGGGGCCTTTATATACTAAACCATTTTAATTCCAGTTATTTTTAAATAGGTGTTCCTTTTGTAATCACCTTGAATCTTGTAATACAAAGTCACATTTTTTTCTTCTCCTTTATTAATTTATTCTTGTTACATCTCAATGATTATCCCATCCCTAGTATCCTCCCATTCTTCCCTCCCTCCCATTTCCCCTTATTCCCCTCCCCTATGACTGTTCCTGAGGGGGATTACCTCCCCCTGTATATGTTCATAGGGTATCAAGTCTCTTCTTGGTACCCTGCTGTCCTTCCTCTGAGTACCACCAGGTCTCCCCGTCCAGGGGACATGGTCAAAGGTGAGGCACCAGAGTATGTGAGAAAGTCATATCCCACTCTCCACTCTCCTATGGAGAGTGTTCTGTCCATTGTCTAGATCTGGGTAGGGGTTTAAGGTTTACTGCCTGTATTGTCCTTGGCTGGTGCCTTAGTTTGAGCGGGACCCCTGAACCCAAATCTGCCTAAGCAAGTGAAGGACTTGTTTGAAAAAAATTTCAAAACTCTAAAGAAAGAGATTGAAGATGACATGAGAAGATGGAATGATCTTCCTTGCTCATGGATTGGGAGAATTAACACAATAAAAATGGCCATCCTACCAAAAGCAATCTACAGATTCAATGCAATCCCTATCAAAATACCTACACATTTTTTTTTATTCCTGCTGTAGCACTGATTGTAGTTATTGCTGAAACTTCTTGTGAAAATGGAGACAATGCATTGTTCTTGTCTGATAACAGTGCCTATGTACTCATTGCAATTTATAGAGGCATGTTGTAATCAGCTGGCCATTTTTTGAACACTCCCTATTGCAGGCACTTATAGTCATCACATGTGTCCCACAGCACCCCTGGAAAACACTGATAGATTGAGCTTGCTGACACTTAGAGGAGCCTTCCTTATGTCACACAGCAAACTGATGCTAGTTTTCCTGGTTCTGAAACCTGGGCTTTAGAATTATATCATTGTGCTTCAGTGTATCCATTTATATAAGACTTAGCATAACCTTGTGATGTGAGTGCTGGTTATAGATAGTGGACATTGTTGTTTAAGGATGTACATTTGGTCATATGTACTATCCTGCCTACTTAACCAGAGCCACATACAGGTACAGGACAGAAAAGGCATTCAAGAGACATCTAAGGTGTGGAATCACTCTTTTGGGTCTGCTAGAGACCAGGAATGCCTATCTTACGCTTTTCTTACTTCATGTCCACTCTAGGTCACAGAGACACGCACTGGGCCTCTGGGCTGTAACAGCTATGACAATCTGGACTCTGTGAGTTCTGTCCTTCTGCAAAGCACGGAGAGCAAACTGCACCTTCAAGGTAAGAAACTGATTCAAAATAGGGCAGTACCAGAGGATAATTGTGACAGAGGGTGATAACTGTTCTGGAGAGAACTAGTAATAATGATGTACATGGCAAACAGAGAAGAAGGAGAAGCAAAAAAACCAATGAAATTTAGAAATATGGCCATTAGCATGATATGATGTGATATACAAGAATTTTAACATATACAGAACATTGAATCTATGGTTATTAACTAGTTTTCAGATATAAAAGTATGAACATGTGAGCTTTATCTCGTTGTTTTGATAAAAATGTATGAGCAGTATTATTTATAGATGTCTGAGGCCCCTGACTTACTATATATTAAAGTTTCATATCTTATCATCTGAGTTTCTTCTTGATTTGATTTCTAGTATGTTTGGAGTATGATGTTTTACTACCCCAAAAAACAAAGAATATTTTATAGAGTATGATTCTCTGTGATTTCTTTATTGCCTCATTGTCTGTACTTTAAAATAAAAAAAAAGACATATACTTTATGCAGAGTTAATCAACCATGCTCAATACTGGCTGAAATGTAGAAAGACATATTTGTATGTGACCTTTACCATTAAGACTGTGACCGTCACAGGGATGGATTTTTTGTAAATGTTTCTGTTCATTCATTCAGTTCATGTCAAATTTAAAAGAATAAATTTAGCATTTTTAAAAATTATATCACAGAGAGGAAAGGAGTCTTATGAAATATATATGTGTGTGTGTGTATTACAGTACAGATGATGTTATAATTAATAATATACACAGTATTTCTTTTACTTTTTATATTATGATATATTATTACATCTTTTCATTAAGAGTTTTTAAAACTACACAACAATCTCAATTTTCTACATGTGCAATATATGTGAGTTATGTTACATCTGTGAGACATAATAGCAAAATATTATACATAAAGAATTTTCTAGAATAAAAGAAACTGTTCTAGCATTAATTAAACACTGAAAAAAATTTATTCAATGTGACTGGTCTTAACAATGTAAAAGAAGAAAATTAATTCTGTAAGGAAATGCTGAAATGTCAAAAGAGGTTACTTTCTGAGAGTGAAGTTATATACTATTTTAAGCTTCTAGATGCCTTTTCAACTTTCCTTCAATAATCACATACTAATTTTAAAGTCAGAAAAAATGGTATGCTTTAACTTTGCAAAGACAAAAATCATGACCTTCTCAAAAAGTATATGATAAAGATGACTTTTAATGTCAGTGGGAATAACTTAGGTTTAGACTGGCAGGCATAGGGTTTAGAAGAGCCTAACAAGACTTCAGTGTTCTAGTTCCTTGACAGTTCTGTGATTCAGGTACTTGTCAAAGACCATAATTGGAAAACAGTATAACTAGGCCTTAATAGTGTCACTGGGAATCCTCAGTGACTGTCTCCTAGAGAAACTCAGGCCAATATAATTGTTTTGTGTTTCAACACAATCTCTCTCACACACACACAAACATACACACACACATACACACACATCTCATATACTAAGAAAAATTAAATTACTCCTATTAATAGATAAAATAGTGCATAGATATTATGAATTAATTTTTAAAAAGACAAAAAGGTACAGCCTATATGCCTTGAATTTACTAGAATCTTGAGCATCTTTAGCAGGTTCATGTGAAAACTGCAGCAAGTCTTTGGAATTATACTCAAGATTTCAGTCCAAGAAGTTGGATACCAATGTGTGTTTTCTCACTTGCTGTACATGCTGAGGGTACACAAATCTGTAAATTATAATTGTGATAAACTTAGTAACAGAAATCAGATGTAATTACCAGTGACAATTATGAAGTTTTAAGACACTTAGAGTCTAATTTACCACTAATCCAGTAAAGCTTAAGGTTCAAAGACTTGTCACCTTCTGTCCTCACACTTTCATGTTCAAATCATGTATTCTTTTTCATTGTGGATTTTAAATTTATTCTCTCTCAAAAGCATTTCTGTGTAAGACCCTTCTCCCTGAGTATGAGATGTCTATGGGTGCCATGACTAGAAATATGGTCATCACACAGCGAGTTAACAGCACTGTGCTCCTCTGGACTTGTCAGAGCTGAACTGAAGGATTGGGCCCATATTCAAGTATCTCACATTACAAATAATTGTGAGAAACTAGAGTGTCTGGATAAATGTCTCCAGTAAAAGGAAAGATTTACTTGAAGCACAAAGGATTTTCCTGAGTATACCTGAAACACTGACTTACAGAAAAGAATTATCTTCACTAATATGGGCAAAGTGGGCCGGGATCAATTTAATAGGAAGGGGATAATAATACCCTAGATTTATCTCGGTTTAAAATAAACCTTTTTTTTTTCTTCTGGATCCAAAGAATCCAGGACTTCAGGCCTGTGACACACATGCTATATCACTGAGCAAGACACTAAATGCCAAAATGGCATACTCAAGGCACATTCTTACTCAAATATGGGGTAAGCATCTTGCTGATGCACTGGTTTCCAGTTTACTAAGTGCTACAAGATGTGTTTGGCAGAAATTCTATACAGATAGACTATTTAAGTGTGATTTAATCGAGTTTTAACAAGAGTAGTTTTATTTTTTACTAATTTTTTATTTTAATTTCAATTTATTCCACCTCTGTACTGCAATTTCTCTTCCCTTCTTTCTTCCTCCCACCTCTTATCCCTACCCTTACTTCTTCTTTTCCGCCGCCATAGATATCAACCAGCCATGGCATATCGAGTTCCAGTACGACTAGGCACTTCCTCTCACCCTGAGTGTAGGCAAGGCAGTTCAGTATGGTAAAGGTTCCCAAAGGCAGGCAACAGGATCAGAAACAGCCTTTGTTTCCACTGTTAGGTGGCCCATAAGAAGATCAAGCTACACAACTGTAGCACATATGCAGAGGGCATTGGTCAGGCACATGCAGGCTCTCTGGTTGGTGTTTTAATTTCTGTGAGCACCTATAGGCTCAGGTTAGTGGATTCTGTGAGGTTTCTTGTGCTGTCTTTGAACCCTCTGGCTTCTACAGTTCTTCATCCCCCCTCTTCAGGATTCCCCAATCTCAGCCTAATGTTTGGATGTTGGGTCTCTGCATCTTTTCCCCTCAGCTGCTGTGTGAAGTCTCTATGATGATAATTGGGCAAGACACCAATCTATGAGTACAGCAGTATATCTCTAGGAATTACTTCATTGACTTTTTTTTTTCCCATTTGTGTTTGGTTCTGCCATGGGTCTCTGGGTTATCCAGCCTTTGGTTCCTGACCTTCTTGCCAGTGTCATGGATTCAATTCCTCTCTTTCCATGTGTGTCAATCTGAGCCAGTCATGGTTGTCCACTCTCACAATTTCTAAGCCACCTTTACCCCCAATATATCTTGTAAGCAGGATACACTGTGGGTTGAAGGTGGCTCAGTTGGTGTCCCAGTTCTTCTACTGGAGGTCTTGCCTGGACATAGAGTATTTTTAACTAAGTCTTTTCTAAAGGCTGATATTGACTTTTATGAACATGATGAATCATCACATGTTTACTGAAACTATGGCTCAAATACAAAACTAGACTACAATTTTCTGTATACACTTCTATCTCTATATGTTTTATGATAACCATGACATACTTAGGCAGTATGACCTGAACAACTCTAACATAGTTATACAGATATTTATGTATGTATGTATGTATGTATGTATGTATGTATGTATGTGTGTATGTGTGTATATATATGCACGTATGCATGTGTATATATATTTAAAATCCATTTCATTAATAAGTTAAGCAAAATAATAGAATGAAGTTAAAAATTAACACAGCTGTTACTTCAAGGAAACATGCATTTTTCAGAAAGGTAAAAAACAGCAAGAAATGCAGTAGATTTTATCAGCAAAGTTTATGGGAGTTTTGTAGAGGATTATTCCCCTGAGAAATAGACACACTATGAGACCTAAAAAATTAGTGGGAAGGCAGGGGCATATAGGCAGAGGCTAACAGAGGAGTCTTTATAATGGAGCATATATGGAAATTAAAGTATTACAAGATTAGAACAGAAAGCTCAGTGGTGAGAAAAACAATGTTTCAAAGTCTATGCAGCTTCTAGTGTGCACTAGTGCACTAAACAAAAATTTAAGAAAAGTAGACATCCTGGAAAATTTCTCAAAGTAGTATTAAGTGAAGAGGACTATATTTTGAAATGTTATTCTTTCTCTGTGTAGACATAATAAACAATATGAAATTTGTGTCAGATGAGTCCATTGAGGTTAGAGAAAGAGATAGAGAAATAGACCAATTGGAGAGCTACTTAGCAGACATTATGACCCAGGCTCAGTAAAAAAAAAGAGAGAGAGAGACATGGAGGCATTTAAATAATTGCCTCATGGAATGTGAGGATGCTATAGTGAAGATGGACAGACAAACATCTGTGATTCAAGGCAATGTGTAATGTGTACAGGAATAGGAAGAGTGAAAGTAGAAGATAGGACTTTGGGGATTCAAAGTAAAGGATAGTTAATATTGGTCTGTCAAAGTGAAAGAGTGATATCAAAAGACATCAACGGAAATCAAAGAAACTTCTTAAAAATAAGACAGAAGGCTATACTTGACTTTAATAGACAGTCGTGCAATAGTCTGGTAAGACTCAGCATAAATAAAAAGAATGAACAGTGAACACATTGAAGTTAAACTGCTTTTATAAAATGTACTGTTCATAGAAGGTAAATGTTACTGATGCAGTGGGTTACAAATTCTCATATAAAATATATGAAGAACTTCTATATGATATTTAAAAAGAAAGTTAGCCTAACAAAAAAGTAAATGGATAAAGCACAGGTACAAGTACATTACCAATAAGAATCTCTAGATGAGAAACACCTGAAAAGATGTTCAACTTACCAGGAATATGCAGATGAAAACCACCATCTATAATACCAGAGGATAGCATTCCGTGCTACCAATAAAAAACAAAACAAAACAACAACAACAACAGCCCTGAGTACCGTGAAATGAGAAATGATGGCATGGGAGCTTTTGCACATTGCCAAGGGGTGCATAAATTAGTTAAAAACCATTTTTCAAAACCCTTGATAATACGTACTGAAAATTGCATGTATCCTTTGGCTGTGACCCAAAAATATCGACATCTAGAGATATGCCAACGGAAATGTATCCAAGTTCACAGAAACTCATGAATGCTCCTAGGAAATTGATTCAAAATAACAAAAGTAAGGAAACTCTTAAAATGTATGTCCATCCACAAGAAAATAAATATATTCACAACACAGATCCCCATACACGATGAAAAAGAGCATATTACTGCTTCATGCAACAGTATCAGAAAGTCTCACAAATCTAACACTAAAAGGAAAATAAGCCACGCACAAAATGTATGTATGCTATGTAACTCCTATACTGCTCTAAAATTGTAAAGAAAAGAAAAAAAAGTTTTTAAAAATCCAAGAGAGTGTAGAAACATTAGGGAAGACAAATGGAACAAGGACAACAAGAGAATAAATGAAGTTTTTGGTGCATTAGTAATGCTATATACCATGGACTAGCTAGTTGCACGTGAGTGTGATTGTTTTGAAAATCCACGTAGCTAAGTACACATTATTTTTATGTTTGCATTTTACGTATACATTATGCATCCATTCAATATTTATTTAAGAGTACGTTTAATCTTGGCACTTCTGCCTAGAGGAATTGTAAATGAAGTGGAGGTACAAAGGATAGTTCAGCCCAGCTGGAAAGGGAGCATATGGACTAAGGATAGATGAGATAGTATGAACAGTAGTTATCATGTATTCAGGAATTCCTCTTGTGTCAGGGACAGTACCACTCTATTTGTGTTAGAATTATGTTTGCTTCCTGATATTTATTTTGAATTACTATTTTGATTTGTTTTGTTATTTGGGGATTTTAGGACTCACGCGGTTTTTCTGAAGATAGAAATAATATCCTTATTTTGCAGGTGAAAAACTGAATTTTGTTGAGATTGTTCAATAAGGATTAGAGTTGTAATTTTTATGTAGTCTTCCCAACCTCATAGGTCTTCCTAAAAATAATGTAATTGTATATTCTTCTGTCTGTCTCCTCATTTTTTTGAACATGGTGGTGGGAGAGGTGGCAGGATGCTGCATAAGTTGACTTAGGAGAACTGAAGCTGAAACGGACACTTTAATGACCTTTCACACCATGTGGTATGACATAATATCTTCACTATCAGGGTGAAAGGAGACTGGGATTCATGGAAAAGAGAGGGTTGGATCCAGAGATTAAATATGAGTGAAAAGATGATGGAAAAATCAAAAGCTATTAGTAATTATAACAGCAACAACTAAACTACTAGTAATAACAGTGATTGTATAATGATAACTTCTTATTTTGTGATTCTTTCTTCAAGAAGCCCATTACATGTTTTGCCAACATAGTCATGTAACTTACTATTGTTACCATCTGGTGAAGTACAAAGACAAAAGCATTCTGCCTCAGTAGCTCCAGGATGTAGAAATGGATGGATAGAGAATAATTTTTTGAAACATATGGATGGTGTCAAATTTTAGCTATTCAGATATTCATGCATTGCTTTAGCAGTTTTAATTGAGCATCTACTACATGTCAAATATAGTTTTGGGAACAGTGAGTGAGTTCTCTTTTATTTTGGAGCTGATGATCAATAGGGAGTAACAGACAATAGCACAGGAACCAAGAATATCTTTTCTTCACAGTCAAAGAATAGAAGGGGACAGCTTTGCAGAATGTACATCATAGAAAAAAATTTAGTTTGAATTTCATCTGGATAAACTGGAAAGCCACTGAACTTCAGGTTTGTAGTATAAATGGCTCACAATGTCTTTTGAATAGAAAAGGCTTTTCAAGATGAGAGCTTGTACATGGAGAGTGGCTGGGAAGCTGGGTTATCTATCACCATGTGAAAAGATAATTCTATGGTAGTTCCATGAAGGCAATGAGGAGTTTGGGAATTTATGGAAATATTTTAAAACACTGTGCTGACAATATTTGGAAATGAGATAGAAAAAAACTTGTAAAAGATAAGAGGAAAAAAATTGACCCCAAATTTTAGAAGAAACATTTGTATTGGGATTGACAACTTTTGACATGTCAACTCTATAGGAGGTACACTTTTTGATGGGCTTGAGGAATTTAATTTGAACCTAAAGGTGATATATTTTCTAAATAAAAAATTCAGATGGGCCATGAAAATTTAGAATATCTGAGACAAAAGCTAAGGCATAAATCAACAACATAGAAAGACTGTCAAATTAGACAAGGTTACCTTGTGAGAAAGTGTGACTATTAAAAAAAAAAAAGAGTACTATCATTGTGACAGAATTTAACATAGACAGGTTTAAACAGTTAGATTATGATGATGAATAAGGAGATAAAGGAGAGCAGGAAGCAAAAACACAAGAAAAATTGTGGACTCGGTGTGATCATTCAGTCAAAAAAAAAAAAGGCTTGCTTTGTAACAACAAAGTACATGAGTTTGATTCCACAAATCTATAAATGTAAAAAATTTATGGATCTTGTGCCACAAACTTGTAATTTCTGTTCTGGGAGATGGACGCAAGAGTAAACCTGAGCCATAATTGACCAGTTGACCTAGATTATTAGACAAGTTCCATGAGATTCAGAGACCCTATTGGAAAAAAAAATGTATCTACTGGGTGGCAACCTCCACTCCATTTATATGTACATTATGTGCAAACGAGCACACAGCCATTAACACACATGAGAAAGAGGGAGGGATGGACAGAAGGTGAGAGAGAGAGAGAGAGAGAGAGAGAGAGAGAGAGAGAGAGAGAGAGAGAGAGAGAGAGAGAGAGAGAGAGAGCCCTAAGTAATAGCTATTCAGCAAGGCAAGAATCTGAGAGATTAATATTACAGAAGCCAGGTAATGAATGTTTTTGACAGATGGTGCAGTGGGTGACTGCAGAAGATTGAAGTCCTGAGCAGACAGATACCCAGAGCACAATGGCCAGGCAGTTTATCTGAAGTAGTAAATTCCAACTTAAATAAGAGACCCTCTCCTACAAATACAATAATAAGATGTTGATGAGATTAAGAAACACATCCTACCTAACTTCATATTCTGACCTGTACAAACACACACACATACACACACACACACACACACACACACACACACACACACACACACACACAGTATGTATTTTAAAAACCGTGGACAATGATGAAATGTGTAAAATGATGCTGATATAAAACTGAGGAGGACAGGATGGAGCAACAGTGAAATGTAGGTGACTTTAAGAAATGTTTCCTATCACTTACAGAGTGAGATTCTGAGTATGATGAACTCACAGGTGAACTACTCAGGACGATTGCATTTAGCAATGCAGTTACCTAAGTACTGGGCCATCAAGGTTTTTTTCTCTTTCTTTTTTTTTCTCTTTCTTAAATGCAGAATTAACAAAAACTTTATTTGGCTGTGGAGATTATTCTCTAGACAGGGAAAGATTGATGCGCTAGGCATTAGGAAGTGATTGCAGGATCAAGGTTGAGCATTCAAGAGAAACTGGCATTTCACATATTACTGGAGTCATCTAACACAGATAGATGATACTGTCCACTCTGGATTGAGGAAAAGGAGAAAATGGGTTTTGGTATGGGAAAATTTGTACATGTGGGATGGGCAATGTTTTGTTGGACTTCTTGATCAATCTTCATAGGCTTAAGTTGTGTTATTACAGATTTCATTATCTCTGCAATTGGATTGCTGCTTATAACTGATGGTGTGTAAGTTTAATTGGCAATGTAGTATTTGCATAGGTGTACCAAAGCAATGGTATGTTTTCTGATGAATGACATCTTATACACAATGCTATATTCTATTTTAAATACCTGTGAAAAGGAAGTGCAGTTATTAGCTTCTTCCATTTCTAATATAGTAAGATGGATGGGAGGGCAGTGAAGGTCACAGTATGTGAGTCTGGACCTTTACAATGATTACCAGACAACTCTTCTAGCTTCTGATAGTACTGGATAATCCATCCCATGGTGGTTACCCATGTGATTTCTCAATGCAGAATCAAAAGCTGCTGCTTGTCCTTTTCAAGCCCTTCAGTGCTTCTTTGGAAGTTTTTCATAACAAATCTGTTACTAGTATGACTACCTATTAAAGCCTACATTGCTACTGTGTTAAAAAACAATGTCTTTCTCCCATCCTAGCACAATCTGTAGATCCTTCATAAATATTTCTCAAAAATATGTTCTGGGTAAATTAATGAATAAAAGGATGACTTAATCAACAGGCCAATTAATTTATAGATGTTCTCTTTTCTGTCACATTATAAACAGTTCAGTCCAATGACTATTTACTGATGGCCTGTAGGATGCCAAAGTCATACTGCTTCGGATGGATAGAATGCTTTTTTGTATATCTATGGGAGAGAAGGTATTCAGAAATAGTTTCTTACCATCATGTTCTGGTAGGCTATTTCAAAGAGTAACGGGCTAGCTAACAATTTATGTGGAAGAATCCTAAAACCTGGCACTGGGGTTTTCTTTTAAAATTCTGACTTTAGAAGTAGCACTTTCCACCTTTGCATGGGTCTTTTGTTCAAAGTTTTATTTGCTTTTTATTTATATTTTTGATGAGCATACACAATAATTTCATGTAACCTTTTTTTTCTCGGTTTTTTTTTGTTTTGTTTTGTTTTTTCGAGACAGGGTTTCTCTGTGTAGCCTTGGCTGTCCTGGACTCACTTTGTAGACCAGGCTGGCCTCGAACTCACAGCGATCCGCCTGCCTCTGCCTCCCGAGTGCTGGGATTAAAGGTGTGCGCCACCACACCCGGCTCATGTAACCTTTTTATAATCTGTATTTTTAATTCTTGCCCCCTATGTCACCCCATTCAAACCTTTCCAAACCTAGAGTTCTCTTACCCCCTTTCACATTATAGAGTTTTTTCTAATAAATAGTATTCTTAAATTTAAAAGGATCCAGAGGGTCCTAAAAACCTACAAGTAGAACATTATGATAGGCAGATTTGGGCCCAGGGGTCCCGCTCAAACTAAGGCACCAGCCAAGGACAATACAGGTGGTAAACTTTAAACCCCTACCCAGATCTAGCCAATGATCAGAACATCCTCCACAATTGAGTGGAGAGTGGGATATGACTTTCTCACGCACTCTGGTGCCTCACATTTGACCATGTCCCCTGGAGGGGGAGACCTGGTGGCACTCAGAGGAAGGACAGCAGGTTACCAAGAAGAGACTTAATACCCTATGAGCATATACAGGAGGAGGAAATCCCCCTCAGGAACAGTCATAGGGGAAGGGAATAAGGGGAAAATGAGAGGGAGGGAAGAATGGGAGGATACAAGGGATGGGATAACCATTGAGATGTAACAAGAATAAATTAATTTAAAAAAAAGGAAAAAAAAGACATTGCACCTTTCCTCCTGGGCTACTGTGCAGTTGGATTCTGCCGGCTTTTCAGAGAAAGCCATATTGCCATCTTGCTTATATAATAGAGACATTTTTTATTTCCCTTATAAAAAAGATTTGTTTGAAGAAAAGTCTTGGACAGAGAAAACAAAAATGAACTTCATCATCAGTTCTACCTTTGGTGTAGTAAGTGACATCAGATATGTTACTGTAACCTTTGAACTTCTGTTCCTTGTGTAATTCCTGTGATTGTGGGTTAGTGTGACCTATGCCTTTGAATTATTTATCGTTACACCATATATGGTTTATATGCTTGGCTGTTACTAAATACTCATTAGAAACATGGTGAATAAACATCTATAAGTTAATCGAAATATCCTCAACAGATATTAATGTTGCATAAAATATTGAAAATACCACTTTTTGTTTTCAAAATCATCTTTCAGTAACAAAATTTTAAAAGAAATATTTTAAAATCAGGCTTAATTTTTGCAGTGCTGTTCCTTTATAGACATTGTTATTCTATGTATAAGACCAGTTATTTGCCCTGCCAACTAATCACTAAGTATTCTTCTCCTTACTATAGAAATGAGGAAACAAAGAACATGAAACTGGAAAAACAAAGAAATTAGTCTGTTACCTTTAACATAGGCTTAGACAAACTTTTTTTTTTTGGAGAAAGATAGAAAATTGCCACATTCTGTGCCAAAATGTAATAAGAATGGTCTCTATCCCAGCTGATAATATTTTTCCCATTGGAAATCTCCAAGGCTTACATAGCTCTTGGGTCTATTGTCTTCCAGGCTCCTACTAAGATGACCATTAATCTATGCTTACACCATTCAATGACTAAAATCTCAATGTCTTCTCTGTTCCTTCAACAAATTATACAGTCAAGTCTGTCTCAGAGATAGCCCACCCCCTGGTACCAACTTTTCTCTTAGTTACTTTTCTGTTGCCTTGATAAGACTCCATGACCAAAACAACTTATAAAAGAAAGTATGACATTGTCTTCAATTTTCTGAAGGTTAGACTCCATGATTGTGGAATAAAGGCATTGTGGCAAAACAGCTAAGAGTTCATGTTTTGATCCAATATGAGGAGGGCAAAAAACCCCTGGAAATGGCATGAGTCTTTTGGTAACTTAAGTCCCACTGCCAGTGACATACATTCCCCCAAGAAGTCCATACCTCTTAATCCTTCTAACCAATGCCAGCAGTTGGGGACCAAGTATTTAAACATATGATCTTATAAGGAGCATTTTCACTCAAAGTTCCACTGGTTTCTAGTGGATCTAAATTTACTTTATTCATAGGTGGAATGTGGAATAATCAGAACATTCTAGCATAGCATCAAGAGAAATGCCTTTGCCCAAAAGCCAGGGATGAGAAGGAGAAAATGATAGGGAATGAGCAGCTCATCCCTTCTCATAAAGACCCTCTTCTCTCAAATACCGTCACCTACGTGCTCTTCTCAACCCAGGGAAGAACAATGAGTTCTTGTCCCCTGTGGCTCCTCACAAGGAGTGACTGCTGGTCAGAACTGCTCTTGTCTGATCAACACCAGCCTGAGAGTCAAAGTCCATGTTTCTGCCATCCTGAGACTGGGTAGCACACTCAGTGGCAGAGCTTTTGTGACAAATGGGAGTACTGACTATGGCCAAGCTGTTTGCATGCAAATGTTGACTTTTCTTTCCATGCCATGGAACACCTTTTCCTCCTCATTTTCAGAAGAAGGAGGGTTATTGGCAAAATTCAGATTGAATCTATCAATCAAAAAGAAAATAGAATAGAGAGGCTCAGAAGACAAGAGTTGATGATCATAAGACACTTTTCTAGTGAATTAAAAATTTCAACCTGCCTTTATATTTTAATCTGCAAAATGGAAATGAGAACACATGTTGCTCATAGCATTTTTCTGCATTTAATTAGAAAACGTATACTTATCAACCAAAGGAGGTGATACAGTAATAACCATGACTATTGGTGGATAATCATTATATATAAAGTATTGATAACTTATTTATATCAAGGCGTCATATGATTTTCAACACAAATCCATTTTCTTCATTTAAAAATACAAACTTACAGAACTTCTGTAACTTGCAGGTGGCAGGGCAGGAAGTTGAGCCCACATCTACTCAAAGCAGCCTGAGATTTGTAACTTGACAGCATGTTTCCCAACCCGGGATGCAGAAATAAAGTACCATGATGTTTTTAAAAGCAATTATTTTTATGGGTTTTTTTTGTTCCTGTGCTTAAAAACACTTAAAGCTATATTACTTTGTGTAGAGAGTTTGAACTTGCTGTAAAGTGGCCTGCCAACCTTTTTGTGCACAGATGTAGCAGATTTCCTTAATGAGTCTCAAAACAATCTATGGCCAGAAGAGCAATGTCCTCATAATTGGTGATTTTTCAACATAGGGGGGAGGGTTCCAGGAATGTGGGACTGCAAAATCTGCTACCGAATTCTGTAAGGAACTCCAGATTCAGACTCAGGCAGGAAAGAGATGGGGATTCTGAGCAAGTGTACACTTACTAGAGTGGGAGTGCTGCTGGCAGGAAGAGTGTTAGGCAATTGGATGTGTGCTGTGGTCACATAAGACTGTTACTTTCAAATAAGCCTGTGGTCAATAATGTCACATGAAAATCCTTATAGATAGGGATCTTTGTGGTAATTTGGTAAATTTAACAACCAAGGCCCATTAGAATGCTTTTCAGTCTCATTGATTGAGCAGAAATCAAACATCAGGATAAACAAATCCTGTATAACTCAGCCCAGATGATTTCTTTATTGACTGCATATAGATGCTGAACTTGTTTATTTTTAAAAATGATTAAGTCAATGCTTATCTATTACAACAATGTACCTTCTAAATATTAAGCTCCAGCACAGTTCACACAACATTTTCTGATGTGCCTTTAGTATATTTCAGACCCAACATATCCCTTATATGCACATATATCTCCAAAAGTTCTATTTTTTAAAGAATTTTTAAGTGTGTGTGTGTGTGTGTGTGTGTGTGTGAGAGAGAGAGAGAGAGAGAGAGAGAGAGAGAGAGAGAGAGAGAGAGAGAGAGAGAGAGAGAGAGAGAGCAGGGGGAGAGGCAGAGGGAGAGGGAGCCAGAGCCGGAGACTGAGAGGGAGAGAGAGATCCAAGCATGTTCAGGTGCTCAGGTAGGCCAATGGACGATATTGGGTGTTCTGGAGTTACAGATGGTTGTGAGCTGCTTGGTGTGAGTGCTATGAAACAAACTGTGGTGGTTTGGAAGAGTAGCATGCGCTCATAATGGATGAGTCAGTTTTCAAGCACCAGATTTACTTGTTTATTGTTTATTTCTGATCTACATAGCATTTAGTACATGTAGATGCTCAATAAATGTTAATAATTTAAGCTACTTGGAACTGCAAAGTTCATTTTCTTTGAATCATATGTTTTTGTGGGTGGCAAAATAAAAGAAACATAAACATTTAACACCGTGGCAATTATTATGCTGTACAACCAGTAGCATTAAGTACTTTCACAATGCTCTGCAGTTATCATAATAGATTCCATGTTTTCATGTCACAAACACAAATTGTATACCTAGTAAATATTCATTCTTCATCTCCCTCTCTCTTTAACCCTGGAAGTTACTTTCTCTCTCTGGATTTTCTTATTCTGGATATTTCAAATAATTAGACTTTTAGAGTTTGTAATTTTCAGTCATGCTAATTTCACTCTACATGTTCATAACTTATCCATGTTAAGGTAAATAGTTATTTTATGTTTTCATGGCTGCATCAGTATCCCTGGCAAGGACATGCCACATATCATGCCTATTCATCAATTTAGCTTTTCCCTTTGGCAATTGTACATGGAGCTGCTCTGAATTTTCTGAAGAGGTTTGCCTTGAGTGCCTGTGATGTACATGCAGAAGTGACATTACTGGATCATATGGTAATTAAGAGGAGAAAGGAATGGGAAGATACAAGTGATGGGATAACAATTTAATTGTAATCTGAATAAATTAATTAAATAACAAAAAAAGACATTAACGAAGAGCAAATGAATCCAGAATTGCCATGAGGGGACATGTGCATGTTTATTACCTGGATTAGCTCCTGAATGTTCTCTAAAGAATAATCATATTTTCTGTGTTAATAAATTAATTCAAGACTGAAAAAAAAAAAGAAATTAAAGATTTGATACAAAACCCAGTATTTTTTGTAAGAGATTGCATGATTTATGTAGTGTTTCCTTGTTTTGAGAGAAAACTATATTCTTCTGTTCATCATGTGCTAGGAAGTGCTGGACCATGGGGAGGGTGTATTACCATCTGAAAGATATTGGCCTTAGCAGAATGACTTGCTCCAAGCAGTGTAGTACAAAAAAACATGGCACATGCCACATCTACAAAGGTACTTGTCTTCACTCTTCTTTTCCTTTGTCATATGAACATTATATTCCTGAGACAGACTATGTATGCCTACAGCATAAATTTAAAAGGAAGTCATCTGGAGGATAGCCAAAGTCTAGTCCACATGAAACATGAACAATAAATAGACTCTCATGACCATAAGCTACTAGGATTTTAAAATTATTCATCACCACACAGTAATTTAAGAGCATACTGATATGAGATGAAATATCATAAACCACATTTACTTATTATGGGTTGTCTCAGTGTTGCAACTGTCGTAATGTGAGCTCTGATTTTCAGGAGATGGATTAGTACACAAACATTCTTGATTGTATTTAAGCTGAACACCTGTGAGGGATCCACATTACTAAATCCACATTAGTAATTTCACTTCGGTCCTAGATAACCTTTTCAAGCTCCTTTTAAACATGGGAGCTCTTCTTTTAGTATTTCACTGAAACACACACACACACACACACACACACACACACACACACACACACACACACAAATACCTATGTATATATTTTCTTGTCATTGTACATAGATGAATTTCATCCTAGCATCCATCATAAGGCTCTCGAGTTAGATACCATGTCTTATTCATGCTTCCCACCTTTGGCACCTACTACAACACTGGGCTTCATGTAGTAATGAATGAAAGGACATTATAGGAGAAAATTGAGGTTTGGAATTTTTTTCATATCTTCTATCATCTAACACTGTTTGTTAAGTTCAAAAGAATAAAAAAGAAATAAAAAGCACAATTATCCTCAAGAACCATAATTTTTGGAAATGAATCTAAAACAAAATGTGTACTGAAATGAGTGGTCCTTTAGTGCCATTGTTCTCTGAGGATGTTTTCAGCCTGTGTATTTTTTTTATTACAGCCCTTTCTGAATACTTGCATTTATAACTACTGAGATGAGGTTAAATTATATTCAGATTTCAAGTTATAATTCTGAGGAGTAAGATACAGTTCTGCTTGTAAGTGCTGAAGCTGGAGTGTCAGGTCAAGCTCATCACAGAACAGAAAACCATGGTCTTCTGCAAAATATATCCTGTCTAAATGCACCTCTACTCAAACACATTTTTCTTGATACCAAGTAATGTGGTGTTAGATGACAGAGAAATGCTCAGGAAGAATGCCTCTCATGTTCAGAGATCTGTCAGAATAAGAACATGAACATAAGCACACATAGTATAATGCAGTAAGTGGTTTTGTTAGAATTTTAGATAAGTACAGGTTATTTTTGGTTTCTTGCAGAAGGCATTCTGAGGCTGCCTGTGACCTCTGAAGAAAAGAACATCAAGCATGGCAAGGAAAGGAACACGGCACCAGTTGAACACAAATTCCGTCTCTTAATGATACATCCCTTGCAACTTTACACAGTTTTATTTCATTTCATTTTTAGCCCCATTTGTGCATTATTTAGTTATAATCAAGTTGACTCTTAAGTGCAATTGTCCTATGACTATTGACCAATATATACAACCATACACAGCCAAGATATAAAACAGTTCATTCCATTTTTATCCAGCCATACAAAGGAAGCCTTGATGAGGGAAGTAATGCTCAGGGAACTTAAGCCTCTTAGTTTCTTCAAGGTCATTTAATAAATAAAATCTGGATACAAAAGCTGAAGGGAATATACCTTGATGTGTTCAAAGAACAGAGGGAGAAGGCCTTGCAGGTTGTGGCAAAAAAGAAGCAATGGGTAAGAGAAGAACTTGGAGACATTGATTAATCCAAAATTCAAACATCATCACCTTTTAGGCACCACATTTGGTTTTTCATGGATTCTGTAAATAAGCCTCCATTTAAATGGAATAAATATCTTCTTACTGCCTCAAGAGTATTTTCTGGTTGAAAATTTACAAAGTTGAATTAAAAATATATTGGCCTTTCGATTCTTGCTGATTTTGTGTAGGTTACTTTATTTTTTTACAATGTTGAAATAGTCGTTTAGAATTGTGTCTTCTCCAAATCTATTTTGTCACATGAATCATTTTGTATTTTTATTTATTCATCATTGATTATCTTCCTTGCTAAAGACTAGTTCCCAAAAAACAAAGGCAGTGTTTCTTGCCCTTTTCCTACAGATCCTAGATTTCTGACTGGGACATAATCTATGATGCAATATGCATAATAAAAGAAGGAAAGCAAAGTAAAACCATTAAAATTGGAACAATTCTCAATAGTCATCTCATGTAGAAGGCTGCAAACATTTTCTTTAGTGATTCAGACAGTAACTCTTTTAGACTTTGGCACATGGCCTGCACTGCAGCAAATCACCTCTTCCATATGTGCTGTCTTCCAGTAGAACTTACTCGTAAAAGTAAGCCGAGTATTGCTTGACATAAACCTAACCCTATGTTAACTCCTGTGTGTCAGTATGGGCTATCTGATATGGTGTCAACAAACAATTCCTTACTGTCAATGATTTGCAAAGGTGAGTAGTGGTTTCTTACTTTGTTATAGATACATAGGGCTCATAGCTCAGTAAGTCTCATTTCCTCTGGTGCTTCTACGTGAGACACTGTTGTTCTCGTGAAAAAAGAAAGGGATTCACATGTTGGTTATTATTGTCTTATTTTGGGATTGACTTATCACTTTGAATTTGAAAAAGTACATTTTATGTGAATATGTCTCAGTTCAGAGGTTGGAGTGTGTTATTATATTAAGGAGAGGGCTTTATAGGGAAGATAACATAGCCTGCTACATGCTATTTCATAACTCAGTATACCACATGGAGTTTGAATCTTGTCGTTAGATTGAATATTCCCCACCATGCTTTCATTCAACACTGGTTCTATATTTCAAAGGCTCAAAGGTTTCATTATTGGGTTTGGTTTGCTTTTCACCTATCATGAAAATCTGGTTGATTCTTCTAAACTCCTGACAGTAAAATAATTCCAATATATTGCCCTATAATCTACCTTTATTTTTCACCTAAGTATTCAAAGTCTATATTCATAAGATCCTGTAGCCCAGATGATGGTCATCACAAACATAAAATGTTACTCTTACCATGAGGTGGCATGTCCTCACTTTAACATTGAAGGAAGCAGAACCCATCCTTTTCTCCCCCAGGTAGCTGCCTTTCTTCATTTTGCAGAGTGTAAATGACCCATCACAGAGACAGGGATGAACTTCTGAATGAGATCATAGCCTTTTCGCCCTTTCTGCACAGTTTCACTTGGTGAATTATTGTCTTATTTTCATTCCACTCCAATGAGCTGTCAGCAATGGATACTGTAATTCACAGCAATAGAAACACAAACAGATGGGTAATTGACCTGCATGCCTTCATTACACTGGAGTTCAGCATGGCTGTGTAAGCCATAAAGTCCTTTATCTGCCAATATGAAATCCCCAGGCTTTCACAGGGAAGGGGATCAGGCTCATGTGTTGCGAAAGGTGCTGTCCTTGTTGTTGTTCATCCCACCTTGTGCATTTCAGATATGGACAGGATTTGACAGGCAGAACTTAGCAGGTAGAAGACAACATCTGGGATTCCTGTAGCGCTCAGAGATACACACAGGGGGCCACATTTTATTCAAGGACAGAACAGAAAAATATTTATATGCAACCAAAATAGAACCTATATTTTTCCCTCTTTCGCTCGGCACTGTAAGAGATCATGAATTTAATAGCAAGTGAAGTGGGTCAGAAAAGAGAAATGTCACTCAAAAACAGAGTGGCTCAGGTAATTATGATACAGAATAAAATAAAGCAAATGTAAGGAAAACCAACTCATGATGGTGCCTTAAACAAGACTTAGAATCACCCCAAGTATTTACACACTCAGATGTGTTTGATCCATGTCTGCCTTATATGGTGGTATTTTCTGCTACACTTCTTTGTCAATTCAGATTATGCTCATGCTTTAAAACCCTTTTTAGAGCCTGGAAAAATGGCTCTGTAGTTAAGAATGCTTGCTGTTCTTGCAAATGTTTATTGCTTATTGCTCTTGCAGAGAACCCATGTCTAATGCACAGCAACCACATTTGGACCTCACAGTTGTCTGTAGCTCTTCTTACCACTATGGGCTCCTACATGCATGAAGTACATGTGCATGCATCCAGTCGTGCATACATACAAACAAAAATAAATAAAATCTTATTTTGAAAGTACTATTTTTTACCCCACTTTCATCAAGTCTTTCACAATTGCTTTCTCTAATGTTACTGTCTTGTGCCTTCATAATAGATCAATGAAATGCTCACTATTTGTTACTATCACTTAAATATTGCCAAGCACAATAGCACTGTAAAGTTTTAGTTACCTACCAAGGTTCTAAATTCTTTGTTATTGACTTTTGTGCTTTCGATTTACATCTGCAAATTGCCTCTCTATTTCTTTAGGGAGGAGGAAGCATGTATCAAATGTATTAAAACTATTTTTTTTTAATCCAACAATTCTATGTACACTACTTTTTTAGAGAAGAAGGGAGTGCTAAGAGTTCATATAAGAAACGGACAAATCAAATCTGGAATCAGAAGTGACAACTGGACTATATTTGCTCTGTCTTTAGTGAAACTTGAGCTCCTTGGAGCCTTCTATGCAGGAATTAGATGTCCTCCAGCACCACCAAGCAAGGTCAACTGACTCAGGTTGATGATTGCTGAAACAATACCAACCCTGTTGTTGCTGTTCTTAGGGGATGTGAATCAGACTCCATGCACATTCTTGTGTTCCGTAAGTGCTCCTTAACCACTGAATTGCTACAACTCTGGGATCACTGCTTATTTTTTTCTGTATCCCAAAATCCTAACTGTGGGGGACAAGGAGCTTCGCCACTGTTGCTTTAAGAGCTGATTCGCCCCTAATGAGCTCAGATGTTTCATTTGTGCCACTCCTACTTTCAGTTTATGTCTAAGATACAAGAATGTTTTCTCCTCCAGGGAATTCTGAGGAAATAAACTATAAGGGAAAAATGAGTCTTAATCAAAAGCTAAGGTAAGCTTGGTTTTCAGTTGGGGCCTGGGGCCTGTGAACATTCTATTTTCCCATTGTAGACAATTCTTCCTGTGGGTTCCTTAAACCAAATGCCTGTCTTTCTACCATTACAGAATTTCTAATGAGGTTCTTGTTTAGCTCTGAAGGGTTCTAGCTTAGGTCTGGTACTTAGAATTTCCATAAATGAAAGAAGATGTTCACTTAGGGCACACTTAGTTATGCCAGTGCTGTAGAAAGCTTGAGCTAAAGTAGATGTTGGAGGTTAGGTAGATCATTCAAAAGAGGTCTGTTTGTTGCAGTCTCAGCATTGTGAGGTTCAAAATGAAGATGACATAAAATCTGGTCAGGATCAGATATCTGCTTTTCAGAGAGCTGCTTTGTTACAAAATGCCCATATGGCTTTTCCTTGATAAGAACACAGTGGGAGAGAGGATTACATCATCATCTTGACCTTTTAAGCTTAATGTCCCAGAAACCCCATCTCCTAACAACAGTAACAGAAGTTGGGGATTCAACAAATAAATTTGTGGGAGACAAGAACAATCACATCATGAGTGTTGTGCTGTTCAGGCTTTTTTAAAAAAACCTAACTAGTTAGTAGAGGGGAAAAAATTTATTTCAGAGAGGCTAGTACACTGCCGGATTGCTCTTCACTGGGTCTACGGTAGAAGACTAGGTTTATACTTTAATAAATCCTTTTTTACTAGAGAGGCAGAACTCTGACGTATTTTAGAATGATCCAAATACTCAGATTTGAATCATGATTCTGTTATTTTAATTGTGAGGCTTTGGGTAGATCACTTACCTTTGCAATCTAGTATCCCCAAAGACCAATTGATCAACCTCCCTTTTGGTAGGATGAAGAAAATAACTGGCGGGTACAAGGAGCTTGAACTGCGCTTGGCTTAACTTGGAGATCTGTAGTGGATACATAGAACTGTTTCTTCCAAAATTTGCCTTTTAACTTGAAATATGAAAATCAAACAAATTAATAAGGCAATTTAAGTTATTACTTAATCCTAATAAGGCAAACAACAGATGCATTTGAACTCCAATGGTGTGGGAAGGCTTATATTTCTGGACAAGTGAGGGAGGCTGATATCTGAGGAAGGATCATTCTAAACAATAAACAGAAGAGCAAAGACTACAAGAGGAGCAAGGGTGACATACTGGAAGGGCCATGGTGCGGCAAAGGAATTGAAGCATCTTATCAAAGTCCCTGCAAAATACAAAACACGTTGTGAGACATATGTAGATGATCAACTCCTGGATGGGTTAGGTACAACTGAAAAAAATAAGACCAGTATCAGGAAAGACAGAAAGCCTTCTGGGTATTTCCAGCTGCCTATGCATCACACACTCTCTGGATGGCACATCACAACGTTGCCCTTCAAAGCACAGCCAGACTTGGAAAAAAATTAATGAGATTGAAGGGAAAATATTCCATATGTTCTGTGTGGGCCAGGTGGTATTCAAATGTAACACTCCACCATTGCCTTTCTGGGCTTGTGAGGCAAAATTTACATGCTTGGCAATAAAAAGGCATCTCTCTCTCTCTCTCTCTCTCTCTCTCTCTCTCTCTCTCTCTCTCCCTCCCTCCCTCCCTCCCTCCCTCCTTCCCCATCTTTCTGTCTCTTTGTGTGTGTGTGTGTGTGTGTGTGTGTGTGTGTGTGTGTGTGTGTGTGTTGGAGAAGGGATCTTTCGGGAACCGTGGAAATAGAATATTCCACCCCAGCCGGCAGCTGTATATCTTTCAAAAAGTGCTTCCACAGGCCAAATCCCCCTCCAAATTATTTATTACTCCCATTGAAGCTAGCAGGACTCAGGCGCCAATCTAGGGGGTCAGCAATGGCTCTCTTTGTTGGACACAGGTCACTGAGAGACGACTCTGGCTGTGACTGCTGTGTGAACCTCCGCTGCCGTAGAAATGGTTGTGTAACTTTAAACAGTAATGACATTTTGCAGGAAAGTGCTTTTTAATTGCTATGTCTTCATTATTCTCTTTTGAAATTTGCCCAGGGGATTCTGCCTCTGAGACAGCTTGGTATGTTCTGAGTTTCCATTTTTAAAGAGCAGCCAGTGTTCTGTTTCAGCTGCTCTGAGAAAACCCCCAACCCTAAATGTTATCTGTTTTCAGTTGCATTAAATGAGGTAGGTAATATTGCCTTTTGTATCCTCGCCAAACGGAGAAATGATTTGATGCAATTTTCTAAAAATGCTCTCCCTGAATTCCTTTTGGGCTAGGACCAAGAATAGAACATCCTATCCCCTACAAAAGGGAGAAATAAAGTGATGAGTTGTCTGAAAAAAAATAGGACTGAGAATATAGTCTGTAGAGTTCCTTTAAGCAACAGAAACATAACCCCAATCCATAGATACAGTTGCCTATAGGGATCAGCTAAAAATAAATTTTGCTTTGGCGGAGAAAATGGTGACACAAACGAAGTAACTCAATAATGCACACTCTAAAGAACTGCAAGCTGGCTTTGGAAAGTGCTTTATAGGTGGCTTGTGTTTCCCAGCCTTTGGTTTCTCTATCACCGTATTCGTGCACAGAACCCTTGTGACTGGTCACTTGATCTCATGTGTAGATGCTTTGCTCAGTGATAAAGAGTTTATCCAATTTCACAGCAGACCACTGTCCAGCTTCACAGTTTTCTGAGGAAGCCTTCTGAACAATGTCACGTACGCTCTTCTAAACATGCTCTGTTTGATCAGGCAGAGTCTAAATCCACCTCTTGGGAGAGCTGTGCAAATGATTAAAGATTCGCTTTGGAATTTACCTGCATCTAGTCTTCTTTTTTATGCTGAAGTTTGAATTGGAACTTTAGGAATTCCATCATCACTGTCATCTTCCTCAATTACAGTTTCTTCACATCAAAATAGGAACAGGGCTCACAAGATGGTTCAGTAGGTTTGCTATTAGGATTGACAACCTTAATTCAATCCCTGGAGCCCACATGATGGGACAGAAAATCAACTACTGCAAGAAGTTGTTCTTCAACTTCCACACATATATTGTGGTATGAGTCTCATATATATAATTCAAGTGTGTGTGTGTGTGTGTGTGTGTGTGTGTGTGTGTGTGTGTGTGTGTGTGTGTTGCATGTTTACATGCCAGGAACTGTTCCACACATTTTATAGGCATCTTTTGTTTGTACCTCTAGATCTGATGATGTAGCTATTGCCTTAGAGAAAGATGAATGAGTTTCTTGGGATGATTTTGACATAGAACCCTGTGGTAGCGATGACCAGATCTTCCTGTGGACTGTGGCCTCCTGACATAGACATGCTGAATCTTACCCAGGTCTCTTTCTCATAATGCACTCAACAAATTCTTCTGTGTTGTTTTCATATGAGAACCAGATGAAAGCAGAAAAGAAACTCATTTTATGTACAACAGTAATAGTCATAAACATATATATATAATCTGAAAAAAAGACAAATATATAAAAATAACTGAAAATATAAAAGTAAATGTCCTATGTATTCAGCAAATCTAGAGTGAGCAAGATTAAAGACTAATCCTGAAGTATCAAGGAGAAAGAAATAATCTAAATAAGAATATAGTCCTGTTTTTTACAAAGTGAAAGATGAAACCATTGCTCCTATGTATGCTGGACGCTAAAACTATCAGCATGCTAAGAAATGTGAAGGGGACTGTCTTGGATGTGAATTGTTTGTGCACATTTGCCCTTCTGCCTGGCTAAAATTTCTAGGTACCAGCTCATTGCTTTGGCCCAGATAAACCTACTCCATCTTGCACTCTAAAGATTAAGATTCTTATTATTCAAATTTAGAAGATCATAAGATGTGCTCAAGGGTTCTCATTCCATACCCTTGGGTTAGCCACTTTGCTTTAGTGAGCTATCATGCCTTCATTTTTAAAGCTAATAAGAGAAAATTAGTGTCTGTGATACTCTTTTTCACTAATGTTTTATTTTTATAATACATGCCCTTAATCAATATTTTCCTTTAATTATATCATCACATCCTTGAAAAACTACTAATATATATTCAGTGATCCACATGGTAAACACATGACCTGTACTCTGTAATAAATTCCTTCTTGCCTTTTGGCCTCAGCAGCTCTCTCAGTCAGTTTTTCTACAAACCATACCCCGACCCATCTACATTTGTTCCATGCAGTTGAACCCGTCAGACATACTGATTCTATCTTTGCTCATTTTGCTATACTTCTATCAGTAGTCTCTTCTGTACTTTCCAACAAACCCAAATTCTCCCTCCTGTAGAAAGCTGTCCTTGCTACTAAAGATAATTATTTGCTGGCTTACTGCTGCCTGACTTTTTCCTATGTCTGTTTCTGCTTTATACCTGTAAGCTGTGTTAAGACGACATGTGCCACATGTCTCTGCTGATAGTATTTCAAATACACTTTGTAAAAAAAAATGTCTCTCAGGACATGGGGGTATACACCATTAAACCTAGCACTTGTGAAGCAGAGGCAGACAGATTTCTGTGAGTCTGATTTCAAGGCCAATGTGCTCTACATAGTGAATTTGAGGACAGCCAGGGCTGTCTAGAGAGATCCTTCCTCAAAAATATAAAAAATAAAAATAAAATAAAATAATCTTTTTAGAACTAGTGGTGAGCTCAGGACATGTTTTCATAAATAGAGCTCATAAATATTTCAAGAAAGGAAAATAAAATAAATGAAAGATATAAGAAAGATAAACACAAAGTTATCTATTCAATATGTTATATTTCTCCAGAAATATAACAAGTATACATTAGAGCTTCTCCAGTCTCATTACTAATATAACAGAGCACTGTTTTGATTTCCAAGAGGGCCAATGTCATGGCCAAAGACTTTGAATCATAAGCGAAGCAACTGTAGTCCGAACTGGCTGTGGCACATCTATACCTAAGTAGGTTCTGAAATATTTTTATTTCAGTACACAGGGAGAAACCTTACAGCGCTGGTCTCTTGTCACCTTTGGAGGCTGTTAATAAAACACCCTTTTATCCTTTCTGACTCTCCCTTCTTGCTATCCCTAACCAGGTCTTCAGATAATTTTCCCGCAGTATCTGCAAGAGAAGTTTGTTCAATCAGCCTTGAGCTACATCATGTGCAACGGCGAGGGAGAGTATGTGTGTCAGAACAGCCAGTGTCGCTGCCAGTGTGCTGAGGAGTACCCGCAGTGCAACTGCCCCATCACCGACATCCAGATCATGGAGTTCACACTGGCTAACATGGCCAAGGCCTGGACCGAAGCTTACAAAGACCTGGAGAATTCAGGTACAGAGACTGCTATCATAAATGCCTATGGACAAGTCTAGAAAATGACATCACCTGACTGCAGTTAACACTACTGTGAGGGGAAAGAGAATAAGGGCACTTGGTCATGTTTGGAGGGCTCAGGGTCAGGTGGAGTAGCACTCATAGAGCAGTCACACATTTCATCTCCACAGAATGAGACAGGAGGTCTCATAAGGCAATATTCTTATATGATATATCACCTGTGTTGCGTTTATGACAACATAAGACTGAGAAGACACCTCTGTAGAGGGTAGAGTCAGTGGGTCTTGCATTTATTTTCTGAGTCTCTATTTTCATGTGAATGTATGTGTATATGTATGTATTTATAAGTATGAATTAATGAATAAGCACACATAAGTGTATATATGTGTCTTATGTGTCTATAGTGAGATGTAATGATATAGGTACTCAAAGATCACACAGACTATCAAAATTGAAAGTTACTTTTCTGATAATTTAGCTATTTCCTGCTTCAGAATAATGAGCTACAAGAAAGAAATGTCAGTTATCCAAGGTCACTAGAGGGATGAAGTCTAAAGTCACAGCTTTGCCTTCTTGAAGCTTTGGCTATTGTCAGAAATTAATTATGTAACCATGTAAGAGATGTAAATGATTATGATATTTCAAGTGTCCATGCCTAAGGATAAGGAGCAGCTAGCATAATGATGTAGAGATGGAGGCAATGTGACCAGCAAAGTCATGGGCAGCCATGTTGAAAAAAAAGTGTGAAAGACTCACTCTTCTTCTGTGCTTCAAGTAGGCAGTTCACAGGTTACCCGGGTGTGATGACTGCAGTGTAGATTAAGGAGTAGAAGCATAAATGTACAGAAAGGCTGACATACTTAGAAAGAGAATTGTCTCGTTGTCTTAGAGAGTTGAATAGAAATGTGATTGAGATGATGTCTAGGGCCTTTGCTTAGAGATGCATATTAAATAACAGTATAGTTGTTGATATCCTTTACCTTAGCTAGAATATCCAAGAACATTGGAAATCTAAGGAATACAGTCAGGTTTAGACAGGAAAAGTTTAGGAGTCCTTAAGAATTACAAGAAGCATCACCAAGACAGGGTAAGCTTATAATGTGTGCTTTAACATCTGGTAAATGAATAAGCTCATCAATGGAACATTATAGTTTGCAAAACAACTTTATATATCCTCCTATCTGTTACAGCTAAGTAAAATTAAGTGCAATGTGTCTTTCCAGGGAGCAAGAAGGACACCAAGACTCAGAATCTTCCCTGAGGTTACACACGTTTTTTTAAAAACTACATTCCTAAAGGAAAACTTTATTCTCTCCTTTATCCCTGAGAATCCTGGGGATCGAACGCAAATGCTTCACACAGGGTACATTAACACACTGCCCCAGGGTTACACACTTTTTCAATGACAGCATTGGTAATGGAGTCCCTGACTACAGACTCAGTTCTCACAACAGTCTTTACAGTTTATTAATTATATTCAACCCTGTAGTTCTAAGCACCTTCATCTGATAAATGAGAGGTCATCTCTGTGTTTTGAATATCTGAATGTATTTGAGTCTTTAGCCAAAAACCCGTTGATCAAACAAAATCTTACCTCAGAGCCACTGTGTAGCACAAACAAAAACAGAGTTTCACAGGAGGTAATGTGAAATGACTCATTGCCATGAACTCGAAGGCTCAGATTTGCCAGCATAAGATTCATCAAAGATTCTGCTCCTTCAGGGTCATGCAGCTTGAGTAAAGCTACTTAGGATGCCTTATGAAACTATATCCATTAGTCTCTTTCAAATTTTTGGATCTATAAAGCAGAGAGGTCATGATATAAGGGTATTATGGTGATTGTTGGCATCAAACAACAAAAGAGATGTGACAGTTCCCCTTGCAAAGAAATGCTACTAATTACTAAAATTCTAAAGGAAATGCAGGCTGACTGCATCAGTAATAAGGAACTCTAATTTCAAAAAGCAGCTACTGTGAGTGGGTGAGTAACAGGACAGAATATGAGATGTTGCAGAATAAGAAAATGAAATTGGTTTGCCTTGCTCTTTTTCCTTATAAGGTATATATGTGTGGTTCTCTTGCACATATTCCTCTAAAATACCTTCTCACTTTAAGATTAATTCATCTATTGAAATAACTATCTACATCATGAACTTGTACTTTTTCTTTCTATTTGTTCTAGCCCTTAGCATTAACCCCTCATCCCTGGGAAGAGACAGTAATGACTATGGCTTCTTTGATGGCTTAAGAGTTTCCAAATTTGGATTAGATAACTGTTATACCAAATTGACAGATGTATTAACAAGAGTCACACAATTCTTCAGTTGTCAATACAGTACTTAGATGCTTGTATATTTGACTAGCACAAAGTTACTAAAAATCTGGTTCAAACCATCTTTTGTTAGGAAGTTGAGGTTACCCCACACACTCAATATGACAAGCCTCAAGGTTGTCATCTGAATTGAGAGGAAATGTAACACTTTGAGTGGTATGTATTCTGGAACAAGGCTAATAATGTTTTAATTGTTCCACCTGCCGGCCACTGGTCTTATACAAGCTAGCTAACTCCTTTGTTTGCTACCTCTGTAGAGTTGGTGTACTACAGATATGGAACTCATAGGTTTGCTCTGAAGATTACTGATGAGTTCTAGGTGCTTAGGATTAGGTTTGGTATCTGTTGAGAGCTATCTAATACTGCTTATATAAATAAAGTAAATGTATGCATAGGCCTGAAATTTCCATGCATTTTCAATAGCATGAAATAAAATTCTTCAGCTGTAATTAAGATTTTAAAGCTTTTACCTGAAAGACGATCCACACTTTGTTTCCTTTTCCCAGTAGTTGAGAAATACACCAGGGAAAGATGGTGTGGCTGAGAAAGTGCCAGGGTAGATAAGAGCAGTTTAGGTTTTTCACTTAGGTCTTGAAGGTCTCTGACTGTGTTATCTTTAGTTTCCATAACATGCATGTGGATCAAGAAAGCTGAGGTAGGTGGTTTCTAAGTCTGGGTCAAATTGTAGCCTTAGATGGTGCTCAGAATCCCAAATATTGGGAGCTACGGCAGAAGCTTTTGCCAAGGGGACTCTGGTCATCTCTTAAATTGTAGCTTCCCAGCACTGGAGAAGGGGTTACACAGCTGACGCCTAGAACTTCAAATAGCAGTTGCATCATGGGTGCAAACTTTTACTTCGTTCATTTTTCTATCAAACCTACAGGCTAGATCAAAGTTGAGTACTACTATGTTTTTAACACCATTCTAGCCCTACTAGAGTCCTGAATTTCAAAGGGAAAGAAGGCTCGTGGATTTGATCACTTAGCAGGCAACAATATCTGACTAGAATTTATTATCACTGTTTTCTTCATGTTTCTTTTCAGTTACAATTCTACTAAAGTCATGAAATACTGATTTTCTAGGTAGACTTGTTAAAAAGCCTTTTTAATTTTTAAACTGAGAATAGTAATTTTATTCAAAGGCACTGTTAAGTGTGACTACAAAGGGGATGTAGTATAACCTGGCATTGCAATGCTCGGAGTTTGGAAAGACTTCTTTTAAGCATAGATGCCTCCTACAGGTATCCTTCAATAGAAGTACAAGGTAGGCAGAACAGCTGACTCTGCAGTGTTATACTGGCCTCAGTCAAATGGCAGGGTCTTTTCTTGGCAGATGGAGCTAAGTAACAGAAAGAGATATAGGTCTAACCAAAAAACAATTATCATGCTTCTCCCACTCTCAGCATTCCTTAGTTGGCTGTAGCACTTTGTGTAGGCTTGAGACCTAGTGGCCTCCACTTGCACATGTCTAGTGTCGTCTGAGTTCAGCTAATGTTTAGGCAGTCATGTCAGTTAGAGATCGTGGGTGTAGCTTCTGTCATTTCTAGGAGGTGCAACCTCAAAACCAAGTCCCTGGTATTCTGGCTCTATGAGTCTGTGGTCACTCTTCCTCATTGTTCCTTTAGCCTTAGATGTGGGAGTGCTGGTGTACATGTATCCACTGTGACCGGGCTCCACAATTTTGTACTCTGATTGGCTGTGGTAGTCTGTAATGTTCTTCTGTTGTGAGGACCAGTTTCTTTAATGATTCATAAGAACTACAGTTATATCTGAAGATTTAGAGCTAAGAGACTCTGATGAGATAGAACATGTGACATTTGTCTTTCTGGGTCTGTGTTACTTCAATCAATATTATCTTCTTTAGTTCCATCCATTTGCCAGCAAATGGTATTTGTTTTTCTTTATAGCAGAATAATATTCTGTGGTGTATATGTACCACATTTTCATTATTCCCTTTATCGGCTGAAGAACATTTAGGTTGCTTCCATTTCCAAGCTGTTATAAAGAGAGCAGAAAAAAAAACTACAGGAAAAAGAAGGGAACTAAATTCTAAGAGAGGACTTCAGGTGTCATGCTTACCCCTTCTCTCCTTGCTCTTGTCTCTTGTCAGATGAGTTTAAATCATTTATGAAGCGTCTCCCAAGCAACCACTTCCTGACCATTGGCAGCATCCACCAGCACTGGGGCAATGACTGGGACCTGCAGAGCCGTTACAAGCTCCTGCAGAGTGCCACTGAGGCTCAGAGGCAGAAGATCCAGCGCACTGCCCGCAAACTCTTTGGCCTCAGCGTGCGCTGCCGGCACAATCCCAACCACCAGCTGCCTAGAGAGAGGTATGTGCTCCTCCTGCTCCACCTCTACAATGACACCACACGCCGTGCTCCACGTCTCCTAGCACACTCTGCTATAACAGAGGGATATGTGCTTCAGATAACATATTTAAGACTCTTTAAGAAAGGCAGTCCATGATGGTGGCCAACAATACTCCTGACTGCATTTGGCTTTTTTTAAAATTTTTATTAATTTATTCTTGTTACATCTCAATGGTTATCCTTTCCCTTGTATCCTCTCATTCTTCCCTCCCTCCCATTTTCCCCTTATTCTCCTCCCCTATAACTGTATGCATTTGGTTTTTGAAACATTAAATTTTATATGTTTCCTAGATATACCATTGAACTTCTCTATCTATGGTTTCTCCGCCTACAGTTTAACTAACCTCAGATTGAAATTATCCAAACAAAAATTGTTGTTTCTTCTGCATATGCTTAGATATATTTTAGTATTCCCTAAACCACATGATCCAAGGAGTTATATTAAATGAAGAATTATAACCACCCTGGAGATGATCTGAAATACAGAGGAAGGCATACATGGATAGTGTACAAATGCTAGCTTCCCTTGATTTAAAATATTTTTACATCCCTTGATTTGGGTGTCTGTGGGGAAATTTTGAAATCAAAGTTCTGAAAACAATGACAAAGGAAATTGGGCCATGAAGTTCAGTTTTGCATTGTTTATGCTGTTACTGATCTGTCTGTGGGATATATCTAATACTGGTACCAGCAAATAAATGGCACAATTTTTGGGTAACTTAAACTTAAACTTAAAATGTAATATCTGTGCAATTTTTAAAATACATGGTGAGGAAAATTGTGGGTCTTTTCTTAATTGTAAAGAAATTGGCATTACTCACCAGTCAGCTTCAGTAGCTGAGGGCATTTGGTCAGGGCCTAGAGTGTAATAGAAAAATGTAGTACTGACTGGTGACATTTTCTAGGAGAATCATAACGGACACTCGCCTAAGTGCATGATCCTATACAGAGATCCCACGCCTGCTTAGGCTCACAGTTGCTTCCTTTGCTTAGTCTGTTTGTAGCTTTGCCCAATCTTGTACCATTTGCTCTGATATCCAGTGGGAAATACAGGAATAAACAGAGTTTATCCTTTCATGAGATTTTCGGGGACATACAATGAAAAAACCAATATCCAATCTTGGTTGAATTTTTTCAGGCAATTTGTGATCTATCTGCAGCCAAGAAGTTTCTTTAGTAGTGTGTTCAAGTTTTCTATGAAGCTGTCATTGGAAAGCAATGAACTGGGTTGAGGACAGGGTGAGAGAAATCCAGGTGGGCAGCCTGTGTCAGGCTTGTTACCCTGCTTCAAGTAGAATAGTTCTGTCCTCATTCATTTCCTACTAGGAGTAGGATCTTGTCTTTTATTTAATTCTGAGAATAGAAATCCACTTTTTAAACTAATAACACAAGTTTGGGGCTAGGGAGACAGCTTAGTGGTGCAGTGGAGCAGCTGTCTGTGGTGTTTTTCTTCCTGACCCCAACATCCAGGAATAATGACTCATGAGACTCATTAAATATTTTACAAACACCTAGGCCATATAGCTAGGCTCTTTTCTGACTAGCTCATAACTTAAAATAACCCATTTTGCTAATCTATGTTTTTCTACGTGGCTGCTTACCTCTGTCGGGTACCATATATCCATCTTCTTCACATCTTGCTGGCTGAATCTTCTATTCTTGCTTCTCTCTCCCAGAGCCATCTCTGACTACTGCATGTCCCATCTCCGATCTTGTGCCTAAGATATAGGGTATCAGATTTATGATTGACAGGTGCTACATCTACACAGTACACATGACATTCCTCCTACAGTTAAGAGTACTTTTTTGTCCAATCATGAGGACTAACATTCACATTTTTGTACCCACTAAGCAAGCAAAGTATCTGGCACACATATGTAACCTAAACACTAATCAGGGTGGAGACAGCAATGAGAATACTTGCTGAGAATGTTTCCATATTCCTAGCTAAGAAACAGAAGACTGAGGTTAAGGGAGATGATCCACCTCAAAGAAATAGGAAAAGAATGAGCGAGGCAGACACCCTCTTTTGGCCTTTGCTTATAGACACAGCTATATTCACTTTCAAGTACACATGCACACACACACACACACACACACACACACACACACACACACACACAAATCTTGAAAAATCAAGTCAAATTTGTGTATCATGTTATGTGTTGGCCACATATTGCGTGTGTATGTGTGTGTGTGTGTGTGTACCTAATCGTCTCCTGTTATGCAGTCCAGAAAACTAAAATTGAGAGAGAAGAAGTCACAAGTTCAAAGCTGCCACAGTAAAGAACTGGTTCTCAAACGGGGTTGACTTTGCCCCCAGAAATGTGTGGGCATATAAAAGGGCATTTTTATTTACCACATAGAATGATGTTATACAGGAAATCCTCTAAAAACAGAGAATTATCTAGCCCTAAAAGCCACTGAGAATGAAATTTAGGCAATGTGTTGTAAAGCAAAAGTCAAAATGGCATTTAAATCTATACATCTAAGTTTGCTTTCTGAAATGCATGCTATGCTTGCACACGAGACAAGAATTTCAAAAAAATTTCATTCCTCATAATTCACACTGTGTATCCGGCTCTGAAATTTCTCCTCACATTTTTCTACACTGATAGCTAATGTTGCTTCCTCTACGGAGTTTGTCCTGATGGCATACAAAATGGTCCTGACTCCAAGTTTCCATTTATCTAAAACCACTTTTCTTAATGCACGTGTTTCTCTTCCCCCATTATGACATGTATCCTTACATACTAGTGAGTGGTCATCTTTGTTGGCCCTAGACCTTCCAATTCTGAGGCCACTGCATTGTTCCTCTTTTGTAATAACCATTTTGAAAGTGAAATCGATTTTTTTCCTGTCAGTTGCTGACGTGTTCCTATACTCTGAAACACAGACTTGGAAAAGGGTCTGTTCACAAATTGACTTCCCCGTTGCATGCAGCAGATGCCCAAGCTGCCACCATAAGGGAGTCTCTGAAGTAGAACCACTTAAATTTATCAAGCCTGTGCCAGGTGACCAGCCTCAGGCGATGTTTGGGGGCTCATAAATGAATACAGTCCACAGTGCTATGAAAGATGGCTCTTACAGCAGGAGTTTGGGAAAGGTTCAGTGGGGAATCAGAAAATAAAATTTACCGCAGGTAAATGTTATTTCAGCTAACTCCTATGGACTGGGTAACTTAAACAGCAGATACCTATCTTCTTACAATATTAGTAGCTGGAAGTTTAAACACAGGCTCTGTCAGTGTTGTTGCTTCTGAAGACTGTATGGCTTGTCTCCTTCCTAGTGTCCTTGCATGGCCTTTCACTCAGGTCCACCTGTGTCCTCATCTCCTCTGCTTTAGAACCACACCCATGCCGCATGAACACCCATCCCTAATGAGCTCATTTCTTCCTAAAAATTACTTATGAATACATTTTTCTGTACTGGGAGTTCAGACTTCAACATGGTCCAGGCCATAACACTCTAAAGCAGTGGTTTTCAGCCTTCCTAATGCTGTGACCTTTAAAGACAGCTCTTCTGTTGTAGTGGCACACTGCCATAAAATTATTTTGTTGCTACTTCATAACTGTAATGTTGTTTATGTTATAGACTGTAATGTAAACATCTAATATGCAGGATATCTGGTATGTGATTGCTGAATGGGTCATGACCTAAAGGTTGAGATCCACTGCCCTAAAGGAAAAACAGTTGTGTCACATTGTTAGACGAAGGAGTAGTGAGTTACAAGACTGACAAAACAGATGTAAATCTGAGGAAGAGGGCAGAATTTAACCATTACAAGACTACAAACTACACACACACATCTTTAAAGTTGTTGTGTGTCACTTCAGAAATTCCAAGTTCAAGGTCACTGGGAAGCACATTGATTAAATGTGAAAAGAACTCTTCAGAGCATACCATCACTGGCACACACAGGCTGGGACAGAGACAAAGGGAAAGGTGTCACAAGTGCATTGAAATGGTAGAGGAAGGGGCAAAATTGTAAAATGTGGCCACTAGGCAGTCAGGGAGCCTGAACTTGAATGATTGGTGACTAGTAGAGAGGCTGTGTGATCGTGGGTAAGTGACATTGTGACTCCTACTTCAGTTGTCCCCAGCTGTGCCTAGAACTTAGGTTCTACTGGTGGAATTTGCCAGGTGTGGATAGCTAGAGAAAACAAACTGCTACTAGGACCTTACAGACAGCTCTGAGTATTGGCCTACCCTCCTTAAACTAGAAATGAAAAAAGAAAGAGAGAGGGAGGGAGGGAGAGAGAGAGAGAGAATGAATTTACCTTAATCCCAACATTTCTCCCACTCTCTCTAGGAGAATGAGTGGCAGGAATTTGCAAGTGGCAAGTCACTAAATTATGTTCTTATACAGAGGAAGGGATGGTGATGCTGCTGAGGGTGGGAGCATGTAAAATGATCCTCTGAAGCCTTCCCAGGAGTGCTGAACTTCCTTGGCCTGGCTGTGGGCTGCTTCGTAACATCTGAATCAGAGGCTTTAATGAGCATTTCTCAGACTAGCAGGGCACCTCTCTGCCAAAGAGCAGTGTCAGACAGAGGTGATAGCAGTGAAAACCTTGAGCCACCTCTAGCGGAGCACATTTGTGTTTGCAAATGAACTGATTGCCCAGGTTCAATTTGTCTGCTTGTTGAACGCCATAGGAGCTGAGTACTCTGAGCAGGTGCTGTTATTGCAACAGGTGCCACTGAGATTTTTAGTTGTCTCACAGAGGGGTGGCATTGAGGCAAGGTGGGCGAAGGAGAGATAACAGATTATTTACTGGTACTCACATAGTTCAGAGTCAGGTCTTTCTGCCATTTCCCAGCCATCAAGTGTTATGTAAGTATATACACCTCATTTGTGGCACTGTATAATGGTAATTGCTTTTAGGTTAAGTAGGAGGATGAAGTTTTTTGTTTTTTTGTTTTTTTTTGTTTTTTAATTCAAAGACCTGGTGAAATATTTGACTCCAGTCAAAGGTGGATGGGAATTCACTTTTAATGCTCTATATGCCTGGAATTCTATTGTCGTACATAAATTGTTTTTTTTTTTAACATCACAGCCAGCTTCATGAAATAGGTACTGTTACTATTCCCATTTTACAGATATAACCACTGAGGCAAAGGAAGGCTAGGGATGTGCCAAATAGTAGCCAATCATTGTTGATATTTCAAGTGAGTCATTTCCCTTTCAGTGGTATGTCAACTCTGGATATTTAGAACTTGATCAAAGTTTCTTACCAGGGTGTTATGCAGAAGAGTTGTCTTGGTTATATATTGGTGAAAAACCCTACACTGAAGCTTAGTGTCTCAAAACAGTGCATTGTCACCTCTCATGAATGTATAGGACAACTTGGTACAGTTGGAGGGCTCTCAAATTGGCTGATGCTAGTGTCCTTGAGTAACTTTCCTCAATGAAACTCCAAAGTAGCTCTCTCAGAGCTGGCAATTGATGCTGGCTGTCAGCTGGAAGCTCAGCTGGGGCTGTCAACTAGAGTGCTTACCCATGTCCTCTACATGTCATTTGCCCTTCTTATAGCATGGAATCAGGGCCTTGAAAGAAGGACACCCTGAAAACAAAGGGAGTACTGAGATTTCTTCAAATTGAGATTTGACAGTGAGAAAGTACCACTTCTATTTCATTATATTGTATTGAAAATTGTGAGGATTTTCTGGATGTGAGATAAGTCACAGAAAAGTTCTCCGTCATTTGACATACCCTACTTCAGGAGCAGGATATGGTACAAGGACTTTCACTGGTAGGGTAGCATAAATTTGCCACAGCATCCCCACAACTTCAGACAAGATTTCAAATATGATGGGAGGAGCATCATAAATATTTACTTGAATTGTGCCCAGTGGTCATAGCCAGGAATTTGTATGATTGCATCTCTTTCATTTGACTAAGTACTGTGTCTTGAAGGGGAATGGGTCTTACTTACTTTTGGCATTTCCATACCCTTGAATACAACAAGCATGCCTAATTTGAAAGTCTCTCTAAGCTGAGAGAGTATTTTTTTTTGTTAGCAAATTTTATTCTTTCACAATTTCATACATGTATAGTATTTTGATTACTCATTCTTTTTTTCCCTTTTTGTCCATAGCAACCCTTTCTACTTCCTATAGATCTCCTTTCCTGTTCACTAGTTTTGGCTTTATTCGGTTTTCTACACAGACATCTATGTGGTCCCAACTTTGGAACTTCCCACTGGAGCCTTGGGTCTCATAAGTAGATATATAGCTAGAAACCATGCTTCTTACTTCCTCTCCCCAAGTATGTTGGTTGCCAACAGATCAGACTTATGTGGTAGGGCTCCACAAGGTCCTTGCCCTTTTATGGCTGGCTGTTAGAAGGGACTGATTCCTATGAACTCTGCAGTGTACACATCTCCTTTAATTCATGGTTGCCATGGTTCTCTATGCCTTGTTTAGATGATGTTATTTTACCCTCACCTTTTAATTCTACAGATTTATATTTTCTCTGTCCCTTTTTCAGAAATGGTCCTTGCACCCTACAGGGGTGGTGTAAGTTTCTTTTTAGGGCTGAACCTTCAGCAATTGTTTATTCTTAGCATCTTGTGCAACCATGGATCACTGCAAAATATTTCTCTGTTTCAGGATGAAAATACCCTTTGTCTGTGAGTATAAACATAGATATTTAGGGAGTGATTTGATGATATGACAAATTAGCTAAAATTCATCAAGTGAGATGCAAAATCATGTGTTTTACACCAGGTTTGCAGTATTTGACATAGGTCTCTCTTATAGAGTCATTTCTCACATCACTAAGAAAGTAATTACATATTTTTTGGCATATAAGATAACATTTAACTCAAAAAATCTGTGCCAAAACTGGAGGTCTTCAAATAGACACATGCCCAAGTCTGCTGCACAGGGTGTGTGCTAGAAAAGGGGTAGCCTTTTACGACAAATATATTCCAAACTCTATACTTAAACTAGAAAAGTTGGGGGCTGTCTTATATGCCCAGTTATCTACAGAATAGGAATACCACCATTATATCAACAGACATATCTTTCCAAGATGATAGTTTTTATAGTTCAAAAAATTTACAACTGGGTTGTGGGATAATTACCTCAGCCTGCATAGCACAATGGAATTATGTACTCTAAAAGATCGTGACATTGAGTATAATTAGAGATCAAAGTAACTATACCAGATAGGGAAAATAAGATTAATAATAATGACAGCAATATCAACAATGATAGCAGGAACATCTAATTATTTAATGAGCAGGCAATAGTGTGGCAGATAACAGAATTTATAATGTGCACAGATTTTGGAATCAGACTGCTTACCAACTCATTGCTTGATAGTGATTCTGGCATGAAGAACTAACATTTTTTTGCCTCAGGGTTTTTTATGTAAAATGAAGTGAATAATATTCCATACATCATAAGAGTATTTAGTGTATTATTGGTTTTTACTCACATTAAAGAATAAAGGTGACCTTGATAAGCAAAATTCTCAATACAAGCAAAATTCTCAACACTGACATTTTACCTATTAATTTCTTATAAGATTGTTAATACCCAATAATATTGAGGACTGGTAGTAATAACATAACATGTCTTGTATCTTACTCTCCTCCTTTCTCTAAGGAGAGATGTTATTGTTCCATTTTATGGACAAAAAGAACTGACGAACCAAGAGGCACAATTAATATATCTTAGATTACACCACAACTGAGCCAAAGATTTAGAGTTACTTTGCTGGTTACCTACATGGACTGAGTAGAAAAGTTACTTGTGCAGATAAGGAAAAGCTCATGTTATCTAAGAAATGTGCAGTGCAAAGAGAGATCTGTGTTTTGGTTGGTATACTCTGTTTGCAGTGTGGTATCAAGCCCGGGGTTGGACCACCATGGTTAGATTTGTGATGGACAAGCCTTAAGCTTTATACTTGTTGGTACTATGACTAAGACTCAAATAAGGACTGTGATGAGGGTTATCGTGACTTTCAAATTGTGAAACTTGGAATTAAGCTCTGAATCTCAAGCAAGGACAGGGCAAAAACATTCTCTACAGTGAAAACAGGAGTCTCGTCTCAATTCGTGCTACTGGAACAAATGTTTCCTGAGTAGGTACCATGTTTGTGGCTTTAGAAGTGCCATGATAAATAACTCCTATACCATCACCAGGTCCTGTGCGGGAGCATGAGCAGATCAATTCTACACGCAGACAAATGCTGCTTCAACTTTCTTCATGTGTGAAGTTCCATCTGAAGTTTTTGTTATTGTTTTGGTTTTGTTGTTTTTTTTTTAAATTCTTATCTCACATAATCATGCTGACTGAAGCCTCCTCCTCAACCTTACACCTTCCCCTCACTCCCAGATGCATTCCTCCCTCCCTTGAAGAAGAGCAGGACTCCCATTGGCATCAACCAAACACTGCATGAAATCTGCAATAAGACCAGACACATACCATCACATCAATGCTAGACTAGGAAACCTAGGAGGAGGAAAAGTGTCCCACAAGCAGGCAAAAATTGTCAGGGACAAGCCCTGCTCTCACTGTTAGGACCCCGACAAGAACAACAAGCTACTCACCCATAACATATACGCAGAGGACCTAGGTCAACCCTATACAGTCTCCCTGATCTCTGCAAGTTTTCATGAGTCCCAGTCAGTTGATGCCATGGGCCATGTTCTCCTCTTCTCGTGTGTCCCTGACCCCTCTGATTCCTATGACCCTTCTTCTCCCTTCTCTGGAGAACTCTCTGGGCTCTGCCTCATGTTAAGCTGTGACACTTTATACCTATTCCCATCAGTTGCTGGATAAAGTTTCTCTGGGCTCTTTGATGATGATTCTGCTAGGCTCAGGTTCCAGCACACTCTGCAGTCAGGAACATCTGTAGGTCAAAAGTTTTCTGGCTGGCTTGGTTTTCAGGCCCCACATCTCCCATTAATAGGAGTCTTTGCTAGAGTTACTCTCACACGTTCCATGGAGTTTCTATTGCACTAGGTTTTCACCTCATCCCAAATGCTCCAAATTCCAGTTGTTTCTCACAGTATTTATTCCCTTCCACCCCCATCTTAGTCTTCCTGTTGACAGTCCCACTCACCGCCACTTCACATACAAAATGTACTCTGTTTCCTCTTTGCTAGGAGATCCTTGTGTACCCCTTAAGCACTCCTTGTTACTTAGCCTCTCTGGGTCTGTGGACGTTTAACTTTACAGCCAATTCCTATTTATATGCCATGCTTGTATTTCTGAGTTTGGGTTACCTCATTCAGGATAATTTTTTCAAGTTCCATCCATTTGCCACCAAATTTCAAAATGTCATTATTTTTGACACATGAGTTATATACCACTGTGTAAATGTACATTTTCTTTATCCATTCTTTGGTTGAATGTCATCTAGATTGTTTGCAATTCTGGTTATTATAAATAAAACTGCTTTGAACAAAGTTGAGGAAGTACCCTTGTGGTATAGTAGAGCATCTTTCGGGTATATGCCCAAGAGCGGTATAACTAGGTCTTAAGAGATATTGATTTTCAATTTTCTGAGAAACCTCCGTATTGATTTCCAAAGTGGCTGTACAAGTTTGTACTCCCTCCAGGAGTGGAGAAGTGTTTCCCTTGTTCCACATCCTTGCCAGCATGAGCTGTCCCTTATATTTTTGATCTCAGCCATTCTGACAGGTGTGAGATAGATTCTCAAAGTCATTTTGATTTGCACTTTCTGATGGCTAAGGATGCTGAACATTTCTTTAAGTATTTCTCAGCCATTTGAGATTCCTCTGTTGATAATTCTCTGCTTAGATTTATACTGCATTGATAATAAGATAATCTAGCTTTGTGATGTCTAGTTTCTTGAGTTATTTATATATTTTTTTATATTTTAGCCCTGTGTCAGAGGTGGAGTTGGTGAAAATCTTTTCCCATTCTGACAGCTGCTGTTTTGTCCTACTGTCAGTATCCTTTTCCTTACTGAAGCTTTTCAGTTTCATGGGTCCCACTTATATATTAATTGTTGCTCTTAATGCCTGGGCTAATGGTGTGCTGTTCACGAAGTGGTTTCTTAAGAGCTCAAGATTCTTCCACACTTTCTTCTATCAGGTTCAGGCTAAGTAACAAATGTTTCCTGAGTGGATATCATATCCATGGCTTTGGAAGGACCAAGATAAATAACACCTGTACCAATATAAGGTCCAGTACAGCGGCGTAAGCAGATTGACTCTATATACAGCCAAATGCCACTTGGACTTTCTTCATGTGTGGGATTCCATATCCAGTTCTTGCTGTGCTGTGGTAGATTTTTGTTAGTCTGTAGAAAAGCTGTTACTGTTTTCAGACCCCTGTGGGTCTGAATTGTAAAGAAGAGGTCCATAGCAAAGTTTCATGTGACTTGTCTTATGCATAGCAAATCACTGCAATATGTAACTTAAAAAAAAAAAGACAAGAAACAGATTTGAGTATGGCTTCTATAGGTAGGTATTGAGAGTTTTTATTATTGGAGCTCCCAACCAAAACAAACAATTGAACAAACAAACAAACAAAAACAGGGTTTCTATATGTAGAGGAGACCACATTAAACTTGATCTTTCAGCAATTATGCTTCTATCTCTTGAATACTAGCATTACAAAATCAACCTCTATACCCAGATCAATTCTTCGGTCTCTCATATTTAATATGAGAAAAATATTTGTGCTTACCTCAGAAGGTCGTTATTGTGCTAAATATAGGTTAAAACTTCTTTGTGGACTACTTTAAGAAACAGAACTCTGCAAGTAGTGTGGACTTGAATCTAAAATGATAAGGAGGAGAATAAGATTGGACTAAAAACCAATATAACATTAATAGATAACACTTGCAATCATTCACCAGTGTCAGTTATTATTCCATCACCCTTGCTTCCTATAATCAACTTCATAGTCCTGTGACGTAGCACTCAACTATCCCGTTTTTATGAATGATGTTACTAAGGCACAGAGATGTTAATTTCCAGGTCATGACTTTTTTTTTTTTGGTCTAGTAGGTGACCAAGTCCACTTTTATAACACCCCTACTATTATTTTAACACATTTTTATTGAAAAATAAAATAATTCATATTACATCTCATTTGCTATCCCATCCCATGCATCCTCCCATTCCTCCCTCCCTCCTGCTTTCACACCATTCCCCTTCCCTATGACTCTGAGTGAGGGGGACCTCCTCCCCCTGAATATGGTGCTAGGGTATCAAGTCTCTTCTTGGTAATCTGCTATCCTTCCTCCAAGTGCCATTGGGCCTCCCCAACAAGGGGACATGGCCAAATATGGGGCACCAGAGATCGTGTGAAAGTCAGTCCCCAGTCTCCACTTAACTGTGGAGAATGTTCTGTCCCTTGGCTAGATCTGGGTAGGGGTTTGATGATGACTGCACATATTGTCCTTGGTGGTGCCTTAGATCAAGCAGAATCCCTAGGCCCAGATCCACCCATAATAGTGTTCTTCTTGTAGGTTTCTAGGACCCTCTGGATCCATCTATTTCCCTATCGCCTATATTTTTCTCATCTAGAGTCTCAATAGGATGTCCTCCCCTGTGTCCCACTTTCCTGGTAAGTGAAGACTTTCATGGGACCTGCCCCTTGGGCTAGTGTCCAGTTATAAGTGAGTATATACCATTTGAGTCTCTCTGCTTCTGGGTTAGCTCACTCATTATGATCATTTGTAGCTCAATCCATTAGTCCACAAATTTTGGAAATTCCTTGTTTTCAATAACTGAATAGTATTCCATAGTGTAAATATACCACAGTTTCTTTATCCATTCTTCTACTGAGGGACACTTAGACTGTTTCCATGTTCTTGCTATTATGAATAAGGCTGCTATGAATATGCTTGAGCATATGTCCCTGTTGTATGTTGGAGCATCTTCTGGGTATATTCCAAGGAGTGGAATAGCTGGGTCTTGAGGAAGCCCTATTCCCAGTTTTCTGAGTTAGCGCCAGACACATTTCCAAGTGGCTGTACTAGTCTGCATTCCCACCAGCAATGAAGGAGTGTTCCTCTTTCTCCACATCCTCTCCAGCATGTGTTGTCACTTGAATATTTGATTTTAGCCATTCTGATGAACACCCCTAATATTCTATCTAGTACTGAAGCAAGATACACAGAGACATTTATACATAATTTATTTTCAGTACTGCCTGTTATTGCAAGAAGGAGAGAGAAGAAGATGAAGAAATGAGGGGGGACAAGAATTGTGTGGCATAGGAAATAAGAATGAATGTATGAAGGGAGGGAGGGAAATGAAAAACAAAATCTGCATAGCAGCCTTACAGGAAATGCTGTATTCAGCTGTCCTCTATGGAAAATTGTGAATGTTAACTGTCTTTTCTACCAGCACCATGCTAGTCTTTGGGAGGTAGTTAAAGATAAAAGCAATGCCCTCAAGATATCAGTTTCTATGCTCGGTGGGGTATGAAGGATGGTATTTTATAAATTAGGTACCTGAGATCAACTCATCACTTTCAAACATGTTATGCAGATTGAGTAGGGAACAAATGTACCTCATTTTAAACTAGAACTGTGATGTTTTCTTTATGAGAATTCTAAATTAAACTCATTTGGGAAGATAAGGTGATTTTTCTTTTGGTACAACAATTTGAAAACAATGAGGCTTAATTATCTCTGAGGTCCTTCCCAACTCCATGAGAAATAACACTGAGAGTAATCATTCTATTCAGAAATATTGGGAGAACGTCAGTAATTGAATCTTTGAGCAGAGCTGCTCTCAGATAATGCTAATTAGTTAAATTTAATGAGTACCCTGTAGTTCAAACTAAGATCTGCTCTTGCCTGAATGTAGAATGCCCTCTTAAGTGTCCCAGAATCAACTCTGATCACTTTTCAATTTGTATTCCCAGAAGCCATCAGAATTATTAGTTAAGAAGCAGTCTGATCCCATCTCCAATTGAGGCCTTTGACAAATACTTATTTTGAGAGAAGGAATAGAATTTTAAGGTGACCTACAGTTCTGCCAAAAGCTGACATGTGCCACATATATATATATATATATATATATATGTGTGTGTGTGTGTGTGTGTGTGTGTGTGTGTGTGTGTGTGTGTGTGTGTGTATGTATATATGTATATATATATATATAATTTCTTCAATACCTTTTATTTATTACCTTTTTCATTGACAGTCTCCAGTTATATAACACACTTAAATGCATGACAGCAGCCCTATCTCACAGGTAACCTAGAGTCCTTCCTTCTCTCTGTATGGTACCTAAATTTTGCCTTCCTACCTCTAGCCTCTGCCTGTTCTTCAAATCTTAACTCAGGCAGTCCCTCTTAGTGATGCTATTAATTTTATCAAAAGTCTGTTATGGGTCCTGTTTCACATTGTTTCCTAGAGTTCTAACTTTTTATGTGAGTGGTGAATTACAGTTTACCATTATACCATAATTTACTGACCAGTATATAAGACTGTCATCTACATACAAACATCTGTCAACATATGTCTTCACTTTATTCTGAGAACTTCTTAGCACGGAAACTTTAACACAATAGGCACTCAGAAAACTTTTCAATAAGTAAATAAACCAATTATTGTTTTTCTCATAATGTGTCCGGATGGTGTCCTGACATTATCCTGATAAAACTGAATTTCATCACCATGCTAATGACCTCCAGTTTTTAGAAATACATTGGATGTGTGTGGATTGTGTTTTCTTCCTAATTTGTGGCTGAAAGACTGAAGACCAAATAAATTAAGTAATTTGGTCAAAGTCACTAAAAGAATTCAAAGTAGAAGGATCCAGAGGGTCCTAGAAGCCTACAAGTAGAACATTATGATAGGCAGATTTGGGCCCAGGGGTCCCGCTCAAACTAAGGCACCAGCCAAGGACAATACAGGTGGTAAACTTTAACCCCTACCAAGATCTAGCCAATGGACAGAACATTCTCCACAGTAGAGTGGAGAGTGGGATATTACTTTCTCACATTCTCTGGTGCCTCACCTTTGACCATGTCCCCTGGAGGGGGAGACCTGGTGGCACTCAGAGGAAGGACAGCAGGTTACCAAGAAGAGACTTGATACCCTATGAACATATACAGGAGGAGGTAATCCCCCTCAGGAACAGTCATAGGGGAGGGGAATAAGGGGAAAATGGGAGGGAGGGAAGAATGGGAGGATACAAGGGATGGGATAACCATTGAGATGTAACAAGAATAAATTAATAAAGAAAAAAATTTAAAAAAAGAATTCTGAAGAACTCAAAGTTAAAAGTAAGATGCTTAGATTGATAGTTCACACAATGCAATAAAAATCAAAGCAGCTAGTTTAAATTGTCTATAACCATTTTGGACCAAATCTTGGTAAATCTATTACTATGGGAACCAAGTAAGAATAAGAGCAAAAAGAGAAGGAGAAGACTAAAAGGAGGGAGAAAGGAAGAAAAGGAGAAAAAAGGGGGAGCATGAAGAAGAAGGAATGAGGAGGAGAAAGAAGAAATTTTAACACACTCTAAGAGCTACAAACAGATATTTTTAGAGCTTATAAAGTTTAACAAATATAAAGTGACATTCTTAGCAGGTACAAGTATCTGATGATGGTGTGACTTACGCCCTATCATTACATGATTGTTAGGGATGATTATATTGTGAAATAAAGTGGAACAGTGGGAGATTATTCATTGAGGGTATGCTGGATAATAATTTGCATTTCCCAGTGACTCTTGGTCATTGGTTTATTTTTACTTCTGAAATCCACATGGCCTTGGCCTGGTGGTGCAGGCCATAGCCAAGCACAATATAATTATATGTTGTTGAAATAAAAAAAAATATCTTTGAGACATATGCCTCAGACTCTCCTCCTGATTCCTTAGCTTCTGAACTCTTGTCATCTTTTAACATATTTTTTATTCCATGTGTCTAATTAGTGCCTCTGGAAGGATTCTGGCTACCAGAAAAAATATTACTACCTATGCCAATGACCATTTTATCCACACTGGCTTACACTCCTCTTTCTGAACCCTGTATTTCTGTGTCTCTGGATATAACCTCCATGGATTCCAGTAGTGGGACACAGGGTTTTGGTTACTTGTATTTTCTTGAACTCAAGTTAGTTTCTAATTTATTAGAATGCCAGTCTAGGCCACATATGAGGTGTGTGACTTTCAGAAATCTGTAAATCCGCTTGAATCCTCTGCTTAATCATATGTAGTCTGGATAAAAAGAGGGAGCACACAGAGGTAGTGGCCCAGGCAAATTATATTACAACTGTCCATAAAATGTAAATAAAAGGCACAGATATGATATGAGCATTACCAAGAGCAGAGCAATAAACATTCCTAATGATGTGACATTTTACTACCGTTCCTCATGTTGCAGTGAACCTCAACCATTATTTCATTACTACTTCATAACTGTAATTCTGCTACTATTACAAATTTAAATATAAATATTTGATATGCTGGATATATGATATATGATCACCAAAGGGGCTGAGAACCACAGTTTGACAACCATTACCAAGAAACATGGATGGAGAGACAATTTCTCCTTCTGAGATATGGGTATTTCTATTGTATGAGGTAAAATAGGAGCCTAGCAAGATATAATCTTATAATGAAGATGGGATAGCAGTTATGATTCTCAACCCTGCAGTTTCTCACACTTTACAACATGTGACTATCATTTACTCTCCAGGTAAACTTGACTCCGTGTTTAGATATCCAAACTTCAGTGTGTGGTGATGGAAGTAAAACTATGCCCTTACCCTCAAAAACCAACAATAGAGCATTTTATGTGGCATGTTTAGCACATGGAAAGAAAAATAAAGAAAGTCTTCTAACCAGATCGAGATGTAGGTCGAAGGTTGTTAATAGGAAAAGCAGTAGAAAAATAGAAGTAGAAAGCAGTAGAAAAATAGAAGTAAAATTGAGTAAAATAGATGTATACATACTATACATGTGTTCTACAATGTAATCATGCTCCATGTAATGAACAATTATGTTCTAATTTATAGTGTACAGTGCCAGGCTTTTGGAAATTAATCCAATTCCATTTTTTAAGGGTGTTTGTGTATTCAGTCTGACATTCTGCAAACTTCCTTGCATAAACCATGCTCACAATTATGGAGTATTTTTCTCTTTAATTTATTCAGTTTAGATTCATAAGAAACAATCTAAATGAATGTTTTTAGAATTTTTATGAACTCTCCAAATCTTTCTCAGTTATTTTTTATTTAAATTAATGATCATTATTGTTACTAACTAGTCTATATCATGTTTTGCTGAGGAGTTCAAATGAGTTTTTCCACAGGGGATGAAAAGCCACTCAAATTTCATTGATTTCTTTTATGGCTATCTTTGTGATGTCATGAGAAAACTGATATAAGCAGATCCAAAATAATTCAGCCAAAAGAATTCTGAGTGTCGGAGGTATCCTCTACCATCCTATCTGATGGAAGTCAGAGGATCAGTTTTCTGAGAGTCACTTGCATAAAGATCATCTATCAGAACCTTTCCTACTAGAGTAGAAGCCCTTATTCTAAATTCTTCTTTTGTAGTATTTTAAGAATATTTTATTAATTCTTGAGAATTTCATAACTTGCATTGTGAACATATTCATCCCCATTCCTCAGTTCTCATATTGAGACCTGTTTCATTCCCATCCAACTTTGTATAGTTGTTTCTCTTTAACCTGTGGAGGCCAACTTGTGTTGTCTTTATACTATTGGATGCATCACGACCACTTACTAGAACATGGTTGACCTACCAGGGATCACACCATTAAAGAAAATGGAAATAAATGTGTGCGTGTGTGTGTGTGTGTGTGTGTGTGTGTGTGTGTGTGTGTGTGTGTGTTTTGTATATGTTTCTATGTGTTTATGTTTTATGGTCTACATAAGAGCACAAGTGTGAATGTAGTGGCTACAGCAAGAGGTCACCTTAGGATGTCTGCTTCTATATCTCTTCATTTTATTTTCCCTGTAAAGGGTCTTTCTTTGAACTTGTATCTCAGTGATTTGACTAGATTTGTTGTTCAGCAAGCATAAGGATCCCCCGCTCCACCTCCCATCACTGTAATTTCATATCCAGAATTGTAGGTATGCACTGCCACACCTGGATTTTTATGTTGGTTCTGGGATTCTGGGATAGTCCTAGCTCTAGCCTTTATAATTTCTCATCAAGCATTTTAGAGATTAAGCCATCTTGTTGCTCCTTAAGTGTTACTTTCCAAGCAATACTTGGCCCATGGCCCTGGGTTTCAGTGTTCCATTGAATGCCTTTACAACTCCTTGCCTGCAATTCCTTCTAATATGATCACATTTGTAATTGTGTTCTTCATCCCAGGCTTCCCCCTTTGGACTGTAACTTCTGTGAGGGCAGAGACTCTAGTGTTTTGTTGCTGTTGTTTTGATTTTTGTTCAGTCGGTACATTCTTAGCAGCTGGTAGAATGCCTGCCACATGACAAAACGTCACTTACTGAACAGAAGGGAACTTTGAAGTGGGAGTTGAGAGCTGATAATGCTTTGAACTCTTAATGGCAGGATAGGTTTGATATTTAAAAAAACAACATTTACTTATTTACATGTGAAGAGTTGTTATTTCTTCTAGAAATGGGAAATTGGAAATCAGGAAAATGGGGAAAAGTGAAATTAATTTAGCACATGGCCTTGAAAGCAGTTGTGTTCAATCCTAGTGAGTTATGAGCAGTGTGTTCTATGGCCCTAATTATTCTCCTCTGTAAAATGATATAATGGCAGTAATTTCTCCACGGGGCCACTGTGAGGACAATTCAAGATTTGTAGGAGATATCAATAGCACACAAACAATGGTCAAAACATACTAGCACTTTTTGTAATTGCCCTTACTGTCACTAAGTTTGGATCTCTGTACTGGATGGGACTTATATGTGGATTAAATGCTTGTATGATGAGTTGTAATTTTATTGCTTTGATGATACGAAGAAATTGTCAGAGAAAAACGGAAAAGTATTGCAATTTACTAGCATTCTCTGGAAGTCATTCTAAAGGCAACTTTTTAAAAAAATGCCTTGTGAGCATAAAGGATTTATATTCTATCCCTCTGTTGACATGCGTGTTAACACTGGTGAGATTGCAATGAGAGATACGATCACCTGGAATGCTGTTTCAATATACATGGCTAGACCCAAACAAAGTATTTCTGACTGAGTAGATCTGGTATGTGTCCTAGATCCTACATGATCTGGATCTGGTTGCTTTTAAAGGACCACAAACTTTTGATTAAAAACACTACTCATTCTTACACACATAGTTCCATCTCAGTGTTTGTACTTGGTACACAGCACACAAAAATGAATTTGACTAAGGGAAGTAAATTCTACAAGATGTTGTGAAAGAGAGAGACACTGGATGTAATGTCTATGATTCAGTGAGGTTATATACTGTTGAATTTAAAAAAAAAAACTAAACAGAGAAGTGGCAAATTTTAGGTATTTCCCAACACAATCAACACAGACAAAAAAAAAAAAACACAGACAGTCCTCTAGTCTGTGTGTTGTCCTGGATGTCAAAGTTGGATGATCTCTTGTCAGCAGAGATCATCATGATATTCTTTCTGAAGCAGGAAAGCCCAAACTCTTCTGCCCAAGCAGTTGCAAATACTTTGTGTTCCTACAAGTGACATACCCACCAAGAGGTAGCATAATTGTCAACTGGCCGTTGTCAACATGACAACAGGAAGGTACCCCATCTCTGGTATAATTTGGGAACTGATCTACTCCATTTGGTTTGGGAAACATTTCTAATCTTGAAAACTGAACTATTCCCAAGACAAAGCCCTCCATTACATGTTATTTTCAAGTTTGCAAATGGCTTTGATATGGATGGTTGTATCTACTCTGTATGCTGATTTTTGGGAAACAAGGTTTAGTCTCCCCTCTTATATTAAAAAATACAAAAAAGCAAAGTTTACTTCAGTTTCTGACTTGCTTATGATTATGGCATATGACTGTTTCTCCTATGGCCTTCCTGCATAGGTCTGGTCCTCTGTATTTGCCCCAAAACCGATTTATATTAATTTTCATGATGAATATTCATTCATTTATTTTTTTATCCAGACTTTCAGTCAAGAGATTTTTAGTGAATACCTGCTAAATTCCAGACATCACAGACTTTATACAAAGGAACTCTGAGGTAATGAAGAAGACATAGATGCCCTTACTTGGAGATAATTTGAAATCTAGCATATTTAATGACATCTGAAGGGCTAAATGAACCCAAATTATAAAGCCATATGTTACTCCTGAAAGGGAACCTAAAAGTTCTCCTAATTCAATCACATCATTTTATTAAAGGATTAAAGAAAGTAGAATGGAAAGATGTCTTGAATATATTGAGTTAGTTTGTAATGGTATGTAATGAATCCACACACATCTAGATGTTAAAATGACAGATGCACAATCTTACAGTTTTCATTGGTTGGAGCCTGGTTGTGTTACAGCTAAAATTTTTTGGGTAAAAAAATCAAAGAATCTGCCAGAGTAGACCCTTTATCTATTATAATCTATGGAGAAGAATGCACTTGTAAGTTTATTCATATTATTTGCAGTTATAGAACCCAGGCCATCATTCCCTAGTTGTTTTCTGGCTAGGATGCACTTACAGCTCATAGATCTTACTGTCCAATACTTGTAAACTGTCCCACCCTCTTCAATGGCATGATACTATTTGTTTTTCATAGTTTTAGATGCTTCTGGCCTAGAAAGTATTTTCTCTTAATCAACACAAGTAATTAGAATAGATACATCCAGAAAAACTTCCCTATTTTTAAGTCACTTATACAACGATCAGAATTACTGAGGTGACAGCCTATCATGTTGACAATGGTAGGAGACTGGATCCTTAAAAACAAATAGGAAGGAAGAAGTTATAATTAGAATTTTCCCTCATATAGGAGCATAGTCAGCTTACAACAAAGGATAGAAAAGAATTACAGAGTTTTCTTTGGGGCTCAACGTATATATACCGTTAGAATATTTATTTTTCTGTAATAAATTGATCTACATTAAGGGCTTAAAATAAGAATTGCTGTCCAAACTTGTGGTCGATCTGTGAGTTAGAAATTCATTACTGGATGAAAGCAATTGTGCTCTACCTATACTAGACTTCAGTTACTCAATTGTTTTTTAATGTCTTTTTTTATTAATTCATTCATATTACATCTCAATTGTTATCCCATCCCTTGTATCCTCCCATTCCTCCCTCCCTCCCTCCCTCCTTCCCTCCCTCCCATTTACCCCCTACTACCCTCCACTATGACTGTGACTTGTGGGGGACCTTCTCCCCCTGCTCATAGGGTATCAAGTCGCTTCTTGATAGCCTGCTATCCTTCCTCTGAGGGCCACCAGGTCTCCCCATCAAGGGGACGTCGCCAAATATGGTGCACCTGAGTTCATATGAAAGTCAGTCCCCACTCTACACTCTACACTCAACTGTGGAGACTGTCCTGTCCATTGGTTAGATCTGTTTCGGGGTTCAAAGTTTACTGCATGTATTGTCTTTGGCTGGTGCCATAGTTTGAGTAGAACTCCTGGGCTCAAATCCACCCATCATAATGTTCTTCTTTTAGGTTTCTAGGATCCTCTGGATCCATCTGTTTCCCTATTCTCCCATACTTCTCTCCCTGAGAGTCCCAATAGGATGTCCTCCCCTGAGTAACTGGAGAGAGGCCCCTGACTGCACCAGTTAATCAATTGTGTAAAGCTAGTGGCTCGCTTGGCATAGAGATTCCAAGAAGGTACCAATGATACCTGTGCAGAGATGATCAAAAGGCTGTCTTCCTTTAAACAACTGTTTATTTGGGGGGACTCTTCATGTGGTCCTTGATCAGAATGACTTGATTTTTCTGACCGGTCTCTGAGCACCAAGAAGTATTTTTCCAATGGACAGGAGGTGGCATCTGTTGGCTGTTTCAGTTCCAGGTGCATAAACAAGATGACAAGATGCATCTATTCTGCCCTGTTCTACTAATAAAAGCAGTGGTATGATCTGCTGAAATTCAAGAACATAGCCAGCCTCTTGTCTCTATAGGAAGGATACATATGGTATATACAATTGAACAAATATCATAGAAAAGAATCACTGGGCTCATAAAAAGGGGGCATGGAGTATTTGAACTCTATAAACTCCTGTCCTAATTGGGTGGAAGGCAGAGATCCTAGGGCTATTTTCTGACTTCTAAAATTAGTGTCTGAAAGGCCAATGTCCATCATTCTTTTACGAGTAAGAGGGTTTCCTTTTTTAATGCACAGTAGCCTAGGTAAGAGTGAAGATTCCTTTTAAGGAAACTTAAAGAAAGATTAACAGTGTTATTTTGGGGAATGTGAAAATTCTGTCTCAGGGGGAAGATTTGGGTTATAGACTTTTAGGTACAATTTGTATACACTCAGGCAAATCACTTAATGTTTCTATTCCCTGTGTCCAATCTATTTCATGGTCCAGACTTTGCCCAAGCATCATTTATATCCTTGGTTTTTATGTTCAGCCCTTATAGTCTCGATCTAAGATCCTTTCAGAATAAATTGTTACCTTGATAGATTTTTACTTTAAGTACGCTTTTCTCCTCCGAGTGTGTGTGTGTGTGTGTGTGTGTGTGTGTGTGTGTGTGTGTGTGTTGAAGGTGATAGGTTAGGTGACAATGGCTTATTCTTAGTGTGTATTAAACTGTATTATTCAATAAGAAGCTCAAGTCCTCGAATAAATTCACTATAGCCTGGGGCAGGTATCTGTCAGTCATTTGAGCCTAAGGATTTCTCCCCAACCATGTGGCGATGAGCTAGAAGTATTTTGGGCATTTCTTATCTATTTATGGAGCAAAAAATAATGGCAATAATCCCAACACTCTGGTAACTCAAGGGAGAACAATTAGGATGAGTTGTGGATAGATGTGTGCCTGAAGCTCATTCCCAGCATTGTGCAGGCTTTATCAAGGCCAAGACTGGCAGGGACATCTCCATTTCCACCAATGTTTGTTATTCTGCACATGTAGCAAATAGGGCAGCTGACTCACTTCCCTGATGTAAGACAAGAAAAGAAGTATCTCCAGTCTCTTTATACTGTTTTTATTTCTTTTTAATTTTATTTATTTATTTATTTATTTATTTATTTATTTATTTTGTTTTCTCTTTTTCCTGAGGCTTGGAAGCTGCTTTTTATTTAGATTAGAATCTAGAGGCTCCTGGGATTGAGTCAGAAATAGACCTGAGTTCTCATAATCCTTGTGGATAGGTCTTTCTTTTATTTTGTTTTTACTCTTCCTTCATAAATATCTCCCAATGTTGCTCCCTGCGCTGAAGCTGAAATCTTACATACAGGCTATACATGGGTGAGTTAAAGTCTCAGTGTTGTGACAAATCCTAGTGACCATTAGGACATTTCTTATCTTTTTCTTTGCCTCGGTTTTTTTATAATGTTAAAATGGCATTTGTAATGCTTCCTTTACCCAGCATAAGACAGAAAATATTGTGAAGATCAAAGTTAAGTATTACACAGACAAACAAAAGATCTGAAAAGTTTGATGGTTATATAAACTTGCTACAGATGGCAGTCTACTAAATGCTACTGTTCTGAATATTTTAAAAAACATATTTTGCAAATGTCTTATAGAATTATTGTGTCCTTACCAAAAGTTCAAACCAAGTAAGTGTAAAATAAGATACCGTTTTGACAACTAATTTCATATATTTAAATATCAACAAGATCAAGAACTAAGGAGATGGTTCAGGGATTAAGAACAATTGCTGCGCCTGGTGTGGTGGCGCACGCCTTTAATCCCAGCACTCCGGAGGCAGAGGCAGGTGGATCACTGTGAGTTCAAGCCAGCCTGGTCTACAAAGCGAGTCCAGGACAGCCAAGGCTACACAGAGAAACTCTGTCTCGGAAACAAAACAAAACAAACAAAAAAACAAAAACAAAAAACAATTGTTGCTCTTCTCAAGGACGTATGTTCAGTTCCAAACACTTTAATCAGATGACTCACTTCCATCTCTATCTCCAGGAATAGAGGATGTGACACACACACACACTTGCGCACATACACAGAGGAATTTAAAATATTATTCTATACCAAGTAGCAAAACCTGCAATCATATATGTACAAGCAGCAGTAAATAGACTAGGCATAGTGTGTGTGTGTGTGTGTGTGTGTGTGTGTGTGTGTGGTGTGTGTGTGTGTGTGTGTGTGTGTGTGTGTCTATATGAGAAACAATAACAATTTAAAAAAGAGGCCATAATTTCCAGAGTGAGCAAGGTGAGGATGTATATGGTGTATGAAAAGGATTTGAGGGAAGAAACGAAAGAAGGAAGATGATTTAATTATGTTTTAATTTAAAAATTAAAATATAAACGCATGTTCATGTTTGTGTGTGTGTGTACATATACACATATATGCACACATACCGGGCCCTATGTATCTGTCTGTATATCTATCTATACAAATATCTGTCTATTTCTATATAATCTGTATCTATATCAATCTATATGTACATTGGGTTCTATTGGAATTAAAATATTCCATGCATATCGCTGCCCTTTCATGGTCACATATACTATAGGCTAACTCAGTCTTTGTGCAGAAAATATTAAGTATCTAATTATTAAATTAATTTGTAGATGTGCATGTATGCCTGATAAGGTGCACAAGTGGAGTCAGAATACCACCTTCTACCATATGGGTTTGAGGGCTTGAACTCAGGTTGTGTAGCTTAGTGTCATGCACCTTTAACCTCTGAGCCATCACATTGGCCCAAATCTGCTGTTTAAAATTAGCACAAACTTTTCATCTGTGTTTTGCTACCTTTTTATTTTTCTTAGCAATTACCACTCATTGCTTTGTGTAGCTGCTGTTGACTCATTCCCCAGGAGACTCCAGGCTGTGTGGAGACATCTGTTCTGGTGCTGATGGACTTTTGTATGGTCTCTAGGTTGGGGCTGCAAGGAACATTGCAGCAATGTTAATGCATGCCTCTTAGTATACCTGTGCTGTTTAGTTGTATACATACTAGAGGTGGAATTGCTAACACAATATGTTAATATGTTCATTTTCCCTAATACTTAAGCATATGAGTCCTTTTCTTCTCTTTGCTTGAACTTATTTCTTTCCCATCCTGCACAATGAAGTTGCATTCCCTTGGTTTTGTTATTGTTTTGTTTATTTGTTTGTTTGTTTGTTATTTGGGTCAATTCAAATTTTATCCATGCTGTTTGTCTGAAGTTGTATATCATTGAAATTTCAGTTTATATCATCTTAATGATGAACAAAATTAGAATGTCACAGGATTATTAGCTTTTTAAATAACCATTTTGCAAAATGAACTGTCTGCTTCTATCGTTTGCTTGTGTTCCATATTTTCTTATGATTTGTTCTTATGGAGGTATAGTACTTTGGGTGGCATCTTCTATTGAAAATTCTATAAGATGTCCTAGGTTAGGTATTTCATAAGCAATTAAGTCTATTTTTCTGTGTTCTGGAGGCCTGCAGTTATAAACCAAAAAATCCATACAAATGTCTGAGGAGGACTTTCTGGTCGTTGTAACTGTCTTCTCATAATAGCAGGCTTGACACTATCTATTAGTCCCCATGAAGAACAATAGTAATTCCATGCATGAGAATGCATTCTTCTTTCTCATGGCATCATCATCTCTCAAAGCCCTGACTTCATAAAATTATCTCTTTGAAAACTGAGATATTAGTTGATGGATTTAGGAAACACAAATAATTTGACCATGGCTTGGATTATGAATGCAATGTTTTATTAGCTAGGTGTACATTAATTTATTTTGTTGTCTCTCATTTCAATGTTTTTGTTGGGTATTGTTTAATCTTAGAATAGAATATCAGAATTCTATAAGACAATATTTTTCTTCTGTGGAAGTGCTTTATAGAAACATTTTTGTACTCTAATACCATGAATAATGTTGTTCGAATTTTTGGTTCAATTATTTAGTTCTTGTTGCTTTTTACTTTTCGCAGATCTTCCATCATTTGTTTATATTTGGTGGTGTAGAAGCAGTTGCTATCAAAATTTCACTGCTTAATATCAGTAGTTAACTGACCCACCAGCACTTGTTAAATTGTTCTCTCTTGCAGTTTTTCAATTTGTAATTACTGGTTTCAAAGAAACAGTTTAATGTGTGAACCCAAGGAGAACATGTTCATTGTTTTCATAATAGATCATGTGCACATACTATAAATTCGAAGTTTCTATGTATTCTCTTATCTGATCATCAAAATGACCTTGCAAAGAGCATGCTGTTATTCCATTCTGTGTGACAACAGCAACTTAGAAAGGACAAGTGATTAGTTCAAGGTTAAATAATGCACTCATTGAGATTCAATACCATTTTTTCTTCTTGGACTATAATACCCATGTCTAGTCTAGATCTTCCTTGTGCTTACATTCTAGTAGAGAGGATCATTAGAACTGTGGAAACTAAAATGGTAGACTATAGTCATCTGGGGTGTTTTAGTAACATAGAAGAATATTTTCTCCTGGGACATTTGCAGAACACAATTATTCTTTACCCCTAATACCAGTAATGGTTGGTAGTTTTAGCTTCCTTGCACTGAAAACTCTCAGAAGCTTCACATAATTCAAGTCAGCTCTTTTTTAAAATATATTTTATTAATTTATTCATATTACATCTCAATGGTTATCCCATCCCTTGTATCCTCCCATTCTTCCCTTCCTCCCATTTTCCCCTTACTGCCCTCCCCTATGACTGTGACTGGGGGGACCTCCTCCCCCTGTATATGCTCATAGGGTATCAAGTCAGTCCTTAAGACAAAGTACAAGGAAAGTATTAAGTTCACTAGGCAGATAAGACGCTGAGAATCAGCGGTTGGAAATGGCTCAGCTAGTAAAGTGCTTGCCTTGTAACCATGAGTACCTGGGTTCCATCACTAACACCCACATAATAAAAGCTGGCATTAATTCATACTTTTAATACCAGCACTGGAGAAGCAGAGTAAGCATGAGAGCTCAGTGGCTGGTAAGCCTAGATTAATCAGTAAGCTTTGGATCCCAATGGGAGACCCTGTTGCAGAAAAAAAGGTGGTGACCTTCTGAGAAAATAATGGTTAGCCTATGGTTTCCATGTGCATGGATCCACATGTACACACACACACACACACACACACACACACACACACACACACGCGTGCGCGCGTACACCTCTCTCTCTCTCTCTCTCTCTCTCTCTCTCTCTCTCTCTCTCTCTCTCTCTCTCTCTCCAACATCATATTTGTGCCAGCATGTGCACTAATGAAGAAAGAAAGGGAGGAAGATGACTGTCAAAGAGCTCAACTGACAACGTTCAAGGTCAAATAGCCAAGTTCATACAGTATTGGTGCAAAGTGCAGTTCTGACCTAACTTAATACTACCCTGTGATCACCCAGAGCATTGACCTCCATGACTGTTATCTCACTTCAAGGTTACAGCAGGCCACGAGGCTCTCCTTAGTCCCTTTTCTCTGCCATAGCATTCTGGTCTGGGGTTATTATTGTGCTGCTCATGTTCTGCCCAGGACAAAGCACACGCTGACAGCATTCACGTGGGAGCACCTGCTGCTTTCAGTCCCTCCTGCATCTCTAAGAGGCTCTCGCCCCTTCCATCATCTGTCTTCAGTACTTCTGTGCCCCAAAGCAAAACTCAGAATTTGAATATGCAGCTGATGTTGCCTGTCACCTCCTTCCAGACACGGAACAGTGTAATTGCAGAAATTGTTTCATAATCCTCCCCAATTAAGTTTCTGACAACCTAATTTGAAGGATCAGGTTGAATTTTCCCTTTGCAGCCAGCTCGCCTTCTTCCTCCTTGCACCCTCACCTCTGCCCCCTGCAAGCATACTCACTGCCTTAAGGCCACAGTTCTGATCTAGAAAATGTCCTCAGCAGGGCATGAGACCATAAACCTCCCCTCGGAGTCTTTACTTCCTCGTTTTCATGTGCTACTCAGTGAGGATCTGACATCATGTGGAAAACTGAGGGCAAACAGGCTATTACGGCTACAGCAAGGAAGGAACACAAATAGGGCAATGATTAAAAGGTAAATATGTATCCAGGCAAAATGATGAACAGAGTGAGCCTGATGGCTAGTTATAACTGAGACTGGCACAGCCCTGAACCAGTGCTCCAGGCATCTGACACTATAGACATGTGCAGGTTTGAACAGCATCATTCTTTCGGGATATGCACAAGTATGACTGTGCATATACACACAAACATATATATGCTCACACATTCATGTGTACAACATGTATACACACACACATGCTCAGTGTACAGAGAACACTACATAGCAGACACACAAGAGTAAGCATTTGTCTCCTAGTTTCCACCTATCTTCTACACTGCAAACACACGGTGGAGCCATGCAAATTTACCTAGGCACCCATTACAATGTCAAAGAAACACCTAGGAAGACACTCAGGCATAAATAAAAGAATAATTTGAAATTCCACTTCCTCCTTTTTTCCATTTTCTATCTGCATTTAAAACTACACTTTTATTAAACAAACAGGCCTTATGGGATATATATATATATATTAGCCTACATACCCTCCCCACCACTCCTGACAACATCCTCTTGGCACTAGATTTGTATGATCTTCCCTAAAATGCCACAGGCCAAGCACCACATTCCCAGCTTAGGCAAAACCTCCAATTAAAATCAGCAGGGAGGTTGCTTGAATTAGGAATCCCAGCCAGGGCTCCCCAGCCTGATGGTTCAGAAAGGGAGATGTGAGCCTTTAAACAACGGATGGGAAGCCCTGGGTGGCAAAGCCTCTATCCTCCAAATGACAAGGGACTCATGCTGTGTCACTGGGGGACCTGTCAGTTTGCCAGAATATCCTGGCTGAGGCAAAGACAGGGCCTGCTAGGAAGCAGCTGAGGTGTCTCCAGGGTTCTGAGAGTGGTTTGTATCCAGTCTGGGGTTTGGAGGGCAAGCAACATACGCTATGATCATTGAGAGTGTGCTGAGATTATATTTAGAAATCTTGAACTCTGGCCACATCTGTGCTGTGTGGCCATGGATGAGTGACAAGCCTTCTCTGGCTTCAATGTCCTTTTCAGTGACATGGAAATCAGAAGCAAATCCTATCTCATGTGGTTGATGTGAGGATGAAGCAACAACTGCTGTGTGCTCGGAGGCACTTCACAGTATTAACTGTCCATCTCACCATCCAAGTGGCATTGAAATCAAGTTGCAAACCTAGTGCAGACGGCCTGATAGTTTAAACAGCTTTTCTTAAAAGTTCTCAGCTTTTGTGGTCCAACCTACTTTATCTGAAGCCACAGTGAGTGCTAATCAACCAAGCACCAGATTTTTCCAGCAGCTCCCTGCCCCCTTTACTCTTTATTCTCTTCCTCCCTCTCTCTTACCTCCTTCTCTCCCTCTAGCACTTTCTTCTACTCCCTTCATTCCAACTTCTATCAGAATGAATTAGATACCACATCCAACAGAAAAAAAAAATGCTGATTTGGCTGCAAATGGAAGATGACGATGCTGTGGCTGGATTCCCCAGGGAGAGAGAAAAGTGTTTTAAAACATGGTTATAGCTGCCTCACAGTGACTGACTAACAGTGGGTCTGTGTGAGCATTGTGATTCCCTCCCATCCAGATCTGGCCTATTAAGCTGTTTCCCTGTCTCCAAAGTTGAGGCAGCTGTCACCAGCTAGCCTGTGAAATGGTATTTATAGATCACAGTCCCTCCTACCCCTGGTCCTCATCCTCTTCCCTGTGTATTCATCAGAGTCCTAATTATCTGTGAATGGAAAAGAGAGACTCGGGAAGGTTCAGAGGAAGCAAGGCATGTGATAATAGATTCTTACACACTCAAACTTCCTCTATTTCCTCATTTGTTTCTCTACTTATGGCTTCCCCTTCTTCCTTGCTATCCTCATTGTTTTAATATCATATTATGGTATATAGCACAAAATATATCCCTAGCAAATGGATAGAGATTGGTATTTGAAAGGTATTTTATTTCATTTCTCAAGTGCTCATCTTCTGTCACACCACAATGGTGATATGTGACACTCAGGAGAAGTCTATTACCATCCATCCTACAGAGTAGTACATAATAGTGGTAAAACGTAGAATCCCTACATTCATTTAGGGTTCCATCACCAATGACATCATTACTCAGCCTGCTGAGTAAAGATGGAGAAGTATAGGAGATTATTTTGATTAAGGCTGATTTCATTTTGGAAGTTGCTAGTATTTTTTTTTTATCAGTAAACACTCACACAGAAAATGGGATGAACTTATCTTATAGGTTTTAGTCATTTCAAATGAAGTATTGAAAACAACAGAATGCTCACTGACCTTGGGGACTAGGAATCACTCAAAACCTCTCTCTCTCTCTCTCTCTCTCTCTCTCTCTCTCTCTCTCTCTCTCTCTCTCTCTCTCTCTCTTTCTCTCTTTCTGTCTCTCTCTCACTGCTGCTCTTGTATAAAAGGAAGGACATGGATCACTAGTCCATGCCCAAGCCTCTGGCCTCTCCACTGTCCAGTCTCTGAATCCTGTAACTCATGGTAATTGAACCTCTGCTGAACCTGTTTCTTTCTTGCTCACTCCGGTTGTGACACATCACATTCTGCCCACTAGCTTCCATGAACCCTTCTGTCCATTATCTGCAACACGAAGTCCCTTTCTCCTCTTTGCCACCCCACCTTTCCCTTCTGTTTCCTCTTGCCTGGGCCTAGCACTCCTTAAACCCCTCCTTCACACCATTTCCCTTCTGTGTCCTCGTGCTGTACCATTAATGCCCCCTTTGATACAGCCCACAACCTCACGATTATTCCAAGCTCAGGAGACGCAGGTGCCATGCAGCCTGCTAATGTGTCTCAGAGGGCCTCTGTCCCCAATCCCTCCTGCCTGACAAGGCTGGAATCCTAATTCCCCAGCAGCCCCCTTGCTTGTAGCAGCATCACCAGGAACTTTCATCTTTTTATTCCCCCCACTGAGGATTCTGAGAGTGCCACCACAATGAAGCATTGATAGGAGGAGTGGGGGCTGTGATCCAGACAAAGGGTCCCAAAGATGAGACACGAGAAAGGGGGCGCTCTACGGGGTTATAGAATGCCTTGCAGATGGGAACAGAAGCGCTCTAAATGGGGTACTGTGCTGTCACTTGGAGAGGGAGTGACAGGGGCAAGTGTGGGCCATTTGAAAGAGGCATTTTGAAATAACGCTCTTGTCAGATGTAACCACGCAATCGCAGCCGCGTGGATGGCCCCTGCAGCTCGCAAAAAATATCAGATGACTCATACACCAATATTCAGTCAATGTTCTGATTTGGGAGGTGGGAGCCACACAGCTCATTATGATTCTTGCTCCGTTTCCTGAAAGCTGGGCCTGCTGTTCTCCAGGCTGTAATAGGATTGGCCTCACGAAGCAGAGACCAGGGAGGCCTGCGGCTGTGTGGGTGGATGGTATGAAAAACTAATACTCCTGTCCTGAGGGGAGAGGGAGAAGTTTTTTTTTTTTGTTTTGTTTTGTTTTGTTTTTTTTTTTGTTCTTTCTGCTTTTTTTTTTCTTCCTGCTAATAAAAAGTAAGGAAGAAAATATTAATATTATTTGTTCATTCATTCAGCAAACATTTTATGTTTATAGAGCTAGCTAGGTGCTAGGGGAAGAAGGGCCCCTGCCTGCCTGCCACACCTGAGGAGCTGTAGGGGAAACTAGGAATTAGACAAACAATTCAAACATAATGCCTTAGGACATCATAAAGGAAAGCTAGCTCTCTCTCTCTCTCTCTCTCTCTCTCTCTCTCTCTCTCTCTCTCTCTCTCTCTCTCTGTGTGTGTGTGTGTGTGTGTGTGTGTGTGTGTGTGTGTGTGTGTGTGTGTTTCCACATCAGGGTTGTTCTATGGATTAAAAAAGAAGACAGTTTAGGAAGCTAATTATTCCACCTTTTTTTCTCAGCTGATAAGTAACTCCTTTAAAGCCTCAGCCAGCCAGGCAGCCATTTCAACAGTATCCATTTTCAAATGGCTACAACAAAATGGCTTCCTTTAGACATCATAGCTTCCAGAGAGTGTCTCAGGACCTTCAAAGGAAGAGCTTATTCTCTGAGATATGAACACTGTGTTCTATTACATTCTTTTTTATAATTGCTGTATGCTAGACTTTTCTCAGCACTTTAAATATATCATCTCAGCAACCCTCATGCCAGCCTCTTGAGAGAGACTTTATTATTTCCATTTTAGTAAAGAATACTAAGAATTCAAGAAATGAAATGACTCATTCCCAGTCCCAGGGTGTTTTATTCCCTCTGACTTCAGTTCAGTTCTGCTTTAACCAACAACATCAGTGTTCTTCACCTTAGACTGTCCTGCCTCCCTCATGACACTGGGAGTTTATGATTTCATGATTATAAATCAAAAGTAGAAACACTAGAACAGTTTCTTAACAGATCCTGCCACAGGGTGTGTGGTGCATATAGGCTTCTGTTCTTAGCCTCATAGCCCTGGAAGATTATGAAATATGGGTTCCATCATCACCATCACCAATGCCATCACTGTCCTGCATGTAGACTTAAAATATTAATATATTTTTAAAAATTCTAGCTGATATATAATGCCCACAGAGGGAGGGACCTCACTTCTCAATGGGCATATGACTATAAATCCCTCATTTCTCCTTGGCTTTTCTGTGGCCATGCTTATAAAATAAACCTGACGATCCCTTTGCAGGGAAAACAAGAGCTGAGTTTTATTGAGCTCTTAATGCTTACCAAATTTGAAGCTATAATTTGCAGAAAAAGTCATGTAATTTTTACAACAACCCTGTGTGGTAGAAGGAGTGAGTGGAAAGGCTAAGGGAATGGTCCAGTGTCACCTCCGTTTACGTAAAAAGAACCAGGATTTCATCCAATCGCTGGTGAAATTTGAATCTCAAATCATTGTCTGGATGTTGTTAGTAGGCTCAACTGAGAAGCTGGGAGTAAAAATGACCTGTGCATGGTAGAAACTGCTAGACAGATATACAGCACTATTTGTAGCATGGAAGACAGCCAAGATGTGACTCCCACAGAAATAGGGAAAAATGAGAGGTCTCTTGGTTGACTGCCTTACATATTTTTATGTATTCTTCTGCTGCATCTTATTGGTTTATGTATCTGTCTTCATCTAAATGTTTTAGTGTCTGGAATCTGGGTAAAGACACTAGTATTATTCACAGTGTGGAGAAGCAATGATGAGGGGTTCTAAATATACAATTTGCAATAGAAATGCCATACTACTGAAAATTTAGAACTCTGGACAACTGAAGAACATGTACCTTTATTGTATATTGTGAAAAGCCACCATGAGTATCATGCCAGATGATCCATATGGAAGCACTACATGAATTTTAGAATATGATGCAATGAAACTTGATTTTTGTTGACAGGGTTTGGCATGCCATAACTTCATCTACAAAAGATGTGGAGCGCATTGAATCCTCTGATGTTGACATAAAAAAAAAAAATAATAAGGCCACAAATCTTACCCATGGGGATTTTTTCATTGTTTGTTCTCATTCAGAAAGAGTATTTATATCTAGAGAGTCCTCATGATTTAGTCCCATCCAGAAGGTGTATTTGTGTTTAGATACTGTATTTCCTAAAACAAACATCTCAGTGACTACTATATAATGGAATGGATAAAGATGGATGAACACCCCAATATTTAGTCTAGCCCCTCCAATTGAGAGAAGGTCACAAAGAATGTTAGACATGTAAAGTAGAGAGTGAGACAACAGCTTTAAGACATTATGCAGGGTGACAATGTATTTATTAATACATATTCACTTGATACTCTCTTATATTTGATCTGTTTAGGCTTCTCTCTTTCTGTGTGTGTGTTCACATTTTGTGGCGTGTGACTGTAGCTGGATTTACATGCACATGCATGTATAAGCATGTGGAAGTTAGATATCAAACTTGAATATTGTTCTTCAGGATCCACCAAATTTGTTTTGCGTTTCTCACAGAATCTTACAGTTCTCCAATTTGGCTAGGCTGGACAGCTAGTGAGTCTCAGGCATCATCTAGCCTCCGCCTTCCAAAACCTGAGATTAGAAGTTTTGGCCACTACTCCCAATGGTTTCCATGTGTAATTCCATTTGGGATTAAACTGAGGTTCTCATACTTCTATGGCAAGCATTCTACTAACTCAGCCGTCATTCTAATGCCCCAAGTCTCCAACTTGCATAGTCAGTTGTACGATATACCTCACAATCCTATCAATGGTAGCTAACATTCTCTACCTTCCTTCTTTTTCACAGGACAATTCAGCAGTGGCTAGCAAGGGTTCAGTCACTTCTCTACTGCAATGAGAATGGGTTCTGGGGAACCTTCCTGGAGAGCCAGAGGAGTTGCGTGTGCCATGGTAGCACCACACTTTGCCAGCGCCCCATCCCATGCATCATAGGTGGGAACAACAGCTGTGCCATGTGCAGCCTGGCCAATATCTCACTATGTGGCTCCTGTAATAAGGGCTACAAGTTGTACAGAGGCCGCTGTGAACCACAGAATGTGGACTCTGAGCGGAGTGAGCAGTTCATCAGCTTTGAGACCGACCTGGATTTCCAGGACTTGGAACTGAAGTACCTATTGCAGAAGATGGACTCGCGCCTCTATGTCCACACTACCTTCATTAGCAATGAGATTCGCCTTGACACATTCTTTGACCCTCGGTGGCGCAAGCGCATGTCCCTCACTCTGAAGAGCAACAAGAACCGCATGGATTTTATCCACATGGTGATAGGCATGTCAATGCGTATCTGCCAGATGCGCAACAGCAGCCTGGACCCCATGTTCTTTGTCTATGTCAATCCTTTCAGTGGAAGCCATTCAGAAGGCTGGAACATGCCCTTTGGGGAATTTGGCTACCCACGTTGGGAGAAGATCCGTCTACAAAACAGCCAATGCTACAACTGGACTCTCTTGCTGGGCAATCGGTGGAAAACTTTTTTTGAGACTGTCCATATCTACCTACGTAGTCGGACTCGGCTACCTACCCTACGTAATGAGACTGGCCAGGGCCCCGTGGACCTGTCAGATCCCTCCAAGAGGCAATTCTACATCAAGATCTCCGATGTGCAGGTGTTCGGGTACAGCCTGCGGTTCAATGCTGACCTCCTTCGGAGTGCCGTGCAACAGGTGAATCAATCCTACACACAGGGTGGCCAGTTCTATTCCTCCTCTTCTGTGATGCTACTCATGTTGGACATTCGGGACCGAATTAACCGTCTAGCCCCTCCTGTGGCCCCGGGAAAACCCCAGCTGGACTTGTTTTCCTGTATGCTGAAGCACCGCCTGAAGCTGACCAACAGTGAGATTATCAGGGTGAATCATGCCTTGGACCTCTACAACACTGAGATCCTCAAACAGTCTGACCAGATGACAGCCAAACTCTGCTAACCCGGGACCCTTTGCCATGGACTTTCCCTTCTGTTGTACAAATACAACAGAAACAAAACAAAACAAAACAAAAGAACACACACATACACACACACATACACACACACACACACAGATTTGTAAAATGTAATTAATATTCAAAGGAAAGGAAGGGAAAAATCTTCATTTGTTGGAAACTAAAGTGTTATAGCAACTGTATAAAACCGTGGGGCATGTCTGTTACTTCTAATATTCTGTGATGAAGAAAGATCTCAGACTTTTGTGAAGCTTTGACGTGATGGCTTCTTGGGCCTCGGGTGCTTCGTGGAGGTGGGGAGAAGGGAAGAGCATATGCAATGAATTGTAAAGACCTCTGCTGTGCAGGTGCTAAGATTAAACACTAAAAAAGAGAGAAATAGAATTATGTAATGTACCTCTGACACTGCCATTTTTCCTTGTGAGAGGAAATGGACGTAGATAAAGAAGATATTTCTTCGGTTAAGATTCCTTCCCGCTTTATGCTTAATTCTTTGTGCTTTTTTTTTTTGACGTTCTGATGGGGTACGGGGGTGGGGGCAGAGACCATGCAGTCTTACCCATATGGCTTCTTTATATCTCAATAAAGTGAAGCTAATGGAAGTTGGCTAAAAGGTGGGTTTGGGAGAATACAAATGGACACAACTATAGAACAGTCAAATACCTTACATATTAGCTCCTCAAACTCCTTAGTGTAGAAATTAGGGGGGAAAAGGAAGCAGCATGCTCATACATATATCCCTAATAAGTGCCCTAATAAGTTAGCCCTTGCCAACATACATTCTTTCTAAGCTCTCTGAACACTTTTGAGTTTTCTGCTTATATATTTTTTTTACCAAAGGGTAAAAGATATCTCTATCCAAGATAGTGTTTGATAGTTTTTTTTGGCTTGTGTAAAGAAAAACTGTTCACATACTTTCTCCAAAAAGAATTATACTATCACATTGTTCAGAAATATTTTCCTAATAAAGATAGTTTTAATTTGAGTATAACCAATGATCAAATAATAATAGTAAAGATATAAGTTTTAGTATTGTATTGGAGTATAAAAGGCTTCCTAAATATTTTTTTGATTACTGTTGGATTAACTTATAATACACATGAGCACAAGTGCACATGTGTCAAACCCCTGCCACACATGTATGCACAGTAGAAACTACCCGTTCTTATGAGGGAGTTGGGTTTAGAAGAATGAGAATCTCAAGAAGGCAGGCTCATCTCAGAGCACTTCTGCAGAAGACTTCGGCGGACTGCTCATTAGCTTAGGAGCTCAATATTTATTTTTGTCTTACTTGCAAGACATGTTTCTCTGCAATTGGGATACTTACTTATTCATTGAGAGTGAAATGCAGTATCATGAAAGTGTACAGTAGAAAATAGAGGTACTATGGTCTAAGTCATCACTGTTCACTGATTGCTTGCCTAGAAAGAAAATTTCTTAGAACCTATCTCCACTTTCCTTGAATGAGAAGAGAAGGAATAATTCCCATATCAGCTTATGCTATAAAAGTTATCTAATGATTAGATTTCACTCTACACTTTGCACGTTCCTCATCCCTGGCACACACTGGCTCTTCTATTATGTGCATCTGTCTTTCATAATATTTTTTTTCTATAAGCTAGTTGTCATGCCACCAGAATGCCATGCGAATCCGATGATGATCATTTTAAGTGAAAAGGGAGGGATCCAGGGTACAAAAGGAGAATCTCTGCATCTTTTTTAAGTGAAGGTGAGGGGAGAAAGAATTTTTTTCCTAAAGCACATTAAAATTTTCACTTTCTCATTTTTGGTATGAATTAGCATACAATTACACTATCTGTTGCCTACAACGTGTTTGTATAGGTTTTCAGACCTCAGATTTAGAAAGAATCAGTCTTCATTTAGTTTGGAAATTCTTTATATAAGTAATCACATTGTAGAATATCTCACCACACGTGGACCCAGGTATTCAACAAACAACTTTTAAGTATTTGGTAAACAAATAAAGAATATAAGAAATATTGTTTTTAAAAATCCGTTTTTGTGCTAAGAAGAGAGGCATGTAAAACAATTATATATATAGATGCAGAACACTTAGGTGAGCATCCTGATAGAATCCAGCAGACAGAAAAATGCCCCAAGGAAGCTAAAACTCTGCTTGATAGTCGGGAGAAAAAAAAGAGGCCCTCTAGATGGGATGGAAAATGATTAAAGTTACACAAGTAGAAGAAAAATGATGACAAGAGAAAGGGTGGAAAAAAGACAAATATATAAATATAACTTTTTAAAACATTTAGGGAATAGCTATAATAATAAATTTTAAAAGTGTCATGGAAATCCTGCCTGAGAATGTTGATTCTTTAGGAGAGAGAAAAACAACCATCCACAATCACCATTACCTAAACACATTTTCAGACTGATTACTTTCAGATCATTTTCTTTTTTCCTTTATCTCCAACTTCCAAGGACTTCCCATAACTCCCAACTGAAATCCTCTTGCAAGGTGCAGAGCTTAGGATATTGCTAGGCTGTCTTCATCTTCACAACAGTACTGCCTTACCCTCCACCACAATGGCATTAGGACCTTCAATCTAAGGTCCTCATCAGTCTTCACCAAAGATATGTGTGGGAAAAGCCACTTCACTTTCACCTTGGAAACACTGAGTCAGTCATTTCATCTTGGAGATACATACAGTGCATAGTGTTGAAGGGTTATGGAAATATAGGATTTTCAAAAAGAAAAATTAAATCACCATGTATATATTCTAAGATGAGAACAACATTCTTTGCATTGATGAAACACAAAAACACTGTAGAGCTTCATGTTCTCTTGCTTCAGTCTGCCTCTGAGCCTTTTGAACTAAAAATGTCCCCTCTAACTGTAAGGAGGAGAAACAGGAAGTCTTTGAGTGGGATTTTAATTCAATTAATTTCTTACCAATTTGATGCAGCAACTGAGGACCTACAGCCTCTGATTAATATGCTGATGCTAAGACACAAGAGTGAACAGAATGCCCATTTGGATACAGCTTGGCAGCAAAGCATGTCATCACCATGGAAACCACAGAAAGCCATTAATTAGGTATCAAATAAAATCATTGGAAAATTCTAGACTATGGCATATCTGCCCTCTTTAAAGTAGAGGGCAAGGAGAGGGTCGCACTAACAGTAAGGCTCTTTTTAGAGATTAAAAATCGCAGTCACCCAGAGAATACATCTTGCAATGTGGAAGAAATGTTGGTCTGTAAAACTAATGAACACAATAACAATGATACTTTGAGGTTATTCTGGTAGAAGAATATAATTTCTGATATGTAGTTCCTTCTTTGGTTGTCTAAACTGAAATAAACTTATCTTAATGATTAATAACTAATCCTATTCACTGTTCTCTGAGAAGAAAATGATTATAATAAAAATATGGATCCACTAGATGGTGATAAATGATCAAGAGAAGATATCACAGCACCAAAGGAGGAGGAGTAAGTAACTGCTAATGGAATAGATACAGAACATATCACTTGCCAATTAGTAAAGGAGGAAAGCAAAAAAATTTTAAAAGAAGAAAAGCAAGATACATAAACAGATAGCAACAAAGACCTTTTTATGCAAAAAAAAAACTATAATTGCATAAAATTGATCTGTTGAAAAACCGAGTTTGTCAGATTATAAGTTATTGGTTAAAAATAAACATAAATAAGTTTGAAGATAAAATAATAAGTAAATGTTTGTAGGAAAATACCAGTAAAACAAAGTAGATGTTGCATTGTTATGGCTGTCAAGAGAATTCAAGGAAATATATATTATTAGTATAAAGATAGTCACCTTAATAAGGAGACTCGACAAACAACTAAACACATAAAAAAAGAAGATGCTTAGTATTAAATGAGTTTTTAAAGATCCTTCAAATTCAGCCACAAGAAGTTATGCAAAAAGATATATCTTCAATTTTCATCCCTGACTGTGAGCTTAGTGCCCTTTTGATTATTTCAAATGAAAGGTCACCTAGGCTAATCACCTAACCAAACAAGAATCTGCCTTGTGGCATATCAACTAATGGTTTACCCAAATCAAAGACATGTGGTTTATATGCATTCTTTACAATCTTCCCTGCCCTGCTTGCCACCACTATCATCATCATCATCATCATCATCATCAACAACAACAACAAAAACAACAATATTTTATTGAATGGAATTTTTGTAACTATGAAGAAGCCTAATTATTTTATGGTGACAGTGATCTCAAGTTGAATGGAGGTTTGTTTATTCCATATATATATATATATATATATATATATATATATATATATATATATATCAGCTACAAACTGATCAACCTAAAAGTCTGGAGAAAAGTGTTATTCATGGGACCTCTATCATAGTGTCACTTCTTCCAAACCATCACCAAAGGCTGCAGCTACAAGCACAATCATCCTTTACCCTATAGCACCTAATCTTCCAGCATACTAAGCCAAGGCTACGGTACACTATCCTGTCTTGTAGATTCTTCCCTACTCAATAATCCTGCAGCTCAAGAAGGATGAAAGGATGAAATGGAATGAATACTAATCAAGCATAAGAAAGTCACCTCACTGTTGTTCTATAGACTTATCAGATAGTAAATGCTGAAGAAAACACAAAACTCTTTAGGTAGGTACATATGTCTTTGGGAGAAGTAAAAGAGTTGTCTTTTTCTTAATAAAATATTCCTTTACATGCACTTTTGAGTAACATGTCCATGATACCTTTACAGTCTCTCTGGAGCATTTTGAAATGTTACAAAACTTGAGTCAGTATCTCTAAACAATTTTATGGTACACTATACTTTCCTGTTGACTTAATGAAGCACAGTTTGTTCTAACACAACATATCAAGTCCATGTAGTTTATATGGCATTGTCTTGCCTTCTTTCATTGTTTACTAAAGTATGGACAGGTTGATAGCAACAATAATGTGTTTACATTCATGAAAACCAACATATTCTAGATCCAAATGTATTATAATAATTTGTGCTTTGAAAGCACTAACTAAATAGTGGGGTATTACATCAAAATTAATGAATTTGGGTAGAGAATAAGAAAAAAGTGATTTTATGTTATGCCAGAAAGAGATAGAGCCTAACTCACCAGCCTAGTACAAGGTAGGACATATCAGGGAAGGTTGTGAAAAATGAAAAAGAAAAACTTTTCCTCCATTCCTTGGAAGAAGCTAATGGATACCAGGTATTACAAGTTGAATTTCTCCCTGAGTTAATGTCTGATCTTCAAGGCCAAATTTCCTTACTTGGAGGATTTCTTCAAAACTCTTTTCCCCAGGAAACACAATCCATGTTACAACTAAGGCTCTCCAGTCTTGGTCACACTTCTAAATGGTATCATTCCTGTCAAAGAAAAAACTTGAGACAAGCCTTGAGTGAAAGAATTGCTGATGCAAAAGCCTAAGTTTTGCTATTGTTACTATGAAAGATGTCTGTGTTCTCTAGGTCCAGCCATTCCCGCAGTTATTGGGCAGCAATAGAAAATTGGTTGGACTTTGTCACACACCTGAGTATGTAAGGAAATTATAATGTTCTTATAAATTGAAGGGTGATTATAAACACTGCCAAGCATTGGTTAATTATATGGTATTATCATACAGTACATAATTATCAATTAATTTTAATGTCACCTGATATTATGTTAGTGCACAAAGGGAGTCTGAACTTGGTAGTTTTACCCAGGTAATAGATTTTCCTAAATTATCAAGAATTTGTGTTTTCTGATTTCCAAGTTAGTGATTTTACCAACTATTTGACAATGTTCCTAACATGAGAAAATAACAGAAGTTTCAGAACAGGAGCTAGAAGTGCTGACTTGGAGTTGAAAAGCAAGCCTGAAGCTTTGCTATTTATTAACCGTGGAACTTAAGTGACCTATTTAGACTCTCTCTGATTTAATTTCTTTTGGAGAAGGAAGATTCTTAATAGGTCTCCTGTAATCTGGTTACTATGAGAATTAAACATTTTTAAGGAGTCTAAGAAAAACTGGCATGTAAGAAGCCTATCAATTTGGTAAATATATGACAGAAAATACAATTTAAGTAGCAGTGCATATTAATGTAATAAAAGGTGTAATCAATTCAGCTCATTTTTAAGACTGAATGGTATATATGTATTAGGACATTTAAACATGTGCAATGCAATACTGAAACTGAGTAATTATTAAGGACAGAAATTTACTTTTCATCCATATGGATGTTAAGTCCATGATAAAGCATGAGTAGATTTGATGTCTGGTGCAAGGAGAGAATGTTCCTTCTAGATGGCACATCCTACATGTCATCACATGTGATGAGAAAAAAGGAAATTCTTGTAAGCCTCTTTTAGAAAACATTAATCACAACCATGATGCTAGAATGCTTACAAATTAACCACTTCCTAATGGCCCCACATTAAATAATAGGATATAATATTTCTGTTTGTTAGGGGAGCATAGCATGATGCTAAATTCCATAGCAATATAAGAAGTTGAATTTTATGATCAACTTAGTCTTTTAAAGGTACTTTGCATGCCTCTACATATATAATGATATTTTCTAAAAATATGATTCAGGGCTATGTAAGACAACATTCATTGCCTAAGTAATTTCAAATAAGATGTGCAACAATGCAATCTGAAGGAACTGACCAAACTCAGAAAGTCCCATGCACCACTTCTTTATAATAGAAACAATAAGACCCTCGATAATCAAGAGTCAGGAAGTGTTAAATGCACTAACACCAAAATCATAGAGCTTCTGCAGAAGCAAAGGGAGAACAGGTGGTCCAGGGCAGATTTTCCATCTTGAAGAGCCCTTTCTGCCTCAGATACCAGCTATAGTCCTTGCTCCTTCTCCAGTGGCTCAGGAAGACTACTCCAGGAAGAGCTTCTACATCTTTTGCAAAACACCACTGTGTCCATAGCTCTTCCCTGAGAAAGAGCAATAACAATACCAAGGAACTGAAATGCGGAGGTTCAGGTAAACTGAAGTCAGGAGATGAAAATTTTCATAACTTCTCAAAAGAGATGAAGTAAATGAGGAGTCTTTGATTATTTGGACAAATTTCCCATTTCAATATTATACATCAATCCAGCCTCAGACTGCTCTGAGGCTATAGAACAATCAGCCAGACTCATCCTATGTTCTCATAATTGCCCAGTGTGCACCTATAGAATAAATGATGCAGAATCATTGGCTTCTCATCTGTGAGGAAATTGCCACCATTCAACTCCCTACTGTCACACTGTTTGCTCTTATAATTTTCATCTCATGGTGCACAATGTCAGAGAGTTGTCATTTTGGTCATAACACGGAGACCCATTCTTTATCTTCCAAAAGCATTGAAACTTGGATAGATCAAATGAGGGCTCTGTATTATAAGGAGGGTTTTGAGATACTTAGAACATTGTCATTTGTCATATGAACACTTTTGAATGGAGACTATAAAAACCACTGTTATCCAAATGAAAGTCTTACCACTTTGACTAATGACATAAATGTAGTGTCTGGGAACCACATGGTGAAAAGTAAGAAAGAAGCTGTCCTCTGACTCCACACATGTGCTTGGTCAAACATGGACATGCACATTTAGTACATACAAAAATAGCAAATAAATAAAAATTAAATAACTTAACATCACATAAAACTCATAGGGTCATTGTCAGTTAGCTAGGTCTCAAAAATGGGATTCTGTATACACTGAAAAAAAGGGGGAAAAATAATGTAATTTTACTGAGTATTTGTAATGTCTCAGATACTTGGTATGTATCTTATTTAATCACTATAAATCACTAAGAAAGTTATTATTATTCCCATCACACAAAGAAAGTAGAGCAACAAAAATAAGGTTGGTTCAATTTATTCAACTTAACATAAGTACTAAATACTTAGGCATAATGGCTCTGAGGCCTGAAGGGTTCAATTCTTGCTGACATCTTTCTACATAGGATGATTATTGAATACCACATGATGCCTGTGTCCTTCTGCATCCTCATCTGTCACTTGGGCATAATAACTTCTGCCTCCCCAAATTGGTATTAGATATTTCTTTGTTTAGATTTCCTTCCCACATCTTATAAGAGAGCTGCTGTCCCTTGGTACAGAGAACAGAACTTAACCTTCTTTATTCCTTTGACCTATCCATGGCCTAGTCCATGACCTGAACTCAATTTCTAATAATTTCCCTTGTCATATATTTGGGCCATTTCCAATCCTTCCAAGTAAAGCACTGAATGGAAGAGTTAGAGACAAGTATTTACCTCATACAAGTTAATAAGTGAGTGGTTACAATAAATGTATACTAAGTCCCAAACAAAGAGAAACTGCAATTAGAAGATGTATTTTAAATAAAATAATAAAGATGGAATTATAAACAGGTGACTGAATTCGTAAGCAAAGAAGCATTTAGTAACTGTTCCCAGTGTCCTCTCTCAACAAACTTGGTACAGCTTCACCCCATTTCCAGGCAAATAGGTATGTTGCTTAGCAACCCATCCAAGAACAGCAGAACAAGCTCATTGCTGGAGCATTAAGGGCTGCTACTGCAGTCCTGCAAGGACTGAACTTATACTTAAAGCTCCACCTTCAGCACAAGGGGCACCTGAAAATTGGAAGCATCTGGAAAAACAGTCGTCTGAGGGATAAGACTGAAGAGAAGGCAAAGAAGAAATGATCAAATCTAAATGAGTGGGAAAATAGAGTGATTTTTTTATTCCCTGTAAACACTGCAGAAACGTGATGTGCTCAGAGAATTGCCAAGCAAAGCACTTGGTGAGTCTGCTTTATTGAATTTTGACATGACAATTGAGGACAGCAGGACATAACCAGTTCTTAGTTCATGTGGGGAACTATTTTACAGCTTCAGGCACTTGATTACTACCTACAGGTTGAATCTCAAAAAAAAAACTATCTGGAAAAAAATACTGTCCTCAATAGAGATAAAAGATGTTGGAGTTCAAATTCTATACTAATTCATTGACTCAACAGATACTTTTCAATGCTAATATTTTATGGAGGACTTCAAGATCTTTAATTGTGATATATGTTAAGGAGGGAAGTATAAGATGCTACTGGATTATACAGAAAGTATGAATCATAAATGATAAGTCAAGTGTGTTTATGAGAAAAAAGAAACAGTTATTAATCCTCCTAGAGGTTGTGCAATAGAGAGCAACAAAAAAAACAACAAACCCAAAGGTTGGGATAGAGTTGTATCCATAGACGGTATGCTAAAGCATCTTACAACTCCTATGAGGACTCTAGATGTCATCCCTAGAGAAACTAGGACAGTAAAGGATCCAGAGAGAAACCCTGTCTCAGAGAGAGAGAGAGAGAGAGAGAGAGAGAGAGAGAGACTTTAAGCCATCTTAGAATTTTAAGAATTCCAACATATAATCAGTTATTAGATCCAGCCAGTCTCATTATCCACTGTGTGTTATTACTTTCCTTGTTGCTGTGATCAAATATAAGATAGAAAGCAACCCAATCAAAGACTTTTGTTTGTTTGTTTGTTTGTTTGCTAGTTTGTTTTTGTTTTGTTTTGGGGTAGCGCTAGCCTTTATTTATTTCTTTTTCTTTATTAATTAATTAATTCATATTACATCTCAATAGTTATCCCATCCCCTGTATCCTCTCATTTCTCCCTCCCTCCTGCTTTCCTCCTACTCCCCTCCCCTATGACTGTGACTGAGGGGGACCTCCTTTCCCTGCATATGCTTATAGGGTATCAAGTCAAGTCTCTTCTTGGTAGCCTGCTATCCTTCCTCTGAGTGCTACCAGTCCTCCCCATTCAGAGGATGTTGTCAAATATGGGGCACCAGAGTTCTTGTGAAAGTTAGTCCCCACTCTCCACTCAACTGTGCACAATGTCCTGTCCATTGGCTAGATCTAGGTAGGGGTTCAAAGTTTACTGCACTTATTGTCCTTGGCTGGTGCCATAGTTTGAGCAGGACCCTGGGCCGATATTCGCCCCTCATAATGTTCTTCTTCTAGATTTCTAGGACCCTCTGGATCCTTCAATTCTCCCATTCTCCAGGCCTATCTCACCTAGAATCCCAGTAGGCTATACTCCCCTGTGTCCCACTTTCCTGGTAAGTGAAGACTTTCATGGGACATGTCCCTTGGGCTAGTGTCCAGATATAAGTGAGTATATACCATTTAACTCTTTCTGCTTCTGGGTTAACTCACTCATTATGATCATTTCTAGCTCAATCCATTTATCCACAAATTTCGGGAATTCCTTGTTTTTAATAGCTGAGTAGTATTCCATAGGGTTAATGTACCACAGTTTCTTTATTCATTCTTCTACTGAGGGACATATAGCCATGTTCTGGCTATTATGAATAAGATTGCTATGAACATGGTTGAGCAAATTTTCTTGTTGTGTGCTGGAGCATCTTCTGGGTATATTCCAAGGAGTGAAATAGCTGGGTCTTGAGGAAGCCTTATTCCCAGTTTTCTGAGATAGTGCCAGATAGATTTCCAAAGTGGCTGTACTAGTTTGCATTCCCACCAGCAATGAAGGAATGTTCCTCTTTCTCCACATCCTCGCCAGCATGTGGTGTCCCTTGAGTTTTTTATCTTAGCCATTCTGATGGGTGTTAGATGGAATCTCAGAATTGTTTTGATTTGCATTTCCCTGATGATTAAGGAGGTTGAGCATTTCTTTGTTTCTCTGCCATTTGATATTCCTCTGTTGAAAATTCTGTTTAGTTCTGAGCTCCATTTCTCAATTGGGTTATTTGGTTGGTGATGTTTAATTTCATGAGTTTTTTTATATATATTTTGGATATTAAACCTTTGTCAGATGTAGAGTTGGTGAAAGTCTTTTCCCAGTTTGTAGGCTGTTGCTTGTTGTATTGACAGTGTTTCTTGTCTTACAGAAGCTTCTCAACCTCATGAGGTCCCATTTAGTAATTGTTGACCTTAAGGCCTGGGCTGTTGGTGTTCTGTACAGGAAGTTGTCTTCTGTGCCAATGTGTTCTAGACTCTTCCGCACTTTTTCCTCTGACTGATTTAGTGTCTGGTTTTATGTTGAGGTCTTTGATCCACTTGGACTTCAGTATTGTGCATGATGACAAATATGGGTCCAATTGCATTTTTTTTTACATGTAGACATTCAGTGAGACAAGCACCATTTGATGAAGATGCTATCCTTTTTCCATTGAATGGATTTGGCTTCTTTGTCAAATGACCATATGTGTGTGGATTCATATCTGGGTCTTTGATTCGATTCCACTGATCAACCAGCCTGTTGCTGTGCCAGTACCATGCTGTTTTACTTACTGTTGCTTTATAGTATAGCTTGAGATCAGATATGGAGATTCCTCCAGACGATCTTTTATTGTACAAGATTTTTTTTAGCTATTCTGGGATTTTTGTTTTTCCATATGGAGTTGAGAATTGAACTTTCAATGTCTTTAAATTTTTGTGTAGGTATTTTGATAGGCATTGCATTGAATCTGTAAATTGCTTTTGGTAAGATGGTCATTTTTACTATGTTAATTCTCCCGATCCATGAGCAAGGAAATCATTCCATCTTCTCATGTCATCCTCAATCTCTTTCTTCAGAGTTTTGAAATTTTCTTCAAACAAGTCCTTTACTTGCTTGGTTTGAATAACTCCTAAATATTTTATATTGCTGGTGGCTAACGTGAAGGGTGTAGTTTTCCTAATTTCTTCCTCTACATGATTGTTTTGTATATAGGAAGGCTACTGACTTTTTTGAGTTAATTTTGTATCCAGCCAATTTGCTGAAGTTGTTTATCAGCTGTAGTAGTTCCCTGGTGGCATTTTTGGGGTCACTTATGTATACTATCATATCATCTGCAAATAGGGATAATTTGATTTCCTTCTTTCCCATTTGGATACTCTTGATCTCCTTTTGTTATTTTATTGCCCCAGCTAAAACTTCCAGTACCATATTGAAGAGATATGGAAAGAGTGGGCAGCCTTGAATTATTCCCGATTTTAGAGGAATTTCCTTGAGTATCTCACCATTTAATTTGATTTTGGCTATTGGCTTGCTGTATATAGCCTTTATTATGCTGAGGTATGTGCCTTGTATCCCTGATCTCTCCAAAACTTTAAACATAAATGGGCGTTGAGATTTATCAAATGGTTTCCCTGCATCTAAGGATATGATCAGGGTTTTTTTTTTTTCAGTTTGTTTATATGGTGGATTACATTGATGGATTTCCGTATATTAAACCATCCCTGCATGCCTGAATGAAGTCTACCTGGTCATGGTGAATGATATCTTTGATGAGTTCTTGTATCTGTTTTGCAAGGTTTTTTTTGAATATTTTTGCATCAATGTTCATAAGAGAAATTGGTCTGAAATTCTCTTTCTTTGTTGGGTCTTTGTGAGGTTTAGGTATCAATGTGACTATGGCCTCATAGAATGAATTTGCTACTGTTCCATCCATTTCTGTCTTTTGGAGTAGCTTGAGTGTATTGGTATTAGCACATCCTGGAAGGGCTGGTGAATTCTGCACTGAAACCATCTGGCCCTGGGCTTTTTTTAGTTTGTAGACTATCAATGATTGCCTCTATTTCTATAGGGGAAATGGGACTATTTAGTTTGTTTATATGTTCTTTACTCAATTTTGACAAGTGGAATTGATCAAGAAAATCATCCATTTCCCTTAGATTTTCAAATTTTGTAGCATATATGCCTTCGAAGTAGGATCTTATGATTCTTCGTATTTCTTCAGTGTCTGTTGTTATGTCTCTCTTTTCATTTCTGATTTTGTTGATTTGGATATTGTCTCTCTGCCTTTTAGTTAGGTTGGCTAATGGTTTGTCTATCTTGTTGGACTGTTCTCTATGTTTCTAATTTATTAATGTCAACCCTGAGTTTGATTATTTCCAGACGTTTACTCCTCTTGGGTGTTTCTGCTTCTTTTTTTTCTAGGGCTTCCAGCTGTGTCATTAAGTTGCTTACGTAGTATGTTTCCAGTTTCTTTTTAAAGGCACTTAATTCTATGAATTTTCCTGTTAGCACAGCTTTCAATGTATCCCACAAATTTGGGTATGTTGTTCCTTTATTTTCATTGAATTTCAGGAAGTTCTTTATTTCTTTCTTTGTTTCTTTCCTGATCCAGGTGTCATTAAGTAGAGATTTGTTTAAGTTTCCTCGTATGTGTAGGCTTTTTGTTATTTCTGTTGTTGTTGAAGTGCAGTCTAAGACCATGGTGATCTGATAGGATACAAGGTATTATTTCAATCTCTTTTATCTGTTGAGGCTTGCTTTGTGTCCCTCTATGAGATCAATTTTGGAGAAGGTTCCATGGGGTGCAGAGAAGAAAGTATATTCCTTTTTGTTTGGGGGAAAGTTTCTGTAGATATCTGTTTGATCCATTTGATTCATGGCATTGGTTAATGATGTTATTTCTCAGCTTAGTTTCTGTTTCAATGACCTATCCTTCAGTGAGAGTGGGGTGTTGAAGTCTCCTACTATTATTGTGTGGGGAACATGGTCAGTTGGGACTCAGGGGCAGACCCACACACCGAGTCCATTTTGGGTCTCAGGGCATGAGCCACGAACTGAGTTGGGCTTGGGTCACGGGGCCCAAACCATGCACTGAGTTCAGCTAGTGTCATGGGGCCCAAATCTTGCACTGAGTCCCCTCTCCCACAGCAATTCCCACTAGTCACCATGCCTATCACCTCTACTGGAGGTTTCCCACCAGCAAACGTCAGCCGCCATCACTGAAGCTCTGGTCCTAGAACATCTGCGCACCTCCCATGTGCAGGGTTATGCAGGTTTTCTGTATTTTGGTCCTTTCAAACTGTGGAGTACTCCACTGTAGTGGGGTGGGGAGCTTAGTGTTCCTGGTTAAGAATTCTGTGCAATTCCATGAATTGTTTACTAGAGCTTCTAAACACAGTCTAAGCTGCTCACCGCCATCTTGGATCTCCAGGGTTGAGGATTTATGAGTACCTCCCATAACATTCTAGATTCTTGATTAGGTTAACATTGTGCAATTCTTATGTAAACAACTTCAATGACTTTGATACTTCAGCTACTACTGAACTCATGAGCTCATTAATCTTGTAGTGTCCAGAAGATTGTGGTTTACTTCAGCAATATACAATTTCTACTTCTCACAATCTTTCTGTACTATGGTATATAATGGTTCATGAGCACAGAAGTTATGAATGATATAAATGCCCCATTTTTCACTGAATTGTTCCAGCCACTTATTTTTTGAATTTGGTCCAGTTGTCAATTTTTTTGCAGCAATTGATACCCATATTTAAAAGAAACTTCTCTGATGAGGTCTGTAGGCACAGGGATACAGATTTAGATAAACATTGATAATTTGTCCATTAGTAGAATAATAGTTATAGGTTTATACTTGAGGCCTGTATGCCCCCCAAACCATGTACTAGATTTGTAATATGATGTATGTGTGTCCTCTTGTGACACAGGCTTAAATTCAATCACAAACTTATTGGTTACCTTCATATGTTGTGCCATTATTTCATCATGGAAGTATCATACCAGGAAAGTGAATATTGTGGCTCATAGTGTTTATTGCTGGGAAAGACTGGGTGGCTTTTTCCCACAGCAGCTTACATAGCATTCCCAGTATTTTTTTTTTTTAATGTAGGCTCATTTTAAGGCCCTTCCATAGTGGCCCACTTTCTCCACTGAGGCTCAAGTTCTTAAAAGTTGCACAACATTGTAAAATGATGCCACCATCTGAAGACCAACTAGGAAAACACATTGGCCCATGGGAAACCATTTAATATTCAAACCATCATGTACTCTATTCTTATATTCAACTGCTTGGATACCTGTTCTCATCTTTGAAACTCCTGACTTTGTCCTTAATCACATTCTCCTGTACCTGAAGAGGACTGTTCATTGTTTTTTGTTTAATATCCATATTCTCTCTAATGTATAAAGTTTGGTGTTGTTATTATTGTTTTGTTTTATTTTACAAGGCTGGCAGTAGAAACCAAAATTTCACATATAATCACACAAATTCTCTACCTCTTATCTATGTCTCAGTGCTGAAATTCTGATCTTTATCTGGATGTCATTTCATATATATTTTCATACCTTTTCTTCTGACTTGCTTGTTAGAAACAGTCATTCACAGAGCTTGCCCTACCATCTTTTTCAATGTACTACTGTGTCTGCCATTAATAACTGTTAGATCAAGTTATGTCACTATACCACCTTTTTCTTTTATTCTCCTAATACTAGGTAGATCCCATAGCTTTGTTATCTTGTTATAAACTGAATCAACTATGGTGCAAACAACTACCTCCCTTCAGATAATTTGTCCTCTTTCAAGCTCAGATATAATTATGTGAACTTTAGAAAATCAGCTCATCGCTCTAAGCCTAGCTTTATTATCCTATGTGAAAATATTATCACATGCACTTAATCCTATATAACTTCTTATAAGAATTATAAAGAGAATATTTAAAATAGCACATTGTGTATAGTAGGACAAAAGTAAATTTTACTTGCTTTCTAATTGTCCTCTGAAAGTTTCTCAACGGCACAGGTCTCTAGTTTTGGACCTTTACAGTAATTTTCTATGATTAGAAGATTAAAGGAGATTATGCATATAAAACACTAGGTATATGGTAAACACAAGATAAGTATAGCTTCTATTATAATATTAATGAAACAACATGTACTGATGGAAGGATTAGCTGTATCTTATTTTCCTAAATGTAGGCTCATCACAAATAAACAAAGATAAGCATTTCTTTTGGTGTTTCATTTGTGTATTTACATGCACCAATTGAAAAATGCACTACTTTTGAATGAGTATTTGTAAGGTATGTACCCTTGTGTGCATGTAGGTTTTCATATGGGTGGACTTTACATCTGTGCATTCATATGCACATAGATTCTGGAGGTAGATATCAGATGTCTTCTTTAATTAGCCTCTGCTTTATTTACCAAGGCAGAGTGTATCCCTCATGCTCTCCAGTTTGCCCATGTGAATTTCAATCTAGTTCTGGGGATCTGTGTCTATACCTCCCAAGCACAGGAATTACAGGTGATCTGCCATATTTGTCTAACTCTTGTGTGGATTCTAGAGATCTGAACTTTGGTTCTCACATTTTCTTATATTATTGGCTAATTCTAGATCAGTTTGATATAAGCTAGAATCATCTGGGAGGAGAGAGACAACAACTACAAAAGTGTCTCCATAAATTTGGCTGATTTTTTTCTTGATTCATGTGGTCAGACCATGACAATTGAGGATAGTGATAATATATATATATATTTATAGTACATCTCAATTGTTATCCCATCACTGCTTGATACCTGAAGTAAATAAAAAAAGAAACTGAGGAAGCCACAATGAACAAAACAGTGAAGAACATTTCTTTATGACCTCTGTATCTGTACCTCCTTCTGAATTTATTCCTAAGTTCTTATGCCAACTTCCCTAGTGTACAACAAATGATAATATGAAATAAATCCTTCCTTCTTCAAGTTGCTTTTCATTAAGGTGTTTTATCACCGTAATAGAGCCCCTAACTAGTACACAAGCCAAGTACTTTAACCATTGAGGAATCTTCCCAATCTACCACTTCTATTCTTTCAAAGCTCTTCTCAAATTTGTAGAATCAGAAGCTTCTGAAAAAATATATCCTTAATTTCTGAGTTCATTATATAAAAATCTTCATAAAAGTTAGCAGTCATCTGAAAGACAGACAAAGATCTCATATGAATCGTACCATTCCTAGTCTTGAACTTCTAGTCCACAAAATCATAACAACGTTTATTTCTATTTTTAAAAATCATTTAGTTTATGATATCTTGACATGTAACACTTACAAAAATAGAGCAGCGGCACAGGAAAAACCTGGGTTATTTTCATTGTGAGGAGTGCTCCAAGGCAAGTAGAAGGAGTCATGTAATTGATAATTCTTTGAATATGATATGGTGGCTTAAGGTTCTCATGAATAAAATGAATGAAAACTGGAATCTTCTTTCCATGTGAGAAACTGGAGCAATATAACTTTGACCTTGTTGTGTTCAGAATTAATATTTATTATGAGACTTGTAGACAGCATCTAGGTCTAGTTATGAAAATATTAAGGAAAATGAGATAGCATTAATAACATTTCCAGCATGGATCCTTAGCAGTAACTTCATGACTACACAGGAGTTCTATAAAGAATCTAGAGCTAAAGGTTGCATCATTGTGGTCACTGGACACCAAGGACCAGTCCCTATTTTCATGGAGCTCTGTATATTGGAGAATAGTGTGCTATGTAAAAAGAGTCAAGGAATTTCATTCATTAAAGTTATAGGCATTTTGTTAATCAGGAAACTTATAAATGGGGACCAAAGAGATTGTTACCCAGTAAAGCACATGCTGCACAACCATGGGTGCCTGAACATAGATTCATAACACCCAGGATAAACCTGGACATGACACTGTACTTCTGTAATGTCAGTGCAGTCATGGGCTGAAGACAGACAGATTCTTGGAATGTGTTGGCTAGCCAGTATGCCTGAATCAATGAGCTTCAGTTTCAGTGAAAGACTCAGTCTCAAAAAACAAGAATAGTGATAAAGGAAGTTACAAAGACAACCTCCTGCTTCCAGGTGTATGTGCACCAACTTATACATATATGAACCCTGAATTAGCTTGTAACACACATACACACACACACACACACACACACACACACACATACACACACACACACACACTTATCCAAAAAAGCTATAACTCAGAGCAAGGTGTATTTTTAAAAGAAATGAAGCCAATATTCCTATGGAATAAATTAGTGACCATTATCTATTGATAATCAGTTGGAGAAAGTATAAGGTCACTACAAAAATAAAGAATATATTTATTTCAGTAACAGCATCCATATAACCAGAATACCCCTGACATCATGACTATGCTCAGTAACCATCTGCTGAGTGCTTGATTGTTTTTCCCTGTTATAAATGCACAGAGACTCTGAGTTGTAAGAAACTTATCTAAGTCCATAGAGTGTATAGACAACAGAGAAATGAAGGAAAACATTTGACTTCCATTTTAATCTTGAACTCAACACCTATGTAGACATTTTACCTCATTTCTCCAGATGCATCTCAAGAGCATTTCAGCATTCTGCCAATGCCACAGTGATCTAGTGTGACAAATCTTCATTGACTCTGCCCAGTGCAGAGGGAATTTGCCATCTTCCATGATCATCAGGCTGGCAATACCAATCTAGAATTGTGTTAATGACACTGAGCTAAATCTGTCACAAAGCAAGGAAGTCTGCACAGCATCAGAGATATATTGCCAAGTAAAGGCATGATAGGAGAAGAAAATCCCTAATGAGCTGATTAAAAGATAAATTTTTAATTATTGAATGTGTACTTTCAGATATCTGATATGAGGCAAAATGAACAGAATTGTCTGAGAGTGTAGGCAAAGCATGATTTCTGCTGTGTCAGGGATACTCATTTTCAAACTGTGGTACATCCCTCACTGTTGGCAACGACAAGGCCTGAAGTAGGCCTGCTCCTCTTTCAAATATTCCTTCGTTTCATTGCTGAGCCTATTCAATAAATAAGTGAGAAGGGCATTGGTGAGCAGGATGAAGAATGGGTCTCACCACTCAATCTCTTCCCCTATTCCCCATGAAGAAAACCCATTTCCCTGTGCGCCTCCCTCTGAGTCCTCAGTCCAAATGTCTAACTGTCTCAGAGACCAGGAAAACAGGACGGGCATGATCATTTGCATTGCATAGAAGAAAAATCTGGCTCTCATAATGTCTTTGTCCTTAGAACTTTTGAAAACAGGACAAACAAAACTCTCTAAAAATCTCAATTCCATGCTGTAGAAACCAGCCATTCACTTTATCTACTAAAGCATGTCCTCAAGTAGTTACTATGGAGTTAGACTTTAGTTTAAATAGCTTGATACTTCAGAGCAAGAAGGAAAATTAAGTTTAAAAAAATTTCAATATTTTGTCACTGAGCCAATGCTGAAAGAAGACCTGAGTTGCTCAGTTCATGAACTATTCCAAGAAAAATTTCCTTCAGGACTGTCTTTTGCCTATCCTCTACAAGATAATCTTTGACATACTGGAATGTTCTGCTTTGTAAAAATATTTTTATATGTCCAGTCCCTTGATCCTCAGTCTAGAAGTTTGACCAGATAGTTTCTATTACTTGGTGTTATCTAAAATGAATATTTTTTTTGTTCTGGAAAGCAACACTTAGTGTGACTGAATCTAATCAGGAAGCTACTCTGTGCCTCTGTGACTAGTTTTTCAAAAAAAAAAAAACACACCAGTATTAATGTGAGTGCTCCTTGGTGCAATCATTTCCTTGGTATAGACCAATAGTAGTTAGGAGCAATGAATGTGCTTTGAAGTTCCACAAAGTGATGATCCTTCGAAGTATGTGACTGGTCCCACGTGGACTTTGATCTGTGGATCCTTTTCTCTCACACATTTTAATTTTCACCTTTTCCAGAAAACTCTTATGTTTTTGATGAGCATAGCACATTTTGAGTTTCTGCATTCATTCTAGTGAATTATCAAGATTTAGAATGGTGATGGGATCCCTTGGCACAACAATTCTTTTCTCTGTATCCTACACAGCCTGAGAATAAATACCCAGACAGAGCCACTGGGTTAATAGGAGACACTAATTTCCTGAAGTCATGTGTCTTCATAATACTCTTTTACTGGGTAGAGTGTCACTTCCATTTAAAATCATTTATACTGAAGAATAGAAATCCAAATTTTGCCTATCATGTGGACTATGGAGATGCCAGAGTATGTGTTTCAGGTATGAGTCATAATGCTGTCTGTTATTTTTCTCCCTGGAAATGGATATACCCAACCAATAAGAGACAACCATGACGTCTTCAGACTTCTGTTTCGGGGAGCTATGCTTCTATCTTTAAGTCATGACACATTAGAGAGAAGACTAGATTCGTACACTGATCTCTATATAGGAAGCTACCAAAGAGGAAGAGTGACCTGTCCTCTCAAATACAATTATCAAAGCATCAGCTCCATTTTCTTATGAGGAATAAGTGAATAGAAAGAAAAATGTGTGGGCCAAGATTCTAATGGGTGCCTTTTTCTTCAGAGCCAGTGATCTGGAAGAAAGAAAACTGCTTGAAATTTGTAGGAAATAAGCATCACTACCAGCATGGGAACTCCCAGTGTTCCTGGAGCCCAAGTATGTCCACTGACAACAGTCTACACTGACCCTATGGCAAACACAGCTTTTTTTTGTTATTAACTTAATAAAAACTCAGGGTATTTGTGGTAGAAGATGCTGTAGTTGTTTAATATAAAATTAGATCCAAATAACCTTTATTGAATTTAATTAATAGCACATATTTAATGAAAACTATCTTTGTCCCTGCAGACCTCAGACTATTTCTCAAGGCCACGGTCTGATATTTAAGATAAGCATAAACCTCTAATTATTGTAAATTGTTCCAAGTCAAATCAAAGCACATCCAAGTAGTCATATCTGGCTCTGTTGACCATTTTTAAACCTATCTCAGTCCTGTCCACTATTGGAGATCCTGCAAATAAAAATCTATTCTGAAACTAGGGATTTATTCAATTTCATCATTCATTTATTCATTTGCTTGCTTAATAAACTTATGTAGCATATACTATTTGTTCTATATCTAAGGAACAGAACATGTAAATTCTTGCCTCAAAGTGTTCATCCTCTGTTTTAAGAACTAGAATATGCTGACAAAACAAGGGCCAATGTCCCAGAATCAAAATGAAAAACATTTGCAACATATAGAGTATTGTTGAGGGACTGGTTCATTTGGTGGTTAACTAGCTCTCATCTGTAAATTATCGATTCTGGCTTTTTAATTTATATCACTTCATTTCCACTGTTCTTTTCCTAACGTTTAACCACATGTCTCAATTAATTCCAACACCCATTCATGATCATGTGAACTCTTGCTTAAAACCATGAGAGATAAGACATTCTGTGGAACATCATTTTCACGCATCCTAACCTCAAGGACATTCAGTTAAGGTCTATTTTGTAACCTTTCTTAACTCTTTCTTCTGCAAAGCTGTGTTAATGAAGCTCAAATTGAGCTTCTAGAGAAAGAGAGGCCATACTTCCTTGGATGATTCCATGTGATAAATTTGCAGACCTAAATGAAGACACAATCTACCCACCTTCTGGATTTAATGTAAAATTTAATTCCATAGTGTTGCATAACTTAAAGTGTGTTCAGACATGACACTGGGTTGATGCACATTTTAATTGTTGCTCTCTTGTTCTCATTGCAAAGTGGTTTATCAGGAAGAAAAGAATGGCTGAAGAAGCAAAATTAAATCCAGGCCAATCTTATTTATTCAGATTCTACTAATTCAGACCAGAAACAAACAAATTTTTTAGTTTTTCTAGGCATAAAAGAAACATCTAAGTAACTTAACTGTAGAAATAAGATTTGAAGGAGAGAAAAATGGTTCACTGGATTCAAACACAGTGTTCTCAAATACATTTAGGCATTCCAGAAGGGCCACTAACACATAAACAATTTATTGTAAATTTGTTCCTTGAGGCTAACATCATGGCTATCATAAAATATTTGCCATATAGCAAATGTATTTTATTATCTGTATTTAAAATATATAACAATGTTATTTTCTTTCATAGTGTTATATATAACATACTATATATATGTAATACTGTGTCTACATATAAATACATATAGCTTTGCTTTAAAATACAGTGAAGAAATCTTGATGTTGGAAAGTTGCTGTTGGTAAGATTAAAGATGAGTTTTATACTGTAGCAAATTTGCAAATATTATCTACAGTGAATTCTCATTCTTTTCAATTAACATAAAGTGTTCAAAAAAGCAACCATTAGTAGTTTTAAATGACTAGCATATATTTTTAACACAAATACTATATAGTATGTTTATTAAGTCATGTTCATCATCCCACATTTGCAAGTAAAACATACTTACTAGTAGTTTGAGAAAATGACTTAAAACCCTTCCAAATCAAACTTCTAACCTTCCTATTGGAACCACTGTACCCTAAATTCAATTTAGCATAATAGGTAATACTCCTTCTGGTTGAGGATCTACGTACTAAAGACGCTCTTCATATTATGATTGTATTCTTTTGGGATGTGTAGGACATGTTCATTTTTCCCTCTGTTGTATTTTTTTTAATGACTCCAAGGTGTTATGGTCAAACTGAGGCAGTTAACACAGTATTAGTAGACTATGTGGTTACTCAACCCTTCTCCACCTAGTCATAGTGACAATTACATTATAATTAGTACAGATATATCTGATAACTCATTTTTACCACGTAAAATCCTATGAATTTTAAACACAGAATTTATTTTTTAACTAAAAATCATTCGCAGATTGATTTTCAAGAATACGAATTTAAAGTTTTCATAGATGGTACTCTATAGAGGTAAACTTGAACCCCATGTTTAACCAACATGTTTCCACTTTGAACGCTATCTCATGTTGCCTACAGCAAAATCAAGAGACAGAGCATGTTCTGATTTCCTCAAATATCTGCACAGCTAGTGTGTTAACCCTACCGTGCCCTTATATTTTGCTGGTCATTCTTGAACTTCAGTGCTTTATTCTTGAGATAAGCATGACAATTATTGGATCCTTATGATTCCCTGGACGCTAGAACACTCATTTTGATTCAGAGAAATATTATCATTAAGAAGGAAAGGTGTGTTGAGAGTGGAAATGTTAAACTTCCAGACCTATTTCAGTTCCTAATTAAATGTGGGAACTTCAGCTTTGTGTGTGCCTCTTCTAACCTTTACCTCCTGAAAAATAATGAAGCTATATGGCCGATGAGGGGGAAATGAGATAAAATCTATTGTAATATATCAGAAATGTTTCTTTTTACCAACACAATGTATAATTTAAGCCACCTTTGTGCAGGCTCAATTTTCTTAGCAAATATATTTTATTACAAACGTATTAACTGAGAGTGCCTCACTTATAACCCGACTAGCCTAAACAATAGGAAAAGAAGATTTAAGAATACAATAACAAAACCATAATGATATGAGTTCTGAGGGACAGTTCTCCTGGCATAATCAGCAGGACTTCTTCTTCTGGAACCTGGAGCAACCAGAACCTGGAACCTCAGCCAGAACCTAGAGCCCTGAAGCCTTCCCTTGAGCGGTTCTCTCTAGGAGTATCTTGAACTGGAGCAATGAACAGCCAAAACTATCCCAAGTCTCCAAATGCCCTGCCTCCTGTTTTAGGCTCACATTTATACATCCTTTCAGAGTTTGTTCAAGGATGTGTTTCAGCTGGTTAACAACCAATATATCCCACATGGTGATTCGACTTCTAAGGGGATAAACATCACCTGCTTTCTCACAAGTCTTTTTTCTCATTCACCACTTGTGATCTAAACAAATAGCATGTTTATTTCTCCTTCACCTTTGTCTTCACAATTGTCCTCAAAGGTTCAATATTACACGTCAGAATTCTCAGAAATTCTGAGAATTTCTCGGATGGGTTGTAATTTTTATTAATATTAGTAGCTCCTTGTGGAACTGAAGGGCACTTTTAAAAACAAGGGCTTGAGCTGGAAAGATATGTCAGCAATTAATGCACTTGTTGCTTTTACAGAAGACCTGGGTTCTATACATATCCACTTTGTGGTTAAGAACCCTCTGTAGCTCCATGTGCAGAGGACCTGATGCCCACTTCTAGCTTTATGAACATTGTAACTACACAGATGATGAATATGCAGCAGAATGTTCATACACATACTTAAAAGAAACCTGAAAATTAGACCTTCAAATTTCTTATTCAAAATAAATATTTATCTAAATATTCAAATAGAAACAAACTGCAAACAGACAGACAAATTTTTCAAAAATTCATAGTCTTGCTAGAGTTTATTCCATAGTTAGCTCAGCATTTATTTCTTTTGCTTCCACTATCACATCTTGAAACTCAAACATTTACTATTAATTAAATAAGTAATAAATACATAGATGAACTTAGGAAGTTTGTCATAACAGTAACATCCCCAATATCCCAGCATTATAGACCAATGCATGCCCGGTTAACTTTCATATTATACTTCAATATGGACCTGTGGGCTCATTTGGTAGCTGTGCTCTTATTAATAATCCTTATATGCAGATTCCTGTATTTATGAAATGTTGCCTTCACAACTATCTCGCCCACTGCAGAAGAGAGGGTTTATCCAGATGAATATATTAGCACTCAGTTTGAGGCTTAATGGATACTGACCAAGGTGAGTCTCATGGTTCCATCATGCTGCCGATTTTCATGTGTATCTAGAAAGAGGACATAGAAGCTGTGTTCAGAGGCTTTTTTTCTCAGAATCACAGCACACATAAAGATTTGTGCACCAGGAATGCAAGCACCTATTCTTGTAGGCTTCTATCTACGCTGTGTCAGTTGTTCAGGCTTTTATTGGATGATATTAATTTTTAAAGGGATTAATGGTAAGTATTATAACCATTTATGATTTCATTTATTTTGTTTCATTCTACTACATTTTATGTTATGTTATGAAAAGAGTATAATTTGATTGTCCATGGTTACTCCTGCAAATGTCTGATAATTGGAGTCATATATTCAGTTGCCCTTATTTTCACCTGATAGTGTGCATTTAAGACCTACCCACGTTTCTGATGTCTTGATAACTCATTTTTCAATTGCCCTTTTGAACAGCTCTTCCACTTGTTTACACAGCCATCTATTGAGGAACTACTTGGTTGCTTCCAGTTTGGGACATTTATAATAGGGCTGCCATAAATATTCATATGCAGATTTTATGTAGATTAAGCTGATAGGCTATGTTATGTGAATACCTAGACATATAGTGTTGAATCAAATGTCAAAACTATATTTGGTTTTGTATGATTTTACTAAACTGTCTTTTAATATTTTACCATTGTTAACTGCCAGAGCTAATAGTAGTTCCCATAGCTTTATATTCTCAACAGTACATGACATTGTCAATTCTTTTGTAAGTCAACTATTCTAATAAATGTATCCATAGAACTCATTATTTTTTCAACTGGAAATGTTCATGGGTCATTATGGGAAGACTCGGAGAATCTGCTAGAAATGCTTCTAAAATATGCCTTATTCAGATAGCAGGCTCCCAAGAAGAGACTTGATACCCTATAAGCATATACAGGGGGAGGAAGTCCCCTTCAGTCACAGCCATAGGTGAGGGGAGTAAAGGGAAAATGGGAAGAAGGGAGGAATGGGAGGATATAAGGGAGGGGATAACCGTTGAGATGTAATATGAATAAATTAATAATATAAAATTTTTAAAAATGCCTTATTCACGCTTGACAACAGTGTAAGAGATGCTTATTGGATGATGCCTTGAATAAATTGATCATTGCTTCCATGCTCATATGGAAGAATAACACCCCAGATTTAGAAACACATTGGTTAGCTTTGGATTCATCTCTCTTCCAGTGCAAGAGTAGAATTTTTCATGGTCCTACTTGAGCCTATCTTTTACATTCCTTGGAATGGCACATTGCTGCTGGATCATCACCTATGTATTGCTTATGGCAAACCTAACTGAGAATCACACATCTAAATTCTTACCTGATAAAATTGGGACCCATATGGCTTTTAAGGAAGCCCAAAATACTATTTTTCTTGTTATTATTGTTCAAACTCACAGAATTTTTTCACAATGACAAATATCTTGAGGCAAGGGGACATAGCAGAGATGGAGAGACAGGAATTTTAAATCAGTGTCTAATGGTCTAGATTTAAAACTGACAGCATCCTTTTCTTACGGAAGAACATCTATTCAAAGATAAATGATAACAAGACAGGCTGCAGTATTGTACATGACGGTGTACACACGCCCACACACACACACACACACACATAGACACACACACACACACACACACACACACACACACACACACACACTATCTCTATTATATTCACTATGATGTTTGGATAACAGAAGTTAAGGAGGTACAAAAAAAATTCAAACATCACTTTAGGATGCATGTACATAGGTGTGCCAACATGGAATGAAATAATACACATGTGCATGTGCTTTTAACTATGTTCATTGAGTGATATGTTACTTAACTCAAATATGAAAAAAATATAGAATAAAATCAGAATAATGAGTGACACATTTCCATATACAGGTACTTCCTGAATAGGAATCAAATTACACCAGAAATAAGGTTGACAATTCACAAATGGGACTCCATAAAATTCTTTAGAATAGAGGGGATCCAAGATGGCGGCACCAAACACACATCTTGTTTCATCAACAGGACAGCAGTGACTTTACAGAGACGTAAGGTCAGATCAGAAAACCAGAAAACACCAGTGCAAGGGATCGCCAGGTGAGAAGGTTCCAAACAGGGTGGAGCATGGCTGGGTCCAGCCTCGGTCCACTCGAATAATTCACAGAAAATTCTGAGGTTTCTACAGGCACAGGAGCCAGGCATGCATATTCCAAAGTCTAGCACCACAAACCTACCTGCTGGGTGACTTCTGACCACCCAGCTCAGAGAGAGCAAGCAATAAGTGTTTGCTGCTAGATTAGACACACCTAGATGTGGGTAATTTATGACCACCCAGGGTAAGAGAGAGCAAGCACCAAGCACTCTCTCCTAGACTGGCTTCACTCCTAGCTGGCGGGCAGTTTCTAGGTACCCAAGGTCATAGAGGGCAGGTACCATGAGCCCACTTTCCAAGACTAGCCTCATGCCTAGCTAGTGACAATTTCTGATCATCCTGGCTCAGAGAGAGCCCTGTGTGGCAAAAACAAGAGCAGTGCTCATTGTTTTCGACCACTAGGAGGCAAGCAGGCCCACAGGAGCAGCTCTCTTCTCAATATATTTCTACCAGCTCCCCAGATGCCTGGTATACCTGGTTGACAAATAAGGAGCCCAGAAAGGTGAGATGGGATGGGCACAGAACCAAAGTTCCACTGTTTTCTGCGCAGAGGAACCAGGCAAGTCCATCAAAGTAGCTTTCTGCTTTGATAACTTTCTGCACACTACCCAGCAACCTTGCCAGCTGGGAGCCAACAGATTCAGTGAACCCAGAAGAAGGGAGTAGGGTTAAGCCACATTGTCTCTACCTACCCCCAAACCCCCTGACCATCAGAGGCCACTAAACCTACTAATACCCAAGACATCACAATGCAAAGAGATCATCATAAGAACACAAGCAACAATTCCCAGAACAATTCAATACCACCAGAAACAAATAGCCCCACCACCACAACAGTCCCAGGAGAATGCCACATCTAACGCACAGGAGAAAGAGTTCAAATCTGAGGTTATGAAAATGATAGGGGCCTTAAAGGAGAAAAGTAAATCCTTGAAACTAGTACAGGAATACACAAAGAAAGAGATGAAATAATTAAACAAAATGCTTAAAAAAATTAGTGAAAGACAGAAAACTACAATCAAACTTGAGAAAGAAATGAATAAAAGGTTTCAAGACCTAAAAATGGAGTTAGAAGGAATAAGAAAACACAATAGAGATAAACCTGGAAATGGAAAACATGGAGAAGAGGACAGGATCTACAGCTAGAAGCATCACCAACAGGATTCAAGAGATGGAAAAAAGAATATCAAGGATAGAAGATATGACTGAAGAAATTGATACAACAATCAAAGAAAAGGCTAAATCTGAAAAGGTCCTGACACCCAACATCCAAGAAATCTGGAATCCTATGAAAAGACCAAACCTAAGAATCACAGGGATAGAAGAGCAAGAAGACTCTCAGCTGCAAGACTCAGAAAGTATTTTCAATAAAATCATAAATGAAAACTTCCCTAACCTAAAGAAAGAAATGACTATAAATATAAAATCAGCTTACAGAACTCCAAATAGATTGGACTAAAAGAGAAAATCATCCTGCCAATCAAAACGGCAAATGTACAGAACAAAGACAGAATATTAAAAACTGCAAGAGAAAAAGGCCATGTCACATATAAAGGCAAACCTATCAGAACTCCTAAGGACTTCTCAATAGAGACTATGAAAGCCAGAAGAACCTAGATGGATGTCATGCAGACACTAAGAAACCACAGATGCCAACCCAGACTACTACACTCAGCAAAATTTTCAGTCACCATAGATGGAGAAAACAAGATATTCCATAACAAAAACAAGTATAAGTAGTACCTAGACAGAAATCCAGCTCTACAGAAGATATTAGAAGAAAAACTCCAACTCTAGAAGGATAACTTTACTCAGGAAAACCTGCAAACCAAAAGAAATAAAACACACACACACATACACACACACACACACACACACACACACACACACACACACACACACACATACACTACCAACAGTAAAAAATAGGAACCAATAACCACTGGTCATTAATATCCCTCAACATCAATGGCCTTAACTTCCCAATAAAAAGACACAGTCTAATAGAATGCATGGGAAAACAGGACCCATCATTCTGCTGCATACAGGAAACACACCTCCACAATAAAGATAAAAATTACGTTATAGTAAATGGCAAGAAAATGGTATTCCAAACAAATATACCCAAGAAGCATGCAGGAACAGTGATTCCAGTATATAATATAACAGACTTAAAGCCAAAACTAATCAAAGAAGATGGTGAAGGACACTTCATTCTCATCAAAGGAAAAATACACCAATTTTGAACATATATGACACAAATACAGGAGCACCCACATTCATAAAGGAAATATTACTAAAGCTATATCACACATCAAACCACACACATTAATAGTAGGAGACTTCAACACCACAATCTCCCCAATAGACAAATCATCAAGACAGAAAGTAAATGGAGAAATAATGAAAGTAATAGATGACATGAGTCAAATGGACTTACTTGACATATACACAACATTCCACCCAAACACAAAAGAATACACCTTGTCAGCACATCACAGGACCTTCTCCAAAAGAACATATACTTGGCCACAATGCAAACTGAACAGATACAAGAAGATTGAAATAACCACTTACGTCTTATCAGACCATCATGGATTAAAGTTGGAACTCAACAACAAGTATCAGAAAGCCTACAAGCTTATGGAAACTGAACAACTCCCTACTCAATGACCACTGTAGATAGTGGTTGAAAATAAAGAAGGGGGAGTATAGGAATATATAAGGATTATATGACAAAAAGTAGATTATGGAATCTACTATTCATCTTAAGACCTTAACTCTTATTCAAAAACAAGGTTATTTTTTAAAACATTCATATATAATTTTGCATAATGATGCAAAATAGTTTTGATTTTGATACATTGGTACAGAACTCAAATTCAATATTATTCTTCACACATTAAATATATTTCTACTCTAATATGATGTAGTGTACTCATACAACTAAAATATAATACAAGGTTTACTTCAAATATATTAAAGGTGCTATTGTAGGGTGTTTAGGAGAATTAAGTAATACAAGTGAATTGTTAGTTGATCAACTCATGGTCATATCAATTCCTAGTCTGTTTTCATCACAAGAATATACACCCTAGGTTTAACAGATAGATATGATCCTAAAGATAGATAAGGTAAAATAGTTAGATGAGGTACTAAAAAACCTCAGAGATGTACAGAATATGACACTCTTAAGGATCCTTTGAAAATAAGACAGTTTAAGTCTTGGCAACACCCAGTCTACCTCAGAGATGATGACGATCATCAAAGAATTTCCTTATGGAATTTTGTATATTGATGTAAATCATGGTCAGGTCAAATACTAGTCTAATCTTATCACAAGAATATACATTTTAGGTCTAATAGATATGATTCTATAGTTATATAAAATAAAATAGTTAAATAAGGTTTTCAAAAGCCTCAGAGACCTAGAAAATATCGCATTTAAAATTTTTTTATTATTCTAAAGATTCTTTGAAAACAAGACAAGTTAACTCCTGGCAACACTCAACCTGCCTTAAAGAAGATGATGAGCATCAAAGAAAGTCCTTGTGGAGTTGGCTTCAAATGTAGCAAACAAGCCACTGGGTAAAATGTTCTTGTTTCTGCCAGAAACAGAATTCTGTCTAAAAACAGGCAAGTTTAGATGCAGGCAGAGTTGCTCACCAAACTCTGCCAAGACAGGGTAAGCAAGTCCTCAGTAGTTCCTGCCTCACAAATATGTCTGTCAGATATATTGGGCCAGAAGGCTGAAGATGATGCTCCAATACAACAGTTTGATGACTGTTCAGGCAGTAAACTTAGTCATTTTTTTCCTTTTGGAAGTTGCTAACTGGCACTTCTGGTTCACTCGGGTATTTAAGTTTTATTCCCTCTCAAATCTCTGATGGGGTTGAAGACCAGATAGGTTAGTCTTACAGTTAAGCTTAGTAGGTTAGAGGCTAAGATGTTTTTAGATCAAGATAGATGTTTTAAGTTAATAGAGATGATATAGATATTGATCTTCATTTAGAAAGTTAGACCCAACAAGATAGGAAAGATGTTTACTTCAAGTTTGCCAAATACAAATAGCCAAATCACTATGAATGTAACATTTATATAATTCTTATTTGTCTCATGGGTGTTCCTGCTGAATGTAATTTATTTTATTCATGTGTAATAATATAAAGGGATATATTAAAAAAAGAAACCTTATAAAAATGAGGATTTGAAAGGCAACACCTTTCATGCATGAATATATGATCACAAAATCCACTTGTTATAATGAAAATCACAACATTAATTGTTAGATACCCTTCTGTTAGATTTTTTGCCATGGAGGTTGGAGAGGCCTGCCCCCTGTACAATATAGGTTATTGTCATCAATCTTGATAGCCCATCATTTATAGATACTGAGCCCCTATTTCTTCAGACATCACACACTTTGGATGCAGGTAGAATACAGAGATGGCTGCTTTCATATTGACAGATGTTTCTAAGTAGACAACTGGGAAAAAATCATCATTGGTATTACTCTGCTGTGGACTATGGATGCTACAATAGCAGTATACCCGGAAGAATGTACCTACTGCTGTAAGAGTGGCATGCCTGTCACACAGGTAAGCAATTACATTCTTAAGTTTATTACACAGGAGTGAACATGTGTTTGGTACTGTTTTCCTGACAAAAAGGTTAATGAGTAGAAATGAGATTCTGGAAGGCTGAATCCATTGCTTCTATTTTGATGAATGGATATATTGTCACATTGATTTCCAACTGTTTGTGCTTATAATTGTATATAGTGCTTCTCTCCGGCTTGGTCAGAAATATTTCTATTTCTTCAAACGGTGATTAATGCACAGGGGTGAACACATTGAAGTTGACAGGTTATAAGAACAGGAAAAAAAGCAAAGAGGGTGAGGAGTTGGGAAGAATCATCAAAGAGCTATGGAAGGAGTTGGGGTGAAAATCACTAAAACATATAGTGTGTGTGTATGAAATTATTCAATAATTAATAACAATATTATATTAACATAATAGTGGTTTCTGAGGAGGAGGGGGAAAAGTAGCTAAAGGGAACCATAAATACCAACACAAGACTGAGCTGGAGGATTTTAAAAAAACAACATAGAATAATGTAGAAAAAAGAATAAAATTATTTGGAAGAAAACTACTGCTAGGAAGTACAGAAGAAAGCAGGCACATGAATGATTAATGTTTCTGAAGAAGAGACTATATAGACAGAAAATAATGTCTTTAAACAGAAAAATATAGAGAATTAAATAAAGAAAACTATCCAAAATGAGTTTAACAAATTTTAGAAAAATTAGTTGAAAACACATTGGTACAATATCTATTTATATCTATTTCTATCTATCTATCTATCTATCTATCTATCTATCTATGTATAGTGCAAAATAGCTGTAAAGGTTATTATGTTTCAAAGAAAACAACAAAGATATCTAAAGGAATTCAGATGCCAATTTTCTGACCACACATCTATTTCCTACAGGGAAGGGGATGAAGAATGCATAAGCTTCCTCTCATATTCTGTATAAGAGAGTTTTGGAGGTAACATGTTGACATGTAGCTCTGAATGGCCTTAAATTCATAATGCTCTTGCCTTTCCCTCCTGGAAACTGGATCACAAGCATATGTCATCACACTTGTCTAACCTTGTTTATTTCTTGGCAGTAGACAATGACAAAAGACAGTGTAGCACTGTATATTAACCATGCCTACCTGATTCAAGAAGAAGGAAGGGTGATCCAAGGATTTTATACCATATAAATTTGGATCTCAAGAATGAAGGCATGCCAAAGGAATTGTATGCACTTTATACGTGGTAGAACTCATAGTAAATGTCACTTATGAGCCTTGCTTGAAAAAAGAGATGGTCATAAAATCAATTCAGTCACAAAATGACCCAAAACAAACTGTACAAAACGGAGGTACTGTGGTAGCAAAGATGCTATACAGCAAACTTCTTAACTTCTTTTAATTTAGAGCTGAGTCAAAAAGTATCTAAAATTTTGTAATGTAAAAATTATGTGGTATAAACTGTGGGAATTTACATGAAGTTGAAAGCAACAAATTCTAAATGAGAACATGAGATAAATGATGGAATGAAACAGAAAATAAACAATCATTTGATATCACAGGGAGAATTGGTGCATTAAAAAATTGTACCATATTGAGTTACATACACCAGGAAGTTTGAAGTCAAAGAGAGTGTATCTAAGAATTCTAAAATACTGAACAAAGACATAGTATTTAAATAAAATTAATTCAGAAAAAAAAAAGCTATAAGCACAGGTTAAATCAGAGCAAAAGTTAATAAATAAAGAGTATGCTTTTTACTGAGATAGCAATGATGCCATCATTGTTCCAAATGTACCCCCAGAATTCCTGTCAAAATAACTGTATAGAGGAATCTCAAAATTAACAGACAGAAACTATTTTGGCAGGACTTCCTAACTAAACTGCCACTCCTGCAGATCAGCTCCAGGAACAGCGAAGAGGAGAGAATTGAGCAGGAGTGAACGGCTGGGTAACGGAAACCAACCTTTAGTTGAACAACTAGCTAGAGGAACTACTTGTTGAGGAGACATTGAGGACGGAGGAAAAAGAAATACTTGGAGACTCAGGGATATGCAGTAGAAGCTGAAGGTCTTAAAACCCTAGAGAACTTTTCTTCTGGCTCTCTATCTGTCTCCATGTCGGCCTCGCTTGCTGTCTGACTGACTCCTTGCTCCTTGCTTGCTTACTTGCTTGTTCTCTTTCTAGCTCCTTGCATGCTGTTGTCCAACTTTCTAATTTTCTTCTGCTTGTTACCCATCTTTCTATCTCTCTAGCTTGCTGTTACCCATCTTCCTATCTCTCTTGCTGTTCCCTGTCTCTCTCTAGCTTACTCTCTCCTATCTGTTACTTTTTGCCCTTTTGCCATTCCACATCTGTCTGTCTCTCTTCTTGTTCCTCACTCACTCCAGCTTACTTTCTCATGTCTGTTTTTTGCTTTTTCCTCTCCCATTGGTCAAACCCCAGCATTTTATTGAAATAAAGTCCAATTTTTTTCCACTAGAGATTACATCGTGATTTTTTTTTTCATCTTTTACAACTGCTAGGGCAACCAGAAATCAACAGAGTAACAGGGAAATACAAAAAGGTCTGTAACCTACAACACTAAAAGTATAATTAAAAAAAAACATTTAAAAATTAGTTATGGAGATCTGACCTAAATACATATATGCCCAACACAGCATGTATCTTCAAGTCTATACCAGAGAATAGCAAATACCAGCTGTTTACAAGTATCATGGAACATTTGTGCAGCCCCATTTTGTGGTTGCCATCTATTAATACTTAAACAGTGATTAAAACTAAGAGAAATTGGGGTTGGAGATAGGACTCAATAGCTAAGGATATTATGAACTATCTCATGGACAAGAATCTGGCAGAAACACCTTTGTTCTCTCTCTCTCTCTCTCTCTCTCTCTCTCTCTCTCTCTCTCTCTCTCTCTCTCTCTCTCTCTCTCACACACACACACACAAACATACACTTAAAAATAACAATAATACTAAAAAGCTATAGAAGATGAAAGACAATGTTTTTTGATTCAAATTCAAACAAAATGTACTGAAGATGAGACATTCACAAATTCCATCCATCCAAGTCTCTAAATAACTCTTATCATAAGGAGAAAAGCATAACAGAAATTGTTGAATATCTAGAAGACAAAAATAATGAAGATGCCAAATATAAATCCACAGAGAAAAGGGATAATTATGTTTAGAGCATAATTCCAGCTGAAAACATATTACTCTGTTCAAAAAATGAAAATAAATAAATTAAACCTTCATCTAAAGGATTTTAAAATGAAAAAATAAATGTAAGAAAAACAAGGTGAGAATTAATAAGCAAAATTAAAATTAATGTTTTTGAAAACAAAAGCTGCAGAATTAATGAATGTAATGAAAAGTTTTTATTTGGAAAAATAGGTTATTCATTAAATAATTACAAATGTATGCATTTGTGTTGTGGGTGGCATGAATAAAGAAAAAAGACAATAGTAACATTAGAAAAAAGTTAAGATCAAATGGGAAAAGGCCAATATTTCTCCCACTGATGAAAGCATTCTTTAACAAGTAAATAAAATGTAACTCTACCTAATTAAATAGATTAACAAATTTCATTTTGAAGACATTTTTCTATGAAATAAAAGTCCACTCTATTTTAAATATAGTATTACTCTTATGTAATATGTAAATAAACTAAAGGAAAATATCCTCATAATTATTTGAATAAATATTCAGGCAAGTTAATTATATCATTTATCCATACTTTAACTGTTCTGAGTGTCTGAAATGGTCTCTCTAAAGAGTCCAGAAAGGCCCTTGACTCCTTGATCCTGCTTTCTGAATTCTGAGGTTATAGACATGCACACCACACCTATTTTGTTGATATTTGTTTTTGTTGTTGTTGTTGATGGTGGTGATGGTGGTGGTGGTGGTGGTGGTGGTTGGTTTTGTTATTTATTTACTTTAAATGCTTAACAAAACATAAAGCAAATATGTTTCTTGTTTAATGATATTCTAATTAAAAATTTGTGAAGTTTGAAACAGAGTATTAACTTTAAAGATCAGAATATAGCAAAGGAAGCAGTGATGACTGCAGCTTAACTTAGACCTAGGGTAGAACTAAATGACAGGTAAACTAAATAAAATAGAATAAAAGTCAGTAAAATGATTCTTAATGATATTCTAATATATATAGAGATAGGTGCCTTGTCTAGCTGTCATCAGTGAGGTTTCCTCTGGAAGCAGATTGGTGCAGACATTATGTGGAGGGAGAGTCTAAATTGGAGGTCTTCATCTGGTCCCTCCTTTAGAAAGTAGGGAAGCCCTGTGGAAGAAAGGGATGACATGTTGTTAGGACATGGATTAGAGGGAGGAGATTAGGAGAACCCAGCTCACCAAATCTACTAAGCAGGGTTTATTTGGGCTCACAGAGATAGAAACAGTAATCACTGGGCCTGCATAACCAGCTTCTTTACATATATTCTAGGGATGTTAGCTTGCTGTTTTTCTGAGACTCTTAAGAGTGGAAGTGGGTGTATTTCTGACTCTTTACCTTCTATTGGGTTGATTATCTTGTCCAGCCTTGATGTGAGCACATTTGCTTTGTCTTATTATATCTTGTTTGTCTGTTTGCCTGTTATCTCTTGGAAACCTGCTATTTTTCTGAAGATGAAATGGAGGAAGAGTATATCTGGGGCAATGAGGAGGTAGGGGAAGCTTGGAGGAGCAGAATGAGAAGAAATTCTGTTTGGGATGTACAGTATGAGAAAAGAATCTATTTTCAATAAAAAATTAATTAATAAGAAAGAAATGAAATTATATGGATTAACAACACTGAGGAAAATTGTATTGTTTTAAATATAAATCATTATTTAAATATAATTTCAATATTCATTTGTTGAAATCAATGTACATATGTGAACTAGCATGTATATAGCTTTGATTATGAAGTATGACCAAACCCTATAAAACTTAAGGGGATGGAGAGGAGATATCTGTATTCACCTGGCATATTTTAATACAAACACTCACAAATCATTAAAAATAAAATAAAACTTTTTTCAAAATGTAAAAATAAATAAACATCTTGAAATATCACACAATAATTTGACAAGTGCTTCAAGTTTATAAAATGGAATTATTATCAGGATTACAAAAATTAGGACTAACTTTCTTCCTTAGTTAAACTGTGCCTTAATTCTGTTGTAGGCAATACTATTTTAAACTAAAGTTTTAATGCAGACGTTAAAACAAAGCAAACAAAGAATAGTGTTCTTAAAGTATTCACCCCTATATTTGGAGAAAAGAAAATATGATAATAAATAGCAGATATTGAAAATTACTATCAACGTGAAAAGATCATATGTAGTTACAATCTCAGACAAATGACTTAAAATACAGGTGATATAATTTATAAGGTAATTAGAATTGCTAATAAAAATCAATAACATTATATTGTGTTAATATACATTTAATCCAAGATCAAAAGCTCACTTATTAGTGTAACGATGAAGATTAACACCCTGGAAATACAAAATATTTTCAGAGGCCACATGAAGAATCAAAATGTAACACATTGCTGATAATCGAATAAGACGTATAAAATAGTGAATCCCCACTGTCCTTTCATAAGATAAGTGGCAGAGTATTGTGTATATCAATCTGAACAGACAATGAAACTTCAACAAATGTGTTAATGTAATGTTCACTTGAAAATATGATAACCAAAACCGATCTGGAAAACAAGCATGAAGAAATTGTCAGAAACAGTTTAAAGGAGAAATGAGGGCTCCAGCCATCAGATGGCAAATGACAACACAAAGCCGTAATTTTACTGTGTCAGTGTGACAAGAGCAAAGCAACAAATTAGAGACTCATTAAAATTCTCCAAATAGGAACAAAAACACACTAGAAAAATCAGGTTACTATAGAAATATAAACTAATTTGAATACATTTTATTGGCCAATGGGCTGGCTATTTGCTAGACAAAGGCGTCAAACATAAGTTATCTCAGTTTACAAACAAACATAAGTTAAACATGGTTCAATATTTAAAGATGTTTAAAATAGAGAGTAAAGAAAAAAATTAAAGTAACTGGAGAACAATAATATATTGTATATTTAAAATCCTCAAAGAATAGGTTTTAATATTTCATAATAAAAATATAATAAATGTTTTTTATTAATATACATGTATTATTATTACTATTATTATTATTTCAAGATGTCTTTATCATAATAAAAATATAATTCAAAGATGTTTAGGCTTAAAGATTTGTTAATCCTAGTTTAAATGACATACACTGTAAGGATGCTTTGAAATATTATGTAATATCTTATTAGTAAATATGATTTCTAGGATATATCATATTGTTAAATGTAATTGTAATTTGGCAATTCCTAGTTTGTCTCTTCTTATACTTAGAAGATATTTATGACTTTTTCTTAATAAATATGCATCCACTTCACCAATGAATGAATGAGTTAATAATTACATAAACATAAATTTTATGTTTATGTTTAATGGGAAAATCACATCTTATTTTATGATTTCAGAAATTACACAGACATGGACTATCAAGCAAAGAAATAAGTAAATATCTCTAAATAATATTTAGGATAATACTTAAATTCAAAAGCAAAAAGAGAAATTTTAATATAGAGTACACAGGACAAACTGAACTTCTTGTGGAAAAGCATATAAAACCAAACAAAAGTCTATTGACATGTGAGAAACTGTACAGAATATCAAATAAATTTCACAGAAGATTCATCCATGCAGATACATAGAAACAGCAAAAGGAATACAAAAGAATAGTTTTACCACATTCTTTCATAATTAAGAAAAGAATGAAAAAACCAGCAATGTACTATTTCCATTTTCTTTTTTGTGTATATATTTTTTAATTTATTAATTTTTTTCAGATTATGTCCAGATTGTTATCCCCTCACTGGTATCTTCCATTTCCCACTCTACTTTCCTCTTCTGACCTATTTCCCTCCCCTAGACCCCTGACAGAAGGGGACCTCATCCCCCACCACATGATCACAGCCTAACAGGTCATATTCAGATAGCTTGCTTCCTCTTCCTCTGTGTGTCTTCTGACCTGCCCACCAAAGAGAAGCAGTCAAATTGGGGTCACCAGAGTTCATGTCAGAGGCAGTCCTTCCTCTCCCCACAACCATGAAGAATGACCTGTCCAATAGCTAAATGTGAATAGAGGGTCTGGATTTATTGCATACATCCTCCATCATTGGAACAACAGTTTGTGCAGGCCCCTCTGGGTCCAAATTCACCAGCCTTGATGGTCTCCTTGTGTGGCTCCTGAACTCTCTGGATCCTTCCATTCATTCATTCTTCCATTACACTATCACCTAGAGTCCAGCAGTGAGTCCCAGCATCTGTCCAGACCCCCCGCTGAAGGCAGTCTCTCAGAAGACATCTATGTTGTGCTAAAATTCACTTATAAGTGAGTATATACTATTCATGTCTTTCTGGGTCTGGGTTACCTCACTCAGCATTATCATTTCTAGTTCCATCCATCTCTTGGCAAACTGTATGATTCCCTGTTTTTGATAGCTGAGTAGTATTCCATTGTGTAAATGCACCAGAATTTGTTTATGCATTATTCGGTTGAGGGATATCTAGGTTGCTTATAGATTGTGGCTATTACAATGAGACTGCTATGAACATAGTTGAGAAAATGTCCTTGTTGTATAGTCAGGGAACCTTGTGGTATATACCCAGAATATATGAGAGCTATGTGATATTTTTTGAAAGAATGCATTATAACTTATAAAAATCAATAAATAAACAAAGATATTTTATCTTCAATACAAAGAACTCAGAGATAAATATGAAGCATTACATCCAAATTATTTGGTATCTGTGGAGGCATGCAGGTTCAGAGTTCCCCACTGTCACCAAGCAACGGTGATCTATTTTCAGCCTTGAAGAAGAAACCACAGTTGGGCATTACGCATATACCTATAAGCCTTAGTTTCATGATAATATAGGAATAATAATAATAATGGCAATAATAATGGTAAGTCCATTATTACCTACCTCATAAAGTCATTGTACAAATTAAGTAAGAAAATGACCATAAAGTTTTATCACAGTTCCTGACACAGTAATTACTTATGAAACATTAACTATAACCAAAGAGTAGGAAAAAATGTCTTAAAAAGACATGTAAGAAAGAGAAATAGGGAGGTAGGAGGAGTTTAAGGTTAGTTTGGTACATAGTGTAATATTTCCTCAAAAGAAAATAAAACAAAATAAAAATAACATATGCAGTGACAATGAGGTTTGTTTATCTATCTGTCTTTAGGTATTAACAAAACACTCCCGAGATATTGCCCATTGTCCACAGGGCCCACACTACAGCGCACAGGACTATCAGCAGTCCAGTCTTCCTATTTATTGGCAGGACTTTCTCACCCCACCCCTCCTTTCTATGCAGATTGTTCTCTTGTCTCAGCTTACCAGGAAGAATGAAAGGTTCTAGTGCTTGCTGTCAACTGAAAGAACATGGGTAAGGAGAACAGTTTGGTTCAAATCAGTCTGATTTCTAACCTCAGACCTAAAACATGCAATGTGTGGCCATGAGGAAATTATTAGGCCTTATTTGCTATGGAAATTTGTTTTTGCTGTGTAGGATCAATTTTTAAACCAATATATTTTATTAACAACTTAGCGACCGAGCATACATCACTTATGACCCTACTAACCAAAACAATAGGAAATGAGGATTAATGGACACAACAACAACATCGTAAGGATATCAGTTCTGAGGAATGATTCTCCTGGCACAATCAGCAGAATTTCTTCTGCGGGAACCTAGAGCAGCCAGAACCCAGAACCTCAGCAGGAGCCAGAGCCTCGAAGCCTTCCCTCGAGCACTTCTCTCTAGTAGCGTCTCGAAGTGCACTGATGAACAGCCAAAACTATCCCAAGTCTCCAAAAAGCCCTGCCTCCAGGTCTGGGCTCATTTATTTTTTAATTTTTTTAAATTTTTTTAATTTTTAATTTTAATTTTTTTATGTTTTTTTAAATTTTTCTTTCTCCTTTATTAATTTATTCTTGCTACATCTCAATGGTTATCCCATCCCTTGTATCCTCCCATTCTTCCCTCCCTCCCATTTTCCCCTTATTCCCCTCCCCTATGACTGTTCCTGAGGGGGATTACCTCCCCCTGTATATGTTCATAGGGTATCAAGTCTCTTCTTGGTAACCTGCTGTGCTTCCTCTAAGTGCCCCCAGGTCTCCCCCTCCAGGGGACATGGTCAAAGGTGAGGCACCAGAGTATGTGAGAAAGTAATATCCCACTCTCTACTCTATTGTGGAGAGTGTTCTGTCCATTGGCTAGATCTGGGTAGGGGTTTAAGGTTTACCGCCTGTATTGTCCTTGGCTGGTGCCTTAGTTTGAGAGGGACCTCTGAGCCCAAATCTGCCTATCATAATGTTCTACTTGTAGGCTTCTAGGACCCTCTGGATCCTTCTACTCTGCCATTCTCCCATGCTTCTCTCATCTAGAGTCCCAATAGAATGTCCTCCCCTCTGTCTCAGTTTCCTGGTAAGTGAAGGCTTTCATGGGACATGCCCCTTGGGCTAATATGCAGATATAAGTAAGTATATACCATTTGAGTCTTTCTGCTTCTGGGTTAACTCACTCATTATGATCATTTCTAGCTCAATCCATTTATCCACAAATTTCGGGAATTCCTTATTTTTAATAGCTGAGTAGTATTCCATAGTGTATATGTACCACAGTTTCTTTATCCATTCTTCTACTGATGGACATTTAGACTGTTTCCATGTTCTGGCTATTATGAATAAGGCTGCTATGAACATGGTTGAGCAAATTTTCTTGTTGTGTGCTGGAGCATCTTCTGGGTATATTCCAAGGAGTGGAATTCCCACCAGCAATGAAGGAGTGTTCCTCTCTCCCCACATCCTCGCCAGCAGGTGGTGTCGCTTGAATTTTTGATCTTAGCCATTCTGATGGGTGTAAGATGGAATCTCAGAGTTGTTTTGATTTGCATTTCCCTGATGATTAAGGAGGTTGAGCATTTCTTTAAGTGTTTCTCAGCCATTTGATATTCCTCTGTTGAGAATTCTCTGTTTAGATCCATGCCCCATTTCTCGATTGGGTTATTTGGTTTGGTGGTATTTAATTTCTTGAGTTCTTTATATATTTTGGATATTAGACCTTTGTCAGAAGTAGGGTTGGTGAAGATCTTTTCCCAGTCTGTAGGCTGTTGCTTTGTTCTCTTGACAGTGTCTCCTGCCTTACAGAAGCTTCTCAGTCTCATGAGGTCCCATTTATTCATTGTTGACATTAATGTCTGGGCTGTTGGTGTTCTGTTCAGGAAGTTGTCTCCTATGCCAATATGTTCCAGGCTCTTCCCCACTTTTTCTTCTAAGTGACTTAGTGTCTCTGGTTTTATGTTGAGGTCTTTAATCCGCTTGGATTTGAGTTTTGTACAAGATGACAAATATGGGTCCAGTTGCATTTTTTTACACATAGACATCCAGTTAGACCAGCACCATTTGTTGAAGATGCTATCCCTTTTCCATCGAATGGATAACATACTTGCAAAACGAATACAAGAGCACATCAAAGATATCATTCATCATGACCAAGTAGGCTTCATTCCAGGCATGCAAGGATGGTTTAATATATGGAAATCCATCAATGTTATCCATCATATAAACAAACTGAAAATAAAAAACCACATGATCATCTCTTTAGATGCCGAGAAAGCATTTGATAAAATCCAACACCCATTCATGTTTAAAGTTTTATAGAGATCGGGACTACAAGGCACTTTCCTCAACATAATAAAGGATATATATAGGAAGCCAATAGCCAAAATCAAAGTAAATAGTGAGATACTCAAGGAAATTCCTCTAAAATCAGGAACAAGGCAAGGCTGCCCACTCTCTCCATATCTCTTCAATATAGTACTTGAAGTTCTAGCTAGAGCAATAAGACAACAAAAGGAGATCAAGGGTATTCAAATGGGAAAGGAGGAAGTCAAATTATCCCTATTTGCAGATGATATGATAGTCTACATAAGTGACCCTCAAAATTCCACCAGAGAACTCCTACAGCTGATAAACACCTTCAGCAAATTGGCTGGATACAAAATTAACTTTAAAAAGTCTGTAGCCTTCCTATACACAAATGACAAGCTTGCAGAGGAAGAAATTAGGAAAACTACACCCTTCACATTAGCCACAAGCAATATAAAGTACTTAGAAGTTACTCTAACTAAGCAAGTAAAGGACTTGTTTGAAAAAATTTCAAAACTCTAAAGAAAGAGATTGAAGATGACATGAGAAGATGGAAGGATCTTCCTTGCTCATGGATCAGGAGAATTAACATAATAAAAATGGCCATCCTACCAAAAGCAATCTACAGATTCAATGCAATCCCTATCAAAATACCTACACAATTTTTTAAAGATATTGAAAGTTCAATTCTGAACTTCATATGGAAAAACAAAAAACTCAGAATAGCTAAAACAATCTTGTACAATAAAAAGTGCTCCGGAGGAGTCTCCATACCTGATCTCAAACTGTACTATAAAGCAATAGTAATTAAAACAGCATGGTACTGACACAGCAACAGGCTGGTTGATCAGTGGAATCGAATCGAAGACCCAGATATGAATCCACACACATATGGTCACTTGATTTTTGACAAAGAAGTCTGGGCCCATTTATATAGCTCCTCCCAGAGTCTGTTCATGAGATCTTTTCAGCTGGCAACAATCAAGCTCCCGCATGAGGTGGTCGGTCTTCTAGTGGATTAACCTCACCTGTTCTCTCACAAGACCATTCCAATCCTGCACTTGGGATCCTAAAAAACAGGTTTATCTCTCCTTCCTTGTTGATACTTTTTTATGTAGACATCCAAGCATTTGCTAGGTTTATAGTCCAATACAGTGAAATAATTAGGAAAAAGTACAATGTTCCCTGAATATTAGTAACTTATAACTCTTTAATCTCTTAGCACAGCATTAGCTTTTCTCACATCTGGAATCTTCATTGACCACGTCTCCTGAATGGGGAGACCTGGTGGCACTCAGAGGAAGGATAGCAGGCTACCAAGAAGAGACTTGATACCCTATGAGCATATACAGGGGGAGGAAGTCCCCCTCAGTCACAGTCATAGGAGAGAGGAGTAAGAGGAAATTGGGAGGGAGGGAGGAATGGGAGGATACAAGGGAGCGGATAACATTTGAGATGTAATATGAATAAATTAATAAAATAAAAATAAATAAATAAGACTGTAAAAAAAATACGAGCTATAAGGCTCTTCATTCTCTTAATCACTCTTACATGGATTATTACAACAGCATTCTCACTGCCTTCGGAGTCACAGTATTGTTCCTCCTCTTTTCCTTTACTTCACATTCATCTTTCTAAAATATTCTCTGATGATGGCTCCTTGGCATTCAAAATTCTTCTGTGATTGACCAGGACCCGCTAAGCTTCTATGCTCTTCCAGCTCTATGCCATTGCCTTCCATTATCTTGTTCCCATGCCTGAGACTACTGGAGTATGACCTATTTTAAGAATTTTGTTCTGTGGAATATCACTTTACCTTCCAGCTCAAATTGCCAACATTTTTTACAGACAGATTGCTTTAATGTGAGCAGGTTTTACTTATACTTCAGAGCACATTGAGGTGTTTATCACATGTATATAAGATATTCAACTTTTGAAAATATTTGTTTTCTTGCGGTACATGGAGAACTTCCTGTTGAACAAGGATTGTTATATTTATCATTATAATTTTGTCAAACTGAATTCTATTTCAAACACAGTAGTGAATTATTTTTAAGCTCAAGTATCATTTTATTATACTTATATATATTATAGAATAGTATTACATTTCAGTATTTTCATGTTTTTCCTAATTCAATTTATTTAATTCGATATATTTTTTTCATGCTTGCCTCTCTTCAGTCTCTTTCCAGATCCTTTCCAGTTAGCATATTACCCAACTTCATGTCCTATCTTTCTCAAAAACAAAACAAAATCATGAAAATCAATCAAACAAATAATAACAAAGAAAACCAATAAGACAAAAATGCCCAGACAAAAAGCACAAACACACAGACACACACCTCCAGCTCCCCCCTCCACAGACACACAAACAAACAACCAAAGAAACATAGATTCTTTTTTGCATTAGGAACTACTCCTAGTCATGGAGTCTGCCCTGAAATGTGGTTAATATATCCAGTGACAGTCCATTGAAGAAAACTGATTTTCCTTTTGATAGCAGGTATCAGTTATAAATAGTTTCTTGTCCAGGGTTGGGATTTTCTGTCCAGTGTATTCAGTGCTGAGATTTTGTCAAGCTTGAAACCATGCAGGTCATATGCGTGTTTTCATAGTCTCTGATTTCATTTGTGTATCAATCCTGATGTGTCTACAAGATGCTATCTCTCCTGCATCTTATAATATTTTCTCTTTCTCTTCCCTTTTGGTTCCTGAGCACTCTGGAAAGAGTTTCGTAAAAAAATCCCATTTAGGCCAAAGTGCTCCAAAGACTCTCACTTTCTGCATGTTGTCCAGTTGTGAATCTATGTATTTATGGTCATTTTCTGCCATAAGCTTCTATGATGAGGACTGAATGCTGCTCTGACCTCAAGATGAAGTAAACTTCAAGTAAATAAGCCATTGACCAAGAGTCCTGGAAGCCTGGCAACAGCCTACCTTAGGACCAACTCTGTGAGAATTACATGCACTAGAAAGATGATTTGTTGTTGTTGTTGTTGTTGTGCTAAAGAGTGAAAGACATTAGAACAACAACTCTTGGCTTTTTGGTATCTATATTACTCATTGACTTAGATATTTTCTGTCAAGGCTACATTTTATTCTAACATTCCAAATTGCCTTATCCTATTAGATACTTTTTAATCGGTGAGAAAACTGAGGTTTGGGGCTATTAATACCTAGCTCACTTATCACTGTCTTCTAATAGTGTGACAATCTTGCTTGCTAACATGACTTGATCTGGAATGAACTAAGAGTTATGCCTTTGTGCATTCTTAAAAGAGATTTTCTTTTGTTTTCATATTTAACATTTTTATTAACCATGACCACCTCACTTCCTAGTCTTTCAAGGCTGTCCCAACCCTTTTGACCTGCTCTAAAAAACAAAAAACGAAAAAGGAAGGAAACCAACCAAGTTTAATTTGTATTGCCTATATACTCACTGGTGCACAGTCAGTTTCTCAGAGATCAGCTCATTATAGTAAACTAAGTGCTTCCCCACCTGCACTCCTGCCAGAAACCATGAGTTGTAGAGATCTGTACTTCAGCATCCTTATCACAATTATTAAGAGTTCTCTTCAGCGGAAGGAGGTTAGGCTTTGGGAGTTTTGCATAGAGTAGAGTTTGTCACAGAAACCTTTTCTTGATTAGGTTAAATGAAAAGGGACGACCCATTCTAAATGTAGGTATCACCTTCTTATAGTAACACACATATAAAATAACCTCAGGAAAAAAAGATATATTGCTTTTTCCATGCATGATTTCAAGTACTGCTAGTGAGTTCTACTCTTTCACTGCTGCTGCTAATCTAGCTGCTACTGCCATTCATTGTTCAAATCAGAACTCAGCTCTTTCTTCAGCTATACAATGTGGACTGAAGACCATTGTCTCTTCATAAGTCCTTCAGGTTTTCTGCCCAAGATTGACACTGTTGAGACATCCACATATGTAAAACGAGCAGCTATTGGTTCTTAATCTCCTATTATGAAGATAAACATTGCTGGAGTACTGAGATCACATTAAGTAAGACATTCTAATAGATTACCTTTTAATATATATTAACACCACCAGTTCTTTTCCTCTATAGGATATGACTAATGTACTCTGTTTCCAAGTCATATCATCAAATAAATTTTGTTTTCATGGAATATCAATGCTATTCCAGATGTTGTGCCTGGCCGCTCACATTTGCTTTTACTTATCAGTGTGGCCCTTTCAGTACACAAAGTTCCAGAGGTGAAATGTTTTTCCAAAGTCATATATACTAAGTAAAAATATCTTACCTGGTTGGTTCTAGAACTCCTTTTGTCTTACATTAAATAATACAGTTGTCTTATAGGAGCTGTCACTGTCTCCTATTTCTGTTTTTAGGTATGACATGATCACCAGTTTGCTGGGCTCTATCACGAAGTCTATGCAAGAGCAAGTAAAGGTTGACCAAAGGATTTGTATGTCTCATGGAGTATTTGAACTTTTCCATGGGTATCTAGTGAAAACACTCAAGTCCAGAAGGGAAAAGATGGGAGAAATGCTTTGATAAGTCGTTTTATGATTTCTACAAATGACATGTTGGCAAGTTAGGCTTGAGCTAAGAGATGTTCAGGGGTTTGTCTAATGTTCATCCATTACCTCTTGAGCAAACTTCCCAACAATATGCAGTTCATTACAGCCTTCCATGTATCTCTTTAAACCAATGTAAAAATTGTGGCTACTATTGTCCACAGGCCCATAGTTTATCCTCTGACCATCATGGGGATAAAAGGCACTTCAACAAGAAAAATGATGGTTGTACTTCTCAATCTTATTACATCAGCTTAAGAGATGCTGAGGTACAGCACTTAGGTAGGTGTATAGAATATGTCTCTCCTTTACAACAGAATCAATACCTATCCACTAGCAATGGCTACAAAGTACCTTTTAAAACTAATAATTGTAGAATGGCTGAGTCCTTCATAATAAAAATCTTTAAATCCTTTATAAAATTCCTCTGTAAAGACATATTCCTGGGGAGACCTATAATTATTGAAAGGCGAGGGGAGAGCATCAGGCCATTTCACATAAACATGGATGGTGCAAACTTCAGCCAAGAAGCTGGGGGTAGATGAATAAAACCCAAATGAGAAAATGAACCAGGATCAATTTTTCTTTGCAATGTATTTTATTGTATACAAATGATAAAGCATAAACAGTCTCTGATTTCCCTCTAGACTCTGCTGTTTTTCTTTCTAATTTTTTTTTCTTCAACTAAAGCTATGTGGCTGACATTGAATTGCAAATTTAGTCCTTCAAATATGCATGCCACATTCAGGCTTCCTACACTCTTTTTGTGTCAGTTAACCCTATTTTTTTTTGACTACTGCTTCATTCCCCTGAATATGTTGGCACTTAGAATTTTCTATTATATCTATGCTATCTTAAAAATAGTAGTGGTGGGGATAACTATACTCCTTTGATGTTTACTCAAAATACTGGGTTATTAATTCAGATGTAGAATGAAAAATAGAATATAGTAAGATACTTTATTAATATTTTAATATTTATTACATGTTAAAATAATAGTAATTTTAGATATAGAGTGAAACATACTGCTACCCCTAACTCTGTTTCATTTTTGCTTTAGCAATATGGCTATTTGAAAAAATATCTAGACCCAGGCGGATTGGCTCAAACTATGGTACCAACCAAGGACAATGCGTGCAGTAAACCTAGAACCCCTATCCAGATCTAGCTACTGGGCAGCACATTCTCCACTATTGTGTGGAGCACAGGGACTGGCATGAACTATGGTGCCCCCTATTAGACCACTTCCCCTTGGTGAGGAGACCTAGTGATACTCAGAGGAAGGGTAAGCAGGCTACCAAGAAGAGACCTGATAGTGGGTGACAAGGTCCCCTTCGGTCACAGACCTAGGGGGGGGTAAAAGATGAAAGAGGGAGGGAGGTGTAATGGGAAGATACAAGTGAGGGGATAACAAATAAGATGTAATCTGAATAAATTACTTAAATAAATAAAATAAATAAAAAAGTTTAATTGGTTTTTACATGACTTTTCTTTTTTGATGTTTATACTAGCCAGCTTCTCTGGTCTTTCTTCTCCATTTTAGAGAGAAGGAAGAAGGGAAGAGGGGAAAAATAAAAGAAACAGGATAAGATAGAAACACACAGAACCCAGAGTTATCTGATCTACTGATAACATTGGACAACAGTATCAAGTATATACTATGGTTTCAATGCACGAGACCCTCTAAAATTCATGATGGGGTACCAATACTCCAAGTTGATAAATTAATTGTGGTATTATGACTATATGATTTTCTCTTATTTCTCTACATTTCAGAGATCTTTCATAGATGATACTGAATGAACAAGAATTCATTCCATTCTTAATTTTTAATTCTTCTTTACTTTTATAAACATATGATCAGCTATATTGGGCCCACTGGCCACTGTTTGTTGATTCCTCTTCTAGAGTCTTATGAAGCAAATATCCTTGATCTTGTACTATAATTGACTAAATCTTTCTAACTAATCAGGACTATGCCTGCTCTTCTTTACTACTTTTCTATGTTTACTCTCTCTAATTACAGCATCATTATCATCCAACACAAGCAATAACTGTAGTGAGTCAACTTTCTCCAAACTGAAACCTTCTTTACTAGAGCAAGGTTCCTTAAGACTCAAGAAGTGAGATGTTATTCCTGAAGAGATCACATAATGACTACAGGACAGAGACATCAGCCCTGGACTGATCATCAACTGCACTTTCTGCTGGCTACCTCTCGTAATGTTGGAAGGTGCTATAGAGACTGAAAGGGAAGAAAGAAACATCAGTGGATTTACTCTGTGCTGAATTCTCTAAGTCATAATATTCACCTTCCTGAGAAAATCTACCAAATGGTGCAATTGTATAAGACTGTTTACATGGCCAAGCAACTCCTCTTTTGATAAGTGTAAGGCTTGTTCCACATAAGAGATTGTATGACTACTCCTATAAATATGGTCAAACTCTTTAGCTAGGGATATCATGGCCACTAAGGGAAAGATTACTGGCATTGTTCTTCCAAATGTTCATGTTGTAAAATTGCTTTCTAAATATTTGTGTTTATTGTCTTAGATTAGGTCTCCTCTCAACCTTGGTCAGAGAGGCTTCTTATTGCAGGGTAGAGTAGTTAAGGAGGAGATTCATAACTGTTTCAAGTACTCAGAATAAGCACTGGTGAGTGATAAGCCATAGATAGGACTAACTTTAATAAAATAATACTTAAAGTGGACTAAGGAAGTAAATAAAACTTACCTGAATAAAGAAGTGAACAAGTCTCAGGAAACTACTGAACATGTACATGATCCATAAAGTCACTGCCTCTCCTAGCATACAGAACATTAAAGATTGCTGCAGGAAGAAGACTTGCTTACTTCACCTGTGAAGCTGTCTCAGGTCTCTCAGGGACATGCAAGGATGCAGCTTTCTTGAATCATTAGCTATGGTGCAGTGGTCCAGCTGCTCTGAAGTTTCTCATGCTCCAGTAAGTTACATTTCACTCATGGTAACAACCTCAATAACCTCACTGGTTTTCCAAAATGGACATTGATGTAGTTGTTTCTTTAGTAGGGTTGTTCTAAGTGTTTCAACGGATTGAATAAACATTAGTCCATATCAACCGAGGAAAAGTCTCACACCCAGTAACACAGAGATCTGCTTCATCTAAACATCCAATCTGTGTTCAGATGATATCTCCCAATTGAATCAAATTTGTCAACTTTATTGAGTTTTCTACCAAACTAAAATCCAATTAAGATTGTCATATTTAATGTGCTTGATATTTCCATTAGGTCTACTTTAGTCTACAGAATTTCTCCTTCCACTCTTGTTATGCTTGTTTTTTTGGTTAAAATGTTTGGTTATGCTTGAGGTATTTCTTACACTCATCAAGTCTAGAGATCAAAGAATTTTACCTAAGCATGTAGTTATTAGAACACCCAGGTTACCAACGAATGCCTCCCTGCAGTAGTCGTAGTCTCGACCTTTGCACAACATACTATTCTCTATTTTTACCACGTGGCTTCATCCTGCCAATGATGGAAGAGCTTATATTCTACTTTGTATAGAGTTCATGCTATTTAGGTTTTTAAAACAACCAAGTCATTTATCATGTAGAGTTTTCTACAATGTATATTTTTCTGATTGTGTAGTTAGCCTATAATTTCTTCACTATGTTTCTTGAAATCATAGTATTATCTTTGGAAAGCTGATTGTGCTCAAATTAATAGTCCAGAGACTTCCTACTGCACTCCGGGGACACATAGTCTTTCACTGGTCTACTCTTATTAGAGGATTTCATATGAGTGTTAGAAATATTGATATCTCCTTTTCCTGCCCAACTTTTCCTGTTCACGCCACACACATCTCAAATTCATAGCTTCTACACACATACACACTCACACAACATACACACACACACACAAACACACACACACACACACACACCCTCTCTCTTCTGATTTCTATTGAGTCCAGTAATTGTTGCCCCTACTTGCATTTGTTTGCTGCAAATTCTAAATTAGGGATTAGAATATTGTCCTTGAAAAACAACAACAATAATAAACCCCTACTTCAATCAGCTTTCTGTTGCTGTGATAAAACACTATGAACAAAAGCAACTAACAAAGGAAAGGGTTGATTCCTTTATACTTGCACACAACAAACTATCATTGAAAGAAGTCAGAAAAGAAACTCAAAGTGAGGATATGGTGTTAGAAACTGAAGCAGAAGTCATGATGGAGTGAAGCTTTTTGACTTGTTCTCCATTGCTTACTCAGTCTAATTTCTTATACCACACAGTGCCACTTCCCTCGGGGTGGTACCATCTAAAATTGGCTATGCCCTCCAACATCAATCACCAGCTAAGAAGTGCTCAAGAAGGTTTTCTATAGGCCAGTCTTATAGTGTCATTTTCTCAATTGTTTCCTCTTCTCAGATAATTTTACCTGGAATAAAGTTATTGACAATATCTAATCAGGAAATACCCTTAAAATAATACATTCATGATTTTAGATGCACTAAGATAGGAAAGATGTTTTCTTCAAGGCTGTCAAATACAAATAGCCAAAACACTAAGAATGTAACATTTCTATAATTCCTGATGGTATCATGGTTTTTCTTGCTATAGGTAATCTAGTGTATATATGTGTAATAATATAAATATATATGTAAAAAATAAAAAATGTTTAATTAAGAAAAAAGAAAAAAGCTAAAGCACACACACACTCACCGGAAATCTTCCAGACCTTTGTCACTGTAACCATGGATACACACCTACTGAGGGTTTTAAACATATGTTATTTCTTAGAAAGCAGTCTTTAAAGTTATGGCACAAAACAGTTGTTTACAAATAAAAGTAATAATAATTCAACCCACCAAAACAGTAATAATAAAAAGTTAAAAAGAAAACCAACAGCAAAACAAACAATAATAATGGCTTCAACAAAACAATCTGCAAGTCTTATTCAGGCATCCATGTTGCTGATAGTATTTGAAGTAACATCCTATCCTGTAGTAGCTTCTTGGCTGTCTGTATAGCACCAGTCACACATGCCTTCCAAGTGAGCAGGATTTAAGTACAATTCGACAGCTGTTGATGTTTTCAAGATGCAAGAGTCATTATTTCACCTCTAGTGATATCTTACAGGTCCCATTTTTGTTGTGGTCCTCATGTTTTACGGTTGAATAAGACTGTTGATAACTTCTCTCCTTGACATTTTGCACAGCACCTACCAACATTATGAAAGCTAGCATTGCGAGTCATGGGAGACTTTTTTTTATTAGGAATTTTAAAATCAGGACTAGCCCTATTTCCCATCCCATGATGAGAATATTTAGTATTTTCTGTAATAATTTTTGAAGTGATAAAGATCAGTTACCATATTCTACATTGTTTGGGTGGCCTGTAAGATCCACAGACTCACACCTTGATGCCAAGTATCACCACTAGGCACTGAGGTTGTGTTAAGATAACTATGGCTCCTGGGAGTTCAGTATCATTCTGCATCAGGTAATTGCAACACACACACACACACACACACACACACACACACACACACACACACACACACACGTGTGTGTGTATTATGTGTATGAAGCTAGTAAATATATGTGTATACATTATATATATGAAGTTAATATATATGTATATACTTAATATATCCATATGTATGCATTAAGTAACTTCATAAAATTATTGGTTTTCCTATGGCTTTCTCAAACATCTTAGTGTCCTTACTCACTCCTAACCACTTTTTCCTGTGTATTATCCTTCCTTTGCAATTAAGTCATCCCTTCCCCTCTTTATAGCACTAGTCTTGTCTTGCTATCCCTCTCTCTAGCCTGCTCTTTTGCTTATACTCACACGATCTTTTCTACATTTGTAAGTCTTTAAAGTGATGTTAAGAATGGAATGGAGCTTGTGAATCATTTTCTGTCTTGGAGCGATCTCTTTCAAGACTGAGCCAGTGTCTTATACAAAATTAAAAAAAAATAAACAGTTCTATTTTTTCCTGGTAAAGAATAGGCATTAATTAAATACTTATGGAAGGAAGAAAAAACAAAGTAACAATGAAGATGTTTAGGCCAAAAAGGAAGAAATAAGACATGGAAGTAAGTAGATAGGAAGGAAAGGAGTTAAAGAACAGCAAAGAGAGAGAGAAGGAAAGTATATGAACTTTCTTTTGATAGAATTAATTATTACCAGGGTACTGTTCTCATTCACTTTATATTTCTAGCTCTTAAATAAAATACTAAAATAACTATAATCATTAAATGAAAAGCCCATATTATCCTAAGAACTTCATTATTTGCCAAAATATCATCTTAAATTATATCAAGTTCACAAAATGTATAAAATTAGGTGTATTTTCTAAACCATTTTTTTAATGAATGGAAAGATGAAGTTTCATGTCCATGGTTATTAAGCTGTCTGAAGCAGAATTTCTTCCCTGAGTATTCCCTGACTTTCTTGGGATAAAAATCCAGAAAATATTCATCTAATGAGTGATTGAGGTCTCAACTCAAGTGATTGGAATATGGTAGCTACTCAACATATACTATGACATCATAATTAACTTTAGGCTCATCTTCAGGGCTTTAAAATAGGTCTCCTGTTGAGGAAGACCACTCATACATTTAGCAACATATCACTGTGGTTGTTGTTCATATGTTGTTTGTGTATTTTACGATTGTCTTTAAGGTCCACTAGCAAGCATCTTCATTCACGTGTATTTCCTCACAGTGCTGTCACTCCTGCCATAGTTTTCACTCCAGAGCCAGCTAAACAGTAGATAAAGTAAAACGGCCTGTGTCACTTGAGTGATGCTTAATCTAGAAGTATATTTATGCCAAAGAAGCATTAGACTGACTGGTGAATCTCCAAGCACCAGTTCAATTATTAATAGTACAGAGAGAGGACACCTCAGGAAAACCAATTAAACACCACATGTTTTCACTTTCAAACTATAAAATTGGTGTGATTGTCTCTCTCCCCATAATACTCAGGTATATGGGGAGGGTCGATCAGGATAACGCAAGTCATAAATTTCAGCAGAGACACAAGGTTTTATTATCTCAGTTACACTGTATTCCTCTGTCTCCCTGCCATATTTTATCACCTTCTGGTTTAGGGGAGCACTCAATATTCACTGAATGATTTTTCCTAAATCAATAATATAAACAAAGAAAACAAGATGATCTAGTAAAACAGACTCAGGAAATTAACTCTCGAGGTGTGTACATATTGTCTCGGAGAGGTAGGCTGATATAATATGACACTAACCCTCTAAATCAGAGAAGAATTTGCCAGAAAGCTTGTAAGCAAAGGCATTTTCTACAATTCACTGTAGTGCAGCAATTCCCAGGAGATAATGCCATTAATACTTGACTTCAAATTAAAAGACATATGCTTTTTTCCTCCCTTAAAATCAGAAGCAAAGAAACATGTCCCATTTTCTTTCCTAAATGAACACAAAAGCTTTTAAAGTGATAAAAAAAATTACCTACACTTGATCAAACAGCCACCTGCATCTGATATAGTTAAGTGTTGCTCTTGTAGCTTTTTATATTATTTTTATTGTCGGTTGAGGAAAATGCATAAATTCAAAAGAGGGCCTTGGAAGGGTCACATTATTTCTGCTGCCAATATCCTGAAACTTGATCTCACTTTTACGGTGGCCCTAAAACTGTGTCTTCACCTTTAGTAGAATTTGAAATGAAGCCTGGGAAAGTATTTATAATTATTTATGCACTAGGCTTTGCCTTTCCCTCCTCCTCACTTACATGACGCTTGTGAAGAAGTGACATTATAGAACCTCAAATAGAGGAATCACTATTGTATTCAGCATTTATATTACCCTCTATTATTGTAACCATTTTGTTAATTATGTAAAATGGTGGATCAGAGAGAGAGATTAGAAAAATCTTAGTATTCAGAGGGGGTAAGTTCTGAATATGCTTTTGGTGAGAGCATGATGGTTACAAACACCAAATGGCATGCCATATGAAACAAGCACAAGATGGACTTTCCAAAGACACAGTTAAGATAAGGGGAGATGACATGGTCTGCACAAATATTCCAGTAGCTTCAGAACTAATCTCATAGCGATGGTTTCTTTGCATTTAAGAGAGAGTGCAGAAGAGAGGTTTGCTGATAATGCTCTTTAGGGACTATGCTGATATTACCATCTGAAGTCTGAAGATAAGGCAGCCGTGAGGAAAGAGCCCAGATGGGATTTAAAGTGTATATGCTTGTGCCTGGACAGTGGGGTAAACAAGGTAGTGTCCCATTATCCATGGGGATACATGCTGAGATTCTGTATGGATACCCCAAATCACTCACCATACACAGCTCTCTCTCTCTCTCTCTCTCTCTCTCTCTCTCTCTCTCTCTCTCTCTCTCTCTCTCCCCCTTCCTCCCTCCCTCCCTCTCTCTCCCTCTCTCTCTTCCTCTCTCTCTTCCTCCCTCTGTCTCCCTCCCTCCCCCTCCCCCTCCCCCTCTCTATCTCCCTTCCTCCCCCTCTGTGTTTATGTATGTGTTTGTAGTAACTGTGATGGTTAATATTCATTGTGAACTTCATTATATGTATATGTGCCTAGGAGGTAATTATGCACTTCAAAGTGTGTCTACAGTGGAGTTTCCAGAGAAGATTGGTGTGTGTCCTTCAGTAATGGAGGGATGATCACCTGAGAATGTGGGCAGCACCATTTAGTACTTTGTGATGTTTCGATAGAGACACATTTAGAAGAGAAGCTAGTGGAGGAGTACAAGTTCTGCTTTCCCTGAACTAGTGTTTACCAATACTACTACCATCCGCATACTACAGTTTCTTTGACCTTTACAAATTTGACTCAAAAGCAGATATTTCACATCATTTTCAAGTGTTCAGCATAAACTGGGGTCACCCACCTGCTCACTCCCCAGATATACCTTCCCTCTGTTGTCCTTCAAAAAGAACAGGCATCTAAGAGACAACAAGCAAACATGACAAAACAAGATATAAGACAAGACAGAAGTCCATGCTATTGAAGCTGGACAAAGCAACCCAATAGGAGGAAGAGAAACTGAATAGCAAGCAAGAGTCAGAGACACGCCCACTTCCAGTCTTAGGAGCCCACAAAAACCACAAAGCAAAAGGCCAGAGCCACAATATGTACTCAGAGTCTCTGGCACAACCCAAGGAAGGCCTCGTGGTTGGTGTTTCAAGCTCTGTGAGCCCATATGAGACCTGTTATGTTGAATTAGTGTGCCATGTTCTCCTGAAGTTCTTCATCCCCTCTGGCTCCTACAGTCTTTCCTCCCTCTCTTCCGTGGGTACCTAGAGCTCCAAGGAAAGGGAATGAATGAAAACCTCCAACATAGAATCTCTCTGCAAAGTGTCTGGCTGTGGGTTTCAATGAGCTATGTGGATTCTGTCCTTAGCAAGGGGCTTTGCTGAGAGGGGGGGGGGCGGGGGGAGGGAGGGAGAGAACCTCTGTTTTATCATCAGCCTGGGTTGCTTGGGAATCTGGATAAAACCCCATCAGGCAAAAACTTAACCATATGTAACCCAGTCTCACCACTGGAAGCCTTGGTACAGTTCAGACTCCATATCCTCCATTACTAGAAGTCCTCACTAGTACTACCCTCATAGATTCTAAGAAGTTTCTAGTGAATTCAATTTCCACTCCATGTACCAAATGCTCCCCATCCCCAATTCCAGCTGTCTCTCACCTCACTCTCTTGCTGAACTCCTCCATGCCACAAGACACCTGCTGCTCTGTCCCAACTTAACCCCAATCTACCTGAAAAGTGTATTTCCTCTTCTCAGGGAGATCCATCTATATCCTCAGAACCCCTCCTCTTTCTTTAACGTCTCTAGGCCTGTGGATTATAAATTGAGGATTATAAACTTAACAGATAATATCCAGTTATAAGTGAGCATATAGCATACTTGACTTTCTGGTTCTGGGTTAAATCACTGAGAATATTTTTTCTAGTTGCTTCCATTTGCCTGAAAATTTAATAATGTCATTTTTTAAAACAACGGAGTAATACTCCACTGTGTAAATGTACCATGTTTTCATTATTTATTCTTCCATTGAGGGGCATCTAGATTGTCTCCAGTTTCTGGATATTATGACTAAAGCCACAATGAATATACATAAACAGGTGTCTTTGTAGTAGGATGAAGCATCCTTTGGGTATATATCCAAAGTGGTACACCTGGGTCATGAGATATAAAAATAATCATAATATTCTGAAGGAATTACCATATTTATTTACAAGGTGACTGTACAAGTTTGCCATCCCACCAGTGTAGAACGGGTATGGCACTTGATCCATATCCTCACCAGCATGAGCTGTCACTTATGTTATTAATCCTAGCCATTTTGACAGATGCAAAGTAAAATCCCCAAGTAGCTTTGACTTGTACTTTCCTGATGGTTAAGAATGTTGAACATGTCTTTAAGTGTTTCTCAGTCATTTGAGATTCCTCTGTTGATAATTTTGTGTTTAGATTTGTACTCCAAATTTAAAGTGGATTATTTGGTTTTTCAATATCTAGTTTCTTGTGTTCTTTACATCCTTTGGATATTAGTTCTTTATCTGAGTTTGTAAAAATCCTTCCCTATTCTATATTCATCTGCTTTGTCTGATTAATGGTTTCCTTTGCCTTACAGAAGCTTCTCAGATTCATGAGGCCCCATTTATTAGTTGTTGATATTAGTGACTGCACTATGGGTGTTCTGTTTACAAAGTACTTTACTGTGTCAGTTAGTTCAGTGGACTTCCCCAAGTTTTGCTACTATCAGGTTTAGTGTGTCTGGATTTATGTTGTGGTCTTTTATCCACTTGAACTTGAATATTAAATATGCATCTATTTGTATTTCTCTTCATTTAGATACCCATTTGATAAACACTAATTATTGAAAATTCTGTACTCTTTTCAATGTGTATTTCTGGATATATAAAAAATGTGGTGTCTATGTGTATAAATTTGTCTGGGTCTTCAATTTGACTCTGTTGATTAACATGTTGGGTTTTATGCCAATATGTGGTTTTATTACTATAGCTCTATAGTGCAAATTGAAATCAGGAATGATAAAATCTTTGGAAGTTCCTTTATTGTACAGCATTGTTTTAGATATTCTGGGGTTTTTTTCATATAAATTTGTGATTTTTTCCTTTAAAGTTCTATAAAAAATTGCAATGGGATTTTATTGGGGATTATTTTCCTTCTGTGGACTGATTTTGGTAAATGACCATTTTTACTATGTCAATCCTACAGATCCATGAGGGTGGGTGATATTTTCAACTTGTGATTTCTTCTTCAAATTTCTCCTATCATATTTTCAAAACCAGATATTCTTTCTTCCATCCCTTATATTCTATAGGTGAAATTGGTCTGTATAGTTCCTGTTAAAATTTCTAAATTTTTCATTTCCAGAATTCTTTTAGTTTGTGTTTTCTTTATTGCTTTTATCCCATTTTTCATCTCTGGAACAGTTTTATTAATTTTCTTTTACTGTTTTTTTGGGGAGGGCATTCTTTATGGTATTTACTCATTTCCTCTGATTGTTTGCTTGTGTTTTCCTAGATTACTTTAAGGGACTTACTCATTTGCCCCTATGGAACTCTATCATCGTAAACCTGGGTTAAGGTCTTTTTCTTGTCCTTATCTGTGTTGGAATATTATATTCAGGGCTTGCTGTGGTTATACTGCCATGACTATAAATGAATGTGTTCTTCGTCTTCTAGGCATCTGTCTCTGGGGTGATTATAGATCTAGCTGCTGAATTTTGGATTTGTCTTTGATGGGTGAGTGTTTTGTTCCTTCATTCATGTTTCCTCTCTGAATTTTCAGAGAGTGTGTTGACTGTCTGTTGCTTGATCTTCTCTTCAGCTTGACTCTGTGCTCATAGCGAGTACTTCCTGCTGTTGGAGGCTAGGAAAATGGAGGCCGGCGATCCACAGGAGGCATCTAGAATTGGAAGGGATGCTACTCCTGGTATGCTCTTGCAGCCTGGGGAGAATACCGTGGATTTGATCTGGTGAAACAAGGAAAGTGGAGACAGTCCACAGGCAGCATACCTGGTCTTCTGGCAAGTGTGGTCAGTGGTTGAGCAGATGTCTACCTGAGTTGAGTGCTGGGATACAGTGACAAGTCAGGGAGTGGAAATTATTGGGGACTGGTTTGTTGGATCCACAGGAGGCATAGACAATGAGAAGAGGAGGCTGCACCTTCTATTCTGTGGCAGCGCTAGAGATAATCCTGAGTATTGGATCTGGAGAAGCAAAGGGGCAGAGGAGAAAGTCTGTAAGCAATCTTCCTCCAAAATATCTCTTTTGTTGTATTTTTATTAATATACTCTCGTATATTACATCCAGACTGCAATTTCCATCCCTCTACCTCCTCTTTCCCTATACCCTAACTGCTCCCTCCCCATTCCTCCAATGTTTCCCTTCAGAAAAGGGCAGAACTCCAAGGAATAACAATAATGCATGGCATATGAAGTTTCAATAAAACTGGGATCCTTCCCTAATATTAAGAGTGGACTAGGCATAACAGACAAGAGTCCTGAAAGAAGGCAAAAGTATCAGAAATAGCCTCAGTTCCCCCAATTAGGAGTCCCATGAAACCATCAAGCTACAAAACTTAAACCCATATAGTCTCTGTGATAGTCGGTTCAAACTCAATCAGCCTTTCCGAGTTCAGGTTTCTTAATTCTATGGCAAGAAAATCTACAGAATCAAAAATCTTATTATAGTTGATGTGAAGGCATATGAATGTAATCCAATAACTCAGAATAAGGTGAGAGTGTTATGAGTTCAAAGCAATATTATGCTAAATGGAAAGATGTCACTTTAAAAATAAATTCATTCATTTTTATTTCATATATATGGCAGGTTTTTTTCTGTCTATATTATGTGTGTGTGTGTGATGTGCATGCAGTGCTCATAGCTGGCAGAAGATGGAAAGAAGCAATGAGTTAAATGAGATTAACAAATAAAGCAAAGTGGATATAGAATTGGAATAGAGCATTCTTAACTAAAGTATTCTCATAAGCTATCAAGACACCATTCGGCTCAATATCAGTGTGTAAGAGTGTCACTGTGGTAGAATCAAATGGTCATAGGGAAAAATGACATAAAAATGAGATCAAATTATGAATAAGATGCTCTGCCAGGCTATATACAAAATCAATTAAGAAGTTATGCCTTGTTTGCTTTTTAAAAATCACAGTCCTTTATAGGTTTGCCTATTTTATCTTTGGTTTTAGAGAAGTTCAACATTAAATCATTTTAAAAAATAATGCTACTAAATGAAATGATTTGGATAAAGGAAAAGAAGCAAGCAGAAAACAGTTAATGGTTTAGTCTGGGCAAATGTAGAAGTTGGAGGATGGCTGCAGGACTGCAGAATAAATTTGGAATGTATTCCCAGTCTGCATGATGAATACACAGGCCATGTGTTTTATCTTTCTCATTTCCTCTCTTGCCGTTGTCCTTTGCAATTTGAAGATGCCCCTTCTGATGGCAATTGCTGTGTTCTTTGCAGCTGTGGTTGAAGAAAGAGACTCAAGGGAGCATGACTTATCATCTGAGTCAGAAGGCAGCTTGTAGAGATGAGTCTGTAACACAGATGAGGAGGCCTTTCTTCACACCTCTGACATTTCCTTCCTTACCAGCTTCCTCCTACTTGCAGCATTCAGTAACTCTGTCCTAGTCCGTGATAGTAACCTAAAAGGCTAGAATTCCAGAAGCAGGTTCATGAAAGGAGTCATGGTATTGGCAGATGACATTGTGAAACACTATTAAAGACAATTAAGTTTAGAATGGAAAGATGCTTTGTTCAAATTGTGCTCTTTTTATCCATAATGTACCGTACTATAGCTACATGAAAGTATTAATTTTATACAATTTTGAGCAAAATTAATGTATGTATATGTTTCAAATCCCTCCCTTTACAGTGGATATATAAACACATAGGTTACCTATCCACTACTGCCATTCATCAAGTTTCATGAGCCCTTCATTCTGAGGGAATGTTTATCTCTGTTGCTAAGGTGTATTTCGTGTATGCTGCAGAATGATGGATCTTGTTTTCTTATTCACTCTGAGCATAAACATGAAAGATGTTCCACCACAAGGACACTTGCTCAACTATGTTTTTAGCAGCTTTATTCATAATAGCCAGAAACTGCAAACAACCTAGTTGTCCCTCAACAAAAGAATGGATAAAGAACAGGTGGTACATTTGCACTATGTAATACTACTCAGCTATTAAAAAAGTATCTTGAAATTTGTAGACAAATGGATGGAACTAGAAAAGATCATCTTGTATGACTTAACACCAATACAAAAAGAAAATCATGGCATGTGTAGACTTATAAGTGAATACTATCCATAAAGTACAGAACAGCCATTCTACAATCTACAGACTCAAAGAAGCCAACGGAGGCCCAAGGAAAGATGCTGAATCTTGCTCTGAACAAGAAATAAACTAGATATCTGAAGTAGACTGAGGGAGGAAAGTGGGTAGGAGAGGAGTTGGGAAAAAGTTGTGTGGAGAAGGAGGTAGCTGGTAGTGAGGGAAGACCAGGAGAGAGAATGGAAATCTAATAATGGTCATCTCTGAGACAAGGGAAGCTCCAGGGAATCTATGGGATTACATTAGCTGAGACTTGTATCAATGGGTGGTCAAGGAGCCTGAAGTTGCCACCTCCTATAACCAGGTGAGACTTCTAATTGAGAATTGAGAATATATCCCTTAAAACCATATACCCAAAATTATATTACCTACAAGAAATGTAGAGGTAAAGATGGAGCACAGATTAAGGGGAATAGCAAAGTAATGACTGGTCCAACTTGAGACTCACTCATAGGAGAAATCCAAGCCCTATCAGTATTAATGATACTCTGCTATGTTTGCAGACAGGAACCTAGCATAACTGTCTTCTGAGAGGCTTCATCCTGTAGCTGTTGGAATCAGATAAAGAAAACCACAGACAAACAATCAGCCAAGATTCAGGAGTCTTGTGGAAGAGTGAAAGGAAGCATAGAAGGAGCTGAAGTGGTAAAGGAAACAAAAAGAAGACATACAGAGTCAACTAACCTGGGCCCATGAGGGCTCAAGACCACTCTGCTTTCCAAACCTTACAAAGTATCAGCCAGAAAAATAGAATTTTAGACCAATATCACTCATAAATATTGATGCAAAAATACTCAATAAAATACTTGCAACTGAATACAAGAACACATCAAATATATCATCTACTGTGATCAAGTAGGCTTCATGACAGGGATGAAAGGATGGTTCAATATATAAAAATTCATAAATATAATTCATATAAACAAACTGAAAGAAAAAGTAATCACATGATTATCTCATTTTATAGAGAAAAAAACCATGACAAAATCCAATACCTCTTCATGATGAAAAGTCTTGGAGTGATCAGTTGATTCAAGGTCCATACATACATAAACATAGTAAAGGCTATACACAGCAACCTGACATCAATGTCAAGTTCAATGGAGAGAAACTCAAAACAATTTCCTTGAAATCAGGGACAAGACAAAGCTGCCCACTCTTTTCCTATCTCTTCAATATAGTACTTGAAATTCTACTTAGAGCAATAAAACAACTAAAGGAGCTCAAAGGGATACAAATTGGAAAGGAATACATCAAAGTATCACTTTTCCTAGAAAATACTATACATAAGCAATCCCGAAAATTCTACCAGGGAACTCCTACAACCGAAAAACCCCTTTAGCAATGTGGGTGCCTACCAGATTAACTTTAAAAACCCAGTAACCCTTTTGTATGCAAATGAGAAACAGGCTGAGAAAAAATTAGGGAAACTACACCTTTCACAGCAGCTGCAAATAATACAAAATATCTTAGTATAACACTAACCAAGTGAGTTAAAGGCCTGTATAACAGGAAATTCTAGTCTCTGAAGAAATAAATTGAAGAAAATACAGAAAATGGAGGGATCTCCCATGCTCATGTATTGGTAGGATAAACAGAGTAAAAACAGCATCTTACCAAAAGCAATCTACAAATTCAGTGCAATCCCCATCAAAACACCAACACAATTTTTACAGACATTTCAAGAACAATTCTTAATTTCATATGGAAAAAAAACACAGAATAGCTGAACCAATACCTGGGCCCCAATCCACCCATCACAATGTTCTTCTTGTAGGTTTCTAGGACCCTCTGGATCCTTCTATTTCCCCATCTCCTATATTTCTCTTACCTAGAGTCTCAGTAGGATGTCCTCATATCTATCCCAATCTCATGGTAAATGAAGACTTTCGTGGGACGTGCCTTTTGGGTCGTGCCCAATTATATTGCCCAATTATAAGTGAGTATATATCATGTGAGTCTTTCTGCTTTTGGGTGAACCCACTCATTATGATCATTTCTAGTCTCATTCATTTGTCCACAAATTTAGAGATTTCCTTATTTTTAATAGCTGAGTAGTATTCCATAGTGTAAACGTACCACAGTTTCTTTATCCATTCTTCAACTGAGGGACATTTAGGCTGTTTCCAGGTTCTGGCTATTATGAATAAGGCTGCTATGAACATAGTTGAACATATGTTCTTGTTGTGTGGTGGAGCCTTTTCTATTCCAAGGAGTGGAATAGCAGGGTCTTGAGGAAGTCTTATTCTCAGTTTTCTGAGAAATCATCAGATAGATTTTTGAAGTGGTTTTACAAGTTTGCTTTCCCATCAGCAATGTGGTGTCACTTGAATTTTTGATCTTAGCCATTCTAATGGGTGTAAGATGAAATCTCAGAGTCATTTTGATTTGCATTTCTCTGATGACTAAAGACGTTGAGCATTTCCTTAGGTGTTTCTCAGCCATTTGATATTCCTCTGTTGAGAATTCTACTCTGATATACTCAATGGACAGGACATTCTCCACAGTTATGTGGAGAGCTGGGACTGACTTTGACATGAGCTCTGGTGCTCCAAAATTGACCACCTCCCTTTGGTGGGGAGGCCTGGTGGCACTCAAAGAAAGAATAAGCAGGCTACCAAAATGAGACTTGAGAGCTTATGACCATATAGTAGAGGAGGAGGTCCCCTTCGGTCACAGACCTAGGGGAGGGGAATAGGGTGAAAGTGGGAAGGAGGGAGGAAGGGAGGGACGGAGGGAGGGAGGAATGGGGGGGACACAATTGATGGGATAACAATTGAGTTGTAATATGAATAAATTAATAAAATTAAAATAAAACATTTTTTTTAAAAAAAGCAACTTCAACATAGTTGCTGGACTTATTGGATGTCTACATGTAGAAAATGCAAATAGATCCATATCTAACACTTTGCCCAAAACTCAAATCCAACTGGATCAAAGACCTCAACATAAAACCATAAAGATTGAATCTATTAGAAGACAAAGTGGGGATAATCCTTAAACTCATTTGCACAGGAGACAATTTCCTAAACAGAATATCAATAGCATAGACCCTAAAAAAAACTATTAATAAAAGGACAAGCAAGTGGATAGAACTAGGAAAGAATATCCCTAGTGACATTACCCAGACCCAGAAAGACACAGATCATATGACCTCACTTATAAGTTGATTTTAGCTGTACAATATAGGATACCCATACTACAGTTCACAGACCTAAAGAAGATAAGTAAAAGCAAACCCCAAGGTAGGATGTTTAAATCTCACTCAGGAGTAGAAATAGACTAGACAGCAGTAGTGGTTAAAGAGAGGGAATGTGGTAAAAGAGCGAGCATGGAGAGAAATAAAAGCAGATATCAGGCCTGGGGTAAGTGAAGATGGGCTGACTAAAGGCTAATAGAGAGAAATGAAGTCTTGGGCAAGGGCTTCTCTGTGACAAGCTGGAGACCTACAATAGGGTAGGTTCCGGGGAGGGTATGTTGGTGACTCTAGCTGACACTGCTAGTAGCAGGAGTCATGGAGTTTCAAGTGCATGCCTTCTAAGTAGACACAATGCCTAGTGAAGGGAAGGCAACAGTAAATATGTTTAGCACCATTAATATCTATTGTGCTATGGATGAAGGCAGTCCATGAAACACATTTTAGACACACTTCTATAAAGCATAAAACATAGAGGTTGTTGAAAGCGTGTTGTTAGAGGGTTAATCATTGTCCTCAGCTGTGGTGTACTCACTGGCAAGCTCACCAAGTCCTAATGGATAGCTCAAAGCCCATGGTCACTCACAGACAAGGTCTTGGTTAAACTCACAAAACAGAAAGTCATGGGGAGGCAGGAGGGGGTTGGAAGGTGTGGTACAGAAATAAGAAAGGACTAGGTGAATGTAATCATATAAATTATATACAAATATGGAATTGTCATCCTGTAAATTTAATAAATATATTTAGCATGTTAAGAAACACTGATTATTCATGTCAGTCCTTATTGCGGTGATTACGCATACAAAAGACAGAGCTCATTTTCTTTAGTAGCCCACAATATTGCATAGGAGAGCAAATGAATTAGAAATTCAGTAGTATGTATTCACACGAACAGGCACAACTCAGAGGAGGGAGAGATTTAGCTTGTCATTTTTCCTGGTTTTTACTTCTGTGTGTCCTGATCTGTTTATAAGTTGACACTTTTGCTTTGCAGTTTGCTGCATAGACTTATCTTTCATAGTCCTTTATATTGCTACAGTCAATAGTACAAAATAAATGAAACTAAATTAAATAACTTCTCTATCCATCTCTAATACATGAGTTTGTTTAGAGAGATGTGGTACATGGCACCCCATCACCACCACTGTAGAAGAAGACACTGGAAGAAAGAACAACAGTGAAAACCCACAGTCAATGAGAGATAATCTGTCTAGCCTTGCTCTACGGTCACTAAAACATTCCTGAAAATTACAAGTCTGAGATGGAAAGAAAGAAATGTGATTAAAATAATAAAAAACCATACAACCCCTGATGTAAGAATAACCCTTCATAAGACTTCACAAAGGACAGATGGAAGAAATGCAAAATTATTTCTCAGAAAAAAATCCTAAGTATTTACTGCTTTGAGAAATGGAAAATAAATATGTCTAATATTTGAGTGCAAACTAATTTGGACAGTGATTTTATTACTAAGAGTCTGCAGGGCATGGGTAGTGGAGGAGCCAGACTTAGGAAGCAAGAATACATTTGCTCTTGTTAACAACATCTTCAAGAAATGATTCACAATTGCAGCCTAATTTGGCAATTTTCAGCATTCCAGGACATTCCAAAGAACATATGAGAATAGATAAAATGAAGAACACCAAAGAGAAAAAAAATACTTTTTTTCTGAACCATGTTTTTTGTTGGTATTAAGATACTAGGTGTTGATGTGTCTCTCTCAATTCCTGCCCTCACATTTCTCTCAAATATAAGCAAATTTATCATTATATTTACATAATATGAACTAAATGTGCAAAGGTCCCTTCCTATAACAGAGGTTTCTGAGAGTATCTCTGGGACTGTCTAAAGGAAAACAAATTATCAAGGCCCCAAATCTGGGCAAAGACATTCACTCTGTTGGGAGAAACCTTGGAAATGGTGACTTTGGGAAAACTGCACTGGCTATTCCCAACTCAGGCTGTTTTAGTCATTGTAACAAGAGAACTACTTCAAGGACAACTGGACGGTGCAAGTTCCAGGAAATCTGATAGAGAAGTAGTGCAGATCTTCAAACCTTTGAGGTAGACTTTTAAGAGAGGAGACATCCTTGGGAATCTGCTTTAAGGTGTATGAGGTGGAGTTTCAATAGACACTTCAAGGTTTTTTGTTAAAGCCTAAGATCTTATAAAAAGACAGAAGGATGCTAAAAGGACTCTGGAAGTAACCAAGGTCTACACAGGTTGCTGTGTCCAATTAGAATTTAACATCCTCAGATTTAGAGAGATTGGAAGATATGATTAGCAAGATAAGCAAGTATTTCTATAGTCACATGTAAGAGGATTCAATCTCATCTTCAAGCTTCCTGAAATTTTCTCACAGAAGTGACTCAGGGGTGCTGAAGAAAGGGCACAGTACTTAGGGATATTTGCTGCTCTTACAAAGCATTTGGTTTCCATTACCAAAAGCAACAAAATGACTAACAAATATTTTTACCTCTATTTGTAATTCTGATACTATCTTTTGGATTTTGCAGGCAGCAGGCATAAACATATAATCTTTTTTGAGACAAAGTCCCACTATGCAGTCCTGGTTGCCTTGGAATCTGCTATGTAGAGCAGACTAGGGTTGAACCTACAGAGACCAACCTGCTTCTGTCTCCTGAGTACTGGGGTTAATGTTGTGTGTCACATACCTAAGCCACAATTTTTCATCTTTTTTGTTTTTCTGTTTTCAGCATTAGTTACAACATTTTTTTGGTGATAGTACTGCTTTTTCTGACCATGGAAATGCATAATATCTCTTCTCTAGATCTTTATTTCCTTATATATTAATATCTTGACTAATATGCATGGGGACTATATATCAAAATTTTTCACTGTCTGCCCAACTACCTTAAATACTTTGCCTGAATTTAATTTGAATTCAGATTGCACTGTAGACTATACTACATTCTTACCTCTCTCTTCCCTGTCAAATAATAGAGAATCAGAAAAATCTTAGCTCCAGAATCAGGTTACTTCTATGGCTCTTTCATGGTCACAAAGAGAGAGCTTTCATTCCAAAAGAAGTTGTATAATCAGTTTGAGAAAGGAACCCTGAATATTTTAGAGACTGTTGTTGGTGTTTATATGCATAGAATTAGAAGAAAAGCTTCATCTTGGGCAAAACATAAAAATGAACTAGGCAACCAATCAGCCAAACAAGCAAAAGCTACTATCTCTTCAGTTAGCTTCTAGATGCAAGCTGAAGACCTTTTGATTGATGATAGAAATGAAAACCTTCTGGTCATTTCATTCAGACTCTAGATGGTAAAGCAGAGATATAAGGAAAAGGTGTATACTTAGCTCCCATCATAGCAAAACAGAATAAAGACTGGCATCCGGCAGGAACCAAAGCCAAGTCCATGTCAACATTATATGCTCAGCATAGGGCTCAGTCCGCAGCGTTGCATGAAATCTTTGATGTGATTTTTTTTATGTAAGTGGTATAAAAGCATAGTTATAAAATACTAATGTATGTTCATTTATAGACTGGAGAAATTGACCTTGAATAAAGTAGGACATCTCTATTAAAGTAAACACTTGGTTAATTGCTTAGTACAAGATTAGATACACAGCAGGTATTTAATCAATACTTCTTGAATTAAACTGAATGTTTTATATAGCATACATATGGCCCTTCAATCCATCTTCTAATTGTTCCCTCCATTTCAAGTCTTTAGCCGAGTCTATGATTTGAGAATGGTAATTTGTCTCTACAGTTGGTGAATTAGCAGATATTATATTCTACATGATGAACAACTTGGATACAAAATGACTACATTACGGCATTGCTACCCTGTCACTGATTTATTTTTTTAAATTACTGGGACGAGAACTCAGTGTTTCATATGTACAAACATCCTAAACTACCACCAAGTTTCATCCCTAACTTGAATTAATCTCTCCTGTTCATGACAACTTTTCAAGTTAGAGTTTATAGTATGCTTTGTGTCTAAGTGATAACTAATGTAGAAAGTTTTCATTTTCTCTGTGATCCTCCCAATAATGGGAGATATTCACATTAATTAATAATTATAAGATACTACAATTTTTATTGGTGAAATGATAAAGATGCGGAAAAAGAAATGTGGATGATAACACTTAATTCCTCATTGTAGTTGAAGGGAAGCTTGAAGCAGAATTCCTAGACAGGAAACATTTAGTAGGGTCGTCATAAGAAAATGAAAGCAAGGAAAAACAGTCTAGTAAAAGCTGGTCAGAAAGGGAAACGTTAGGCCTTGGATAATCAAACTCCTTCACTGAATTGCAAATGGCCCATCAGCTAAATCACAGGCTTGTATGTGTTTATTTGAGCAGCACTGAGAAGAATTGAAGATGTAGAGCAGGAAGTGGCTGGTTTCTATTATGTCAGATCCAGAAACTAGAGTGACTGTGACAAGGGGGTTTTGTTTTAAATGGGAGGCTAATATGATCAGATTTGCATTTAGGAAGATGGTTTTAGTAGCAATATAGATACTAGAAAAAAAGGAAGATATAGCTGAGAGAAGGGGATTATTGAGGAAACTTGAATTAAGAGAAGAGGACATTGTAGACTTGGATACAAAAGTGAGCATGGAGTGAGGCAGATAGGAATTATGAGACAGTCTAATATACTTTGGTGAGAGGTTGCATGAAGAATCTTAGGAGTGTGAGTCAATTAATGAACCACAGCAGATTCCTTCCACATCTGGCCGGCTCAGATTCCCTGTAAATAGGTAGACTAATACTCATCCTTTGGGTTCAAAGAGTCCAAATTATAAAAGGATGCTATTTTCTCCAGAGTTGGCTATGGATGTTGCTCCTGGATCATATCTTCCTTTGGTGCCTTTCTACCCTGTAGGATTTATAATTTATATTATTTGTTATTATTGAGGAAACATGACTGTATAGTTGTAAAACCAAACTATGAAAATGAGATGTGTTTACTTTCCTGCTCTCACTTTCTACTGATTGGGAGACACTTATAGGAAGAGGGAAATACAGACAGAAAGAAACAACAAATAACCTTGTTGATGAAAAAGAAGAGGCTAAGCTTCCACTCTTCACACATTTTTATAAGTAACTACATAAAGGTACAAAAGTGTTGGTGGTATAAGTGCCCTGCTAATGCCCTCCAGCTGTCTGTACACCCTGTATCCATGATAGAATCCATTTCTTACAGTGATGTCACCATTCTGTGTAACCCCAGATAGCAAAAAATGTGTGTAAAATTAGATTATGGGTCATTAACTTTTCAGAATCTTTTATTAACATGTTGTACCAAAGCCTGTACTATTGAACCTGTCAGGTTATCTTCTGTATAATACAAACTCAACTTATCTTTCTCTCAACAGCTCCCTATTCTCTACCTCTGACATTCAAAGCCCTAACTTAGTGAAGGTATCTGTATTCTTAGAATTAAGTTACCTGCTTTTTCCATATCTATTTTGTTTAACTCAGAATGATATTTTCTTATATTCCCACACAGCCTCAGTTCTGTGCTCTTTTTAACTCTTCCTTTTCTATTTCATAAAGCATGCTCTCTCTGTCTCTGTTTCTGTCTCTGTAACTCTCTGTCTCTTTCTGTCTCTGTCTCTCTCTGTCTCTCTGTCTCTGTCTCTCTCTGTCTCTGTCTCTGTCTCTGTCTCTCTCTCTCTCCTCTCTCCTCTCTCACCTATTAACATGACATTTTCTCTTTGACCACGCTCCATCTTTATTTAACTACTTATTTCAGAAACTGGTTCACCTGCAACTTCCCTGGGGAACTAGGACTTCCATGAGTATACTTTCCTTCTCTCATGTATTAGTCATATAGTATCAGAGAGTAAGTTCTGATATGCGTCATACCAAGTCTTTTTTCCCCCCAGGTTTCTGGGATGGCACAGCTTCAGGACATTTCTCAGCCTTGTCTACAGAAAACAATTCCTAAACACTTCTGGAGTAAGTGTAGACTCTGTCATATACTATAAAGTTTTCAGTTAAGGATAAGGACTATGTACTCCTTATCAAGGAAATTAGATACTTATAAGTTTGGAGCAAAATTTGGCCTGAAACTCAGCTTTCCTGACCTCTAGCTTAGTTCATTTTTCAATATTTATTTTCATGGGAGGAAAAAATTATTTTCAGAGGGAGAAAAAATGCCTCCTGATTTATTTCTCCCTGTTCGGCCAAATTTCTTTAATGGAATTCACATAGGCATTGCTTATCCTCCATACTGGATTCCATATTTCGTAAACCACACTGCTTTAATCAAGCCTAGCAGAACAATTCTCTAAACAGTTACAAAGTCTCTAAATTAGTCACATTCAGCACACATTGACATATTCCTGGGATAACATATACCAAGAACATCGGATCATAAATTTCAGTATCCCTAATAACCATAATTGATTTTTACAAAACAGACTGTTAATGGAAAGATATTCACAGTTTTAGATCTTAAAATTACTTTGGAATATGTATAGCCTTCACTTGAAAAAGATGAGAGGTGCAATTTGATGATGTTTTAGATTCAAGCAATTTTAGCAACACAGTATGGTTTGTAGGGAAGAAGTCTGATCTATCTCCAACTTGCTGTGCAGAATTTACCATTTTAAAATAATACTGGGTTATTCTATGATCAATCAATTTGTATTCTAATTCAAATTGAGATTTGCTCAACCTTGGCAGTTCAGTAGAGTGCAGTTAATTTAGGAAACATACACCACTGGGAAACTACAATAAGGATCTTCAAAGAAAGGCAAAACCTAGAAGCAGAGATCCTATCTCTAGGGTGTCCAACTGCATAAACAACAGGGCTGACATAAAAACATCCATACGGAAGAAGAGTGAGAAGGATAAAAGAAAACTCACACCAGCTTCAACAAGAAACAGAGGTATTAAGGAACTGCAATAAATAAAAAGACAGATGAACACTTTATGTAGTACTTTGCTGATAAACTTGAAGACTACTAAGAAAAATGTTTTACAAGTCAGTGAATATTATCAAGATTGATGTAATGATACACTGAATCTCTGAAATACACAGTAGTCATAGATGCAAAAACAATGTACAGAATACATAAACATACACCATGATGGGAAGGACTTAAATAATTTAAGAAAAACATACATATATGCATACATATGTATGTTTTCCTTAAAATTTACATAAACATTATATATGCATATATACATACATATCTTAAACACAGGTGAAAGAAGAGATACTTTTAAATTTATTTTTACTAAGTTGTAATAAGCACTAAAATTATTTTTAAGATGTTGAAATGTAGGATACAATCTTATCTATACATATAAACAGAAATTTGAACAAAGAAAAATGCTATTAAACCAGGACCATGACTCCCAATAATGACTTCTAGATGAGAAGAGATGATTCTTTTTGTAGATAGGAATGTAAAGACCTGGACCATGATAATAAAATGAAACAACCATTTAAAGACACTGCAGAAAAAACAAGCAGCATGTTGGACTTCAAAATAAGTTTATGCTTCAAAGATTGTTACTATTCCAAAAAGAAGGCAAGGAATCTTTTAGATTTTACCTCAGATGCACAGATTTATACAACAAAACTATAATCTTATTGGTCCTAGTTGCATGATGGCAAGACTTCAAATAAAAAACCTGAAAATTAAAGAGAAAAAATTCAAAGTAAGAAAGTCATCGATTAATTGATATGCAAAATTTCTGTTATGTTAATACTCTACTTCCTGAGTGGTTACTAAATTATAAACACAGAAGACTCCAGAAAGCTCAAATGATTAAAACTGAGCGATTACATACTAAGAATGTCTGTGTCTGAATAACAGAAATCCACAGAGTGAGATTTGGATGCTTGATTCTCTTTGGTGAATTTAATTGTCAAGCATATGGAGGTTCAGGACCAGATGATAGAAGCTCATTTAACTCCTGGTGTTAGAGAACAGCAATGAGAAAAACTGGCAAAACTAAGAAGAAACATTGGGACCCTGGAAATCACAGAGAATAGGATTTCTAAAATATCTGGGTATAGTGAAGTTTTTCTAGGGACGCATACTTGATAGAATAAATTTATCATCTATCTATCTTCCTTTTTTTCTTTCTTTTTAACATCTATCTATCATCTATCTATCTATCTATCTATCTATCTATCTATCTATCTAACCTATCTATCTAAGAAGTGAATTGATTAGAATTCTTATATGCTGTGGTCCAGCTTGTCTTGCAATGGCTGTCTACTGATAGAAGGTTCAAGAACTGAGTAGTTGTTCAGTCCATAAGGCAGGTTTGTCTCTTCTGGTTTTTAGTATACACCAGAAACCCAAAGAAGTGGCCTCTAGTGCTAATGAAGGAGTTAGACTTGCCAGTGAAAAACAATGGCAGGCAGGCAAAGAGAGCAAGCTTCCTCTTTCATGTCCTTTCTACTGGCTGACAGCAAAACGTATGAGCCAGATTAAACATAAATCTAAATATTTAGGATAAAGGTATACCTCCCCACCTCAAAGGATTCGGAACATAATTAGATCTTTACTCTTTGAATAAGTTCATTTTTATAATTTTTTAAATGTGTACCTAGCCATTTGTTAATTCCAGATGTACTTAAGTTGAAAGCCAAGAATAGTCATCTTATTCTGTAACTTCAAACTTGGCTAACAACTAAATTACATACACTATAGAGTGACAGTTATTAACACTGCAAGACAAGGTAGCCAAGCCTTCTTATGGCTGAGTTGTTGGGTACCCACATGTCAAGGACCTTTGGAGATATTCAAGCAGAATCTCCTGGCCTATCCCAAGGGAAGACTTGGTTCGATTTTGCCCTGTGCTTGCATTTTTTTGGGTTTGATAATGAAAGCTTTTACTTTCACTTTGATGTTTCTCCAGAATCAGAAAAAGAAAATTTGAACTGTGATTCATTGTTGTTTGTCTCTGAGGATTGTGGTAATGGACCAGATCTTCTGTCATAAATATAATGTAGTTGAGTTAACACAAGGGCCTGGTCTAGGTACATCAACTAATGTCTGGATGTTCTCTCCTGATGAAAACTTGGTCATGACAACAACCTGTTCCAAACTACAGCTAGATGATTATCAAATGGCTAGGAAGGTCTTGCTGGATTTTTGTTTCTAAGACTTAATAGGAACATTCAGAGTTGATCAAATCAAGGATGAGAAATTCACTCAGGTTACTAATTTGCCAAGAGTCCTGGGTATTAGACGTCTTAGATCTCCTGACTAGGATGTAAGGAGACAGTAGGTGTCAAAAATTAAATAATAATTTTGAGTCATATTTAGTCTACCACTTCTCTATACTGTAACTGCAATTGATGCCAACCATGGTCACTTGGTTATGTGCCAGTGTGCTGGATTAGATATTAACTGCTTGCTAAAGCTATTTTCCTTCTTCTTGATATAATTCATGGTTTAGCACAAACCCACAGAGATTGAGGAGAAAGAAGGGAGAAAGCACACTGTGAACAATATTGTTAAATATAGGAAGTTCTTAAAACAAACTACATGGGAAAATGAGAAAATGAATGTAAACCTCTTTTGCTTTGAAAAAGAATAGATGTATAGCTAAAAGTGGCCTGGGTTGACTCTGTGCCAGAGTGTCTGAGCTGCACCTCTTGGTCCAAGACTAATTTGGGTTTTGAATCCCATTTCTGGGGCTGGCATTCTGGCAGCTAAACACTCATGAGAAGATAATGTTGACTATACTTAGAAAAACAGAAGAGATTCCAGAATCAGTAGCAGGTCATAGTTTAATTTTCAACTAAAAATTGCAAACATAAAAAAGCCTCATAAATATGACTTAAATGGAAAATAAATAAAAAGCAAGCTGCAGCTGTTAAATATTGACTCCAAGTGATCATATGGTGTATTTGTAGATACAGACATTGAAACACTTCTTTCAAAGACTTTTTTAAAAGTACGTTAAAACAAACAACAAAAAAGTAGATGATGTGGTGGTATATGTGACAAAAATACCTGAAAAAAAAATCAACCTTAGGAAAGCAGCATTTTGTAGGTTATTTTGTGATTCAAATGCTGATTTCTGTTCCTCCACCATGTCTGTTAGCAATCCTTGTTCTGAGAATCTCCTATCTCAGTGTTATGTAAATGATGCTCCCCAATTGTCCTTTAATATGCCAATAAAGCTGCTTACAGACAATTGCAGAACAGGAGAAAGAACGGGGCTGAATTTCCTGCCTTACAGGAAAGAAAGAGTTAGAGGACTGAGTAGAGGATTCAGCTATAGGCAGAAGGTTAGGGAGCAAAAAAGCTAAGACGTGTGAGTATCTCTGCAATTTCCACTGGGAAGAAGGCAGGTAAGTTTTGAGGGTTAAGAATGGAGTAATAACTGCTCATTTAGTGTGTTGTGAAGCTTATTAAACAAATAATGCAATAGAGTCTTAATTATTTGTGTGATAGCCAGGCTAGGAGAGAAACTGAAAACTGAAAATAACTTTAATAGGATTGATCCTGGCTCTGGATTTGGAAAGTAGCAGCCATCCTGTTTGGGAAGGACTGAGAGTTTATGATAGCTAAGGCACATAGCTGAGCTTCCTTATATCTGGGGAGATCAGAAAGCAGCAAACAGGGCATACCAATCCTGTGTTTTCTATTTTTATTCAGTCTCACAGATGCCAGTCCATGATCAGTGTTTCCTGTTTATTTAACCATCTTTGGTAACAACCTCATAGATACGTCCAGAAGTTATGTCATGTATGTGTTTCCAAATTCACTCAAATTTATAAAGCATACCAATTTTTACTGATATTATTAAACTCATAAATAGGATATTTTAAACAAACAGAAACTATGAAAAATTCTAATAAGAATAAAATATAAAAAAGTGAAATTTAAAAAATGGCTTGTAGGGCAAAACAACCTTTAGCTCTAACAGGCAAGATAAAAAGAAAATTCATGAACTCAAATGTAGAGCAATTGAAACTTTCTAATATAAATTAGCAGAGAGAACAAAGTTTGAAGAAAGCTATGAAAGGTCTCATATCTACGGTCATTATTGAGTAGTTCTATAATTCTCAATATGAGAAGATACGATAGAGCAGTGATTTTCTTAAAATTCTTTTGTAAAAACCAGATTTACAAAAGCCTAATACATCTGAAAATATGTACAATCGATCACACACACTATCATAGTAAAATTTCATATATGTGCATGTATTTGTAAGTGCAATAGAAAATATTTCAAGAAGTACAATAAAACCAACACATTTCATACACAGACACACTTGTACGAATAATGGCTGAATTAAATAAAAACAATGAAAAGCAGGAGACAATGAATGGGATATTCAAAATGCTAGAAAACAATGATATTAGAACATTTTCTGATAAAGAAACTGGTACATTTCCACTATGCAATACTACTGAGCTAATAAAAACAAGGAAATATTGAAATTTTCAGGCAAATGGATAGAACTAGAAATGATCATCCTGAGTGAGTTAACCCAGACCCACAAAGATACACATGGTATATATTCATTTATATTTGGATACTAACCCAAGATGGATGTCCTCTGAGAGTCTTCCCTCAGGAGGGGATTGGGACAGATGCTGGGATTTGCTATTGGCATGCCACATAAGAGTGGTATGGGAGAATGTGGAGACTGAAGGACCCAGAGCATCCAGGAACCCTACAAGAAGACCATCAAGCTAGCTGATCTGGTCCCAGGGAAGCCTGCACAAACTGCTGTACCAACCAAGGTCAATGCTTGTAATAAACCTAGACCAGCTATTCAGATCCAGCCAATGGACTGTGCATTCTCCACAGTTGTATGGAAAGTGGAGACTGTCTCTCACAGGAACTCTGATGTCTCCTATTTGACCTTGTCCCCTTGGTGGGGAGACCTGGTGGCACTCAGAGTAAGGGGAAGCAGGTTATTCAGATAGACTTGGTAAGCTGTGATCACATGGTGGAGAGGAGGTACCATTCTGTCACTGGTCTAGGTGAGGGTAATAGGGTGAAAGAGGGAGGGGGATAGGAAGATACAAGTGAGGGGATAACAATTGGGATGTTATGTGAATAAAGTATTTAAAGAAGAAAAAAGAAAAAGTGAAAGAAATAATTTCTATTAAACAAAAGCACAATATGAACTAAAGGAAATATGTTAGGAAAAAGAATATTTATGACAGATAATGACTTCTTTTGTTTTCTCATTTGTAAGAGCATTTAATTAGCATACATCCAAAACAAAACAATAAACCTAGTAAGTATTTTATACTCTTTTATGTTACTTTCAGTAGTCCAGCCTAGTTTTATCTTAAAGAGATTTATTGAGAAGAATATTTGCAAATAATAAGTGTGGATAGAATGTAAGTAGGCAGAAAGACACCAGAAAACAGCAAAAGATAAACATTGAGAATGGAAAGGGTAAAAACAAGAGTGGAAATTTTGCTTATTGTTGGCTTATGTTATCATTTGAGTTGTTGACATGAATTTCATTAAGGAAAATGTTAAATAAATTTTAACAAGAGATTATGACAGTTTCCTATCATTTTTGCAATGGCTATAAATAGTTTATACTGTGTATTTATGCAAAGTAGCATTCCCAGTATTAAAGTTATACAATCAAAATATTGATCCACTCTAAAAAACTCTGAAGATGCTCCATATCCTACAATATCAAACATTCAAGGAATATTTAATTATTTAAATGACAACAAATAAGCACATGCATGAAATTAATGCATGCAAATTTTGTCTTTAATAAATAGGTAAGCTATAGATATAACAAAGAATTATCTTAAAATAACTCTTTATGATTTATTAAAAGTAAATAAAATTAATTGGAAATCCTGACAATGTAGTTCAAGAAGTTAGTAGAGTAATGAAGATGAAAAAATAAAGGACCAGAGGAAGGCTTAACCAAAAGTGAAGTGTGCATAGTGGAGCTACTTAGGATCCTAGGATTTTTCAATTCAAGCAAATGTATATAATAATAAGATACAGTAGGACATGTGTGAAAGGCTAGGGAATAATACTGAGAACTAAAGGTTAAGCAAGGAAGAAAATGGAAGTAGAGGAAAGAGAAGATAAAAGATAAGCAAAACTAAATATATATGAAGAAGCTTTATGATACATCACTACTTTATAAGTCAAAACTATTTTTAAGATGGTGTTTGGATAGAATTACCCCGCATAAATTAACAATGCTGATTCCAGAAAACATAGGTTATTGAAGGACAATCTTACTGCCAGGTACAGGTTACCTGTCACCCAAAACAATAGAAGCTTTTGATATTGTTCTTCATTACTCACCGTACCTAGATGGTAAGACTGAATTGCAAAACATATCACACATTTTTATTGAAAGTCATAAAAGCAAATGAATCTGGATCTTACTAAGAAACTGTCTGCCTTCTAGCTAGCTTTTATGGTGCTAGAATGAGCTGTGTAGCCTACTGAGCATGAAAAGACATGTGGTCTTACACAGTATGGATCTTTAAAATGCTGAGCATTCAGGTAAGTGGTACCCATTGATGCTGTAGTGGTAAGGCTATTTATGCAGCAACCAACTTTTCATTTTATTTGAGGAAGTCATGCCTTGTACTGAAAAAAAGGATCCAATCCCATGATTAGAAAATTCCAGGAGGAGAACCTTTTGATGTTTATACTCATAAACTTGTGAAGATCTCATCCTTGATCAGACAAACTTTTCATTATACTCACATCTGGCTTTTACTACAACTCCCTACCGTTCAAAATAATGAGAATAAGTAACTGTGAATGTTCAGCATTAGGTAGAACATCTCTGCCACCAGTGCTCCAAAGCTTAAGGAATATCACAGACCAGGGGAAAAAAGAATGTGAAAGCTAGTGCACAGGGAGAAGAATTGTAAATTATTTTGCTCTGGGTATGATATGCTGGGTTTTTTAATTAACTTATTTATGTAATAAATAGACAACCTGATTATAGTCCCTCTCTCCTCTTTTCTCAGTTCTACCCTCATGATCCTCTCTCTCATTCCTCTACCCTTTATCCTCAGAGAAGGAGCCCCCGCCCCCATTGCTTTCAACCCTTCCTGACACATAAAACCATAGCAGGACTAAGTGCATCCTCTCCCATTAAGGCCACAGAAAGGAACCTACATATGGGAAAGGGATCAAAAGATAGGCAACGGAATCTGAGATGTCCCCTGCTCCAATTACTAGGGGACCCACAGGAAAAATAAGCTGCACATCTGCTGTACATATGTAGGGGTCCTAAATCCAGCTCATGAATACTTTTGGTTGGTGGTTCAGTGTCTGTGAGCTTCCACGGGCCCAGGTTATTTTATTCTGTACGTCTTCTTGTGACATCCTTGTTTCCTCTGGCTCCCTCAATGCTTCTGCTACTCTTCCACAGGACTCCCAGAGCTATGTCTATTGTCTGCTTGTGTGTGTGTGTTTGCTTCTGTTTTCATCACCCACTGCTGGATGAAGCCTCTTAGAAAACAGTTATGGTAGGCTCTGTGACATGGGTGTTTTTAATCCATGAATATATAGTATAAAATCTATGCAATATCAATCCAATAAATAATCCAGCATGGCAGTTGTTACTGTATATGGGAAAAAATTGTATGACCATTGGTAGATTCTCCACATGGCTATAGATGACCCCATATTCATATGCATAAGAGAAGCCCTAATTTGACTCATGGATTAAAAATAAACAATTTCTTAAAAAATATGAAGTTGAGAGGAAAATATGTTGGAGATTCCTAGGGAAAATTGAAAAGAGTGAGTGATGGGCATATATAATTAACAGATGTTATTGATTTATGAACTCTAAAGAATGAGAACAGTAAAGACTTGCTTATTTTAACTAACATAATTAAATATTACTCAAGGTACATTATGGCATTTTAAATACATTTATTATACTTTTTAATTAAAATGCAAAAAATGTAGTAAAATCCATCTGTAAATTTCAAATGCTAAATAAAGAAAGATGAGAGCTGAGAATATAATTCAAAGATAGAACACAGGCCTTATATGATTGAAGCCCTGGGCCCTGTCTCCACCTAGTTCAATTAAAAACAAAAATAAAAAGAATAATAATACAACAACAACAACAACAACAACAAAAGAATCATTTGGAAAAAAGTGACATTGGTAGCATGGGAAACAGTAATTTTAAATTTGTATGCCCATATGTACATAACAAAATTTGGGTAAGTAGATAAAAAAGTTGAACTGAAAGGGGAAAGAATCAAATCTATCATTTTGACAAGAATTTCTCGAAAGAGTCAATAAGGACCGTGAAAAGTACACAACTTAGCAGCATTGTTCAGAATATCTGGATAACATAATTGATAACTTTCAGCTAAATTTCACTTGATCACATCTCATTCCATACACAAACAGCTGTCACTTTTCTCACATTCTTCTCTAAGGCATATCAAAGTTAACCAGAGAGACTGCCCTACAGTCCAGGAGGTAAGCCTTGAGAGATCATGAAGACAAGAGATTATTGAGAGCATAGTCCTAACTCAGTGGATTAACAGCTCAGAATCAATATCTTGGTATATTTAGAAAATAATGTGTATTTCTAAAAAATTAAACAATCATGTTTCAAGGAAGGAATCTCAATAGTAACCAAGGACAATACATGCAGTAAATATTGAACCCCTACTCAGATCTAGCCAACGGACAGGACATTTTCCACAGTTTTGTATAGTGTGGGGACTGACGCAGACAACAACTCTGGTACCCTATATTTTACTACTTCCCGGAGGTGGGGAGGCCTGGTTGCACTCAGAGAAAGGATGAGCAAGTTATCAAGATGAGACTTGATAGATAGCCTATGACCATATAGTGGGGAAGGAGGTCCCCCTTGGTCACAGACCTAGGGGAGGAGAATAGGGTGAAAGTGTGAAGGAGGGAAGAATGGGTAGATACAAGTGAGGGGAAAACAATTGAGATATAATTTGAATAAATAAATTAAATAATAATAAAAAAGAAAAAAGAGAGTAGCAAGAGTGAAAGTTAATAAAAGATAAAACAGTTCAAAAATATTAAGAAAATATATGTTGTCTTCATTTCTAGTTAAGATGTGTACGGAGACCATCCCATCTGACCTATCATAAAAAGCCAGAAATGGTCTCCTCAAAGAAACATAGACTGAAGAAAACAGGATCTAAAAAAGTGAGAGGTTGGTTCCTAGGGGAAAAATATTACAGTTGTCACCATCATCATCAGATCTGAAGAATGCAGAGCAGGTTTGTTACACAGAATGCTAAAGTCAAAGTATCGAGATGTCTGCCCTAAGACTGATCATGTACTTAATCAGCCTGCCTCTACTTCCCAAATGCAGGGATTAACGATGCACTTCACCACACCTGGTTATTGTCATGTTCAAAATAAAACCAGAGCTTTGCACATGCTAGGACAGTGCTTCACTAAATGAGCTATAACCCCTGCATAAAAGGCAGATGGCTCACAAACTTTCAATATTTGTACATATATTCTTGTGATGGAGTTCTCAAAGGATCCCAGTCAGGGAGAACTTCTGAATCAGTTCTCCAGTTGTTCCCTTTGCTCATGAAGGAGCAATTTCATAAGACCCAGTAGGGAAGCTGAGTGTTTGTGGCTTTTTGTTTTGTTTTGTTCTGTTTTGCTTTTATTTTGTTTTTGTTGTTGTTACATGAGGTCTTTTTCAAGTGCCTAAGGAAGGTTTGGGAGACATTAAGGAAGTGAAAATGAGCCTATCTAATTTCAATATTGAAAGTCCTTAGGCTGTAAAGAAAGCTAAATAAAGACCATGAAAAATATTCTTATTAAAAGAGAAGTAACAGATATCCTTTATTTTTGCAGATAATCAATATGCTTATGTGTGTTTATATAAATTTTCTAATATATAGCTCTAATATATTTTCTAAGATTATTAGAATATGGATAATTACATTAGCTTGTGAAAATAATACTAATATTGTATTATTATTATAACACATTAGGCAGTTGAAAATACACTTAACAAAAATATATAAAAGCTGCAGATAAAAATGCTTACACACTACATTGGAAATATAAATAAATAAAGAGAGCTCAAAAGATGGATCAGAAATTATTGCACTTATGCTTTTGCAGAGATATTGGCATCAATTTCCAGGACCCACACTGCATGTGTCATCACTGCCAATTACTCCAGTTCTAGGGGAAGTGACGTTTTCTTCTACCTTCTGCTGGTAATGTAACACATGTGGTATACATATAGACAAGCAGCAAAACATGAATATAAAATGAAAACAACTTAAAATAAAATAAAAAAAGACAGGTATCATTTCAGGGATTAAATATTATTCTTATGTTGATCTTCAGGTTTGCTCTTATCTCAGCCTATATTCCAGCAGTCATTTTGTATTGTATGTGTTTATGTGTGTGTGTGTGTGTGTGTGTGTGTGTGTGTGTGTGTGTGTGTGTGTGCTTGTGTGAGTGTGTGTGTGCATGTGTGTGTATGAATGTGAGTGTATGTGTGTGTGTGGTATAGTTAGGAATCATATCCAGGACATGATGTATAATAGAAATAACTCTGTTATTCTCCTATATTCCAATTCTACGGCCATTTTATTTTTTCTTTTTAATTAATTAATTTATTGATTGATTTTGCATACTGATGGCAGCACCCTGCCTCTTCTCCTCCCAGTTCCACCCTCCTCCTCTATCCCCCCCATTCTTCCCTCCTCTTCTTCCCATTGAAAGGAGCTCTCCCCACTCCTCCATCAACCCCACCACTTCATATCACATCAAGAATAAGCTCTTCCTCTTCCACTGGTGCCAGAAAAGACTGACTACCTTGGGGGGAAACGATCCAATAGCAGGCAACTGTGTCCATATCAGCTAGACTCATCCTATATCCTTATTAGGAGTCTACCCTGTTGCAAATTTCCAGTTTGTCCCAGAGATCACTGCTCATTGGCTTCCCATGTCTCTCCCAGTCCTACTACCTCACACCCACTCTTTTCTGCCCCTGTTTCCACCCTCATTCCCCTCTCTCTGCCTATATGACACAGTTTCCTGTCTTCTTCTACATCCAGTGTCTATTTTATTTCTCCTTCTGAGTGGGATTCAAGCTTTTCCCCCTTGCTCCCTCATTGTTACTTAGCTTCTTTGGGCCTGTGGATTGTGTTATGGTTACCCTGTAATTCCTGGCTAATATCTACTTATAAGTGAGTATATTCCATATATGTCTTCCTGAGTCTGGGTTGCCTCACTCAGGATGATGTTTTCTATAGTCATTTTAAAAATCAAAATGAATAAGGTTTATGTGGAAATAAAAAGAACCTAAAATTGAATAATTTTGAAAATGAAGAACCAAGTTGTTAATATACTGTGTTAATTTCAAAGCATAACTATATAGACTCAAGAAATAAAAAAAATGTATCATTGATAGAATACTGAATTATAAGGCAATGAATAAGAAAAATGGGTAAGCAATAGTCCTAATTGTAACACATGTCTATTCCCAGCACTTGGGGGGTCAAAGGCAGGCATATCTCTGTGAGTTCAAGGCCAGACTGGTCTACATAATGAGTTCTAGGCCAGCCATACCTACATAGTGAGACCCTGTCTGAAAAAAATTAGTCTTACATATATATGTTTAATTTGTCTTAGAGAAGATAGCCAAGATAAGTCAATGAAGAGATTACTTTCAATAAGTAATGCTCAAAGAGCTATACATCTCTTTGGAAAATTATGAGCTTTAACCAGTAATTATGATAAAGTAATAATACCAAAATGAAGCATATACAGTATATATAAACTTAAAATCAAATGATATGAAGTGTTAAGTCAAAGACATTCACACACACACATACACACACACACACACATCTTAGTATGTGGGCTAAAGAGAATTCAACTTCACAAAAGGTAGATTTTTCTTTCATAAGAAATGGTTGACTGTGGTTGTGGCACAGCCCTGAAGTCCTAGCTACTTGGGATGCTGAGGCAGGAGGAGCACAATTTTCAACTGGACAGGGCTGCATCAAAGCCATGGCATCCTATTGAGACTGGAAAGAGATCCTACCAAAAAAAAAAATGCATTGATAATGCTATATCCTTGCATGCTAATTTAATATTTAATTAATTAGACTAAAAGAAGCTGATAATAAAAGCTAGGGACTTTATTTTAGTGGTAGAGCACTTTCCTCATAAATTTAAGTCCTGACTTCAATTTCATTATTCAGGACTACAGAAAGCTGAAATACAGGAAAATAGTCTGCATACATCCATATGCATTTTATCTGACAAGTTCCATTACTGAAAATATGTAAAGAATTCTTAGAAATCTTCACCTACTCTAAATATCATCTAGGACCAGGCTGTTACTCAGTGGTAGAACACTTGCTTAGAATGCCTGGGACCCTAAGTTCAAGCCCAAAACTACAAGAAATATATAACAAATAAAAACATGGCAACACATTTGAATAGAGTTTTCCAATTTTAAATATGTTGTAAGTATCCAAAATGATGTATAAAAAAGAATTCAAAAGTACAATTGTGATTCTATGTCTTGTTTTATAGATCTGATCTGTTGGAACATTGAGAGTTGAAGACTCAGTGGCATCCTAGCATGCTGGCAAATTTACTGTTCTGCGTGTAAGCTATATGGGTGTTCAAGTAACATACTTCCTATACCTAGTGTGATGGGCTCCAATAAAGGGTTAAACTCAAAAGCTGTTTATACTTATAAAGTAAAAGATATTAAATGTTTTGGCTCTAAGGATAAAACATCTTCATATAGGTGCAAATATGTTTGAAAGTGAATGCAGAGAAAGTATACATGGACTGGGTACTTCAGTTATGGTTTCAGGCCAGCTTGACTATTAATCTCAGTGCCTCTAGGGCAGTAGTTCTCAGTCTTTAGGTCACAATCTTTTGAGGGTTGAACATCTGATCGTTTCATAGTGGTCACATGTCAGTTATCCTGCATATCGGTTATTTTTGTTCTCCTTTATTAATTTATTCTTGTTACATCTCAATGGTTATCCAATCCCTTGTATCCTCCCATTCTTCCCTCCCTCCCATTTTCCCCTTATTCCCCTCCCCTATGACTGTTCCTGAGGGGGATTACCTCCCCCTGTATATGTTAATAGGGTATCAAGTCTCTTCTTGGTAACCTGCTATCCTTCCTCTGAGTGCCACCAGGTCTCCCCCTCCAGGGGACATGGTCAAATGTGAGGCACCAGAGTATGTGAGAAAGTCATATCCCACTCTCCACTCTACTGTGGAGAGTGTTCTGTCCATTGGCTAGATCTGGGTAGGGGTTTAAGGTTTACCGCCTGTATTGTCCTTGGCTGGTTACATTGTGATTTACAACAGTAGTACAATTATAATAATGGAGTCAACAAAAATAATTTTATAATTGAGGATCGCCACAGTATAAGAAACTGTAGTAAAAGGTCCCTACGTTAGGAAGGTTGAGAATCCTTGCTCTATATAATAGACAATATCTCCCACAGTTACTTTGCTAAGCGAAAATATTTCTATAACAGTTCTAATTCATACATACACTTGGAAGAATAAAAGATACACTTTTACAAGAATATTGAGCACTCTATTTTGAAAAACATGTATATTGACTATAATGAATAAATGGTACTATTAAAGTTAAAGTAGTATGAACAAGAACAATATTGATATAAATTCACATTTTTTAAAATAACGAACAAAGAAAAGGCTGGTTCATTACTTTGCATCTTCATAAACTGATCTGAGGAGATTGTTAATCAATACATACCACTGGTATCCTTTCAGATTAAGGATGTTTAGATACAGTTTTCATAAATCACTTTTAGATCAGAGTCTGAAAGGCAAAAGTACGTAAAAGTTTGGACGAATGATAATATTATCTCTCATTTGAGCCATTATTAAAATATACAAACTGATTCAAAAATAATAAAATCCAAGGACTCAGTAATAGAAGTCAGAGAATAAATATGCCCATGCATGCACATTTCTTTCTGCAACAGTACTTATAGGTTGACTGTTCTAATAAAATCATTTTATATTTTAAAGAGGAATCATACTAGGTCAAAACAGATTTATTGAATAGCCTAAGAAATAGCATATATTTATATTAACCTTTTCAGAAAACGGACACACTTTGTTTGCATGTGTAAATAAGACTTTTCTGGAATAAAATTTAGAAATATGCATTGAAACTTATAAACAAGTGAATCCTCATTGATCCAGAAATTACTTCTGTCAAGATTTATCAAAGAGAAATAACTACAATCATACCTGAGAGTTTGGCTATAAAGAATGTAATTGCCTTCCCATTTGTAATGTGAAAATTTGGATATAACTGTAATTCAAATAATAGGAAATTGTCCCATTCATCTTAGGAAATGCTTTTCAGCACTGACAATAATATTAAAAAGATAATTTTAAAACTAGAAGATAATTTTACAATGTACCCTTCCATTTCAAAAATGGCCTTAAAAACAATGCTAATAGTATTATTATATTTTTGAAAAATAAACAGATATGTTCAGAGAATAGACTAGCTGTGTAGTCTGCCAAATGTTAACAATAGTTATAACTAAGTGACAAAATTATGGATGATTTAATTTTTTCCATCTGTTTATCTATATTTTCTGAAGAATTTACAAGCTCAAGATATTACTTTACAATGAAAAGAAAGTTATATTTCTAAGCAATCCATGTAATAGTAGCTATACTCATTTGAATCAGGAATAGTAAGAATGAAGTAATAAATGTTCTCTGCAAGAGATAAAGATTATCTTTTCAAATAAACCAGCTTGGTAGAGTTTGGTAGTTAAAAAAGAAAGGAAGGAAAGAAGAAATGCAGAAATGCAGAAAGAAAGAAAGAAAGAGAGAGAGAGAGAGAGAGAGAGAGAGAGAGAGAGAGAGAGAGAGAGAGAGAGAACAATATTGTGGAAATCTTTCCAGCAGGGATGTGAAACAGTATATAACAAGGCCAAGGGTGCAGATGCCATTTTGCTGATAATAGACAGCATTTAAATGTCTATAGTTGCTATATACCTTTTGTAGTTATGAACTATATATGAAGTGATTCAGTTGACACTAGGTCATCCCATACCAGCATTAGTGAGCTCACTTTTAATTCTTTAAAATATGGAGGGCCACTGAATTTGGAGGTAGAATGAAAAGAGGTTTCTTTTTTAAAATTTTATTTTATTAATTTATTCATATTACATCTCAATGGTTATACCTTCCCCTGTATCCTCCCATTCCTCCCTCCCTCCCTTTTCCCCCTTACTCCCTTCCCCTATGACTGTGACTGAGGGGGACTTCCTCCCCATGTATATGCTCATAGGGTATCAAGTCTCTTCTTGGTAACCTGCTGTCCTTCCTCTGAGTGAAGCATGGGAGAATGGCAAAGTTGAAGGATCCAGAGGATCCTAGAAACCTACAAGAAGAAAATTATGATAGGCAGATTTGGGCCCAGGGGCCCTGCTCAAACTATGGCAACAGCCGAGGACAATACAGGCTGTAAACTTCAAACCCCTACCCAGATCTAGCCAATGGACAGGACATTCTCCACAGTTGAGTGGAGAGTGGGGTATGACTTTCACACGTATTCTGGTGCCTCATATTTGATCACGTCCCCTGAATGAAAAGAGGTTTCTTTTACTTCAGGGTTTGGGAAGAAAGTCTCATGGAATGCAGAGAGAATCAGACAGTCACAGTCCTGTTGCAGTACATGTACATAAGCCATGGCTTGCAGAATGATGATCACAGATCAGTAAGAGCAGAGCTAAAACCAAATCTAGGGAGTAGGATTAAAGGATTAAAGGGGGAGTAGCAATTACTGTGCTAGAGAACGAGAGAAACATTAAGGGATTCCTACTGTGTTCCAAAGGATGATGTATAATGATATAAAATGGAAACCATTTTAGGTTTTGTTTTGCCTACACAATCTAGTGACTATGCATATATGGCAAAACATATATGTGTAAACCCCAAAACACATTCGAACACTTAAAGACATTAAAACATATCTTTAAATTTAAGCAAACTAAATCCAAATAATTATTTTTAAAAGAGGAGATTAAAGAGTGACTGTAAGGAATGGTATGGGCTCAGGAATCCCCAAAACAAGTTCTCAGCACAGAGGAGATTTATTTGTCTGAGAGGGACAAAAGTCAGGGAATAAAAGACAAAGACAGTAGACAGAAGGCAAGAGATAAAGGGAAGGGAACAAGCAAGAGGGAGCAGGGGTATTTGTCCAAGAATGGAAGAAAGCTGCCTCTGGGTAGAGAGGAGACAGACATTGCCCATAGGAAAATGGCAATTTATAAAAGTACAAGGGGAAGTCCTGTGTCAGTATGAAATTTAATTGAGGTGTTTAAATTTAATTGAGCATGTTTATTAGGTGAGCCAATGGGGGAAAAGGGGCTTTTGAATCTTTGAGTTCAAAACTTTGATAGTTGAACCTTGGTAGTCAATCTTGGGAGGAGTGGCCAAATATGAAACAGTCCCTGGTTGCTTGCTTTAGGAATATCATCTAATTTTTTTTTCTTTCTGGAGCTGTCCAGAGTGCTTTCAATGCCAGTCCTCCCTCCTACAGCAATTATCTATTGCCAATAGCTCCATAGCTAGGGGTGGATTTCCTGCCAGCTTCCCTCTCCATGAGATTCTGTGTGGCTCGGGATTGGGTTGATTCTGTGCATCTTCTGACAGCTTGCCTGTGCAGCAGTTTGCTGTGTCTGGAAATAGGTGTGCCTCTGCAGATGTTCACTGGGATCTAGTGGAAGGTCACACAAACAAGAGAGTAAGGACAGCAAAACTGTACCTCATGTGGTTTAAGGGTAGTGTGATTCAAATTGTGGCAAGTGTGGAAGCAGGCGTGGGTCTTGGAGGAATCAGAGGTGGAGGAAGATGGGAGGAAGTCTGGTTACCAAAATACACTATAAGAATACAGTATCAAAAATTAATTTCCTTCTATTGAGTGGGCCATAAGTTCAATAGACATCATTACTGGTTCTATTTTTTTTAACTTTATATTTTATTTCATAAAAATATAATTAAATTATTTCTCCTATCCTTCTGTTCCCTTCCACCCCTCCTATGTCCAACCTCACTCTGTCCCATGTTCAAGCCCTTGGCTCCTTTAACCACTGATCTTAAGCAAACATATAAATGAATATACATAAAAACACAATCTGATAAATTCTTTTAATATTGCCGACAACTACATCATTGTAGCCCTGACAACTCAGTGTTTGATAACAGTGTGGAATACTAATTTCCGTCTCAGTGCTTTTAATTGTCTCTATCTCTTCATCTTGGGTTGGAGTCCTGTGAAATTTCCTCATTCATATTGGGATGTCAGTTGTTATGGAAAATATCAGAGGTCTTGTTTAGTCAATCATGCTGTTGAGATTTCAAAAGTGTAGCCTTTCTGCCATAGGATGTCTCAGAATATTTTCCTTACTCTTGCAATCTTTTCTCTTCCTCCCTATTGATGTTCCCTAAGCCTTGGGCACAAGAGTTGTGGGTAAGTCTATTGATTTCTTTCTTCCTTCTGCAGCTTGCATAGTAACTTTTAGTATAGTGACAGCTATTTTTGAGGGAGAAGGCTTTCAATTTGATCCTTCCAAGTCCTATGTCTGAAGTGTGAAATGTCTTGAGGGCTTCCTCAAATCTCTATGACTCAACCAAGGACAAGAGCAATAGACTATAGTATTTTTTGTGGAATCTCTTGAACTCCCTTGACCAACAAAACAAAAGGCTATATCACATTTGTTGTGCTGCTTTTAATTATTATTTTAGATAATCTATAGCTCATCAGGGCTGATATCATCACTCCAAATAGAGTAGTTTTATTGAATAGACTATAAATGAATATATTTGTGCTTTTATATAAACAAAACTATGTGATCCCTTATATAATTTTTCAATATCTTTAGTATTATTTATACCTCTTTCACTTATCATTCTTTGTATTGTTCTCACTCTCTCCCCATTACCCAGTAAACTTTCTCCTCCACTATTTTTCCATTCCATTCTTTACACTACCTATGTCCTGCTATTAGCTTCTCTAGAGCCTCTTTTCCCCATACCCTCCTCCATGGTCCCCCTTTCCCCCAGCCCTTAAGTTTCTTCAGGTACTCTAAAGATTCAGAGATAGGAACAATAAATAAGGTAGCGTACATGACATTGTTGTCTTTATGAGTCTGGGCTACCTCACTCAGTATTTATTCTCTAGTTCAATCCATTTACCTTCAAGTTCCATTTTTCTGTTGACATAATGTTCCTGTGGACTGTGTACAGTTTACCCTTGTTCATTCAAATGCTGATTTTTCTACTCCACTATCTGGTTTCAATCAGGACATTGCATTGTGATGTTTATTCTAAATATCTGCTGTCTCAACTTGTATAAACATGCCATTTTTTATTCTCTGCAATTGAAATAAAAACTAATTAGCCAAGGCTGACCAATACAGAGAATACAGTGGGACATTATGGTCCAGAGAAGGAAGGAGAAAGAGCAGAAAAGACAGGAAGGATGCATATGGCAAGAACTAGAAGCACCAGGAGGAACGAGCCAGACCTAGAATGAGAGGAAAAGCAAGTATAATGTGGGAAATCTGAATGGGAGGAAACTATACTAACTTGGAAATTTAGGATGGAGTAATTGTTGCACAGCATTGTACTCTGGGCTAATTAAATAGATCCTAGTCTCTCTGTGTGGTTATTTGAGTATAAATCTGGTTAAAGAGTAACTGTTGATTTTTATTAATAAATAAATATTAAATATTAAAATTCATTCAACATTTTTCTTTACAGTCGATTAGATTTTTATTGTCTATATGTATCATATTTTCATGAATTGAACACGTTTCTATTGTTTTTCTTTCTTAGCAAATGTGAATAGCGTGGCAATGATCATGGCAACCAAGTATCTCTGGAGTAGAATGTTGATCCTTTGGCATATTCTAAGGAGTGAATTAACAAGATCACAATGTCCATCTGGTGTAAGAGTTCTGAAAATTCCCCACACCAGTTCTTAAAATGTCTGTGCAAGTTTACAATCCATAAACAGTGAATGAGGATTTCCTTTTCCTCACATTTGTTTGTCAGATTTTGTTTTCTTCATCTTAGCCATTCTCACCAGGATAAGATGAAGTCACAAAGTAGTTTTGAATTGTATTTTCCTAACTGCTAAGGATGTTGAACTCTTTTTTTCAAATTATTCTCACATGATTTTTCCCCTGAAAACTTTCTATTTAGATTCATAGTCTGTTATTTAATTGTATTATTTTGCTTTTACTCTTTTAAAAAAAATAAATTCTGGATGTTAACCCTCTAGATAATATATAGAGGGAAAAGATAATTTTGTGGACTTTCTCTTCCTTCTCACTGAATTGACAATTTCATTTGTTGTATGTAGGCTTGTATTTTTCAAAACCTACTTTATTTAGGGTGCTTTTAAGAAATAATTTATTCAAATTACATCTTGATTGTTATCCTCTCACTTGTATTTTTTCATTCCCTTCTTCCCTCTCTCACCCTATTTGCCCTCCTCTAGACCTCTGAAAGAGGGGAGTTTCTCCCCAATCATATGATCACAGCCTATCAAGTCTCATCCTGATAGCCTGCTTCCCCTTTTTCTAAGTACCACCAGGCCTCCCAACAAAGGGGAAATAGTCCAATTGGGAGCACCAGAGTTCATGTCAGAGGTAGTCCCTGCTCTCCACACAACTGTGGGGAATGTGCTGTCCATTGGCTAGATCTGAATAGGGGGTCCAGGTAATGCATGCATTGACCTTGGTTGGCACAGCAGTTTGTGCAGGCCTCTCTGGGTCTAGATCTGCCAGCCAGCTTTGATGATCTTCTTGTTGGGCTCCTGGACCTTCTGTGTTCATCTACCTCCCCATTCTTATATAGCACTTTCACCTTGAGTCTATCAGCGAGTCTCAACATCTGTCCTGATCTCCTGCTGAGTGGAGACTCCCAAAAGCCATTCATGTTGGGCTAATATCCACTTATAAGTGAATATATACAAAGTGTGCCTTTCTGGGTCTGTGCTATCTCACTCAGGATGATAATTTCTAGTTTCATCCATTTGCCTGCAAATTTCCAAATTACCTTGTTTTTAATAGCTGAGTAGCATTGCATTGTATAAATGTACCACAGTTTCTTTAACCATTCTTCAATTGAGTGATATCTAGGTTGTTTCCAGATTCTAGTTATTATGAATAAAGCTGCTATGAACATACTTGAGCAAATGTCCTTGTTGTGTGGTGGAGCATCTTTTGGGTATATGCCCTAAGAATGGTATAGTTGGGTCGTGAGATAGCACTTATTTCCAATTATATGAGAAAGCACCAGAATGATTAACAAAGTGGTTGTACAAGTTTGCACTCCTGCCAAGGATAGAGGAGGGTTCCTCTTTCTCCACATCCTTGCCTGCATGTGCTGTCACTTGAGTTTTTGATCTTAGCCATTCTGATTGCTATAAGATAGAATCTCAGAGTCATTTGATTAGAATTTATCTGATGATAAGGACTTTGAGCATTTCTTAAAGTGTTTCTCAGACATTTGATATTCCTCTGTTGAGAATTCTCTGTTTAGCTCTGAATCCCATTTTTTTATTGGATAATTTGCTTTGGTGGTATTTAATTTCTTGTGTTCTTTATATATTTTGTATAATAGGCCTTTGCCAGATGTAGAGTTAGTAAAGATCTCAACGTCTATAGGCTGTCGTTTTTTTCTGTTGACTGTGTCCTTTGTCTTACAGAAGCTATTTTCCCTCTAATTCATTGACCAGACATAGGAAAGGAAGTTAATAGAAAAAGGGGCTGATGGACTTGTTTATAAGTAGTTCTTTGGGGGAAATTTCACTCTTTATTGTTGGGATACCAGAAGTCCAGTCCAATAGCACCAAACTGCAACATCAATCAGTAAAGATGGCATGATCAAGGAGAAACATCACAGCACCAACAAATCAGCAAGAGTCAGCAGAAGCAGTTGGAATACCAAAAGTTATCTGGCATGTCTGTTTTCAGAAAAGCACATGCCCTCTCACAAGATGTATTCCAGAAAAATATCACATGCCTTTTTATAAGACAGGTTCCAGAAAAACATCACATGACACAACTGAGTTTTTAAAGAAACCAGAAACTTCCACTTCATTTCTAAAGATTTTTGTTTGTTTGTTTGTTTGTTTGTTTGTTTCTTATAATTTTATGAGGTCCTATTGATCAAGTGCTGTCCTGGCCAAGTGACATACTATAAAAAAAGTCCTTTGTTTTTTTACACCCTGTGTCTTTAGTATTTTCTTTTTTTTTCCCCAATAAATTAATAATTATATAACCACTTTATAGCCTGATAGCAATTCGGCTTCTCCTCTCCTCCCAGTTTTGCTCTTATGCCTCCTCCTCCTTCTGACCCCTCTCCTTTTCAGGTAAGGGGAGGCACCCCATGTGTACCAACTCACTTTGGCACACCAAATACAGCAATGTTAAGCATAGCATCCTTCCACACTGAAGACAGTCAAGGCAGTCCAGGTAGATGAAAGGGATTCCAAGAGAGGCAACAGAGTCAGTGACAACCTCAGCTCTAATCGTTAGGGATGCTCATGATGACCAAGCTGCATATCTGATACAAATATGTAGGAGGCCTAGTTTCAGGCCACTCATGTTCTTTGGTTGGTTGTTCAGTCTCTGTGATCCCCCATGGCCCTGAGGTCAGTTTACTTTGTAGGTCTTGAGTGGAGAGACTAAGTCGTTCATCTTTACCTGTGTTTTCTTCTAGTAATTTCAGTATTTTGGATATTACATTAGGGTGTATGATCAACTTGAAGTTTATTTTTGTCCAACATGTCTATATAGGTATAATTTTCTTTTGTGTGGGGTCATAATTTTCCCATCATCTTTTGTTAAAGATGCTATTTTTTCTTTAGTGTTTATTTTTGACTCCTTTGTTGGAAGGGTTTAGTTTTGAGTACCCATATTTGGTTCTTCTATTTTGTTTTAATATCTATATTTATTTTTGTGTTGGTATCATGCTGTTTTTGTTACTGTAGCTCTGTAACATAGCTTGCAATTTGGAATGGTAAATTTCCTTCCTTTTTTCCTCTTAGGAATGTTTTGGGTCTCCTGGGTCTTTGCGGATCCCTATGAGCTTTAAGATTCTTTTCCTCTATTTCTGCAAAGAATGTTGGAAGATTATATTCTAAATATTTATAGCAACAGACAAATGTAGGACACATCTTCTATCAGAACAGTTGTTTTTTAAATCAGCAGAAGTATTCCATGAAAAAAAGCTACATTCGTCAAAGTCAGAGAACAACTGACTGTGGGATGTACAGCTCCATTGGATACATCTGTATCAGAACTCCCACATGTTAGGCCCAGGGAACATTATGATAAAGACTGTGGAAATATTATATGAACTAGTGGACTGGAGAATTTCTTTGAGATAGTGTCTTTTATATATGAGAGACAGTCTGCACCCATGAAATCTCAACGACATAGTTGCTTAAACAAGACCTGAACAATTACGGTGTGAGTCCACATGGCAATGTGGATGGGAGAATTCTCATAATGTCTACTCCTGGGTGAAGAGGTACAAGTATTTATTAACAACTGCATACATACACACACACACACACACACACACACACACACACACACACACACACACACACAGAGAGAGAGAGAGAGAGAGAGAGAGAGAGAGAGAGAGAGAGAAACTAATATTAGAGAATTTAAGTTTGTTTTCTGTCTTTTTGTTCTATTTGTCATTAAGTTTCTCTTCATCAGTTGCTGCTTGCTAACAGCACAGATATAGCATTATATAAATGCTCACTATAATCCTGACATTTTGTGTTTGTCTAGAAGAAATAGGTGTGGGCAGGAAGGTACCTTAGTAGAGCAGAATGTACAATTTTGATAGTCATGAGAGCTTTTCTTGGCACCTACAGCACCCACTCATCACAGTTCTTATGCAGTGCACAGTAAATAGGCACTTGCCTCATTTTGTCCTCTGTTTATGCATTCATTGTGTGGAGGTTTTTCTAGGAAGACAGATGGATAAATTATGACAGATGATAGACAGATAGATAATTGGTAGTTAGATGTTAAATAGTATAAATAATAAAATAGATAGATGGATAGATTGATAGATAATAAGGAATAGAGTTATAGGTATATTAGAAATTATCTATAATAGTTAATAGAAAGAAAGATGTAGATAATGAATATATAAATAGTGTTTTAATCTCATGTACTGTTGCTATGCTAAAATACTCTTACAGAAGTAAAGGAGAACGGGTTTATTTGGCTCCCAATTTCAAATTATAGCCCATTATTTCAGGGAATTCAAGGTTGCAGAAATATGAAGCCCTTTGTTATGCTATATCCATAGTCAGGAGCAGAGAACAATTATTTAATGCATGTATGTTCATGAATAACTTGCTTATAGAAGCCAGGGAATGGTCCTACCCACACTGGGGTATGTCTTTCCATCTCAATTAATCTATTTGAGGTAATCTCCATAAAGATGCTCACAGGCTAGTTTTCATCTAGATGGTCTATCAAGAATATTCCCTTTGCCTAGTCATTATACACTATATCAAATTGATAATTGAAACCAACCATCACAGACATAGAAAGATGCATAGCTAGTTAGATTGATATAAATAGATGATTGGTATATGGCTGATAGATGATTAATAAATATGTTACATAAAATAAATAAGTGAACAGTTAGAAGAAAGATAGATTGTAGATAGATAATAAATAAAAAATAAATAATAGATAGACGATAATGTATTAAATATTTATCTTCTTGTGACAACAAATTCCTGACCAGAAGGACCCCTGGACCTAACTTGGCTACCCATAAGAAAAGTATGGAGGCAGAGCCACAGTGTAGCCCTGGGAGCTTGCTCAGCTGTATACAATCAAGAAGCAGAGATGAGGAAAGAGGTTGAGGTAAGTATAAACATGAAGATCTCATCTTTAGCCACTCACTACTCACAATCTCCCACAATAACTATCAACAAGGGATGAAGTTTGGGAGCACATGAACATGTGAGGAACATTTTATTTCCAAATTGTAACTAGTTCACCAGATCGATGAGCAGAAAATTCAGTGATCTCCTTCATTCAGGAAATGTCCTATGACTTCTCTTCAGACAAACACAATCCAAGTTCTTAACATAATGGAGTGTGTGCATTTCCTAATGTCCCATAGCAGTTACCAGCACAGGCCATGGCCACTAGCAAGGGGGCAATGTAACCAGCTGTCATTTACATGGGGCCCGAACTTTCGTTTTAAACATATGTCTTCTAAATCTGTGACTCTGCACAAATTGTATTACCAATGGCATTTTAAAATTTTTGATGTATTTTTTATGCACTAAGGGAAGATGAGGGAAGAAGGAGGAGAAAAAGAAGAAGGAGGGGGGAGGAGGAGGAAAAGGAGAAAAAGGAGAAGAAGAAGAAGAAGAAGAAGAAGAAGAAGAAGAAGAAGAAGAAGAAGAAGAAGAAAGAAGTAAGAAGGAGAAAGAAGAAAGAAGGAGAAAGAGAGGAGGAGGAGTAAGATGGATATTATCCCACCATGGAATGAGTAGGAGTGGAAAGCAAATTGTCCTATATAATACTGAGAGTTGTCTGGGCTGCAGAAATTGTAAAGTGAGTGAGTGTGTCAGATAATACTAGTGAGAAAGGACTAGGGAGTGGAATTGTTTCTTATTTAGGGGGTTAGTCAAACACCTGATGATTAAAAGCACAGGCTAGGTCACCATCCATCTCAAAAGTCCTTTATTTTATTAGCTTTATTGAGACATAGTTAACAAATTAAAATAGAAGATATTTAAGTTGTATGTGTGCACATGCACACACTCAATGAAACCAAAAATATAAGTGGATATGTATTAAACTAAAAGCTTTCTATGGAGCAAATATTCAGTAAAACTAAAAATATAACATGAAATAGGAGAAAACTAGTATTATTGAGACATAGTTAACGAATTAAAAATGAAGATATTTAAATTGTACACAAAAACCCCACAATAAATGAAATAAAAACATAAGTGGGATTATGTTAATGTGGAAACTTTCTGCAGGGCAAAGGGAGTGTTCAGTAAAATTAAAAACATAACTTACAAAATGGAAGAAAATATTTGTAATCTATATGTTTCATAAATGACTGTAGTCAAACCTATATATTTTGTAAATGAATAATAGCCAGAAAAGACACCTGAATTATAAAAAATAAATTTCTAACACACAAATCTTGCTATACTAATTATTTAACTTTAGTTATTTAAATTTTACCTTGTCTATATAATAAAGAAAAATTGTCACTTAATCATATTTGTATTCTCTTATTGACAGTATCATGTAAGGTTATTTAAGCTTAAAAATGACTGTATGAGAGAGCTAAGAGTGGTTCTGAACTTTCCTAAAGCTGCAGATTTTAATGCAGTTCATATTGTGATACCCCCAAATATAAATTATAGGTAACTTCATAACTGTTATGAGAGTTTTGGTTTATATGTAAAAATGTTTTTGTTTTAATCCCAGGTATGGGATATGGGGGCTGCTCCAGTTTGTCCACAGCTGATAATTGCCTCCTGAGAGGGCATGTGGATGTTTGTCAGCTGTGATCTACCTTGTGCAGGGGTGTGGTCTTTGTCAGTGGGGATAAAAGCCAGACCTAGAAAGAGATTGAGGGCTCTGAGAAAGAAAAAGGCTGATGGCAATCCTACCGCGCACCCTGCAGCTCCTGGTGGCTAGTGATGCAGTGTGATGAGAAAAAGTTGGAGGTAACCTGAAAGAGGATTGGACTTGCCCCAAGCAACCAAACAACCCTAAACAGCAGGAAGTAGTTGAGGAAAACTGTGCCCCTTCTCCACACTAATCTTCTTTCTTTCCTACCTGGTGTTGGGGGTATTAGAAGGGTTTAGAGTGGACAAGGCAGAAAGAGATTTAAGGAACCCAAAATAAAAATAGATTTTAAAAATGTGCCAACACATAACTGTACCTTTGCTTCTGTCATGAATCATAATTTAATGTCTGGGTTTTCTCATGGACCCAGAGCTTGAGAACTATACAGGACCTAATCTCATTTGATTAAAAAAATAAACATGAGACTGAGAGAAGTGCAGTAACTTTCCTTAGCTTGCTGTAATTAGTGGTGGAGGCCATAAATGGTAAGCTGGATGGTTATAGGAATGAGCTCCTAGCCACCATATTATGCTGCCTCTGTCCTAAGTTATATGCTGCAGTTACATGATACTACATTACAAATTTGAAAAGAGGGGTGGGCTAAGAAGAAGGAGAAGCAAACAGTTGGCATGAGTAAAATACCATTATTAAAATGATAACTACCATTTCCTGAGTCTACATAATAGCATAAGCAATAATTTAGATGCTTTATATACTTCATTCTATTAAATATTTTCCCATCCTTTGCCAAGTAGTTGTTACTATTCTTATTTTAGAGGGTAAAGAAAGTGGGAGGTTAAATAATGTGTCAGCATGGGGGTTCATGCCTTTAACCCCAGCACTCAGGAGGCAAAGGCAGGCAGATTGATGTGAGTTCGAAGCCAGCATAATCTATAAAGCATGTCCAGGACAACCAAGGCTATACAGAGAAACCCTGTCTCAAAGAAACAAAACAAAAAAATGTGTCAAATGTCCCACTAATTAATAAGTAGGAGAGGCGGAAGTTAGATCTGTCTGACTCTGAGACGTGAGCTCTTTCCCATGTGTCACAGGTCCTGTCTCCAGGTGAAGGGCCCAAGCATAAAATGACTGTCCCATAGTCAGTGCCAAACCATGGGAGAAAGAGTGCTCAAGAAAAGATGAAGCCATCCAGAGCCACTTGGACCAGATTGGCCGACCACTCTTGAATCGACACCCTGCCAAATGCTACACAGCCTAGGCAGATGAAACACCCCAGGATCACCCCTGCCTGGTGCCACATGGTTTAAGTGGCCATAGCACTTCTGGGAAAACCCCAGACACCCAGAGCCTCAAGGACCCACTAAGTAAGTGGAAACGAGACAAAAAAGAAAGAGAAGCAGATGGGATGCACTCACAATAAAAAGAGAACTGGAGACTTGAAGATAGTGAGGAACAGCCTGATGTGAGTAGTCAAAAACTGGAGATGCTACCCAAGGCCATGGTGAGGCCCATGTCTGGGCTGCCACTGGGCCTATGTTGATGTCTGAGGGCTGTGCAGAACTACTCCCATGCCTAACCTGGGCATCATTGAAGAGGTGTCCCCAAAGACATCCTTGCCAGCTGTAGCACACCAGAGCAGGCACCACACCTTGCCCAGAAGTCACAGTCGAGGTGCTGGCCCTGGTTTTGGGGTTTGTGATTGAGCTCTTCCTGAGGGCATGACACTTGGTAAGCTATCTCTGCCTCTTGCCAGCTAAGGCCTTGAGTGGTCTATAGCTGTGTCAGTGCTGGAGAGCTGTCTCTGTTGGGGTGGATTTCAGAGTGCTGGAGGGGTGACCAATTCAGCTACTACCCAGGCCCAGATTGAGGGCTTTGAGTTTGCCCATCCCAACCTCTACTCCATATATGAGCTGCTGAAGTCCATGAATGAGGTGATCCTACAGATCCAAAGTTTCAGAATCTCCATGACACAAGGGCAACAACAGGATATCTGAGGAGTCCTGGTGGGGATTCAGTGTTGAATGTGTACCTGAAACCAGAGGCCTAGAACAAGATTCAATGTAATGAACATTTGTAAGTAAGGATGCGTGGACAAAAGGGTATACTCTGGTATACACTGTTACATATTACAGCTTCCACACGATTTTTTTTTCTTTTTGGGGGCTTTGCAAGGGTGGAGATCCTGTACAAATGGATGGGAGATGAGTGACGTGGAGACACATGATTTGAAATTCATAGAACTCAATAAAATGTTAAATACATACATACATACATACATACATACATACATACATACATACATACATATATAGAGGAATAAAGAAAGAAACCAAGAAAGAAAGAAAGATGTGGCAAAGCTGAAGCTAGTTTAAACACAAACCTTGGCCTCTGACTTGAGAAATGATAAGCCATTTATAAAAATATGAATAGAAATTACTTCCTAAATGTGCTGTGAGAAGGACTGCTTATGATTTTTGCTAGCATTTGAAAACATGAACGCTCCTGAATTCGGGTTAGACATGTCTAAACAAGCAGCCTGTGGTGGTTAACCTTCACATTCTCCATTATCCATCATTACCAATTGATGCTTATGTTGAATTGCACATTTATTTTCTTTTTGTTCAGATTACATTGCCCTGAAAACTCGCATTATATCTTAGCTGGTATTTATATGTGGTTGACACTTAAAAATGTCAACTATTGACAATGTAAAGGTTATGACATCGATATTTAAAAGGCTGAAATAAGATATTAAAAGGCTGAAATAACTTGAAAGGAGCGAGTTATGAGAAACCATCCTCCTGTGTTGAGTGACAGTGCCTGAGTTCATTCAAGGAGACCAAGCTTAGGTACTTGGTTTTCTCAACTATTCAAAATAAGCCACCATTTCTGCTGAAAACAAGAAATGTGGGTGCCAGAAAATATGTTTTGATAATGGCTCAAGAGTAGGAGAACCTGTCCAATGGCTAGATCTGGGTAGGGGTTTGAAGTTTACTGCCTGTATTATCCTTGGCTGGTGCCATAGTTTGAGCGGGACCCCTGGGCCCAAATCTGCCTATCATAATGTTCTTCTTGTGGGTTTCTAGGATCTTCTGGATCCTTCAACTTTGCCATTCTCCCATGCTTCTCTCATCTAGAGTCCCAGTTGGATGTTCTCCCCTCTATCCCAGTTTCCTGGTTAGTGAAGACTTTCATGGGACATGCCCCTTGGGCTAGTATGCAGATATAAGTGAGTGTATACCATTTGACTCTTTCTGCTTCTGGGTTAACTCACTCATTATGATAATTTTTAGTTCAATCCATTTGTCCACAAATTTCGGTAATTCCTTGTTTTTAATAGCTGAATGTATTCCATAGTGTAAATGTACTACAGGACATTCTTCACAGTTGAGTGGAGAGTGAGGTCTGACTTTTACACGTACTCTGGTGCCTCATATTTGACCACGTTCCCTGAAGGGGGAGAACTGGGGGCACTCAGAGGAAGGATTGCAGGCTACCAAGAAGAGACTTGATACCCTATGACCATATACAGGGGGAAGAAGTCCTCCTCAGTCACAGTCATAGGGGAGGGGAGTAAGGGGAAAATGGGAGAGAGGGAGGAATGGGAGGATACAAGGGAAGGGATAACCATTGAGATGTAATATGAATAAATTAAGAAAATAAAAGAAGAGTAGGAGAACCATGTGGATTTAAAATTAAAACATTCTATATTCAATTACATCTCTAGTGATTTTCAGTCACCAGCTATGTAGTGATGTGTGTCTTATCTCAAACCATACTCATAGATCTTTCAGCATGGGACTGTATTTGAGTGAAGGCTCTATGGGCTTCCACACAGGATGTATTAGGATACACACCCTAAGTAAAGACCATGCAAAGACCTCAAGAATAAGGAGGTTTCATACTGTAGCCATCTTTGTCCATGACTGGCTACCAAAATTTACTCTCTAAAGCCATCAAAAACTAAATTTCTGATGATTAAGTCATCTGTGTAAGCTGACATTTTATGGCATCCCAAGAAAATGAATCTGCTACTTAAGTTTGTTTTGAGAAAGATGTGTGATTGTCAGTTTTAGTTTTCAACATAACACAACCTATAATCATGGGGAAGGGAGGTGCGGGGGAGCTGCCAAGAATTGTTTATATCACATTGGCCTGGGGCATGTCTGTAGGGAACGTTCAGATTGCACTGCTTGATGTGGGAGGACCCAGAGTAAATGTTCAAAGCCAGTTCTACTAGTAACACATATGAAGAGACAGGGTAGGAAGGAAGCTGGAACTTCACTCTTAGTGCTGAGTTCATCTATGCTGCTCCTGCTGCTGCTGCTGCTCTTACGGATGTTAGGACCAGCAGTTTTAAGCTTCCAATGTATAAAGGATGCCAGGTAGATCTTCAGGAATCCACCAAATCTTCTATGCCAACTTCATGAGCTGCTCAGCTGATGTGTTGAACTATTCTGATCAGATCATAGAAGCCACAGTAATAAATCTTGCTCCTCTAGAGACTTTGACTAATATGTCATAAAACACATGTACTGTTCCAGTGACTTCTGCAGGTTGAAACGATAGTCACAGATGGTTGAAGATGAGGAAAATATTGGTGATCATTGACCACATACTATGACAAATGTGAAAGTAGATGACAGATTTTATGTGAAATATAAATCTCAGCTTACAGTGCCTGGCAGTTAACTCTGGTTCCACCATTATTCTCTCTCTAATTGTGACTGTACTCAGTATCTCTAGGTATGGTTTGTACCCCATTAGGTAAAAATTATAGAACTAGAATCTTTGAGTTGATAGGAAGAGTAGCTGACTCAGAACACTTATTAATAGACATAGCTATGTCTCAGGAAGCTCTTTAATTTTAATAAGCATGAAAGACTTGGTAATTGTGAGCTTTGTTATTCTCACTTTTGTAAAGTGGGGGATGACAAAAAATTGGAATGTCACTTGCTCAAAGTTATATGGTTAGTAAAAGAAGGAATCAGGGATCAAATTTATGCAGGAAAGGAAAAATGAACAAAAATATAAAATATAATATTAATTTATGAAACATTTTATTATTGTATTTTGCTATGACTTTTTCTTTAGGCCCAAGGAAGCATTGAATTACTCTTACTTAATATTCATGACAGGGAATTTGGACACCTATTCACCCCAAAACTTTTGGGGATCTTGTATTTCTGATTCTCTTTTTGATTTATATCTGTGCTCTTTAATCAGAGAGCACAATCTTGTTTCCCTTGTTGAAGGGAGTTGGGTTACATTCTTAGTTTCAGAATTTTAAAAATGTGTTTAGACCATTTAACTGCTAACATGAGACTCTTCCAAACTGTTTCTCTTTAGCATGGTGACCAGCACTGGTTATGAGGCTGAGGTATCACACTAGCCAGAACAAACCAGACACCCAATAGTTTTGAAGCCTAAATAAGAGACTTCAGATGATATAAAAGATATTGCAATTTAGAGGTTGTTTGTTACTATAATATGATTTGGCCAGTGCTGACTGTTGAGGCAATTTGATACATTTGAGTCTTTGACTTGTTGTTTCTGGGAGTCTTTCGTTTGATTATACTGTCAACCACCATGGTATCCATTCTTCTAGTTTGTTCATTTATCTTTCTTTCAAATTTAACTTGTATCTTATGACTTGGGTAATTTTTGTCTGCTACTTTTCTCATCTGGTGGCTTCTCCCAGGGTTACTTAAGTATAAATACATTAGGCACCCAAATCACTCTATCTCTTGCTCAAGTTCAAATTAGTAGCAGGATATGGAACCAATACCAGCTCCATTTTGTGGAATGCAATCAGAAAGCTCTTTTTGGGTATAGTGCAGGTCAGCATAGCTAAGCAAAATAGTTCGAATCTTCTCTTCCTGAGAACCTTATGGCTATCCATGTCTGCATGGAGAATATCCACTGCACAAGGGCAAGAGAACCCAGTTTGTCCCTAAAGGGCTTTGTAAAGTCATTCCTGTAGTGTGAAATGGGTCAAGAAAGAGCAGAAGTGAAATTGAGGGCTGAGACTTCATCTGGAAGATGTAGTAAATAGCAGCAAAGACATCTTCCATCCTTCTGTCCCCATGGTGTTAGTGACCTGCCATCAGTATAGGTGCTGATGATTATCCAAAGTAAGTAGGATCACTTCTGCAAGTTGTCCCCCAAACCACACTTCCCTTTCCCAGAGGAAACAGGAAGCTATGTAGTATTCATGCAAACTGAGTTGTAATCTTAACAGAAAAAGATTATTTGTACCAATTTCTAGGTCCTGTGACTATATACCAATCCTATGTTCAACAGTTAAAGGTAGGAACTTGGGAAATATAGCTATAATATGCATTCGTAATAGGCAAACTCTGGTTCAAGATGAAATCTCAACACAGTGTAACTGAGGGTACGTTATAAATACTTGGCTGAATGATTGGAGGATTAGAGAGGTAGTAAGTAAAACCATTCTTGTTGCTTTATTTCCTTTTCAGACACACAGACGTAAACACAAACACACACTCTCTGCTTCTCTGCCTTTGTCTCTCAAATTCTCTCTCTCTCTCTCTCTCTCTCTCTCTCTCTCTCTCTCTCTCTCTCTCTCTCTCTCTCCTTTCTGCCTTCTTTCCAGCTGTGCCCCATGTGTATGCCATAGTGTCCTGTAATACATATTTGTGGAATTTGTGATATAGATTTCTTGTGTGTAAGGAGAAGAGGATATAGGCATCCAGAAAAGGTCACTCATATAATTAATTAAACAAAGTGTTGACAATGTGGGTGCTCTGCACTAATTAACATTCAGAGAATTTAAATAAAGTTCTCCTCTCATTATTTTGGAGAAGAATTCAGGTCCTCTCATAAAGGACCTCAGAAAGAGCGTAAGTGCAGAAATAGGAGAAAAGACACTTCTCCAAAGGAAAAAAAAAAAAAAAGAAGAAGAAGAAGAAGAAAAGATGACTTCTTAGATGGGTCAGACTTGACCTGACCTCAGAAGGATGAGTCAGAATTCACCATGTGTGTTCATCAGGGAAAGAATATCCCAAGGTAGGCAATAGAATTGGGACAGCATGCTATAGATCATCTTTCACTTTTATGCTTTATAATGTTTGACCTATGATAACCTTAAGTATATATGCAGGATAAAAAAATGTGTGTTACATTGAACAAGTCCTGCATCTTAACAAAATGCACTCTTGAGTGTGGCTTTCTCTATCCTTCCAAGCTTACCCTGCAGTAAGAAACCTTTATCTTTTTTCATCTGCCAAATTAGTGTTTTAAGAGCAGCTTTCCATTGCCTTTCTAGTGTAATTAATGGCAGAAAGTAGCATGAAGTGTGGCATAGTGACTCCATAAATGTTTATTAAATTTAATCCTTAGTTTCTTTGGCATCTAAATGGGAATTACAAAATCCACTTCTTCTCTGTATGGATATGGTAAGGCCTGTGTGATAACTGTATGTAGAGGGCATTCCTTGGAAAGCTAAAAGAAGGCTACACAATGACAAAATCTGCAGCCTTGGAGCCAGAATGTGTAAATTTGGATGGGTTTCACCACTTGCTCACTGGGAACACTTCAACAATTTCATTAACCTCCCGAGTCTTTGTTTTATTTTATTGGTCATAGAGAGAGTCAACAAAAGTAAAACACACAGCAAAGTGAATGCTACTGAGTAAACAGAAACATGCTAACCATGGTAACTCCTGCTACACATTGCATCTTCTCCTTCAGGCATAAGTCTTTGGATTATTAATGAATATTGCAATAATGCATGGGGGCCCATTTTACTGCTTTGAATTGCATTCTCATGCTGATCTCAGTTATGAAAGGATAAAGTGGCTTGAGATCAAGGATGCTGTCAGAAAATTCTAACTCCTGACCCATGCTACTTTGGTGTGGGTCATGAGCTTATACTCCTTGTTTACAAATCAGAACTGTGAATCATTCAGGCCGGAGGCACTCTCTCCTCTAAACCTTCTGCCCTCTTCCTTGCCTCAAAGATGCTGTGGGGTTATCTGCCTTTGTTCAGCAATGCTGGTAAGTCAGGATTTTCTGATGCTAAAAATATGTGGATTGAGATTCAAGGTGAGCCGGAGGCATTGCTTTTCAACTTGAACAAAGATAAAAGGTAAGAAAAATACTATTCAAGGACCTCTCTGCTTAGACGTTGAGGGAGTAGGAAATAGGAGAATAGAAGTTTTATTTAAAATAACATAAAAGGTATTTTTAATCCACTGGCATTTCTAACTAGTTGCTTGATTGGAGTTAATACAGATTCACTGGCAATGCCTTTTCAAGGAGCAGAGTATCAGATTTCTCAGTATGAGAGAAAATCTCTGTGATGTCATCAAAGTTTAACCCTTCCTTAACTTGGTCATTCAGTTTCTGGATGTGTTTACCAATGGATTCATGTTCTTGGAGGTTACAAAGCATGAAATACAAAATCATCAGAACCATCTCCTTACTAGAAGTTGATGAATTATGACAGTAGACCTAGAACTGTAAAAAGACTCTTTTTTCCAGACAAGTACTGCTGGGGTAAGACATGTAGAACATGTTGTTCAGAATTGTGAGTTGTACATCAGATGTGTAGCACCTCTTTTTTTTTTGCTATAATTGTAGTGACTTAAGAAATGACAATAATGCCAGGAGAAGGTCACAGAGCTTGACACATTTAGTGGATAAAAAATGAACATGAAAGGAGGTGTGCAGGATGTCTATGGAAATAATTTTAATAATGTACCAGTGTAGAAAACCAACACCAATTGATTTTTTGGCCAGGCAATAGGCCAGATGTTTTTGATAACTCATTTCACATAATCCCTATGACTCATTTCATATAATCCCTACATGAAGAAGGGGAGGAATAGCTCAATTTTATTCATGAGGATATTGAGGCTCAAAAGGATTAGATAGGTTGCCTAAGATCATGCAGACAGGAAATGAAGAATGAAAGATCAGAACAACTGACCTAATCTAATGGTCTCTGTACTATACTAAGTACTCTCTCACTCCATGAAAAGCCAGGGCTTCCATCTACAGCACAGCATAATGCAGTTTGTTCAGATGGGGTCCCTGAACCTGCATCTTCAGAATAACTGACCCAGGCACTGGGGAGTTGGCTCTGTTTGCATGATTGCCATGCAAGCACAAAGACATGAGTTCAATCCCCAGCAGCACATAGAAGCCAGGATTGGTATCTGATGTCTGTAATTACTTGGTAACTTGGGAAGCAGAAAAATGAAGGGTTTATGGTAGTCTGCTGGCCAACCTGCCTAACAAACTCAGCATGCTCCAGATTCACCGGGGGGTGGGAGGGGGTGGGGTGGGGTGGGGTGGAATGAGGTGAAAGCAACAGAAAAAGAAATCGGTCACTGACCTCCGGCCTCCATTACATGTGTACACGTGTATGTGGGCACGGGAGTTATAAAGATTGGTCATATACACATGTATGTGGGCATGGGGGTTATGAAGAATGATGAAGAAAATGTAGAGAAGGAAAATAAAAAGTGGACTGTCTCACAAGACTTTCAAATCAGAAACTGCAGGCAGGTCCCAGAAACATGACTGAATGAGTCCCCTTTTTTGACTCTGATTCGACTATGGTTTCTGTGGTCTTTGGAGAAATTTATTCACCCAGAGGCAAGCTAAGTTGCCCATATTTCTAGACCTGAAGCAGGTGTTGAAATGAGGGTTGTTGTTCACTAAACACTTGATATTTCATGAGGTTGTTTCCCAAATAGAAGAAATCCCTTAAAGTCTGAGCTATTGTTATCTCAGCTGTCAGCCAAAACACTTCTAGTCAGAGGTAAAGTCCTAAAACCTAACAGCACCCTTCTTTTGCTCCAGCTCTGCGTCTTAAGCACTTTATCAGTCTTTGTGCTTACAGTTTCTTATCTTCTAAATGACTATTCAGGCTGGTATAGTAATTACAAAGAAAGTGCAGGCACTGTCCTTTTTCCACAGTGCCCAACAGAAAGGAGACCCACAACAAATGGTAAAGTTGTGATTGGTATAAATATTACTGCCCCCCTCCCCTTGAATGAATGAAGCAGTGACTATCTAATTGACTGCCTGGAGCACAGTGTGTATGTGATAAATGCTTATTTCTTTCGGGTCCTCCATGTAGAAGATCTTTTTATTCCCAGTGGCAAGGTAAGGCCCTCCAAAACTGGTTTCTCACCTTCTAGATTTTTCTCCCTGCAGCCAACTCCCTTAATGTCAAGTGATGAATATGAATCTTGGGGAAATCAATTCCAAAGCTATTGTAATGGAAAGAGTTAGCTTCAGTCAACTTTAGCATTAAACTCTTAATAAGAATCTGCCCCACAATGGAGTCACCTTGCAGCCCCCTTTTTTTTCCTATAAGAAGTCTAGTTATTAACTATTCTCCCTGAAGATTCTGTCTCTTCCTCGTGTCCCCCTTTTCTGAGCAACCACTGACTTTCCTTCCACGGGAATCTGTGGATATTCACTGCTTATTACTTGGAAAATAGAGATCTAATAAGATGCTTAATTATTTGTGAGCCCACAAAAATATTTTTCTGACTTCTGTGATTACCTTTTCCATTTTGCTAGAAAATTGAATGCTGAGAAGCATGTGAACTTGTCACATCAGAACGCCGCCTGGAAAAATCAACAGGCTCAACACTGAAGGCAATCATTCTTTATACCTCAAGTCTGGGCAGTAGCTTTTGAAGACTCTATGAACCCAGCTGGAGGAAATAATTCTATGCATTCTTAATCTTATTGGTGAGGTGGGAGGGAAAGAATCCTTGTAAAGCTATAGAGGCTGGATTCAACAGAAGGACTGCAAAACTACTAGTATGTGATCTGATCAAATAAATTACCTCACCTCTCTTAAATGTTCATGCATCTGTGGGTGAATTGAGAATTATATTACATAAGCTGATATTGAGTGGTATAAAAGACAGTAAGTAATGGCTGGTGCCTGATAGGTGATTGGTAAAGGAGAGGCTTCACTTTGTCTAAAAAATCATCTAGAGAAGCTAATTTTAATATATTCTAACCCAAACCCAGGGAAAGCCAAAGGAAATGAGAGATTAATGTCCCCAGATTTGCTAAAAGGACATGACAATAAAAAAAAATTAAAGTGAAGATGTCATGGGCCTTCATCCATGTTTATCATCTGCTCACTGTCTAAAGTTCTCCTGCAGTATCATATATGTTTTGTCCCCTATGAGAGGGAGACTGCAACTTTGACGAATTGCAGTTTCCATGAATCACAGAGCTGCTAATCCTCGCCTTGTCTCCTTAAAACACTTCCTTGCATTTTATACGATGCTGTGTTTTCTTTACAAATCTTTTAGTTGCCTAGTTACTGACCTAATATTGGTAATACCGTCTGTTTACTCAGCTCTTCTTTGTAGACTGGAAGGTCTGCAAAACAATCTTTGGACCTGTGTCTGCCCCTTGCCAGCTCCTCACTGCTTTGTTTTCCTTTAAGTGACTATGCCAGGCTTTTATTCCTCTATATTTCTAATACTTTATACCACATATATGCAGAAAGATTCAAGTTTCCTTGACCCTTCATGCTGGACATATGTCATAATTCCTATAATTCCAGAGGTATGTGAATTTCATGGAAATGCTTATTATTAGATGTTGGGAAGCTTATAATCTTGGTAGCACCACAGAAAATATTCTTAAATTATTTTTTATTCTCTAAAATTTAACCTATCATAATTTGCAAATTGAATCTTGGTCATCAGAGGATAGAGAAAGTATGGAGCATGAAGAGATGGTGGGAGAGGTTGAACAACAGGTGTTAATGTGTAGTCCTGTGGGAATAGGAAATACTAATACGTTGTCATATACTAAGTGGGCACAGACATTGGCACTGTACAGAATGTTCAAAAGCTAGAAGAAAGCACTAAGAATGTTTTTATCACATAAAAATTCTAAACAATAAGTGATGGAGGAGATCAAACTTATTTAGCTTAATTTTAAACATTCCCAATGTATAAAATAAGGAAATATCAAATGATTCCCCCTAAATATGAATAACATTTACATCTTATGTCTCAATTAAAAAAATAAATAACAAAATATAATGAAATATAGGCTCAAAATAAAATGAAAACAATTGAAAATTCTAGAATATATAAATAATAAAGCAACAATTAAGGTGAGCATTTGGGTATTAGTGCCCACTTATTTTCAATATTGCTTAGAAAATTATTTTAATCTAATTTTCTGAAAATGATATTTATTCGTAATTCCATGCTTTGCAACCTTGAATACATTTGGTCAATGAGTGTTTTTTTCTTTTTATCACCTCTTTGTGAATATGGTCTCTTTTAAAAACTTTATTGAATTTACATCTTAATTGTCCCCCCCTACCACGTCTCCTCCAGGTTCTCACCTTGTTTCCTCCTACCCTCTCCTCCTTCCCTAATCTTCAGAAAGGGGAACCCTCCTTTCCATCATCTGACCCCAGCCTATCAAGTGTCATCTGGACTGCTTGCATCCACTTCCTCTGTGATCTGGTGAGGCTGCCCTGCCAGGGGGAAGTGATCAATGTGTAGGTACCAGAGTCTATGTCAGATGTAGCCACTACTCTCCAAATTATGGGACTTAAAAGGAGACATTATTGCATATTGACTGTATAGAGTATAGGTCCTCACCATGCACGGACCTTGGTTGGTGCATCAATATTTGCAGCCTCCCCACCTCTCGCCTCTGCCCCCAGCCCTGATTTTGTTGGCTCATTTTGTCTCATTGTGGAGCTCCTGTCCCCTCCAGGTCCTTCTATAAGATTCCCTTCACTCAACCCAAAGTTTGTCTGTGAGTCTCAGCATCTGCTTTGATCTCCAGTTGGGTGGAGTCTTTCAGAGGACCTCTATATTATGTATGCTCCAGTCCTGCTCTTTCTCTTTAACCTCTTCTGGTCTAATCTATTTGCTCTTCTGAATGAGAATTAAGCATCATCCCTAGTGTCCTCCTTGTTATTTAGCTTCTTTCGGTCTGTATGTTGTAGTGTGGTTATCCTGTACTATATGGATTAAACCAGCTTACAAGTGAGTACATACCGTGCATGTCTTTGTGTGTCTGGGTTACCTCATTCAGAATGACCTTTTCTTGTTCCATCCATTTGCCTGAAAATTCCAAGATGTCTTTGTTTTAAATAGCTTTGTAGTATTCCATTGTGTAAATATAGTACAATTTCTTTATCCATTCATTGGTTGAGAGATATCTAGGTTGTTTCCAGTTTCTGGCTAGTATACATAAAGCTGCTACGAACATAGTTGAACAAATGTCCTTGTTGTGTGGTAGGGCTTCTTTTGGGTATATGCCCAAGGATGGTATAGCTGGTTCTTGAGACAAGACTATTTCCAATTATGTGAGAAAGCAACAGATTGATTTCCAAAGTTGTTGTGCATGTTTGCCCTCCCATCAGCAATGGAGGAGTGTTTCTTTTTCTCCATATCCTTGCCAGCATGTGCTGTCTCTTGATTTTTTTTTATCTTAGCCATTCTGATGGTTGTAACATGGAATCTCAGAGTTGTTTTGATTAGAATTTCCTGGATGACTAGAGTCATTGAGCATTTCTTCAAGTTTTTCTCAGCTGTTTGATATTTCTCTGTTGAGAATTTTCTTTAGGGCTACACCATTTTTTAATTGGATAATTTGGTTTGGTAGTGTTTAATTTCTTGAGTTCTTTATATGTTTTGTATTTTAGCCCTTTGTTGGAGGTAAGGTTGGTGAAGATCTTCTCCTAGTCTATAGACTACTGCTTTGTTTTGTTAACTGTTTCCTTTGCCTTACAGAAGCTTTTTAGTTGCATGAGGCCTACTTTATTAGGTGTTAATGTTAGAGCCTGACCTGTTGGTGTTCTGTTCAGGAAGCTCTCTTCCTGTGTCAATGAGTTCAAGGCTATTTCCCAATTATTTTTCTAACAGATTTAGTGTGTGTGGTTTCATGTCGAAATCTTAGATCCACTTGTAATTGATTGAGTTTTGTGCAAGGTGATAAATATGGATCTGTTTACATTTTATTTAGGTAGACATCCAGTTAGACCAGCACCAGTTGTTGAAGATGCTATCTTTTTTCCATTATATGGTTTTAGCTTTGTTGTCTAAGATGCAGTTTTTATTACTGTTGCTCTGTATTACATCTTGAGATCATGGATGGAGATCCAGAAGATCTTTTATTGTACAATATTTTCTTAACTATTCTGGACTTTTTGTTTTCCCATATGAAATTCAGAATTGTTCTTGCAAGCTCTGTAAAGAATTGTACTGTTTTTTTGTTGTTGTTGTTGTTGTTAGGAATTACATTGATTCTATTGACTACTTTTGGTAAGATGGCCATTTTTACTACTACTGATCTGGGAGCATGGGAGATCTTTCCATCTATTGATATTTTCTTCAATGTCTTTCTTCAGAGAATTGAAATTCATTTTGTACAAGTCATTCATTTGCTTGGTTAGAGTTACACAAAGATACTTTTTTTTTTGTATCTATTATGAAGTGTGTGGTTTCCTAAAATTCATTCTCACCCTGTTTTTCTTCAGTATACAGAACAGCTACTGTTTGCTTTTCTTTTTTAGTTAATTTTCTATCCAGCCACTTTGATGAAAGTGTTTATTAGCTGTAGTAGTCCCTTGGTCTACTTATGTATGCTATCACATCACCTGCAAATAGTAATACTTTAAATTCTTCCTTTCTAATTTGTATCCCTTTGTTCTCCTTTAGTTATCTTATTGCTTTAATGAGGACATAAGTATTATATTGAATAGATACAGACAGGGTGGACACCCCTGTATTGTCCCTGATTTCAGTGTAATTTATTTAAGTTTCTCTCCATTTATTTCGATATTGTCTATAGGCTTCCGAGTGTGACCTTTACTATGTTTAGGTATTTGCCTTGTATCTTTGCTTTCTCCAAGACTTTAAACAGGAATGGGTGTTGGATTTTGTCAAATGTTTGATTATCACCTAAGGAGATGATCATGTGTTTTTTTTTAAATTTCAGGTTGTTTATATAGTGAACTATATTGATGGAGTTTTATATATTTAACCACCCTTGTATACTTGGAATGAAACCTACTTGATCATGTTGGATGATATTTTTGATGATTACCTCTATTTCCTTAGGATATATAGAACTATTTTATTTATTTACCTAATCTTGATTCAATTTTGGTAAGTGGTATTTATCAACAAAATTGTCCATTTCATTTAGATTTTAATTTTTTTGGCATATATATTTTAGAAGTAAGGTCTAATGATTCTTTAGAGTTTTAATGCAATGTTCTGTACATATCTGTTAGGTCCATTTGATTCATATGTCAATTAATTTCATTATTTCTCCATTTAGTTTTTGCTCAATTATCTGTCCTTTTGTGACAGGGGGTAGTGAAGTCTCCCATTAATAATTTGTAGGACTAGATGTATGATTTAACCTTTAGCAATGTTTCTTTTATGAATGAAGGTGTTCTTGCATTTGGGGCATAGATGTTCAGGACTGTGATGTCATCTTCGTGTATTTTTGCTTTGATGGGTATGAAGTGTCTTTCCCCATCTCTTTTGATTAGTTTTTGATGAAAGTCTATTTTATTAGATACTAGAGTGGCTACCCAGGTTGATTCTTGGGTCAATTTGCTTGGAATAACCTTTTCCAGCCCTTTACTATGAGGTGATATCTATCTTTATTGCTGAGGTGTGTTTATTTTATGCAGCAGAATGATAAATACTATTTTTACTTCCATTCTGTTAGCCTTTGTCTTTTTATTGGGAAGTTGAGGCCATTGATGTTGAGAGATATTAATGGACAGTGACTTTAAGTTCTTGTTTTTTTGTTTGTTTGTATGTTTTTGTTTTTGCTTTGTTTTGTTGTTGGTGGTGATAGAGTGTTGTTTTTCCTTGCTTTTGGTTTTGCAGATGTAGGATTATTTATTTCCTGTGTTTTCCTATGTATAGTTATCCTTATTGTGTTGGAGTTGTCCTCCTAGTCTGTTCCATAGGGCTGGACTTATGGTTAGGTACTGTTTAATTTTGGTTTTGTCATGGAATATCCTGTTTCCTTCATCTATGGTGGTTGAAAGTTTTTCTGGGTATGGTAGTCTGGATAGCCTCTGTGGTCTCTTACTGTCTGCACAACATCTATGCAGGCCCTTATGGCTTTCATATTCTCTCTTGGGAAGTCAGGTGTAATTCTGACAGGTTCACCTTTGTGTGTAACTCTGCTTTTTTCTTTTGTAGCTTTTAATATTCTTTATTTATTCTGTACAATTATTGTTTTTATTATTATGTGGCAGGAGGGTTTTCTTTTCTGGTCAGTTATATTTGCAATTCTGTAGGCTTCTTGTATGTTTATGGGCAATTCTTTCTTTAAGTTATGGAAGTTTTCATCTATGATTTTGTCAAAAAATGTTTAATGAACCTTGGAACTTTGAGTCTTCTTCTTCCATTACTATTATTTATAGATTTGGTCTGTTCATGGTGTCACAGATTTCTTGGATTGCTTATGTCAGGAACTTCTTAGTTTTACATTTTGTTTGATTCATGTATTGATAATTTCAACTGTATCATCAACACTTGGGATTCTCTCTTCCATCTCTTGTATTATCTTAGTGTTTTAATTGTATCTTCAGTTCCTGTTCTGATCACAAGGTTTTCCAACTCCAGGATTGCCTCAGATTGTGTTTTCTTTGTTGCTTCTAAGTCCCTTCTTTAGGTCTTGAATAGTTTTATTCATTTTTTAAATTTCTTTCTACCTTTTGATTGAGTTTCCTGTAATTTTTATAAGATTTATTCAATTTCTGCATCTGTTTTAGTGTATTTTCCTTTATTTCTTTGAGAGATTTATTTATCTCTTTCAAGGCTTCTATTATTTTTCAATAACTCAGATTTAAAAATCTTCTTGCCCTTTAGGGCTTGCTGTGGTAGGACCATTGGTTTCTGGTTGTATCACATAGCTCTGAGATTCGTTGCTGTGTTCTTAAACTGACCTCTAGCTATCTGGATATCTCTGGTGTTAGCAGGCCTGGAGACTCCTCCAAGGGATTCTTGTCTGTGTCCCAGGTAGGCCAGGCAGGTCAGGAGCAGCCAAATTGAGCTCCAAGCATTATGCTGTGTGCTATGGCTCCTCACAGCCCTCCTCAGGATTGGGGAAAATGGGTGTTGGAGTCTGCACCCAGCTCATCTCTGGTGAGTTTGCTGTCTATGTACCATTTGGGCCAGGTAGATGAGGAAAGGACTGAGAAAGTGCCAAGCCAAGTAGTGCTTGGGTGCCACAATAGGCCTCCTTGGAATGGCAGATACTGTGAGTTGTGCCCCAAGCCCAGCTAAGCTCTCCAGAGTTTACTGTCTGTTTTCCAGTTGGGCCAGTCAGGTGAGGAAAGAGCTGAGGAAGCTCCAAGTTAAAAGATGCTTGGGTGAAGGCCTCCTCGGGATGGTGGATAATGTGGGTTGTGGCTTGACCTTGACTTCCCTCTCTATGAACAGAATTTTAATGGCTATTTTCTGTTTTCAGCCAGAACAATCAACTATTCTTGCCATCCCTCATTCTTGTTACTCTTGTTCTTCCAGGTTCTGATTTTGGTATTGATATTTAGTTTCTTCACATCACATGTGGTTTTTCTACTAGGCCACTTTATTGTTGTTATTCTTTTGAGGAAGGATACAATAGAACCTGGAGAGGACACAACAGTATAATTAGCACATACATCAGGAAAAAGAAATGAAATTCTGCTTTAAGGCCATCTTCAGACTGATCATCATCTGCTAGGTTATCCTGCCTGGTATATCCATAATCTAGAGCTCTCTCCAAAAGCAGGATTGACAGAGCCCAGCTTTTATTCTCATCTCCAACTACAATATTGTATTAGCTTCCTGATTTCTACTTTCAGGGGCCTCATTTTTCTCTTTCTATTTTTCCTAATACACACCAGAACCTGAGGTTATAATTTTTTCATTACTGTCTAAGCCCAGCCTCATATACTGAAATATATAAGTGCTATTTAATTTATTACTATATTTCTGTAGCCTAACAATGATCTTGCTGTGAAGTAAGCACTCAATAAGTATTGAGAAAATGAGACAATAAATAAAAAAAATTCTAAGAAATCTTGTTACAATAACAACAACAACAGAAAATTCACTTAACTTTCTGCTTAGTGAGTTTACCTAGTCTTTTCACACTCAATGCCTATGTAATGCTTTTGCTCTTTCAATCAGAAATTGCCAGCAGGTTGGCTAGAGATAATTTCTAAAGACTATTGTCCTGTAGATCTGAGTCCACGTGAATTGAAGAATTATCTGTGACTACTTTTTATAATAAGCATGGTGTGTCATAGTTAAGATTTTATTGCTGTGAAGAGACCACCATGATAATGGTAACTCTTATAAAGGAAAACATTTAATTGAGCCTATCTTACAGTTTCAGAGGTTTAGTGCATTATTGTCCTGGCATGAAGCATGGAAGCATGCAGGCAGATATGGTGCTGTAGAAGGATCTGAGATTTCTACATTCTGAGGGAAGCAGAAGTGAATGCTGCACTAGGCCTAGCTTGAGCATATATAAGACCTTAAAGGCTGCCCCAACAGTGACACACTTCCTGCCACAAGGCCACACCTCCTAACAGTGCCACTATGACACTATTCAAACATTTGATTCTTTGGGGGCAATTCTTATTCAGTCTACCATATGGTGTCACATCGGTATCAGGCTCCAGGTGTTATGAAAACAACAACACCTATGTTTTCTCCCTGAGAACCCTGAGCTTTCAGAAAGAACAGGCTGCTCTGAATATTCCATGCTGTAAGCGGTATACATGTCTTCTAATCTGTATTTTCAGCAAGCACCAGAGACACTGGGAATTGAACAAAGGTATCTTAGACTTTTTGTACCAGCCAAGTTATAATTTCTATATTCCTGAGTGACTTTTGTCAACATAGCAGAGAACAGGAGAAACTGCCAATCAGCCCTGCCCTGTTTCCTGTTAAGCCTTGCCCCTCATGCAAATGAAATAATGTAATGGTCTCATTTTCACCTCATATTTGTACAATATTTTTGAGAATTTCATACAGTACAATTTGTATATTTTCATCATATTCCCCTTCCCTTTTTTAGCCACCAAGTGCTGTTTGTGCTGCTCATATATTGTTGGATGTATGCTCTTCCACTTTGCAGTGGAAATATTACAGTGGAATATGGTCAATTCATGAAGGGTTTTAGTCTTAAGGAAAATTTACTCTTCTGCTTCCAGAAGCTATCAACTGCTGATAGCTGAATGACCCCTTCCTATTGACTGGTTTTCATGGTACCAGATGATGCTATGCAAACTTCTAAAAAGGGAGGCAACCATCAGTCTTACCCAACTATAAAGCCTACGGACCATATGGCTAGCATGACACAATAAACCTACAGTGTAGTGATGGCATGAAGGGATACCTTGACAGTAACCAACAGCTTTTAAGTTGGTTTAACACCTGCTCAAAAAGAAAGAAACTATTCCTGGTCCTGGAAATCTAGTTTACTACTCATTGCTAATGAAATCATGATTATTGGAGAAGAATCCACAATCTATGACTTAGTAAACCAGGATAATCTCTAACAATCAAATATAAACAGACAAGTGTTGTCCTCAGCCCTCATCAAAGAAACTTTTCTTTGCAATTGATGGGGGCTGCCTCAGAAAACTGCAACCAATCAAAATGCTGAGGTGTGAGCCTAGTGCTACAAACACTCTTCCACCTGAGGCCCAGAGAACACTGAAGAAGATACAGAATGATTGTTAAGAGCCAGAAGACCAGGGAATTTGCTCTAAGATTGTGTCCTTTAGTAACATCAGAAGCTACACTCATACAATTTCACCAGTACTAAGTTACAAATGAGAGTTGAACAAAGATAACACTAATGGGAATGCCATAGTGGAGGGGGAAACTTCAGGACTCCTCAAGCCTCCATTAAAAACTATAGAGAAATTGGTATTCCTCAGTGAAAAACCCACCAGTGCCAGTCAGCTCTGCAACCATAGATACAAATAAACACTTTACAGTCTAAAGAGCTTATATTTAGGAATACATGCATAATATATAATTATACATATGTATATACTATCTACATATATGCATGTAACTACAATTATTGAAAAATAAGCCGATGGAGGAGTTATATAGAAAGACTATATAAATTATAATCTCAAAAATAAAATATAAAGAGTAAATAAAAGGAAAAAGACTAAATTTCCTTTCACTGTTCTAAGAACTATTGACTGCTCTTTATCTGTGCATGGGACTGTTTGTCCCACCACCACTTTTCATGTTAAAATTTTATGCCTGGAGCCTGATAAGGTCTTATGAATGCTTTTTCAACTGCTCTGAATTCATGAGTAAATCTGTCCTGCTGTGTCCAAAAACCATTGTTAGCTTGTAGTGCGTCTAGTCTATGGCTCTTACATTTTTTTCCCTCCCTAATTCTGCAATGATCTCTGATCCTGGGAAGGTAGATGTATAATATACATTCACATTTAGGGTTAAACAGTATACATCAACAATGTCTTATTCTCTGCTCCTTGACCAGTTGTGCTTCTCTGTGTTATTTGCCATCTATTGTAAATAAAAGTTCTCTGATAAAGGGTTGCACAATGCATGAATCCATGGGTATAGCGATAAGTTATTAGGTGTTGGTTTCCCACTATGTCAATTTAGCAGAGTAATTGTAATACCTGGCCTCAGGTTCTCCACCTCTACAACTCTGCCTGTAGAGCCTGATCACATCTTTAAAGCAACTTAAACCAATCTGAATTTGGGGTATTTTATATGCAGAAGTCGGTAACTGGAACATTGAAGATACACATTTCTTTCCTTTCTCCCTATAGAACAAATAACACCTATAGAGCATGTCCCAAGGGTGCTTGCTTATATACAAGACTAGTATTAGAGATGACATCTTTTCTCTCTAATATAAAGTGCTTTGAACAGGCATAACGGCTTCTGTGTCACTCTAAATTTTTGTTCCTCTTTCTTTCACAGAGGCTGTCCCTTTTAGATTAAGCTGACATTTATTGAAGGCATTCTGGGTGTCAAGCCACAGGACCAGGAATGTTTACATACTCATTTCATTCAGTCTCTCCAGGCAGAGGAGTTCTCCAGTATCTCAGACAGTGTCGACAAGCGAAAAGGGATGTCATCGAGGCTATAAAATGAAAGCCAAGTCCAGCCAGACTGTAAATTGACCAGAATATATTTCATTCTTCTGGCTGTGAGGCCCGAAGCCTTTGAATGAATATGTGCTTAACTATTTATAATTGACCTTTGCACAAAGGAACATGAAATTTTTATAGCCGAAAGCTTCATTTATTAACTTTACTGGAGTGTAAAATATTGCTGTTTGCCATAAATTTACAGCAGGACAAACAATATATATGCTAATTAGTAGTCGTGCCATTGTCTGCACAGTGTTGCATTGGCTGGTCATTTCTGACAGGCAAAATAACAGAATGCAATTGACAAATGACAATTGAATCTCTTGATACTTGCTGTTCAAATGGTGGAGTCTGGAGTGGTGAATTAATGGTGTTCATTATAAGGAGTCCATTTCCTTTTCATTTCCTTTATAAATGAGTCCAAGTAGCGTGCTGAGTCCCCTCACGAACGGCTCAGGGGAACCTGCTGAGATCACCTGCAAACCCTGTAGCACAGCAGAATCCTTCATGTTCTCATCCTGTGGCTCTTGTGTTCCTCATGGGTTTCAAAAACTCACTGACGCTTCAGGCATGGACCTGAACCTGCAGATCATCGCTATGTGTTCTACAGAAGACAGTGAGGCTGATGAATGGTGAGCAATATATCTAAGTCCACACAGAAAAGATAGGTAGAGGTAGGACTGATGAGAGGGTCTCTGGGGAAAATATGGCTGTGAAGAGTCTTATGGTTCATTTTACCCAGTTACAAAATATGTAAATAGGAACTCAGAGACATTCATGTGCTATGTTGTTCATGATGCCCAGGTACGCTAGGAAAGTCTGCAACATTATAATTTCCATTCATATAATTATTATGATGAATATTTACTGAATTACTAATTTTCAGTTAGTGGGACAGAAATGATAAAAATTGTGCAAGCATATCTAGCTATTTTCCTCATGGACACAAGTATAGAATGAGCAACATAGATAGCACAGCCATAAAATTACACATCAGTAAGATTTGGTAGATGGTGCACATATGTAATGACCAGAGAGATGATTCTATCAGGTGGATTAAGCTCCATAAGTGAATTGAGTTAGAAATAATAAATATGAACTTGTAAAAGAATAGTGTTAAGGAGTAAATGGCAAGTGCAAAGGGTCTGTGAATGGAAATAGCCAGATCCATTATAAATGAAGGAAGGTTGCTGTAGAAACACGCAGGGCAAGAGACTCTGGTTTAGAAAGGGTCTGCTGAGGTGGGTCCAGTTTTAAGCGTTCTAAAATTTGTGAGTTTTATTATTTCTACTAATGTTCAGAGTTAAAATATACCATTCAAAGAATCATACTGACATGCATCAAATAGAACATACTGTCTCTATCACAAGCTATTGACTTTAAGCATTGCTCTCAATTAGCCTTAACTGAAAAAAATGAGAAGTGAAATCATTTCTAATTCTCGCTTTCAATGTCTGCTTCAGCTCTTAGCATGTAAAGAATTCTTGAATAGTGCCTGGTTTAAAGAAAGCTATGCCACCTACCATCACTTACACAGGCCACCTAGAAAACTCTGCTTTTCCATCTTTATATTATATGGATCATTCCTTCCTTCTCTCATTTTGATAGAGATATCAAGACAATATTCCAAAGATACTCCTCTCTATATTTTTGACATTCATTTTATTTCAGAATAGAAATTTGCAGATTAATATTCTCTAGCAATGTGTAAATTATAGCCTTTTAAACTTTCCTAAATTTCTTTTTATTTCTCAGTAAAAGGAACAAATAAAGTTAGCTTATCTTCTTGGGTATGTTTTTTCTTGCTTTCAGTTCAAATGCAAGGCCAGAGAAACAACAACCGTCTTAAGAAAAAATAGCTACTTATAAGCATGCATTAATCTTGACATTGTATGGTTGAAATTTGTCCTAATAAACTAATTTTATTTAACAGAAATTAATAAATAATCTAATAGTTTTAGCCATTCTAATCAGACTTCCTTCTATGAGCTTTGAAACACAACTAAACTTACAGTATCTATAATAAAATACTGATCATAAAATAAGATTATTATATAACAACAGGCAGTAAATAATTTCTTTCTGATTCAGCCACTTCCTTTTAAACAGAAAAATGCCTCTTTTATATTTTCCTAAATACTTTTGTGGCTTTGCACTTTTTAATTAATGAACTACTGTGTGGTGTGTGGTGTGTATGTGTGTGTGTGTGTGTGCATGTGTGAGAGAGGAGGAATACATATTCATGAATATGAAACATACATGTCCACATGTTCTACATGTGGAAGCCAGAGCAGGAACATGGGTTGTTTCTTCTCTATATCTCTACTTTATTACCCTGAGACATGGTTTTTCTCTGAACTGGATGCTGGTTCTTTCAGCTAAGCAGGCTGGCCAGGCAGCTCTTAGTATGCACTTATCTCTATCTTAGGATGCAAAGGTAGCTAGCAAGTACAGTCATGCCTAGCTTTTTAAATGGGTGTTAAGCTATTCAGACTTATGTTTGTATTCTCATTAAACCATCTTCCCAGATATTTATCCTTCCTGTGTGCTCAAATGTTGATGAGAAGGTGAAAGGACAAGGTGTTGTGGGGTGAAAGGTCACACATAGGCCATTAAAAGAGCATACTTTTGCATAATCTTTTTCCTCTTAAGCAAAATGAAAAAGATTTGATAATTTCTCATTTGATGTTCCTCAAAAGACATCCCATAAATGTCCAGTATATGACTTACTATTGGCACTTCATAAATGTAAATATCTGCCCTACTGTAGTCTCAGCACTACTGTTGTGGCAGAATACCAATGGCTGGCATCTCAAATATACGCCTATGGGCTGATGTTTCAGAATCATTGTCAAGGTCCCCTTCTCCATGTTGCATTCTCTGAATCAACAGAGTCTAAATGTATGTTGTGCCATGTAGCGTGTGTGGAAAATATAGCAAGAATTAAAAAAAAAACCATTGTTTTAATTACTTTCAAAGATTAAGAGTTAAAGCCTCAGTGCAGCTGCAATCCTAGAAGCCCCTGAGCAGAACTGAAGTTTAGTGACAATTGTTGGGCTGCATTACAAAAACCACCACTCTCTTCTGCTGGAGCTGTTCACAGTGTTGTCAAAATATTCTCTGTGCATATGTGTCAGTGAAGATGTGTTTGGACACACTTGTGCCTCAGTATAAATATATGCATGGCCACATATGGATGTGTGCTTGGCATGTGCATGGCTCATGTACTTAGCATACAAGGCACGCCTCTATATAAAATGCGTAGTTTTATACACCTACATATATTATCTATGCATGTTTTTGAACATCTGTGCTTGCACACTCATATTAATTTGCAGATAAATGTACAATGCCTCCCTCCTCTACCATATTCAAGATTGAGTTATAAAAGGAAATAGAAGTTTTCTTCATTACAGATTCCTGATGTGTGAGAAAAATCAGAGAAATTGGATTGTGTGTAGTGGTTAGATATATGTGGAGAATTTCATTTTATATCTTGAAAAGCCTTATGTTAAACATTTGTTATGGTACAGAGACAGGAGATGTCTGGTGTCAGCACTACAAAATGTACTCAGACAGTTTTGCCAAAGAGCTAGCATATTCATAGTGTTAGTAACTGTTTTTCTTCCTCAGTGTCAAGTAGAGGACAATACTTAAAAGCTACCTCTCAATCTCATCTTTACATTTTCAATTTTCCTTTTATATTAGGTGCTATGATACTAATGTCTAGGAAATATTCTAACATTATGATGATGATAATTATAGTCATGGTAGTGGGGGTGGTAAGGAAGATAACACTGGTGACAATGATTAATGGCAGTAGTGTTGAAGATGATGATGTATGTAAAGATAACACAATAACATTTATTGTATCTTCATTTAATATCATAACTTCCAACTGATTTTGCATGGAAAATTTGACTTAAATTTCACAAATATTGATATATAATACTATAGTCTACTGTAAGATGAGAGGCCATAGAAAAAACAATTTATTTTTTATTTTTTACTTTTTACACATAAATGTATATTATTACATATACATACAATAAATTATCGACAGCAAGAAAAGTGAGAAAACAATCAGAAATTATATAAATGTTACATTCACAGTGGTTTGGCTATTTGTATTTGGCAGCCCTGAAGAAAAAATCTTTCCTATCTTGGTGCATCTAAAATTCTGAATGTAAATCAGTATCTATCATATTTCAGCATTATCAAATTAAAACATCTATCTAGACCTAAAAACATCTTAACTCAAAAACAGCTGAGCTTAATTGTAAAACTAAACTATCTTGTCTTCAACCTCATCAGACAGTTGAGAAGGAAGAAAATTGATTATCTGAGTATACAGGGAGTGCAGATTAGCAACTTCCAAAATGAGAAGATGACAGAGACAGTTTGCTGCCTGAAATCATGGTCATATCAATTACTAGCCTATTTTTATCACAATAATATACATTCTAGTTGTAACAGATATATATGATTCTATAGAAAGAGAAGGTAAAATAGGTTGATAAGGTCTTCAAAAACCTCAGAGATACACAGAATATGGTATTTAAAGATATTTTTTTATTATTTTAAAGATTTGTTGACAATGAGAGAGGTTAAATCCTGGCAACACCCAGCCTACCTCAAAGGAAAAGAAATCTAGCAATCTAAATCCGGGTCTATCAGTCTTTGGGCACTCAAAGGGAGTACAGCAGAATATTGTTCAATAATGTGTTTTTGAATGATCTTAGTAGAAAACTATTTTGGAAACTCTTTCCGAAGAGTAGTATTTATAGAGAACATCATAGTGCACAGGAGATTCTGCTTTAGGATTAAAACCAGAAACACAAAATTTAAAATCTTCATAAATTGTAAAAGTCACTAGATCTGAATGTTAGCATTAAATAATATAGGACGTAAGTAGATAAAGTGACTTGTCTGTGGTGATGCATTAGTTACATATAGCAATGAAATTGGAGCCATGGGCCCCTTGTTCTAGGTCCAAATCTCCTTTATATTCTTACTTCTTCCTCTAATACTAAAAGAAAAAGATCAGTTTAACGTTATGCTCTGGCATCTGTAACAATGGAGAAAATCAGTGGAAATACCCTCTACACAAACACAAGTTTATGGCTGTCACTGTGATTGCAGAAGTGACACAGTTGGTGCTTCTGATTCCTATCAGTTTTTTCAGCACTAACTGACAGACAAAGGGACACCACTCTCCTAAAGCACCCTTGAGTGCATTTCACCAGCATTCACGAAGCTCTCCTGGGCCAATCGCCTTGTTCTCCCAAAGTGCCCCTTCTTATAATTAAAAATTAAACCGTTTTCCAATGAAATAATTTCACTCATTCTTCTTACTCCCTGCTCCACTGCCTGTGGCACCAGCTAAATTTCGAATTAAATAATTCAACTCCAGTACATTTAAAATAGATCACATTTAGTGCCATGCTTCCAATTGGCTGCATAACCAGGCCAATTGAACACAATCCCCATGGTAAGTCACCCACCAAGAGCACAAAAGGTGTGTGATTCCTTTAATGAAGGCTGGCTATGTCTTGCTTCACTTTTGTCTCTTTCTCAGCCCAAGGAACCAAAAAAAAAAAAAAAAAACTTAAAAAAAATCCATTTTGTCTCTCCATTATTCGTTTGTTCTCCCTCCATTACTCTTTGATCTTAAGCTTCCTTTAAAAAAAAATAGACTTTTCCATGTTGCTGTGCTCTGCTTGCTTTCAACACCTGCTTACTGGCTAAGGCAAAGGAACACATTATAACTCTCCACATGCCTTGCATATGGGGAGATAGCAGGCAGGATGGATTAAGGCACTGTGCTGAGTCAAATGCTGCCTCTCCCTGGGGTTGCTTGCTTTCATCTGGTTTAGGCTGCCAGGAACTCCGAATCATTATTTCATTTAACAGCTGATATTGGTATAGCAGCTAACTACACTAATGGTGCTTACCCGGGGAGCCAGCATTGCAGCTGGAGACACTGTGGGGTAGAAGACATAGGTGTGGCCATTATTGGTGTGATTTTTGAGGTCATTTCACCATGCTAAAGCACTGTTTTCTCACTGAAACTTTACCTGACTACATATAACTATACTCACACCTTTTTTTTCAGATTCCCAAGCAAAAAGCTTGGGAAGAGGAGCAGGGACACTAGGCCAGCATTACTTGTTAATAATGACAGGTGAGCAGGGCATCATTGATAGGGGAGAGAATTGGGAGAGTATTTCCCCCATAAATCAGGTATCCCATTTCATCAGAAAGGGAAATAATCTTCTGTTTCTTGTGCATTCAGTGCCCCTCTTCTTTAAGGGATGGGAATTTATCTCTTTGGCTTGTACACCCCTGTATTGCTTGATTACAATTACCTGTCCTCTTGATTCTAATCTCTTTCTATTGCTGGAGACTAAACTGAAAGCCTTGCACATCCCAGGTGAGTGCTCTACCCTTTAGCTACTACCACCACTCCTACAACCTGATTTTGCAAATCATTAGTGAGCTTTTTTCAGCTCCTATCTGTTCCAGAAATACCCTGTGGGCTACATTTGGGCACCACATTGCTCTTATCAGTAAGATCAGAGTGGCTATACATGTGTCCAGTGTTGTTCGTAATGGCTATTTTCAAGACCCAGGCAAAAACATACTGAATGAATACTTAGCAGAGTTTATTTCCAAATATGCTTTGGTTGGTAGTAAAATTTCAATGCATGAGCTTCTTTTATTTTTTTAGAGAGGCGTAAAATTCTGGTTGTTCTGGAACTCATTATTTAGATGTGTAGACCGGGCTGGCTAGCCTCAAACTCAAAGATCCACCAACCTCTGCCTCCTGTGTGCTGTGATTAAAGGTATGTGTCCCCACTACCATGCAACTGATGTGTTTCTTGAATATTACTTCTCACTACAAGTTTAATACTACAAAGGGAAAGTGGTATTCTGTCCAGATTCTCTAGTGCTCTCCCTAATGCACCCGCCATATTCACAGAGACCTGAAGGCATACACACTCTTAATTTGGTTTTCTATTTCTGTGATGAACACCATAATTAAGAGAGATTAAAAAGTATATTTCACCTTTCAAAACTCATGCCACAATCCATCTCTGCGACAAGTCCAAGAAAGAACTCAAGGTAAAAAGTGGGATGCAAGAACTGAGGTAAAGGCAACAAAAGAATACTACTTCCTGGCTTGCTAACCATGGCATACTCACATTGCTATCCGATACAACATAGGAGCACCTGCCAAAGTGACAGCATGGCTCTAACTGGGTTGGTATTACATATCAATAGTTAATCAACATAATGCTCCACATAATTGTCTACAAGCCAATCTGAAAAAGACATAGTCTCATTTGAGGTTACTTCTTCCATGGTGAGCCAAACTTGGGTCAAGGTAATGGAAAAAATCAGCTCAGATACAAAATGTCATTACATAGAAGAGTTGGGTTGGTTATGTGAAGCTGTATAGAACCATTTAAGTCCACATCACAACCACGAGATGATAGAACAGAATTTATTTGAGGTACAGAACTCTTCATCACATCACAGAGGATGTTCAGGTGTGCTGCACCATTTTGTACTTCTGAGAACTTGTGGTTTTTAATCCATGTAGAAATGGACAGTGTAGTTTTGAAATATGTTGGGAAAGTACCTGGATTCAGCATTATGGGTGCAGGCCTGATCCTTGCTTCCACAAAGACCTCCTCAGAGACAAACGCCACAGGAGCCATAGTCTTACATAATTAATGAATTCATATGCCAATAGAGGCATCAAGTTAGTATAGCATAAACATAAACTTACTAAGGGCTTTCTGGATGGCATTTCTTACTATTCATGCATTACACACACACACACACACACACACACACACACACACAAACACACACACACACACACACACACACATGCACACACACACACACACACACACACACACACACACACACACACACACGCACACACCTACCTACACAGCAGTGCTGTACCCTACACATAATATCAATAAATTAAAATATCTCTGAAACATAATTTGTAAGAATTTTAAAAATACTAGAAATCTAGTAAAAAGAAAAGCAGTGTGTATATTTGAAGAGATTGCTGTGTTAGTTCGTTCAGGGTCCCTACACACTTAAGCCAGCAGCATCCAGATGCAATGGAGAATGGAGCAGCAGTCTGCTGAGTGACTTGACATTCAGCAGTATGGAAAACCATTGAATCAATTGAAGACATGGGGGATGGTAGGAGACTGTTTTTGGTAATTTCATTCCATCACACATACACACACAAAAAAACAAGGGTTTGTCAACATACTTTTAATGTTTCATTGTGTGTTTGTGTGTTCATTGCTTGTTTCTGCACACAACTTGTTTATAAGTTGCTAATGGTTATCTTCTTGGCCATTTATGAATTCAGTAGAGACAGAGCGTGGGAATGACTGGAGCCTGCCAGACTGATGACCTTGAGAGGTCTGGGGCTTGTATTGGATGCTGAGAAGAAAGCAACCCTCAGTCCTGATTTTATTCTGCTTTTCAATGTCATAAGGTTGAACTGTGTGAACATTAAAGTCACTCATGAACTTTCCAACTTTGTACTCTTTAAGTTAAATATTAATCAGCAATAGGAGAACACAGGACCACAGATAGTGTTGAAAGGTTGAGAGCAGGCAGGTGGCAAACCAATTTGCTCACAGCTTCTGCATCTGAGGTGTTAAAACTGCCATGCCTTTGTTTTCAGCTGTAAGTTATATCTGGAAACGTGGGGGGAGGGTGGCGGAGAGGAGGAAAATACAGCTAGGGAATATATACAGGATGCAAAGTGTCTTTCTCCATTATAAGATTCCTTAGATAATTTCTTATTCACAAAGATGACAGACCACAAAGAAAGAGCCAGGATTACGTGGAAAGTTGGACACTATGATCTTTGTCTATAGTGGCTTCTAGCTGATTTTTATTCAGGGTCTCTGAACACTATTTTCCTTTTCTTCTGGAGAGTATCTTGCTTCATTTTCATCAGTGTGAAGAAATCAAGGATGGTAGATAGAAGAGTTGTCAGGGTCTTTAGTAAAGGCTCTTTTGCTTCTTAGTTCTATCTCTCTCAAAAATTCATCTCCTGCTCCTTTATTATCATATTTATTAAGCAGGCAGGGTCACAATAATAGTGCTTCCTGCCAGATGTCCTGGCAGATAACTATAATTCCCTCCCTGGCCAGCAGAGGCTGAAATACTGTGGTTTCCAGGCTAGTAGGCATTGTATAGAGACACAGACAGTGTCTTTAAAAAGGTAGAGAAACCATTTGCTTGAAAATTTCAGAATTTCCTTCTTTTTAATAGCTGAGTCGTATTCCATAGTGTAAATGTACCACAGTTTTTTTATCCATTCTTCGACTGAGGGACATTTAGGTGAGTTCCAAGTTCTGGCTATTATGGATAAGGCTGCTATGAACATGGTTGAGCATATGTCCTTGTTGCGTGGTGGAACATTATTTGGGTATATTCCAGGGAGTGGAATAGCTGGGTCTTGAGGTATCCCTATTCAAAGTTTTCTGAGAAAGTGCCAGATTGATTTCCAAAGTGGTAGTGCAAATTTTCACTCCCACCAGCAATGAATGAGTGTTCCATTTTCTCCACACCCTCGCTAGCATGTGCTGTCACCTGAGTTTTTGATCTTAGCCATTCTGATGGCTGTATAGTGGAATTTCAGGGTCATTTTGATTTGCATTTCTCTGATGACTAAGGATTTTGAGCATTTCTTTAAGTGTTTCTCAGCCATTCAATAGTTCTCTGTTGAGAACTCTCTTTTTAATTCTGAGCCCCATTTCTCAATTGGGTTATTTGATGGAACCAGAAATGATCACACTGAGTGAGTTAATCCAGAAGCAGAAAGACTCACATGGTATATACTCACTCATAATTGGACACTAGCCCAAAAGGGATGTCCCATGAGAGTCTTCACTTAACCAGGAGATTGGAATCGATGCTGAGACTTCCTATTGGGACTCTAGGTGAAAGAGGTATGGGAGAATGGGAGAATAGAAGGAGCCAGATGGTCCTAGAAACCTATAAGAATAACATTATGATGCATGGATCTGGACCCAGAGGGCTCAGCCCAAACTACTGTACTAACCAAGGAAAATACATGCAGTAAACATTGAACTCCTACTCATATCTAGCCAATGGACAGGACATTCTCCACAACTATGTGGAGATAGGGAACTGACTCTGACATAAACTCTCATGCCCCATATTTGACCACTTCCCAGTGGTAAGGCAGCCTGGTGGCACTCAGAGAAAGGATAAGCAGGCCACCAGGATGAGACTTGATAGGCTCTCACCATATGTTGGGGAAGGAGATTCCCTTCTGTCATAGACCTAGGAGAGGGAAATAGGGTGGAAAAAAGGAGTTGAGGGAGAAACAGGAGGATACAAGTGAGGGAAAAACAATGGAGATGTAATCAAAATAAATTAATTAAATTTTTAAAAAGGAGAAAAATATCCAGAAGTTCTGTTATTGTACAGGATTGCTTTTAACTATCCTAGATTTTTTGTTTTCCATATGAAGTTTAGTATTGTTCTTTCAAGGACTGTATAGAATTGCGTTGGAATTTTGATGGGGATTTCATTAGATCTGTAAATTGTTTTTGGTAAGGTGGCCATTTTTACTATGTTAATCCTACCAATTTTACATGGGAGATCTTTCCATCTTCTGATATGTTCATTAATTTCTTTCCTCAAAGACTTGAACTTTGTGTTCAGATCTTTACTGGCTTGGTTAGAGTTACACCAAGATATTTTATGTTATTTGTGGCTATTGTGAAGGATGTTGTCCCCTTAATTTATTTCTCAGCTCATTTATCATTTCTATATAAGAGGACTATTGCATGTTTGAGTTAATTTTGTATACAGATACTTTGGTGAAGAAATTTATAAGCTATAAAATCCCTGATAGAATTTTTGTGGTCATTTATATATACTACCATCTCGTCTGCAAATAACCATACTTAGATGTCTTCCTTTCCCATTCTCATATTTCTCAGACAAGTGAGGTCCCTGAAGAGGCATCAACCCACCCTAGCACTTCAAGTTGTAGCAGGTCTAAGTATGTCATCTCCCACTAGGGCCTGACAAGGCAACCCGGTGTGGAAGGGGCTCCCGTGGGAGGCAACTAAAATGGAGGCAGCCCCTACTTTCATTGTTAGGGGACCCACATGTTGCCCACACTGCAATCTGCTACATATGTCTAGGGAATATAGGTCCAGTCCGTACATGCTCTTCAGTTGGTGGTTCAGTCTCTATGAGCCACCACGGGCCCAGGCTAGATGATTTGTTGGTCATCTTATGGTGTCCTTCACATCTCATTCTCCCTCCATCCTTCTTCCCACTCTTGGCCTATTTTCTGAATGTCTGTCTCTGCATCTGTTTTCATCCACTGCTGGATGAAGCCTCTCAAAAGACAGTTATGCTAGGCTCCCGAGTGTAAGCAGAGCAGACGGTCATTAATAGTGACAGGATTTCACTCTCTCTCATGGGGTGGGTCTCAAGTTGAGCCAGTCATTGATTTGCAGTTCCTTCACTCTTTGCTCCATCTTTATCCTTACATATTTTGTAAGCAAGACAAATTTTGGGTTGAAGGAGGGCTTTATGGGTGTGTTAGTGTCTCCCTCTGTCCACTGGAAGTCCCACATGACTATAGGAGGTGATAACTTCAGGCTTTTTAACCCCCTGCTTCTAAAAGTCTCAGCTATAGTCACTCCCATAGACTCCCAGGAACCTCCCCCTTTCCAAAGATGCCCCCACCCACAGCAAATTCCATTCTTTCTCCGGGTCCTCTCCTCCTACACCCATGCTTTATGCACACCCGATTCCCACATCAGTTACTTAACCCCTCTTCTCCCACCCAGTTTCCTCCATCCATCTACTTTATGTCTCACTCATATCCTGAGTGAGAGTCAAACATCTTCATTTGGGCTCTCCTTAGCATCTTTGTGTTTGTGGACTGCAGCATGGTTTTCCTATACTTTAAGGCTAATATCAACTTGTAAATGAGTATATACCATGAGTGTTTTTCTGTGTCTTGGTTAACCACTCCTGGCTATGTACGCAAAAGGTCCTCTACCATACCACAAGGATACTTGCTCACTTACATTCATAGCAGCTTTATTCATAAGACATCATCCAGTCTTCAAAACATTTATCATGCAGGGGTGTTTGGATTTTGTCACAGACATTTTTAGCATCTAATGAGATAACTCTGTGTGTGTGTGTGTGTGTGTGTGTGTGTGTGTGTGTGTGTGTGTTTCTTTCAATTTGTTTATATGGTAGATTACACTGATGGATTTTCATATGGTAAACCATACCTGCATCCTTGAGATGAAGCCTACTGGATCATCGTAGATGATGTTGATGTGTTCATGGATTTTTGAGTATATTTGTATCAATATTTATAAGAGAATTTGCTCTGAAATTCTCTTTCTTTGCTGAGCCTTTGTGTGGTTTACGTATCAGGGTAACTGTATCCTCATAAAATGAATTTAGTAATGCTTCTTTTGTTTCTATTTTGTGGAATAATTAGAAAGTATTGGTATTAGTTCTTTTTTTTTTTTTTTGGTTTTTCAAGACAGGGTCTCTCTGTGTAGCCTTGGCTGTCCTGGACTTGCTTTGTAGACCAGGCTTGCCTCGAACTCACAGCGATTGCCTGCCTCTGCCTCCCGAGTGCTGGGATTAAAGGCGTGCGCCACCATGCCCGGCTTGGTATTAGTTCTTTAAGTCTGGTAGAATTCTGCACTAAAACAAACTGGTCCTGGGCTTTTTATTTGTTGAGAGACTTTTAATGCTCACATCTATGTCCTTAGGAGTTATGGAGCTATTTAACTTGTTTATCAAATTTTTATTTTAACATTAGTAAGTGGTATGCATCAAGAAAAAAAATCATCCATTTCATTTAGATTTTCCAATTCTGTGCAGTGCATATTTTTTAAGTAAAACTTAACATTAGGTAGAACTTGGGGAATTCTGTGGAAGAGTGCAAAGAAGGATGGAGGGAGTCAGAGAGGTCTAGACACCAGAAGAAAATATACAGAAACAATTAACCTGGGCCCATAGGGGCCCACAGAGGCAAAATCACCAAGTAGAGTGCATGCATGCTGCATATCTAGGTTCTCTGTATATATGTAACATTGGTGCAGCTCAGTCCCCATGTGGGACTCCTAACAACAGGAGCAGAAGCCTTATCTGATTCTGTTGCCTGCCTTGGAATTCATATCCCCAAACAGGGATTTCTTGCCTAGCCAAAGTAGGAGACAGTGCACCTAGTCCCTACTAAACCTTGATATGCCAAGGCAGGTTGGTATCTGTCGTAGGTCTTCCTCTTTCTGAGCCTTTTCTGAAGACAAAGAGAGGACAGGAGGATGGTGGGAAGGGGAAGTGAGAGGGAGGGACTAGGAGGAGAGGAGGAAAGGGAAACTGTGCTGGACATGTAAAATAAATAATCAAGATGTGTTAATCAGTGAGAGAGAGAGAGAGAGAGAGAGAGAGAGAGAGAGAGAGAGAGAGAGAGAGAGAGAGAGAGAGAGAGAGAGAGACTTTCTATTGAGGTTGTAACTGTAGGAACTTACGGGGCTCTCAAGATGTTTCAGAGGGTAGAACACTTGCTATGCAAGCTTGAGGGCGTGGATTTGAATCCTCAGAACCAACATAAAACAAATGTGCTAATGCTGGTCATTAATCTTGTTCTTTTCATGAGGTGGTAGGCATGGCCAGGAGAATTGCTAGAAGATCATGGCCTGTCAGTCTAGCATACACAGTGAAGTGCAGCAATAGACTGTTGTAAACAAGGAAGAAGGCAAGGAAAAACAGCCAAGGTTTTTCCCTATACATGAACACATGAGCAAGCACACACACACACACACACACACACACACACACACACACACACACAAATACACACACACACACACACACACAAATACACACACACACACACAACACAAAGACAAGAAGAAATAAATATACTGGAACCTCTCCTAGCGATAGAGTTTTGTAGAATTTCAATGGCTATATAAGCTCCATTTCATCAGTATATTAAATTGTCAGTGTACTAAAAGTCCAATGATTCCTCCTTGAGTATCTACTTGCAGAATGGTTCCTGGCAGAGAGAGAGAGAGAGTCATTTTCTTCCATGGAGTAATAACTAGTAGGTTGCCCATGGGTCTATAAATAACCCCCTATCTTCTACCATATATAATCTTAATGAAATTCATTGGCCCATGAAAGAACAGATGAAAGTGCAAGAAAGACTATCTGGGAAGAGGAAAGAGATCAGCTAATCAGCAGGAAGAAACAAGAAGGTAACAGGATGTGGAACACAATTCGACTTCATTAAATGCATATATTAAAATATCACAATGAAGTCCATTAGTATGTATAATTAATAATATATGCTAATAAGCTTTTTAAGAGTAAGCCCTAGTGAGTCATGATAGTGATATAATGAAATGAAGTTCTTATTTAGCTTTACAATCTAGATGGTTCAAAACCTAATTTTACCTTTGAACTGACTATCCTGGAAATTTAATTTAATGACCAATTTTAGATGCTTTGGGAGGCCCACGCCATGCAAAGACTGCTGTTTTTACAAAAACATTTGTGTATGTGGAGGATCAAGATAGAAATCCATAGTCATTCAGGGACATGAAGTAACACCCCAGTCCCGCAAGCCAAATAGTAATGCCTGACACTGTTGTCAGAGTCTAGTTGTGGTTTGGCTCAGTGAGTTTTAAAACATGATGGTGATGTTCCCATGACACAGTTTAGAAAGAGTTGGGTAATTTGAGGACCTGAATTCCCTTATCTGCCCTGTGAGAATGATGCACAGGGTTTACAGGAACTATTCAGAGTTGTCCAGTGTTTTGACCCAGACTGCATAATTTTGTAGTCTACAAATGTGTTGGGCTTTATTTCTAGCTTTACTGGAACACATATAGTTCATATTCTAGGGCATATCTTCAGGCAGATCATCAGCATCAGACTCACTCAACTGAAAACAGATTCCTGAGTTCCACTGAGACCTAAGAAAGGAGCAGGGCATCCTCAGTGATAGCAGTTAGCACTGTGTGGGATCTCATGCTCAGTTACCTTCAAATGGCATGGACCAAGAGAGAACTCAGAAGCATGTCAACTTCATCTTGGATAACATTCTGAAGCCAAGTGGAATGGGAGGAAAGGAAGAGCTCAGGAGCCCTTTGCAAAATATAGCTCCTCATTTCTAGGAAAATGATATATACAAAACTCACCCTGTACAATTCTCAAGACTCACATGGAAAGAAAAGCAGAAGCCTTATGGCATCAATACACTTGGTTTGTAATTCGCAGAAGCTTCATGTATGTGTGCTTTGAAGCCTTTCTGAACTGGTCCATCTGAATGAAGTCAGAACTGTTGGAGAGAAACATAAAATATCACAGAGTTGATTTAATGGCCTTTAAAGTCCCTCCTGAGCACCTGGGGAACTCCTGGTCTGTTTCCCTAAGCACCTCTGTGCTCATAAAGCTGTCACTATTAATTATTGCCCACCATCCCACTAGTCTTTGAGTCACACATCAAGGAAAGGGATGTGGTTTCTGAAGGGTTCTGGAGTATGGCTGTGGAAGCCTCGACTCTCAGCAATTCCTGTCCTTTTTTTATAACATGCACAGCACCTGACTTCTTTAGACCTCTCCCTGTCCATACTGCTTTTACACCTTTTAATCTGGAACTGTTTCCCATCAGCATGGAGCCAGAATCTGAATTTGTTAAGGATTTCTTCCTTTTGCGTGATGTCCAAGATTAACCAGTCTCTCTTTATCACAACACCCTCTCACTTTGTCTCCCTCTTCCTGTCTCTCTTTCCTCCTTCCCCCCCTCACATTTTTACTGGTACTGAAGGACAAACCTAGGATCATGTGTAATATCTTTACCAAAGCTTTATCCCCCACCCATTTTCTATTTTGAATTTTGAGATAGCATCTCTAAATTATCCAGGGTACCCTTGAGCTCATTTGCCATGTAGTCTGTCCTTTAATGTGTGATCATTTTGCCTCAGCTTTCCAAATAAATTGGTCTTCAATGCTACCATGGTCATATCTGTGTACTCCTTAAATTTTATTTTTTCATGTCCATAATTTTTAGAGAAACATGTTCCTAGAGAAGCATGCTGTGAGTCAAAGAGGTGAGCTCCCATGAATTTTGAAATTTGATTAAAAAAAAAACCCTCAGATGGGAACTCATTGCATAGCCCAGGCTAGCACTATTGTTACAATGCTGCTTTCCGGAACTAGCCTAGTCTTCTGAGTGCTGAGAATGTGTACACCACCACATTCAGTGTGATTTTGGATTTTGTTGTAGCCAAATTATAGAAAATAAGTTAAGGTTAATGAAAGTAACTTATAAAATATATAATAGTTAATTTAATTTAATATATTTACTATACATCTTTTCAACATATAATTATTAACATGGTAAGATATTTTCCTTTAAAGACTCGATCAGTCCAATCATATATGTATTGTCTACCTATAATGAGTCTCAATTTTAATTTTATTGACTTATCAACCACTTCATAACAATGCCTGGATATTTTCTGTTTCATTCCAGCTCTATCATATACACCAAAGAAGTTTAAGAACAATATTTTGTCAATTTAGCCAATAATTACATTATCTAGTCATTCATTGAAACATGTACAGAGCACTGTACCTATAGAATTGTTCTCTAGATGACAGCAATAAAACTTATCTGATATTCTTCTCTACTAGTGAAGAAAGATGACAATAAATAATAGTGTAATAAATGGATCATAGTCTCCTAAAAGAAAAGGTTGCCATGATACAGCAGCTAACAGGCTGAGTCAGACTGTGAAGCAGAAATCACAGAATAAAAGCATCAATGTCAACATTCACCAATATTTAGTTACCTTAAAACTGAAATATTTACCACCTTAGGGTCCATGTGTTATAAAGTGCTAAGTATGATATTTATTTGAGACTCCGTGGGTGAATATGTACCAAATTATAGTGAGAATTAGATTATACAGCAAGTAGGAAACATGGCAGAGAACTTAAATATCCTCCCACGGATATTGGGTTGATCCAGTCTAATGGCTGAACACATGGGGAAAGAATAGAAGTTCCTTATGAATTTTGAATTTGAGAATAATAGCACAAGGAAAGTGTAAACATATGAGATCTTTCTGGAATAACTACTCCGACAACAATGAGAGTGGAAGAGAGAAGCCCCTGAAAGTCTTCAATCCTGTGTCCAGATTGCATTCTCATTTTGTACTCTAAAACCAAAAGGTGGTTCGGCAAGCAAGCAAGCTTTTACAGACGTGTACCTGGCAGTCAGCAGGCAGTTAGGGAACTGGCTCATTGTTTCGGATGTGTCTCCATGCCATTCTTTTAAAAGTGGAAAGTGACGTCATGTTTGGCAAACAGGCAGAATATGCGGTTCTTTAAGTAAATCACTAAGTATATCAATAAATCAATATGTAATTATTGCTCTTTCTACCTTATTTTACTTCACATGTTGATTTCTTATTGTTGTTGATATTATTTCTAGGTTCCTAAGGTCCACCTTGATCTGTTTAAGCAAAATGATGATTTTAATAGGTACTGGACTCTTAAAGGTGGGTCTCCCACATGGTACAGAGAAGCCAGGGTTTTTACGCTCATTTTCCGTATAGAAGATGAGGTTCAGAAAAATGTGTTCTTAAATACTGAACTGATGTCTGAGAATTCCAGGCCTTTCTTCCATTAGCAAGTTTCCAAAATACAGCCATGGAATATGGTTAGAAACATTACTCCTGTAGCCAGGATATTTCAAATCAGTAAAAGCTAGTGTCATTTTGGTTTGTTGCTTTTGCTGCGTTGTTATGAGAAGCTTTGTTTTTTATAAAATGAAGGCTATATATGACTCAATTGATCATTGTTCTCAAGGAAATCCAAAGTTATTTGACAAAAGTGTCACTAATCAGAATGTGTTTATTTTTTATAATTGCATAATTTCCCTTCCCTTTTCTCTCTTCAAGCCCTTCTGATAAAGTTCTTCCTCTTTCTTTGCAATTCATGTCCTCTTTTTCAATTGCTGCTTCATAGGTTCTGTGTATCTGTGTGGGTGTGGTGTCTGCTAAGTCTGTATAATATTATTTGTATGTACATATTCAGGACTGATCATTCAGTATTGGGTAACCAGTTGGAGTGTTCTTCCTATGGAAGACTTTTTTTTTTCCATATCTCAACATTCCTTAGTGTCTCTAGTTCTTTACGTAGGGCTGATGCCTGGTGAGTTATATTCTTTCCACATTGGCTTTTTATTGCAAGTGAATCATGTTCATTCAAGATGAATAGATACCCATAGAAGTATTCTTTTCTGTGTTTATTATTTTTAGTACTCTTCTTTATCCTTCTCTTCTCTCTGTGACTGAGATCTGTGATGATAGTTCTGCAAATAATCATCATCAAAACACAGTTGCATCAACGCAATGTGAAAGAATGTCTCACACACTTTAAGTAAACTGCTTTATTCACTTCTGTTATATTTGTAAATTTGTTACCATATAAAAATCAAGCATAGTAAAAATGAAAAAATTCACCCAAGGTCCATAGAGAGTAGCTTGCAATGTATTTGATTTTATTTCAAGACTCTTACATTTCAAAAATTATGCTTTAATTTTGCAATTTTGCAATAGTTGTCTAAGCTTTTAAAAGGTTTTTTTTTTTGTTTGTTTGTTTGTTTGTTTTTTTTTTTTTTTTACAAACTCAGTAGCTTAAAACTACAATGTCAAAAATCCATTGGGCATATTTTAGCAGTCTCCCTATGTGGTTTCTTTTCTATTATATTGATCTAGTGTCTGCCCTTGTTTTAATACCATGCCACTTTAATTAATGTAGATTATTAAAATCCATCTCAAGGTGAGGTAGGCTTGATTTCTTCTACTTTATTCTTTTTGTTAGAAGTTTACAATAATCTTATGTCTTTCTCTATGAAACTATCCAGCTGAGATTTTGATGGGGATTGAGTTAACTGTACATCAATTTGGAAAGAACTGACATCCTTACTGTCTGAGCTTTCTAATTCAAGAAGGATATCTGTTTCTCTATTTCTTTAGATATTTAATTTCACTTTTTAGCATGGAGTAAATTTCAACAAGTAAGACCTATATCTTTTTCATTAGATTCACATACTTCATTTTTAGTTATTTTAAATTTGATTGAATTCTTAATGCAGTATAGTTATATTCACTGTTAATGCCAGGAAATATATATTTTTATGTTTCCTGGTATTATCTGATCATAATGGACCCACTTATGATTTCTAGGAAGGCCTTTTTTTTATTTTGTTTTCATTTTTCTTGGAGTTTTTTGTTTATATCATCTGAAAATAATGAATTTTTTTTGTTTTCTGTTCTATATACTTTTTGATTAACCCCACCTCCACTACTGTCCTAGCCACAACTGCCACTATTACTCTGATTTAGAGTTATAAAAGCTTATTGCTAGTGTGTTGATTGAGAGTCACAATACTTTTGACTTGTTATTAATGTTACAGTCAAAATATTCATTTTATTTTATTTAAATAAATAATTATTTTAAATTATTTTTTATTTTTAAAAATATTTTATTAATTTATTCATATTACATCTCAATTGTTATCCCATCCCTTGTATCCTCTCTCCTTCCCATTTTCCCCTTATTCCCCTATGTCTGTGACTGAGGGGGACTTCCTCTTCCTCTATACGATCATAGGATATCAAGTCTCTTCTTGGTAGCCTGCTTTCCTTCCTCTGAGTGCCACCAGGTCTCCTCATTGAGGGGACGTGCTCAAATATGGGACACCAGAGTTTATGTGATAGTCAGACCCTACTCTCCACTCAACTGTGGAGAATGTCCTGTTCATTGGCTAGATCAGGGTAGGGGTTTGAAGTTTACAGCCTGTATTGTCCTTGGCTGGTGCCTTAGTTTGAGAGGGACCCCTGGGCCGAAATCTGCCTATCATAATGTTCTTCTTGTAGATTTCTAGGAGCCTCTTGATCCTTCTATTTCCCCATCCTCCCATGCTTCTCTCATCTAAAGTTCCAATAGGATGTCCTCCCCTCTGTCCCACTTTTGTGATAAGTGAAGACTTTCATGGGACATGCCCCTTTGGCTACTGTCCAGATAAAAGTGAATATACACCATTTGACTCTTTCTGCTTCTGGATTAACTCACTCATTATTACCATTTCTAGTTCAATCCATTTGTCCACAAATTTCGGGAATTCCTTGTTTTTAATAGCTGAGTTGTATTCCATAGTGTATATGTACCACAGTTTCTTTATCCATTCTTCTACTGAGGGACCCAGGCTGTTTCCAGGTTCTGGCTATTATGAATAAGACTACTATGAACATGGTTGAGCAAATGTTCTTGTTGTGTGCTGGAGCATCTTCTGGGTATACTCCAAGGAGTGGAATAGCTGGGTCCTGAGGAAGCCCTATTCCCAGTTTTCTGAGATAGCACCAGATAGATTTCCAAAGTGGCTGTACTAATTTGCATTCCCACCAGCAATGAAGGGGTGTTCCTCTCTCTCTCCACATCCTTGCCAGCATGTGGTGTCACTTACATTTATGATCTTAGCGATGCTCAGAGATGTAAGATAGGATTTTAGAGTTGTTCTGATTTGCATTTCCCTGATAACTAAGGAAGTTGAGCATTTCTTAAGTGTTTCTCGGCCTTTTGATATTCCTCTGTTGAGACTTCTCTGTTTAGTTCTGAGCCTCATTTCTCAGTTGGGTTATTTGGTTTGGTGGTGTTTAATTTCTTGAGTTCTTTATATATTTTGGATATTAGACCTTTGTCTGATGTAGGGTTGGTGAAGATCTTTTCCCAGTCTGTAGGCTGTCACTTTGTTCTGTTGACAGTGTCTCCTTCCTTACAGAAGATTCTTAGCATCATAAGGTCCCATTTATTAACTGCTGACCTTAAGGCCTGGGCTGTTGGAGTTCTGTTCAGGAAGTTGTCTCCTGTGGCAATGTATTCCAGGTTCTTCCCCACTTTTTTTCTGACTGATTTAGTGTCTCTGATTTTATGTTGATGTCTTGGATCCACTTGGATCTTTCTATTTTTCTTATTCTTGATCCTTTCATAGTGTCCCAGATTTCTTGGGTGTTTGTGTCAGGAACATTTTAGTTTCAACATTTTCTTTGACTGATATATCAGTTTCTTCAAACATGCTTTCCACATCTCAGGCTCTATCTCTAATCTCTCGTATTCTGTTGGTGGTGCTGGTGCTTGTAGTGCCTGTTCTTTTCACTAGGTTTCCTATTTCCAGGATTGCCTCATATTATGTTTTCTTTATTGGTTCTAGTTCCATTTTTTTTTTTTTTGTCTTGAACAGTTCTATTCATTTTGATTTCCCATTTGACTCTATTTTCCTGTATTTCTTTGAAAGATTTATTTTACATTTTCAAGACCTTTATCATTTTCATAAGATCACATATACGATCATTTTCTTGAACTTCAGGTGTGTTAGGGTATCCAGTGGTTGATGAAGTAGTATAGCTTGGTTCTCTAGCTGCCATATAGCCATGGGTTATGTTGCATGTATTATTATTTCTATCTCTAGCCAACTGTGCTGACCCTGTTATTAGCAAGTCTGGTGGTGCCTGATGGTAGTAGGCCTCTAGCATTGTAGTTAGAGCTCGTGGGCCTACATGGTAGCAGTCTTCTGGTTTCCCTTGATAGTAGCAGGCCTCAGGAGATACAGAGAGAACTGGTAGTCTCTGATATCTACCAGTCTCTGTGACTACAGGTGGAGATTGGTTCCAGGAAATGGGGTGTTCCTCGAGCTGTTGGTCCCTGATGGCTTCCAGTCTCTGTTGTTGCTCTCTGATGGCTGCTAGTCTCTGGCATTTCAGATGAAGGTAAGCCTTGGCAAATGCATTGCACCCAGGAGTGGGGTACAAACTACCCTGGGAAGATGGAGCTGGGAGGGCCCAGAACAAAGAGTGCCTCTGCAGCCTGGGCTCCAATAGGCCAGAAGGTGGGGCAGCATTCTCAACTCTTGTTTTTTGATGACTAACTTGGTCACTTCTAAGCCATAAGATTTTTAGCTTATTTTTCATCAAATACAATTATCAAAGCTATAATAGTACTAATAATTCATTGCCTATAATTCACCTACTTAAAAATGATTAGAATTTAACATCAAAAATAGATAAGTGCATGGACACACATATATATGGCATAGAATGTCCGTGAAATAAATTTTATTCAATATATGCCCATTTTCTTCCCTTCTAACCAGAATAGATTTCTATTTCTTACCTTTTCATCACTCACAGTAACAGTGCTATTAGCTACTATGTATTAACTTCCCCTATGCCAAGTTGATTGTATAGAAAAATATTATGATCTTTAACTACCAAGAAGGGGAACAATTTTCAAAGAAGGACACCACCTGCTACCAAATCTCTCTCTCTCTCTTTTTCCATATATATATATATATACACACACACACACACATACACACACCAAAACAATTCTCCAGCAATATTCTCTATTTTTTAATGTTGGAACTGTGTGACATCTATTTTAAAATACATTTTATATGGTGATGCACTCATAGGCCCAGACAAGTAGCTGAATTTCTCTCTGTTAAGCTGGTTGAAGTAGCAGAACAGATGCCGCTTAGATTTAGACAGATTCTCTACAGAGAATCCTCTTTTCTCCTTTAGTCTGTTAAACCAGAGGTAGAACATCTTTGCATGGTCAGTGTAATCATTTATCTGGCCTGTTAATCAGCCTTCCTTATCTATATCTTACTCCTGTGGGAGACTGGTGTCCTCCTGAGTCTTGTAGCCATTGATCTTTCAGCTTAAGTCCCTAGAGATAGCTTCCGTATCAATAGCATACTTAGGAGTATTTCCTCTGCAATGTCCTCAAAAAGTGGGCTGTTGATTTTGCTGTTTAGGTGCCTGAGCAGGTTAAAATGCTGTCTGCAAAAGAATGTTGACCTTGAGGTTTATTCCCAGAACCCATGGTAAGGAAAAAGTGTACAGAATTTACAAGGTTGCTGTCTTACCCTCATATGCCATATACCATGACACACATGTAACCTACTTGATGAACACACAAATATACAGTTGCTTGGTCAAGTTTTTTTTAAATGGAAAATTGAGATAGAAGAATGTGAATGTCAAAATTTCAAGAATTTGCTGACTGCCTTGAGGATAAGCAAGACAAGAGGAAGTTGAAGAGCCGAGGGTCACTCTGTGGGATTTTTCTCTTAAATGAGGATCATGAACCATTGCATTTAATGTTAAAATAATTATAAAGATGATGAACATCGGCAACATTGAAAACTTATTACATATCATACCCAAGTTTGAGTTCTTTTTTGTATTAGCTAATTTAATTTTTGGCAAAAAATTTAAAATATTTATGTTATAAATATAGACATAGAATCAGAGGTGCTAAAACAACTAAACTCTGGAGAAAATATTATAATTGAGAGGGAAATAAGTGCCAAAGCCGCTTTTTGTGTGAGATCTAGAGAGTCCTAAGGAGACTAGGTTCAAGTTTCAAAGTGAACAAGCATGTCCAGTGTTTCACAGAAATTCAGTGTGTACCTGTAAAGGTGGTGTTAGCACTAGTTTTATCCTAAGCACCACCTTTCTGGCTCAAGTGGTTTCTTAGGCTCCAAACAGGACTGAAAATTAATATAAAAGTCCATGAAGTGAATCACACCTGGGGTCTGAATGAAGACAACTGGCTTATTTGTGTCATTCTTCCCTATCTCTCCTCTGTCCTTTATCTGGTCTGTGCAGATAGATGTGAGGAACAAATAAATAATAATTTTGAAAAGGTACAAATACAGTTGTATTTATATCCTTTTTTCGATGAAAGACTAAAATTACTTTGTGATGCACTGAAAAAGCACAGAAGGGAGAAACAATGGAATCTACACCGGTACTACAGCTGTTGAACATGTATTTATAACTTTCCATTAAATAAATAAGTATTTATTATTGTAATTACTGTTGTGTGTGTATATGTGACTTGCATACGAGTGTGGGTATATTCATGCCACAGTGCACCTGTGAAGATCAGAAGACAACTTTTAGGAGATGACTCAGTTTTCACAATGCAGCTTTCAGAGATCTAATTCAAGTCTCTAAGTTTCTATGGCAGGTGCTTTACCACACTGAACAAACTTATTGGCCCATTTCATTAAGAGTATTGCATTAACTCACTTACTTCAAGTGATAAATACTTACTAATTTAAATCTTAAGAGACCATTTAATTTACTTAACATCATTTCATACATATATTTTCTTTCAAAGCCCCTCAGGATCTTATGCACGTTCACAAGGCCCCTCAAAGAATAGTAAACATGCAAGTAAATTTTTTGGTTTTCATTTTAATAACATCAGGAAAAATTTTTTATAATATCAGGCGATAAAAGTGTGACTTGAAACGCAGTAATTATTTTGAAGGGTACTGTGGCTCTTACACAAAAGAAGACCATGAGATACTCTGAAAACCTCCTGGAATAATGCAATAAAGTTGCACTGTGGATAGGGGACGGTGCTGTCACAAGGTGCTGTGTGCAAGAGTCTGTTTACTCAAGTAGTTTGTGGGGAAAATGGAATAATCTTTTTCTTTAAGAAATTTTATTTGATTTCCTTCAGGAAATGTCTAGATTTATTGCTGTTTGGCATCATGAATGGTGCATTTTGAGTTATTGTAGTGGTTTGTGTTGGGAAACCAAGTTGCCTATCCTGTGCCCTTCCTTTTCCACCTCTGGTTACATGGCCTGGCTTTATTATCTGTTCTCACCCATTTCACTTTATAGCTTGTTATTACCTTCACATTGTCTGACCTTGTCTTTTCCAAATTCTCCAGATGTCCTTCCAGGTCAAGATGTATGACACAGTCTCCACACTCTATTGTTAGACAATTATAAATTAATTTTTTTCTTTAAAGTCTATTTTATGACTTTATAACTGTCATTGTCTATATTGGATTTTCACAATGTTCAATGTATTAACTATTCACTCAAATACTTGTCATCTATACTCTGTCTTAGGACTAACCATACCAAAATTCTATAACCATTTCTAGTATGTATTTATGGGTCATCTACTATATTATAACCAGGTGGTCATTTTACTTATTTATTCCTATTAGATGGTGTTGTTTTGAGCATGAGCTAGATTATTATTGATTGAAAGGATGAGTGAATGAATGAATGACTGACTGAATGAATGAATGATCTCTATACATTATCTTAAAACCTGGATTCACTTTTAGTTCATGCCATGACCTAAATAAGTTATTCCTGATGTTTAAATCATTAGAATTCAAAGTTTTCTAACCATAATAGTTTTCTCAGTACCTCTTCACAATGCATGCAAATACCTCTATACCATCAATAATATCATTATTAAACTCTATAAAAGGAAACAAGCTGCTACAGGCTGACATATTCACTCAGGGATGGGACAAGCACTGTTTTCTGATGCTGCAGGAAGAGAAAAAGTATAGGAAGAAAGACCAGCTTTGGCTACAGATGCCAAGAAATACAGACACTGAGGTAGACACACACACTCAGAGAGAGGGAGTGGAGAAGGGAGAGGGAGACAGAGAAGGAAAGAGAGATGCAAATGTGTGCACTTCCTCGTGTGTGTGTGTGTGTGTGTGTGTGTGTGTGTAATCATTAAGATCATTTTTTTTTCAGTCTTAAGCAGTAAGCATAGGCACTGAAAGAGAGGGGTGAGCCCTCCTGTGGGCCATTGATAACAGCCTGTACAAGGTATACCCAAGTTCTGTCTGTGATGTAAACAAGCAAGCTGTGGTGCTTTAAAGAACTGCTCAGATTACTATCTAAAATAAGGGAAAGTACTTCTGTAGCTCACTCCACAAGGAGGATGTGTTGTGTTAGCACTATGACTGCTCTGCTTCAATCTAAACTCCTTGGGGAATTATTATAAAGATGCCAGTGAAGCATGATAATAACACCTCTGTAAACGTGGCTGCTTCTTCTGCATCTTGGCAGATGTGAGCACAGACCTGCCTTGGCTCATCCCTAAATCTCAGTACACTTTCGGATGGTGAGAGGCAGCTCGAAGCAGGAAAGCTTACCTTCGCCAACATTTTTTCCTCTTCTGGTGTCCTTAGAACGCAGCCCGGTTGGGGAAATAGCAGTGTGCTGCTAGGGGCCCTGGGGCTTGTGCACACTGGGTTTTGGGCCTCTGGCAAATTGTCTTCAAGTAGCTAAAGTTAGAGCATCATAACTTTTCTTTGCATTCTCTCTACTCCACCCCTGCTCCCATTCTATCACACCACTGAAAATGTATTTTTGAAGTATATTCTTTGCATACAAAATTCCATGGATCCACACTTATCCCTTTCTCAAAGTTGTGTAGACCCCTGGGATTTACTATGCTTTTTTACTCAAAATATTGTCCTGGTGGACCACTCATTTGTGTGCTAAAGGCTAAATATTTTAAAATTATTTAAGCCCTACTTAAATCTTTATTTATTCTTGTACCCTCATTTTCTATCATAATTTATTCATTTTGAATGCCTTTCAGATTTTAAAATTTGTTCTTCTCAGATATTTGTATGGTTCCATTTGTGTGATATGTTGACAAACACTTCCTTGGATTGAGTCTGTTACCATTTTCATTTTACAGATGCTGCTTCTTAGAGCCATTGTGCAGAAATTTTTTGCTGCAAATTAAACCATTTGTTAGGACTATCTTCATGTGTGTGTGTGTGTGTGTGTGTGTGTGTGTGTGTGTGTGTATGTGTGTGCGTGTTTGTGTGTGTGTGTGTGTGTGTGTGTGTGCGTGTGTGTGTATTAAAACACACACACGCACACACACATGCACACACATACACTACATAGGTATTTGGAGGCCAAAGATGAACACTGAATGTTTTCCCTAATTGTTTTCTGCATTATGTTTAGAGTTACTCTCTAAACCTTAAACTAACTGCCATAGCCAGACTGACCAGAAAGTAAGGCCCAGGGATCCCTGTGCATTTGCCTCCACAAACTGGTTTCACAATCATGGGCTCATGCATTCAGCTTTTTATGTGGGATGTGGGAATCCAAACTCAAATCCTAATGTTAGCAATGACAAGCACTCTATTGGCTGAGCCATTTCCAAAGCACATATGTATGCTCTTTTGAAATATGGTCTCACTCTACAATACAGACTTTAACCTCACTTATATACCCCATGGTATCCTTGTACTTACAGTGATACTAATGCATTTGCTTTCTGAGTCCTTGGCAGCCATGATATGAGAACAGGCAAATAATATGTGCTTACACAGATTGGTCTGTTCCCTTGCACTGCTGTGATTTTTCAAAAAATGAAAACAGATGCCTGGTTATGAAATTCAAGCAGATGGGGACACATATGTAGCAGACCAGACTCACACTTGCATCCTAAGAACAGACCAACTGGTCATGAAGACTGAAGCCGAGCTGTGATATTCAAACATATCAGTGTTAGTAAGAAAAAGAGTATGCTGCTTGTGGCCAGCCTCAGATTCAGGGCAATACAATGCACATAATTAATTCAGTGTAAGTTATCTTCACCATTGTCATACATACCCTGTCTCTCAATTTGTATATGGTTGTTTTCAAAGCTGAGACCTTTGAAGGAATATGAGTAGTATCCAATATGCATTTGAAATAAAAAGTTATTGATAAATTGTAACTCTATGCTGTTATGGAATACAATGTGGTATTTTAAAATATGTATGCAATGTGACATTATTCAATCAAAGTAATTATCATGTTCTCTCTTATCTATCATTTTTAAGGGAAGGCATTTGAAATCCACTTCACTCCTGGTATTTTAAAATATGCAGTGTGTTATTTTGAGTACAGTTACCAAGCTTCACAATATTATCATTGTGAACTTGTAAAAATTTCAAAGATCAGAAAGTGGAAATGTGAAATTCTTTGGAATGCAGCCTCTAAGGGAATATATGAGCTCTCCTTATGGCCATGGAACATATATCTTGTGTCTGGTAATGTTCAGAAATGTGAACATTATAATAAAAGAATGGGATTGGGGAGTGGCTTGCGCTTTCAGCGTATTCATTTAGAAGGTGTGATTAGGTACATGGTGGCTCTTTCCACTTTTAAAAACTTTTTTATATTATAGTTATGTAATTTTTGTGTTTGAGACTGTTTTGAAAATTAGTAAATTGATTTATTGATATTAATAGTTTAGGATTACTACATAAAGACCACAGCTAAGAGGCTGGGGATGTGATTCAGTTATAAAGCACTTATCAAGCACATTAAACCACACAACTAAAAGCAAATCAAGATTGATGTTTTGGTAATATCAGTTGATGATAAATTCCTAAATACAGTAGTCAGATGTACTCACCACCTTTATTTCTATGAGACACCAATAACTACCAAAGAGATGTTATAATATACTCAGACAAAATTTGTTTATTATTTTTCCAGTACTAACTACCACAGTAGGATAAACCAGAGAAGTTTTTGCTTGGTACTTAGTACTTTGGTTTGAATTTTACATAGGACATATGCTGCTATTAACTATTATTTTGTACCAAATGTATCTTTAAATCTGTAATTTTTAAACATGTAAAACATGAGAATGGAGAGTAGCTTGCTCTTTATCTGAAGTAAGGGCATCAAGTTTGTGAGAACTCAAGCTTTAGTAAAGTCAATCTTGCCCTCTGGTAAATATAGGCTCTAATTTCATCAATGTACTGAATTTTCCACAGGACATAAATATAGATACAAGACTGAAGTACTGCTGCTTTTATATCATACATAGCTAAGCCCTGTGGCCCACCATAGCTTTAAAGGACCACTTCAAGGTGTGAGGAACAAGTAAAGATGTGCTTTACACAAAGAAAGCCAGCAGAAATGAATGCCTGATTCATACACAGAGAAAATAATGTCTCAGAAGTCGTAAGAAATGCTCACAAATCAGACACTGATACAAATTTCTTTTATTTGTGATCTGTGACTTGATGCTATATAAAGGACAACAAGACAAAAGTTCTACCTTCAGTAAATGCATGATCTCAGGAATGATAAGACACTAAGTGTAGAACCATCAACCACAGAGTTAATAGATGAATCTATGATATGGCAGAGAGATAGGTAAAGCCCATGAAGCACTAGTGGGTCTAGAAAAGGTGGTATGTAGAGGAGGGTTTGTAGGAAAATAGGAAGAAAAAGTGTTAAGATAAAATAATGCCTGTCTTATTTCACTTGTTTTTTTTAAATGGAAAATAGATTAGATGGAGTAATGTACTGATGGGTGAAATTTATTTCTTCCAGTTTTTAACAATAGGAGGTCAAGTGGCAGCTGATGCATTCATGAGGAAAGTTTTTATTTTCACTTAGGATCATAGAAGGCTCTTTCTTGCTGCCTCCTCATTAGGTACATATGATTAGGTCCATGGTGGCTCTTCTCAGTTTTTAAAACTTTTTTTGTTTTATAGTTATATAACTTTTGTGTTTAAGACTGTTTTGGGAACTAATAAATTGATTGATTGATATTAATAGTTTAGGATTACTACATAAAGAACAGGGCTAAGAGATTGGGGATGTGATTCAGTTATAAAGCACTTATCAAGAATGTATAAACCCTGGGTTTGTAGTCAATAATAAGCTCCCTTTGTCTTTTTTTCTTTGAGTGGTTGGTGTGCAAGGCTTCATGGTTTTCTTTCTCCAAGAACAATTGTGCCACTATTGCACCAATGTGAATACAAGATGCTTTGTAAAACAGAAGTTATGCCTGGTACCACTAATTGAGACATAAATCCATGTTGGTTGTAGTCCATCAGAAAAATCCTCCTACTTTTATTTTCTTAGTTAGGCATGTAATAAAACGATCCTCTTTGTTCTTTATAATAACCATAAGCTAATGAATCTTACAGCTCTCACCAGAGAGTTTCTTTTAGCAATAGATAGTAGTTAACACAGAGACCACAACTGGTCAATATGTGCAGAATAAGAGACATCAGAGTGAACAGCCCTAAATTTGACATTTATACCTTATCCATTATTCCAAAAACACAGGGACTATTGAAGAAGAATGGATAGAAATAATATAAAAGATATAGATAGTAGATGGCTATCACAAAACAGTGCTTCCTAAACTTGAAAGGGCAGTTGCTCACATGGACTCGCAGCAGCTGTGATGCTATGCCTAAGACATGTTTAAGATCAACACAGTCAAAATATCAGCATGAACTATGGAGGTGCTCACAAAGCTTTATCCCTATGTGAGAAGCTCTTGTCAATCAATGACTGGTAGAAAGGGAAGAGTCATTTTTTTCCACAGTGACAAGGACCTTAAGAGATTACTTAAATCTGTCCAATAGCCTCATACAGGTAGCAGTATGTAGAAAGAATGACTTTAAAAAATAGCACATGAAGCTCAGAGGAGAGTGTGGTTGTAGCATAGGGGAAGAATTGGAGGGGAGGGAATGAGGGACATATTTGATCAAAATGCATTATCTGAATGTATGAAAATCCTAGACAAAGTAATATCCCACTCTCCACTCTACTGTGGAGAGTGTTCTGTCCATTGTCTAGATCTGAGTAGGGGTTTAAGGTTTACCGCCTGTATTGTCCTTGGCAGGTGCCTTAGTTTGAGCGGGACCCCTGGGCCCAAATCTGCCTATCATAATGTTCTACTTGTAGACTTCTAGGACCCTCTGGATCCTTCTACTTTGCCATTCTCCCATGATTCTCTCATCTAGAGTCCCACTAGAATGTCCTCCCTTCTGTCCCAGTTTCCTGGTAAGTGAAGGCTTTCGTGGGACACTCAGAGGAAGGACAGCAGGTTACCAAGAAGAGACTTGATACCCTATGAACATATACAGGGGGAGGTAATCCCCCTCAGGAACAGTTATAGGGGAGGGGTATAAGGGAAAAATGGGAGGGAGGGAAGAATGGGAGGATACAAGGGATGGGATAACCATTGAGATGTAACAAGAATAAATTAATAAAGGAGAAAAAAAAGAAAATCCTAGACAATAAAACAGAAAAAATATATATGGTTAGAACATAGGGTTTGTATAGGTATAATGGGAGCTGACCTACAAAAGAGCGTGACAAGAGAGAATACTTAGACAGTGGTACATGCTAAACTTCAGAGTTGAGCTAAGTAACAGGTTAGCCAAATTTGCAAAGGAAAATGTTCTTCACCAACAATACCGAAATAAATACCATTGGGGAAAAAAAAAGCAATGGTAACTAGTTAAATATTTAATCCATTCTTAAATATTGCATATATATTTATATATTTTACATATAAATGTACATATATATGTGTATATTGACTTTGCTATCTCTGTTAAATAGATCCATTTATTTTCAGCACTTCTATAGAAGAAAATGCAACTCAGAGAGGTAGAGTGGCTCTTCCAGATCACCCAGCGGCACTTTCAGTCCCTGCCTATTTTCACCTAACACAGATGCTTTTAGCCTGTAACTTCTGTAATTGTGAAATGCACTTTAATGATGAGTAAAATGTGGAGAGACAGAGATCAGCATTATGTGCTTTATATAAAACCCTAACACTAGCCACCTTCAGAGTCCTGAGGTGCTAGGCACCACAGGGAGCCTGAGAAATTACAAAGATTATAAAATGGATCCCCAGGTGTCCACACTTACTGTTCTAATGCATCCTCTAGAAGAGCCTGCTGTCTTCTATTTAAGAGACAGATATTCACCCTGAACTTGTAAAGAGCAATTTACAAAGTGTGCACCCCCCAAAATAATAAAATAAAACCTCCTACTTGAGGTTGATGGTTGAACAAACTAGGGCAGTGAGTGCTTTATTATCATTCTTTAATTTTCCAAAAAGAGTGCACAGTTTCATCCTATTTATAATAAAAGTCACTGACATAACAAAAGCATCTCATCACATTAGCAGTCATTTCTACAAATAGAGCATTGACGCTTTAGATATTAACACGTGTTATAAATGTCATTGATATATAAAGACTGTTCAGACTGTCTATCTAAAAATAGAGGGAAAGCCATAGGGATGCGGGGGAAGGGGAGCAGGAAGAACCACTTCAGTCAGGAAAAAGGGAACTTATTCTTGCATAAAGAAGCCTTGTTTTTGTGAGCCATGCAGGCAAACACCTGAATCTGATTCATGGTTTGCTTTGGACCTGAGTCACTAGCAGAGCATGATGCAGATAGGGAAGAGTCTGCAAAATAAGTAAAGTACTAGGAAAACAATGAATAGGAGAAGGAAGAACAGAAAAGGGATGGAAAGGAAGAGAGTGAAGAAGAAGAAGAGAGGGAAAATTATTAAATGATACTAAAATTATAAAACTTAGAACTTACATTCTCCAAGAGAGCATTTCTGTTTCACAGTGCAGTATGGGATATTGAGTCATTGGAAGGCTAAACAGTTCATCCTAGGTTATTGTTTCTTGATTAAAAGCTTTGGAAATTGGTGAGAAGAATTGATGCTGTATTCTCTAAAAGTGAGCAGGTTTTGTGGGTCATTGAAAAAGCATTGGCAAAGACTGAATATAAGAATTCGGAAGAGAAGAAGCAGAGACATGTAGAGAAAGGACTCACTTCTGCCAGCTAGGAAGCAAAGAGAGAAAGAAGAGGATTTAATTTCAGCAGTTTCCAGGACACGCCTTGGGGGACTCCTTTGTTTTCATTGGATCCCACTTTCCAACGGTTCTTCCCCATCCTTCGAAGTGCCTAAAACTGAAGAACAAATCTTTAGCTCGTGTGCATTTGTGTACACTGAAAATCAGAATTTCAACATAAGTCTATTGCAATAAAAAGTGACAGAGCCATGATGGCATATGCAGAAAAACTGGAGGGCATATTCAATCCTGAGCAATGGTAACTTGTAGTTTTTTTCCCATTTCTATGACGTTGGGCAATGGACTTAGCTCCTGTAAGTTTCTCTCTCAAGTTAACAAACAACCACAACAAGGAAAAAACAAAACAACAAAAGACCACTTCTAATAACCTGGGTCTTGTCAAATCCCGATATTAATTGAGTATCAGATACACAGTGAGAACACTCAGGTACTAACAACTCAATTGCATCCTTGTAGACACAACTGTATGTTGAAGCTACTTAACCACCAATGAAATATCATGTAAGTTTCTCTTGATGTCTCTGTGCATGAAGACATTGCGTTAAATATTTAGTCTATTTCCTGACTGTGTTTTCTCATTCCATAACTGATGATAATTGAAGAGGTATCTTCTGTGGGTTTGGTTTTCTTTTGTCAGCAATGTTGCAGTAAATGTCATAACTCAGACGTTTGAAAGCCTGCTGAATTCTATCACTTAAGTAGTCTGTTTGTTGTATGGAGGCCTGCTGGGTTGCATGATACTCTTTGAAAAGTTGCCGGAAAGATTCCCAGCAGGCCTTTTGATTGGACTTTCCCTGACCGAGTTTCCAAGGCAGTTCATTCAGCAAATATTAATCTGGTTGCCCTCTCTGTTTCAAAGATAAGTCCAGCACTGCTCTGGTGTAGAGAAATAAGAAGAGACAGTTGCAGAGATAGTAAGATTCTAAACACAACCTAAACAACCAAATTTTAAACAGCATTCCAATCTGAATAGAACTTTGATAGGATGTATGTTACTTCTCTATCATATTTTTATTTATATTTATATGTTTTAGACACTTTCAAGATATTTTGAAAAGGATGAATCAGCCTTAGGACTCACTGAGGATTGATGATGACTTGGTTCTTTTGAGAAAGGGTTAAGTTTGTCTCTTTCATATATGCTCTGTTGTTTGGCTCTCTATTGTATCAGCAACTGTAGGTTACCATCAGAAACTTCCAATTTTCTTCTTAGCTGCTCAGCTGCCCTGTGCTTAGTAAAAGCATTTTCCTTAAAACCTTCTGTTTCAAATTATAACAAAATATACCCATGGAGACTTGAATCTGCAGAAGTGACTATGCAAAAATACCAAAGAAAACAATAAATAGGAAAGAGAAAAGAAAACATGGACAGTTCTGTATAGACTGAGTAATGTATTTGAATATTTCATTTTTCTATAAATTGAAAAGAGCTTAGGGATAAAACAGGTGAGGGGGAAGGAATAAGGAAGCTAGAGGACAAGGACACATAAGCCTCTGGAGCAAGGCATTGTAATCTAGAATGTTGTCTCTCAGCTGGGCTTAACTCTAAAGTTCACCAGTAATTATGTGAGGGATGTTTGCAGAGTTATCCTGGTGCACTTGCAGCATCCATAATAGAATGTTCTGTCTGCAGAATCATTCTTCCACTTCAAGACTTACTGGAAGCTGTTCAGTTTCTTTCTGTGTTTTTTCTTAAAGAACCCACTTATTTAGTTATCCATCTTGCTTTTCTCAGTTATTTTTAAATTACAAAGTAAAGCTCAGTAGATATTTTTCAGCTACCATCAGAGAATTCTCTTTCTATCACAGAAATTACATTTTAAACAATGAAACCCGATCAACCCCCACAGGAAACATACTTCAGACATTATATTAATGTTTTCGAACAAAGCATTTTTCATTGTATCATAAATGATTGCTTTAAAAAATAAATGCATAATATCTGCAAGGTCTAGTCTGAATCTCTCATATATTATGAAAGTGTTCTTTTAAAAATAATTATTTTCAAATTGTATGAAATGTACAGCAAGGACTTCCATAAATCTTTAAAAATAGCTTGTAGTGTTTAAGGAACATGTTAATTCAGTGATTTAATTTTAATAGCACTCTAAATAAGTTGCAGGATACAAACACAAAGTACAAGACTTTTTTTTTCAGTATTTGGTACAGTAGTTTAACCATGTGGAATGTGAAAAATGTAGTATGAAAGAAAATAATCAGAAGCATTACCACCTCAGCTTCTAGCAAAACAGTGTATTCCAAGATACTCAAAACGTACAGTAAAGAACTAGATGACATTCTGGCAGATGAAAAGTGGACAAGGTAGAAGAAGAAGAAGCAAGAGAAGGGGAATAAGGTCTCAGGAATAGGAGGGCAGGAGACCAGACCAACTGGGTTGTATAGATGCTCGTGAGCACTTTTCTATTTAAGGAAGAGGAAGAATTTCAAAAGAGAATGTATCCATAGTAAGCTGGTGGTAATGGAGTCTCTATGGAGACATCAAAGCCAGTATTCATAAATGTGTTCAGTCTTGGCCCTATCAACAGCAGGAAGTAAAACAGAGTATTTAAATGCCTAGTGTAATGAACAGACTTCAATATTGCACAAGATTTTGGTTCATTTCCCAGTTTTGTGACTTACTAAATATATGGCCTTACACCAGTCATTTTAATTTCCCCATGCCTCAGTTCTCTCTAATGTAAGATGAGAATTATAATTCCTATGATCATAGAGAAAGGAATGAAACAATATATACCGACAGTTCAACACAGCATCTGTGATGGTTAAGTACTGCTTGTGGTTGCTATTATTATTTACTATTGCCCCACTGGAAAAAGCATGGCTCAATATGTAGGAAGAACCATACACATATTTATTTCCTTTGCCCCAGGAAACTTGTTTTTGGCAATGTTTCCCAAGGAATTATCTCAGGAAAAAATAAAGCTGAGTGCTCAGTGATGATCACTATACTATTAGCTATAATAGTGCCCCCCAAAAAGAAACAACTTAAATGTCCATCAATGGGGGAATAATTTATAGTAAATTATGAAATGTTTACATAGTAGCATATTATGCAACTATTGCAGCAATAATTATGGCACTGTTGCATCTGAACAAATTGTTACAATATGTTAGGTAAAATAAAAATGGAATGTAAAGTGCTATTGTAGCTTTATAAAAGCATGCATATATATGGTCATGCATTGATACCTTATGAGCAAAAACTATATAATTATGTATGACTATGCATTTAATTTTTCCTGTTTATAATTTGTTTTTTAATACTTTTAAGAACCTTTGCTCACCAATAAAAGCATACAGAAGATGACTAAATCGACATCCCTATTATAACTTGTATCAGTGAATTATTGATAAATTCAAATTTGCCTAGAGGCATGCATATAAAAGCTTTGGGATATTTGTATGGACAATATTTAAAAACAAGAAGTTATAATTATATAAGGTAATAATTATATAACTTGCACTGTGGGCTAGGTACTCAACAGAGTGGCTAAATTATTTTATACCTTGACATTGTGGTATATAACTATATTTCTGATAAATCTGTGATACAGTATGACTAGGCACTTGGCTAAACACAGCTGATCAATACTGAAGAAGGATCACTTTAGCTTTGGATACTCTGATTCTAGCTCTTAATTAGCACCAACTTAATCTTTACCACAAAACCTTTACATGCTCTGAACCTATAAGGGCCCAACATGTGGCATTTAATCTTCTGTTGTTATAGTAGGATTTAAAAAGCTTAATTTCAGACATCATTGCCATATATCTGCACCATATCTACCCTTCATTTCCCAGTTCCCTTACCCTCAAATCACTGTTATCCTCACATTCCTTCTCAAATTTATGTCTTTTATTTTTGAAAATATGTAATCTTCTGAATTTAGTTAGTATTTCCCACATGCACATGAATGTAAAGCTGGCCACTTGAGCATGGGCTACACTCTCCCCCCTTCCACAACACACATGTCCCCATTTTTACGAAGAAATGGGAACTTCTGTACTAGTAATGAATAGCTTCTAGCTCCTCATTTAGGAGTTTTAAGCCTTGTTGTCTCTTAACCCTAAAATTCTGTTTCCAGTATTGACTGGTTTGAACTTGTACAAGCAACCAGGGATGTTGAGAATTCAACAGTGAAACATCCTCTCATGTTTCAGAGACACTATTTTGCAACATTACTCTTAGTGGTTTGGCTCTGAAAATCTTTCTGCCCTTCTTCCATAATGTTTCTTGAGTCTTGCAGGAAGAGGTATATTATATATATCCCATCTGAGGATGCACATTTGATAATCAGTTATTCCCTTTACTTTGAGCTGTTATGGTTCTCTGAAATTATTTTTTTAATTTTTATATTTTTACATATACACTCATATCATTACACATATATACAGTAGATTACCTACAGCACAAAGAATCATGACACAATCAGGAATTCCATAAATGCTACATTCTTAGTGTTTCAGCTATTTGTATTTGACAGGCTTGAAGAAAAGATCTTTCCTATCTTGGTGTGTCTAAATTTCTGAATGTAAATCAATCTCCATCACATATTGTCATTATCAACCTAAAACACCTATCCAGACCTAAAAACATCTTAATTTTATCTTTGAGGTGAAGTTTTGTAGATTCGTTTGGTGTGACTATGAACTATGTTCTGAGAACAGAGTCAGCCTTCACATGAAGATCTGCCTCTGTCTCTTGATACCTGTTTCTGTCTTCCTTTCATGCTACTTGGGTTCCTCCATAGCCTCTATTTGGTCACCTCCTACCTCCCTACACCTTAGCTATTGCCATTCTCTGAGTGCCAACCAGATAGCTAGGATATAGTGGCAACTGAATTCTACTATCACTATTTTTACTGATTGAGGTTTGCATGACATTGGGACATGGTTTCAAAGCTTTTGTCTTGGGACTTATCAAGGTAACAAATGTTTGGCCTTTGTCCTGTTCCAGTATCAGTATGATTTTGCCCTTATAATAATAAATAAGTGGAAACCTTTGGTAAGCCATGGTTTAGTTCCACAACATGTCTTGTTCTATCCATAGAGAATAATACACAGGAGTGGTTCTTTTTGTTTGTTTGTTTGTTATTTTGTTTGTTTGTTTTTTGTTTTTTGCCTGCTAAGGGTTGAAGAAGTAGGCCTACAGGTCCTTGATCCTGAAAAAGATATAGCCAATATATTCGTATGGGACTACATGAGTTATATAGCAGATTGTACTTCCTACCATGAGCTTCTAGTAAAACAGACTATATAAAATATAGACATGGTTATAACTGAGATTCCTAGCCTTGACCTCCACAAATGAGAGGACATTACTCACACACTAACATAGAAATTACATTTCTGTCAGTAATGTCAAATTGAAACTCAATTTAGATGTTTTGACTTCATCTGTAGCTAAAATTATACACTATTTTCTGTTAGAAGTCATAGTCAACATTACCATCAAGGGTAGTCACAAATCTCAAAGATTAATACACCACTGTCCTTGAGTTGGAATAGTTGGAATTCCAGGCATGGCATATGTGTATGTGTGTCTGTCCTTAATTAGCCACTTTACCAGTCAACAAAGGGATCTCTTCCTTCAGTTAATCAGAGGAACAAATTAGACAGTTCCCATAAAATACCCTTAGTGATATCCTAGACAGAGTCAGCACTTGTCATCTTTACCTTGTAATGGAGAGGTAAGTCATACAGCACTGTATGTGTGAATGTGGGAAACTTTTAGCATCACAGGACATATGGTTGAGGGAGGCAATGATGAAGATTGGTATACTGTTGGTAAAGCTTAAGAGGCATATCCTTTAATGTTTCTATGACTTAATCATACCTGAAAAGAAAACATTGACAGGTAGAGCCTATATAAATATTTCATTGAATTTCTAAAGTCATGTAAAGCATTCTTATTTAATACATCAGAGAAGTTGTTATCTGCTCAAACTTTTGTCAAAATAAAAACCTCAGTGTTTCTAATGGAATTGAATGTTTTTGAGTTTTAAATAGATTATTAAATAGAAACCAAAAAATGCAGACAATTTTCCCATCTCTTGAACAAGTAAATAATAAGTTGTTTAGATTGTGAGAAAAGAAACAATACAGTTGATACCCTTTAATATGATAAACTAATTGTGTGTACTTTAAATTATACTTGATTCAGGCATGATTTAAGTATAACAAGTGAAATATGCCAATTTCAAATATATTGTTCACTGAATTTCAACAGATGCATACATATTTGTGTTAATGCCTTGCTCAAAATCTAGATTATTCAGTCACGTGTAGAAGTGTTACTATGCTGTTCACAATAAACTATTCTATATTTTATGAACAACCATAAAAAAGAAGTTCAAACTCTCCAAATATGAAAAATTCATATGAAAATGGAGACATTATTTTTTTCTGACTTGAACAATAATTAAAATATAATGTATAACATCAATAAGTACAAATACTGCATGTAAATAAAAAATCATTGTCAAGTACCAGAAATTTTTAATAAGTGGATGAAGGCACAGACATCTCCAAACATTATGGCTCATTTCTATTACTCTTGGCTCTCTCTAGAACTTTTTAGTAAGATGCTAGTGCAGAAGATATCACATGCTTGAGTAAAAGTTCATGCAGAAATAAAACTATTACCAATATGAAAATTTATGCCTACTGACTGAGTTTAATAGGGCTGGAAAAGGTTCTATGCATTCTATGTTAGAGAAAATCAATTAAAAGTTCTATCTAGCTATGAAGCCCATTGGCTATAGTAAAAATTAGCCTGATGTAATACGTTCATTGGCTGCAATGGCAGCATGAATGTTATGGGAGAAACCAGCTATTTTCTGGCTGGGTTCAATGTCCATTCTATGAGACACAACTCAAGCCTGGCTCCGTAAACTTAAACAAAAGCTCATGGCCGGCTATGTCAAAGGTCCTAGGAGAAAACTTAGTACTATTTTTCCAGTAAATGAATGCATCACTAAATAATCCCCTAAATTCTTTTCTTTATATTCAGAGATTAACGCATTTTTAATGATATCAGAGAAGCTTCTTTGTGCAGTAGGTTATAATTAAAATAGAGATCTACCAATAGACAGGAGTCAAAGAGCATGAGACCATGGAATGATCAGCTCTATTTTTAAAATTTTACTTAATTAATTTATTCAGATTACATCTCAATTGTTATCCCATCCCTTGTATCCTCCAATTTCTCCCTCACTCCTGCTTTCAACCTACTCCCCTCCCCTATGTCTGTGACCGAGGGACACCTCCTCCCTCGTTAGTGGTCACAGCCTATCCAGTCTCAGGGATCATAAGTTCTAGATGAGACATTTATATTACCTCTTCTTTTCTGGAGGCCCAGGGATCATCCCAAAAGATTGGACTGAAAGAGATTGAGAATTTAGAGAGACAGAGGTAGTAGACAATTGCAAAAAGAAGTCAATTTGAGACATCATAGTATTTTCCCAACCATGAACTCAAGCAAGCTGTGGCTATAGACACAAGACCTACAAAAGAGCAAACCAGATAAATTCCACCGTGGATTTGGAAAAGACATGAAGTATCACCCGTAGGTGAGAAACTATTGGTAATTGATAATTTCTGGGGAAGGGAGTATAAGTTTCCTTCAAGTATGGCCCCTCTGAGGGTACCTGTGTTCCTGTAGAGGGTTCTATACCCATATACATACAGGCAGGACTCATCCGACTCAGATGTTTTTCCAAAAAACATATATTAAATTTCCAAACAACGAATAAAGGGGGAAATACAAAAAATTCCAGCTATATCTTCTCACACACTATTGTCTCAACTCTAGTAAATTTTAAAATATGTATGTATGTATGTATGTATGTATGTATGTATGTATGTATGTATATACAATTGAGAATACCAAATCCTAATTAGTGAATTGTTTAAATAAAAATAAAATGATTTATATTATGAAAAGTAGTTTTTTATTTTGTGTGTGCATTTATATGTCTTTGCACATTAACATAAGTGAAGGTGCACCTTATTAGGGTATACATATATAAAGATATGCTTATGAAGAGGCCAGATGTCAACATTCAGTGTTGTTTCTCAGATTCTGTCCATCTTCTTTATTGGGATAGGAACTGTCACTATCCTTGGACTTGTTTACCAGCTGGTGAATTGTTTAAGAAATATTAGAAGGTGTTGCACTGTTAGAAGAAGGGGTATTTCACCAGGATGGAGTTTGAAGTTTTACAGGTTCACAAGCCCAGAGTCTGTCTCTGTCCCCATCTCTGTCTGTCTGTCTCTCTATGCCTCTGTGTCTCTGTCACTCTCTTTTTTCCTCCCTCCAGGTCTTGTTCCCCCTTCCAACACATGCCTTCAGCTTGTGGATCAGATGTAATCTCAGCTGCTACTACTTCATTATGCCTGCCTGTCTACTGCCACACTCCCTTCCATGACAGCCATTGGCTAGCCCTCTGAAACTATATACAATTCCCCAATTATTTGCTTCCACTTATAAGTTGCCTTTGTCACAGTGCCTTCAAAGTTACAGACCAGTAACAAGGACAGACATTTTCTCTTATTCTCAGGCTTTTCCAGTTGTCTATTGTTCTTTATTTAGGGTTGAGGCTTTTCACGTTTCCCCCATTCCATGTTAGCGTGTTCATCATTCTTCATGCCTTGTTTAGTAAGCCATGCTAGTGAGATTTCAGTGTTGGCTTTTAAGGTTTGTTATAGGGATTAAAGACAGGTTCTAATGTTGATACCAAGTATTTTATCACCTGCATCATCTCTTCAATCCTAGTTTTCTAGTTTAGGATTAATCCAACAGAATCCTTTGGAATGTATTCTTACATCTCTGCCATTAAATCAGTATAATTATTCTGAGATTCATAGATGTATTGTATTTATTGCTTTCTGTGCTGTTCAGTAGTGTTACATATTTTACATATTTTGTTTCCTAGTGCATATGCTATTGGTCTTATGGTAGCATACATATTATTATATATAAATCTACTAGATTGGTATACATAATTTGAGGTTTAATAGGCCGTAAAGGCTATCTGTAGGCTCTAGAGCCTTGGGAAATGATAGTTCCTTAATTCACATTTCTGGAAGCTTCTGAAGAAGAGACATAATAATAAATCCTAGCCTGAAAAAGAAGGCCTGACAGATTCTGAAAAGAGAGCATTTGTGAAAATCTGCATTCAAAGGCTATAAAGCATGCACTCTGATGACAACAGACAGAAATGTGCGCATGGGCTTTCGTATGTTTTCTTTCAGTGGGATCTTTAGCCTATGAGGTGGTAAACTCATTTCAGAATGGGTCATCTTCCCTTATTGCCTTCACGCCCACTAATTTTTCTTTATACATTCCCTTTTAGACACTGCCAGAAATCTTTTTCTCAAGTCTACTGGTTTATTTTATTTATTTTTTAATACTTTTATTTTATTACACGTATAAAACAAACTACATACAGCAGGGAGAACCATGTGACAATAATGAGAATAATGAGTTCTATACATGTTACATTCATAGTGACTTGGCCATCTGCATTAATTAATTTGAAGTAAGTGTCTTTCCTGTCTTGTTGGGTCTAAATTTCCGAATGCGATTCAATATCTATCCTATCTCAACTCTAATAGCTTAACTTCTTTATCTTGTTCTAATACGATCTTGCCCCCTAATCAGCTAAACTTGGTTGTAAAACTATATTATCTTGTCTTCAATGCCCATCAGAGACTTGAGAAGGAATAAAACTTAAATTCTTGAGGGAACCAGCAGTGTGGGTTAGCAGCTTCCAAAATGTACAAATTGACAGTTTACTGCCTGCCCAGTCACCCAATACACTTTATAACGTTGGAGCCTCATCTTCAGCTTTCTGGCCTAATATCTCTACCAGACTTGTTTGCAGGATAGGAACTATTGAGAACTTGCTTACCCTGACTTGGCAGAGTGTGGCTGTCGATTCTACCTGCATCTAAGTTGCCCATTTTTAGGCAGAATCTGTTTGTGGCAGGAACAAGGACATTTTGCCCAATGGCTATTTTGCCACCTTTGAAGCCGTGTCCATAAGGAGGCTATTTGATGCTCATCATCTTCTTTGAGGTCAGCTGGGATATAAGGACAGTTACAGAGACTTAAAGTTGGATACTGGACAGAGTCCAGAAATCTTAACCCAATTTTTAGACATCCTCAGTTACACTGACAACAAAAGTTAAGCATCATACTCCGTATGTATTGTACTTTGTTCTTCCATTCACCATGACATGAACAGTTTAAAAAAGTATCTGGCTATTTAAAAAGTTACATGAACATTCCTAAATGGGCTTTTATTTGAGAACAGTTTTTCATTTTTCTTATGTAAAGAGACATTTCATTTCTATTGGGAGAATTGTTGGGTCATTTTTAAGAGTCTGCCTAGCTGTTTTTCAAAAGGCTTGTACTGTTCTATACTCCTATCAGGGACGTTCATACATATTTGCTAAATTAATAAATTATTTCCTAATTAAATTCTTTATTAATAATGAATAAAGGAATTATGAGGCTTTAATTTTCCACAAAGTAGCTTTGTGAGAAATCATTTCACTTTTCTTAATGGAAGAATAAGACAGGACATTGTAGGCATCAGATTAAGAATTGTGTTAGTTCAGACTGCTATTATATGGTGTGATAGACTGTGGGACCTGTTTGTATCAGAGGTTTATTTTTTCTCGTATGGATGCTAAAAATATGAAATTAGATAGGTATACTGGTTAGATTCTGATGAGATCCTTCTGCTGGCTTGCAGGCCAATACCATCTGGCTGTGTTCACACATGATAGAGAACCAGAAAGTTTCCTTGGGTCCCATGTGCAAGGCTCTAGTCCCACTCAGAAGCCATTCATAAGTTTCAGCTGGTGTCTCCATGTAATTACATTGGGGGTGTTACAATTTTATCATGTAAGTTTTGGGAAACTAAAATACTTAGGCTATAATTATAAATTAATTTTGTAATTAATGAAACTTTAGATGTTATACAGGTTTAAATATGAACTTTATCCTGCTGCAATGTACAGTCTAAAATATCACAAATTATGGAAAAAGATCTTAGTAAGTAAACAGGCAATGTATTGTGAAGCAAGGAATCGGCTTGTTTTGTAACTATAAGTAAACGTCTTCCTGGTGTGATGTCGGTACAATTTTACATATATTATAGAAAGACAAGCAGGTTCATCTTTGGGGTCCACTGCATCTCACTCTGGTACTGTGTTCACATTGCATATGAAATTCAAAATATAGGGATGAATATGAGAACTCAATTAGGGACCGTAAACATTTTGTGTTTGCACAACACAAAATTCTCCAAATACCCTGTGCTATATAGGTTGACATGATTGGGCAAATCTCTGGCTTACTAGGCAGAATGCTGTCTTCACTTCCAGATGAAAAACTGAAGCCTAATGGGGTTAAATCAGTTTGTCTGAGGATATACTGACACTAGCTTAGTTTGTGTGAGCATATAGTGACACCAGCACTGGATCACACTTTGTGTCAAAGGACGGTTGAAGTCCTGTATCTCTTGTCCCAAAATCAGAACTCCTTGAGTTCTTACCATATGGATATTTCTTTACTTTTCTTTTTATAACTTTAAAAAAATGTATTATAACTTATTCAGATTACATCTTGAATGTTATCCCCTTGCTTATATCTTTCCATTCCCATCCTCCCTCTGTCTTCTGCCCTATTCCTCTCCTTTGTATTAATATTTATATGCTCAAGTTTATTTTTATTTTTTTCAGTAGTAGAAGTATCTTGATATGAATCTGAATACTCCTTTTTCAGTTCTGCTCTCCTTTTGCTTTTGTTGAGGTAGCCTGAGTTCCATGGTAGAGGTGTGAATTGAACCTACAACTTCTGATGTCAAAATTCCCTGGGCCATGCATGTCAGGGCTGTGTTTATACATAATAATCTCATCAGGGGGTTAGAAGGACTAATTAATTGCTGTTTATAAAGCAGCCTGGGAAATGAACATGAGCAGACTTACCAGAATGCACAATATTAGCAGTATAAGTGTGGCATGTACAGACTTAAAACATGACATGAGGCCAGTGGAGCACAAAGACTCAGTGCAGGGGTGTGCTAATTAGTGGAGTCCTTTAGCAACACTGAGATTTCTGCAGCGCAGAAATCCCAGTTCAAATCCCCGAACCTGGTCCTCAGTTTTTTCACTCTTCTTCATCTGTCTACAGTCAGACGACCTGACTAGACAACTCATAGACCTCAACTAGTGGTAACATGAATTTCACCTTGTTTCCCAATCATATATGCTCTCCTCTGCGGGTTATATTTATAGCAGAAATATTAACGGATTTAAATTGCTGAGGTCTCAGACACTTCATCACAGCAGTTCAGCCTTCTATAGTATGAGTATTGTAAAAGTCATGGGAAGAAATTAACATGTATACATGAGCACTTTGAGTCTCAGACAAAAATCAAAATCTAGTGTAGTTCTGACATGATTGCAATGTTCAATAAATATCACTTCCCAGATACCCTTTTCCTTTACTGTAAAAATCAATATTTTAGTTGTTGTTCCTTGTTGGCTGAATGACCTTGGTTTGGGGTAACAGGACAGAATCTTTGACAATAATTCAGAAACTAAGGTGTTTGATATGGTAAGAAAAAAAAATCTCTCGATGAAAAAAAAGTGTTATGCTGTTTCCTTGCACTAAGAAAGACTGCTGGAGAGACAGACACCCTAGCAGGTTAGTAGGAATGTGACTTAGTATATTTCTAAAAGCAAGAGTTGGAGTGCCCTTTCATTTCTCCACCTCACCTTTCTTCCTCAGGACAAAAACTGCAAGACACTGCAGCTTCCTCTACCCAGTGAGCTGAGCAGCAGGATGAGTTAGTGTTCGTGCTCTTCACAATGAATTTTGATTTATGAAATATGCTTATCAGCTTATGAATATGGATATGCTTTCTGCCAGTGAAAGGGCACATGGGTAACAATCAAGGGAGACAATATTTGAAAAGGCAATCCCATAGCAGGGACTAAGATGAGAGAAGAGTTATAAAGAAGGAGACCTAGGAGTCCAGGAAGATGCACAAGTGGATGGAGACAGATGCTGCCCTGATACCGAAGAGAAACAGGCCACCAAGAAGGAGAGGCAGCGACAGGAATCAGGGACGGTGAGAAGGAGAAAGAGGGCATGCTGAAGAGCTAAGAAAGATGTGAGAAAAGAAGCAGGTTAAGGCAACCTTGAAGTATAAATTAATGTCTTCAGAGAGAATACGAAAAATATAGTAATGGATTGGGGGGGAATGTTGTGAAAGTCTTTCCAGTGGCACTTAACTAATAAATATGTATAACTCTTAGGGGCTACATGATGTATAGTATATGGAAAAATAGCTATTTTTGGTGTATTCAATTAGAGAATACTCAGTAGAATTTATCCAAGCATCCTAGAGCACTGATTTCATGACTAGAGTTTAACAAACTATTCAAGTGCTCGGGAGTTTGATTAGGTCCTAAAACAATGTTCTAGGTCTAATAATCAGGAAGCAAGAGATTTTCCTAAGTTTACTACAGTATTGTGCTATATGGCTCATGACAGAAGAAAGAATGGCTTATCAGGGGGCTACAGTGGCCAGAAATTTTATACGGTAATTTAAATCATCTTTGCAAATAATTTATATTTGTCCTGATTTTTCACCCTAAAGGAGAGGGGGTGAATCTAAATATGTGTCCTCTATTTCCTAACTTACAAGCGCTCTGAAAAATAAGAATAGAAATAATTTCATTCCTACTTTTTATGCAGTAATGTGAAGATGACCTTAGGCTCCAGGGCAGAAGATATTTAACCAAAGCATCATATTTGTCAGACTATAATGATCATTGGTTAGTTCAGAGATGTGTGAAGGATCTAATTATGTATTCAGAGAGTAGGGACACTCTGAATAAGGAATAAATAGGAACTTGGTTTTAATGATTGTATTTGACCTTCTGAATGCAACTGTTTTATGAATCTTTTCAGTTAAAAAGTTATAAAGAAACTCCATTCCTTCTCCCCTTTCTTTCTGTTTTATACCCTTTCCCTCCAGTTTGAGGTTTGTTTAAAATTTCTGCATTTTATAAATTCCATGCCCAATATATTTAGCAGTAATTACGTTTATATATATGTGTGTATATATAATTTAAAATGTAAATTACTATATAAAGTTCTAGCTTAAATAAATATGTTATTTTGCTTAATCTTTGTATAACAATTTGCAAATACACTTGATGATGTTATTTTGTCCTAGAATATCTATTTATATAGTCTGTAATTAGTACTTTATAGAACATTCTTAGGGTCTGTTGATCTAAACATTTTCCTCACAAGAATTTCAAGAGAAGTAGTATTATTTATCTATTCATATAAATAAACCAAAGCTTAAAGAGATGATATATTTAGTTTAGATTTAGAATAGACAGCACATTTTAAAAATGAGATGACTTAGTATTCAATTCTTGGATTTATTTCAAATGTTGAGGTCAAAGGGAACTCAAAAAATAACTAAGAAATCAGAGCTCAGGCCTAATTTATTTAGTTCCAAGAAATAGGGATTCTAATTCATACATGCCTAATATACATATTTTTATTAACTCTAGTTTAATTTCACTTTACAATTTAAATAAGGAATGTATAGAATTAGTAATTCACACATTGATTTGTGAATTATGTAAGTAATGTTTCTGACCAGTGGCTGGCATATGCACAGAGGCATTCATTTAAGGCATAACATTATCAATATAATTATTATACATGAAGGTTTCAAATTGGTGTTGAAGAGATGCATAGAAAAGTGAAAGAAAGTGAGGATCAAGAGAAAACATTTCACTGCCTCTGGGACTGTGTCCATAATTGTTTTACACACACACACACACACGCACACACATACACGTATATGTTGGTGTATATATATATTATCTTGGAAAACAAATACACTGATATCAATTTTCAAGTCCCATGGTTTTTTGTTTTTGTTTTTGTTTGTTTTTTGTTTGCTTTTGTTTTTTTGTTTGTTTGTTTGTTTTTGTTAAATAGCAGAATTGTTCATTGCCAAAGAATAATTGACAGTATCCAATGACCGATTTTCCTGTTAAAAGGTCTTTTTAAACCAAATTATCCTAAACCAAAGAACTTCCTCACTTCTACAGGAATAATATATACAAATATATAAACATTATAGCAAAGTACCTGTGTTGAATGCATGTGTAGATTACTTGGAAAGTATCTTGGAAAGAAAATGTCTTCCAAATTATTTAGGAAATAAGTCCCACCTCTGCATCTCATTTGGTTCAATAAACAGTGCCTAAATGAAAATGAGAACTGAGTGGTATTTTTTGTGCTTGGATGGAGGTGTAGGTATACCTATAATACTAGCTCATGTTTATTTGCCTCTTATAATGAGTCAGCTATAGCTTTAAAAGGATTCCTATTTGTCAAGTTGACAGAGTTCATGAAACATATACCACCATCCCCCTATTATTTTCCAAATCAGTAAATTATGCTTAGTAGATTTATTAGCAGACACCATGCCACATGATTAAGTTCATATCTTGGATTTGAACTCAGTGTCTCCTAATTCAGAGGTCTTGTTTTAAAATTTCATGCATTATTTTCTTTCAAATTCTTCCCATCTGCATCTAACTGCAGTTCTGCAGTTGATTCGCACGGAGGCTTTCTATCACAAAGTGAATCATAAGTTTCCCAACTACTTTACTGTGACCATGTGGAACCAATTTTTTATATTGTTTTTTAGGTATACTATAGATGAGTAGTAAGTCAAAGTTACTGAGAAAATTCAAGTTATGACACTTCTATGATAAATAGAGTATTACTAAACATCTCACATCAGTTAAGGAGTGCCTAAGAAGTTATTTGAATAGAGTTGACGAATTCTCACTTTGGTCAGACCTGTGAAGGCTCTCATTAAACAAGCACCTAAAGTGTTCATAATTATTTTACAGATTCAGTGAAATGGTGCCTTCCTCGGGGGTAAAGATCCAAAGTTATGTATTAAGCCAGTGTATATGATCTTTTATAGGTCAAGTAAGTTGATATGATTTCATGAGTGTGATAGATGTGTCAAGCTCAGAAGTTTGTACCTCTGAGCCCTCCTCACATCATGTGCCTCTTGCATCCGCTTACTTTCCTGAGAGTCTCCGGTTGGGTGCAGGTGAGATAAGTATCTCATTTAGAGCTGAGCATTTCATATCTTCTCAGCACTTTGCCCAGCACATTTTGCCCAATTAGGTATTTCAGCATTGGCTACTTCTCACAGCAGAAAGAAACTTCTGCATCAAGGTTGAGAGCTGCCCATGTCTCTGGGCATAAACACAACCATTAAGAAATCATTCTTACAACATGGCAGACTTGCCTATGCTTCACTGTATACAGGTGTGAAATTCCTGATTATAGAAGAAAAAGATATGAAGAGAAAAATGGTGTGTGACCTAAATTACATAGATAAATCCATAAACTAATATCAATTACAGCCAATACATGAAGAGTAATTGCCAAGTACTAGAAATTTTACATATTAATAAAGCATATCTCCTGAGGAAATCCAATAGTACTCTTAGCAGGGAATAAACAAATTCACAGAAGTGTTGAGTTATTTGCTTGATGTCCTGATGTTAATGAATGACATGACTTAGTTAATCTGTCTGTGCCTAGACATCACAGTTTTAACTGCAGTTATCTGAGGATTATTAGCCATGCAACTGCAAATACCTTTCTTTTCAGTATGCATTTCTTTCAGAGACCACATTGTAGAACTCTTTGACTAGAAGATGGAATAGCATCATGGAAAGACATCCCTAACAGTTGCCATCACATCACTGTGGCTTCAACACCTGAGAAACATTCTGTAACAGGTAAAATGTTATTCTGTACAAAATGTATGGGAAAGCACAATGGAATAACTTTATAAATGATGGTGGGAGTGTGTGCTAGAGGAAGCAGAGAGTGGAACAAGGAGTGGAGGTCAGCTTGGTACAATATTCAAAGGGCTGCATTTCAAATGATGTGCTTGTTGACCCAACCTTGTAAAGGTTTTGTGCAAGCCAAAATATACTCTATCAGCCAGAGGAAAAATGAGCCTTGTCAGATTCAAACTATCACAATGCTCCAACCGTCATACAAGAACAGATATCTCAGCAAAGACATTCTGGAATGATGCACATTACACTTGCTGTTAAAAACAGTTCAATACCTATATTCTCTGTATCATTTCTAGATCCACTCTTAGCTGCTACATGTAACTGTACTCTCACTCTTTCTCTTCTCTTCTCTCTCTCTCTCTCCATTCCCACCCCCTCCACTTATACACTGCTTCCCAACATTAATAAATAAACTAAGTCTAAACATGTTCAGGGAACGTAACCAAAAGACCCAGTTGTGTGAACTCAAGCAATGCTGCTTCCCTTCAGTCTTAGTCAATATTATGAAGGTTAATGTGAAGATGTCCTTTATCTATATCAGATCAATAGGCACTTCTGTTTCTTCCACAAAGTGTTTTTACAAAAATATAAGAAAACAGAATTTGTTTCAGTTCCTGTAAGATAAATTAGAAAGGTTACATACATTGCCAAAAAACTATATTCATTCATTTAAATATGTGTGTGATTTGCATTATGGAATTGTGGAAACCTAGAATTATGAGGAAAGCAAATTGTCCCTAAGAGCTAAAAATATTCTGAGGTATTAATCAAATTATCACAGCAATGCAAAATGCGGAGACTGGCTGATTCTGAGGAGTCAAGGATGATGCCTCTGATGGACTGACATGCAAAGTAGTTATCTGCAGGAGGAAGGAAGGGAGCAGGATAGAGTTAATTGGAATTGACTACCAGTTTTGTTCACCTCAGTGTACAAGGTCATATTGAGACACTCCTGGAATAAAGAGAAGTCCCTATGAAAAGACTGGACTCTGGAAAGCAAGCTCACCAAAATGAGGCAGCAGTTGTGTTTGGAGTTCAGAGAGTTCTAGGGAGTGTTTCAGAGGGTACAGAGGTCTCTATCATGCAATATTCTATTGGCTGTGTTAAGGCACTGGATTTTTATTGTAGAGAATTTGAAGCCCTTTGGTTTCATGTACAGGGGAGTCTTTTGCATGTAAAAATGTCCTCCTGGATTCAGAGGGATGAGAACTGAAGCAGAGATAGGGAGTCTCCCAGGACTGATAAAGAAAGTAAAGAAGAATATGATGGTTCGAACCGGCCAGTGTCAACAGTATTGGAAAGAGGCATTGAGTTGATCAGACTTTATTTATTTTTTTAATGAAATAATTTATAATTGCTTTATTTTTTAAATATATTTTATTGATTTACTCCTATGACATCTCAATTGTTAATCCATCTCTTGTATCCTCTCATTCTTCCCTCCCTCTCAATTTCCCCTTACTCCCTTCCCCTATGACTGTGACTGAGGGGGACCTCCTCCCCCTGTATATGCTCATAGGGTATCAAGTCTCTTCTTGGTAGCCCGCTATCCTTCCTCTGAGGGCCACCAGGCCTCCCCACGCAGGGGATGTGGTCGAATATGGGGCACCAGAGTTTGTGAGAAAGTCAGACCCCACTCTCTACTCAGTTGTGGAGAATGTCCTGTCCATTGGCTAGATCTGGGTAGGGGTTTGAAGTTTACTGCATGTATTGTCCTTGGCTGGTGCCATAGTTTGAGCAGGACCCCTGGCCCAGATCTGCCCATCATAATGTTCTTCCAGACTTTAAGTGAACATGGTTTGAGATTGATTGACCTGAGGTTTGGAGGAAAGGCTAGAGAAAAAGCCAAGCCAGTCATTATAGATCCAATTTGAGGACTTCACACAATGTGACAAGTCTTTCTGGAACCAGATTGTTGTTCTTAATTTAGAATTTCACAATATCTGGACAGTGAGTATCACAACTAGGCATCAGAAACTGTTTGTGAAACAAGTACATCCTTTAAGCATTGCTATGAAGGTTTGGATGCTGGAGTTGCAATTATCTGTGATGTTATGTAAGAGCATGCATGCAAGCACTTGTGCTTGTGGTTGTCTGTCTGTCTCTCTGTGTGTGGATGAGATAGAAGAGAATTTCTCTCTTGCCCCAGTTTCTTTGAGCTCCTCTGCCTTTTGTATTCTTTGCCAAGAGGAAAAGAAACAGATTGTTCTTGCTCAGAGAATTCAGCTGACTTGACTGATGCCAAACCAAAAAGGGCCCCAAGCACATAATAATAATTGCTCATGTGTACACATCACTTTACAGTTTACAAAGGGCTTTCTGCTACACTTGTAGAATCTGGAAATTACATGGTAAGAAGTCTATTGATGATTTCATTTTAGTTTGAGCAATACAAAGTCAGTTCTGAGAGGTCAAAATGAGGATTTTGACATTATAACATAGTCACATATTCTAGACCCTCTTCGCTTCCACCAACATTTTCTTCACATGTCCTTAAAGAGATTCAGCTTACTGTGAAGGAGCCCTTGTGACATAAAGGACAATGCATAGTTCTTCCCCATTTACAAAACCCTTTCACTCTTGTCACCTCACTTTCACTGTCACAAGACTCAAGCTGTTATCATTTGAGAATCAAAAATGTCCGAGGTCAAATCATTAGCCCGAGGCAGAATTGAAATTTTAGCCTAGTTCTCCCATTAAAGGCAATTGGGGGCTCATAGGACTGTTTGAAACTGAGGGGCATGGGATCATAGTCCTGAAGGTGGATTCAAGTAATTCTAATACGTGTGCAGTGGGAAGGCTTACACTCATCTCAAGCCCAGGTTAACTGAATGAGGCCAGGTCATCAGCAGTGAGCAGTAGTTGAGGTTAAGAGCAGCTGTCCTTGAGCTCTCATAATTGGGAATAATTGAGATTCAGTCTCAAACCACAAAGCCCTGAATTAGCCAGCACAGCCTCCACCAGGAAGCATCTGTTACAATCTCCAATGGCAACAGTTCAATCCCCACTCCAGCACACAATTCTTCCCTGCCAACTGGCAAACAGTTACTACTCAAAGCCTGCAGATTAGTAGACCAGCACTGAGGCCCAGGAAAAATTCAGTTAAATCAACTGCTCATGGTAAGTGTAAGGCTAGGTAAAGAAAAAGAGGGGCTTAATGCAGTGCCAAATGAAGACAGGGTACTGACCTCAGTAAGGATATGTTAGCCATGTTATTAGTAGACTAGCATGTTTAGCTGTAAATTTTAATACAATGAGGTGGAGGACAGTAACACTTTGTAGAGGAAGAAGTGTGCCCAGAGAAGCTAGCCTACTGCTTCAAGATCACAGAGCTAGAGATTCACATACCTAAGAACTCTCATCTCTATGTATAAAAGCTACATTCTTAAATGTTAAACTTCCTGCTGCATTTCCACTCAGACTCATGCTTATCATCTGTGTTATTTAAGACTTTTTCTGATGAGGCATTCCTGTTCTCTTTTCTCTGTCTAATTCTAGGAGCTCAAGAGCTGACTTTTTGGGCATCCGTGATGAAAATGAGAATGAAAATATTTCAGAAATATGGACAGGATATTACATAACCCTAATTCAAAAACCCAAAGGAAATTAAGAAAATGACAGTGAGAGCTTGTAAATCATTGCTTTAAAACAGCCCAATATTTTTCTATTGGGAGAGACAGTAGAGCCATCACAGTTGTGTGTTATATAGGGAAGGAGGGGGCACTCCAAATACCCTAGAGCATAGTAAGGTTTCAATATAAAAGGTTGTATTATATTACATTATTCATGTAGTCTTGCTGCCATTTTGTTATCAATAGCTAACATAATAATAAAGACTATCATGACGGGGTGGAGGAAGCTGCCTTCTTTTTGAGAACCCACATTTCCCCATGAGGAAGGCCTGAGTATCAGTAGTGCCCCAAATTCAGCGAACCAGATGAAGCCCTCAGAATAGAAACCTTCCAGTTGCTGAGGAGCAAATAATGGTTGCCTTTATATTACCTTGCTTGTGGGATGCTGAGAACAGATTTGTGTTTATTATGTTAATGGATCCTCTGTGATTCTCCCTTGCTTATGTATAATTAAGATGGCCTTTTTAAAAATACTTCCTTCTAGAGTTGGAGAAAAATAAAGTGTTTGTTTGGATTGGTAATAACTAAGAACAGGAAATAAGTAACTACATCCAAAAGGACTACAGGGAATGAGGAACATGGTAAGGCTAGGGGAACAAGATGCAGCTCTGTAGGAACTGACATCAAGCAGAACAAGACCCGTTCCTTTTCCAGGCACAGAGTTTGTGGCTTTCTCCGCACTGCATTTTAGGAAGTTTTAAGATGACTCAGTCTGTGCCCAAGAAGTGTCCCCAGGAGACAGAGGCCTAAAGATTCCTTAGGGAGCTGGGAAGGACTGATGCATTTCCCATGCCTCATTTTTCCCTTTTAAAAAGTGATCAGACCAAAAGCAATTGATTTTTCTCTGTTATACTTACTTGCCTCGTGTTATTTGTTTGTTTAATGAGGTTATCCTGCCATAGTGAATTGTGTATCTCTCTGAGGTGGGGTGGATTATTTCAGTAAACTGACATATGGAGAAGATATTTTCAGATTGTGATAGGAGATATCTAGAAAACAAAACAGAATGGCCGTAATGTGATGAGAAATGTTTGCATAGGCAAATCATATGAGTGTGAAAAATGTGAGCGTGGAAGTTCAGAGCTGGTGACCAGAAGGAACTATCCAACGTCAGTTATGATGTGCAAATAACACCTAGCCTGGCTTTCCTGAAACAAGAATCTGTCATAGTTTAGAAGAGGGGAGAAGTGTGGATAACTGGGGAGCAGTGAGTAAGGAGTGAGGGCAGAAAAGACCCCTTAATCAGATCCAGCCAACGGACAGTGCATTCTCCACAGTTATGTAGTGAGTGGTGACTGACTCTGACATGAACTCTGGTTCCCCCTATTTGACCACTTCCCCTTGGAGGGGAGGCCTTGTGGCACTCAGAAGAAGGGTAAGCAGGCTACCAGGAGGAGATGTGATAGGCTCTGATCATATGGTTGGGGATGAGGTCCCCTTCCATCACAAGACTAGGGACAGGGACTAGGAATAGGGTGAAGTGGGAGGGGGAACAGGAAGATAAAAGTGAGTGGATAACAATTGAGATATGATCTGAATAAATTATTTAAATAAAAAAGGGAAGAAAAAGAAAATCAGGTCAACTAATAAAGAGGGGTTGCTGCATAGAAGGACCAGGACTCATAATGGATTTCCCTTCAGTTGCAAGCTTTCTGTAAGTCGTATGAAGTTTATGAGCAATTAAAAGTGACATTACCATAGGATTGATTACTGCTTAGGGGATCTAAATGCTACTTAAATCTCTTCCACACCTTTTGTAATTTCATAGAATTCTAGATCTCCTATTCTTAACTAGAATTAGTCCATGGGATGCATTTTCTTTTAATCGGAATAGGCTTGTCCACCTCAACAGCAAAACTTGGCAATGGTATTTGATAGCAAAAGAGATGTTGGATTTGTCAAGTTTGTAGCTTAAGCTGCCAGGTCCTGCTTCTCAACCTATATGTCTTCTGCTCCGTGGTCCCTTAGCACCTGTTCTTTTTTTGCTCCTGGTTAGAGTACCTAGGGTAATACTAAGGTCGGCTATATATAAATGACAGGGAGAGCACATCTTAGTTTATTCAAGTCCTAAAGTTCTCGCTGAGCTTTGAAAACACTTGTATAACATTTATTTTTGATTATGTTTTATTTCTTCAATTTAAATTTAAACTCCCAAGTGCTGTATGCTTGCAGGGTTTATATTTAGGTAAGATTTTGCCTCTATCAGTAGCCTGGAACAATCTCAAAAATATAGACTTTTTTTTTTGTGTGTGTGTGTGTGTGTGTGTGTGTGTGTGTGTGTATGTGTGTGTGTGATAAGAGCTATAGATATAAATATTATTTAGATATATAATATCACTGTATTTGCCCCAAATCTTTATGTTGAAATCCTAACCCCAGAAACACATATTGTATCTGGAGATCTTTAAAGTGGCATCTAAGGTGAAAAGAGGCCATGAGAAGAGTTCATATCCAATAAGACTTGTGTCTTTCTAAGAAATTATTCATGCATGTATTAAGCTAAGCAAAGAAGAGGGCATGACACAACAGCAAGGTATACAATACACTTGCAAACCAAAGAGTGAGGCACCATCAAAACCCATATCTGCTGACAACTTACCTCCAATTTCTAGCCACTGGAAGAATGAATTCTATTGTTTAAGCCCTTCAATCCAGGCAGTTTTGTTGTAGATGCACAGGAAAACTAATTCTGACTGTTATATGTGTAATCACATACAAGCACAGTTATATATGTAATTAAGTTGTGTGTAGTCCAATCTGCAATGTATTCTGATAATATATCACATTTCTAATCACTAAAAGTGCAGTGTTTTTCTTATCTGGGTCTGTTCTGAGGTTTTAATTTTCTTGTTCAAGTGTCTCTAGGGGAAATGTTAAAGACAGTGACTTATCTTTCTGATTTTAGTAAAAGTACAGGCACAAAATGTAGGCAGTAGTATCAAAAATTCATCCTACTTTTTATTATCTTATGGACCCATGTAACATATCAGTGTGGTTTAGCATAACAGCTTCTGAATGTCCAATTACTGTGCGTCACTTAGCATGTAGTTGGGACTCAAAATCTATTTCATCAATGAGCAAACAAATCATGCTTGGCATGAAAACTGATCCTGAATATAACCCAGGGTAGTAGTTATTAAACTGTCTTGTGCTAGTAGTATCCAGAGCAAATATCTTCTCTCAAGGCCAAATATACTAACGTTAAATCTAGAAATTCTGTGAGTGAAGGGACAGTTGACAGTTCAGGAGGCCTCTGACGTCGACCTGGGAACATTCTTGTCACAATATGGATGATCCACAGCTGGTACCAGCAAACACTTTTCTTACCTGTTCAACCATTCAACTCTGCTACAATAGCATAAGCACAGCAATGTCCAATTTATACATAAATGAGTAGGAATTTATTTTGATAATTTTTTACTAAGAGAAACAGACTGGCCAGCCTTCTGACTCAAACCTGTAATTACAGCTACTGGAAAGTTAAACACTAGAATTGTAAGTTGAGGGCATGCCTGTGCTGCAGAGAAAATGCAAACACAGTATGAGAAACATACATACATCTTAAAATATAATTTTGGGAAGAGCAGGAGATGTAATTAAGTGGATAAGTGCTTCCCCACATACGTGAAGGTTTATAAGTGCACAAGAAATTTAACAAAACAGAAACACATACACACAAGCTTACATGTACACAAGCATAGTCACCCACACATATATACAACCACATTCACAAACATAAAGAACACATGCACAGAAACACATGCAAATACGTATGCTCACACTGTACATGCATAAACCTCCACAGACACAAGTTCACATATGCTTCACACACACACACACACACGCTTTTTTACATGCACATGTAGCTAAAATCTACATGTTTATACTCTTTCATGTTTATATGCATTTAATTTATGTACCTGTCCCCACATAGACACATGCCCACTCACATATAAGCACATAATACACACTTATGGACACATGTTTACTTTCACACAAAAAATCATATTTATACTCTCACACACATATACTCTCTCCTCCATTCCTTCTTCTCTCTCTCTCTCTCTCACACACACACACAAAGACACACACATGCAAATTCACGGAATGTACACACATATAGGCATATAGACTTATACATACATATATATTCCGGCACACATATAAATTCGCACATACACTTTAACACATAGATTTGTCTTAATTTGGGAATAGGATATGGACTACAACAGAAAGACCAAATAAAATAGTATAGATAAGTTAATATCTACCTATACAATCAAATATATACAAATCTATACATCCTTCTGCACTGTGATTCTGGAGGTCAGTAGTCAAATTATATTTATACAAAAATCAAAAGGCAGCCTGGGTAAATCTAGATTTTATGGTTAGCTGGCTTCTATTTCCCATAGACAATTAGAGGGAATCACTATCACTTGTGCCATCAGGACATGTTGGACAGAAGTACTTCAGTTAAGGATGTAAATGTTCTTTGTAAAACTCATGACCCCGTAGGTGGTTACATCATTTCAATTTTCACCCTTTAATCAAAACTTGGCTCATCTCTGAGGAAGTGTCATGGCTACACATCAAGTTACATACTGTCAGTCTCTGCTATTAAAAGAGCAAAGGAAAGAATAGATGGATTCTGAGAGAAAATTAACACTTTTCCATAAAGATATCTGTCATATTAGTTATTTTATGTCACTTTGAACAAGGTACCTGATAGAGACAACATGTAGGAGAAAAAGCTTATATTGACTCATGGTTTCAGAGTGCTTCTGTCCATCGTCTTATGGGAAGACCAGTCTCTCTCTCTCTCTCTCTCTCTCTCTCTCTCTCTCTCTCTCTCTCTCTCTCTCTCTCTGTGTGTGTGTGTGTGTGTGTGTGTGTGTGTGTGTGTGTGTGTGTTCATGTGAATATGCACACCGATCTCCCTCATGGATATGGAAGCTTTGTTGGAGGCTACTCATCTCACAGAAGGCCAGAGAGCTGAAAATGTGGCAGAAACTAGGAGTAGACAGAACTGACAAAGCCCAACTTTAGTAGGCAACTCTTGCCAGCTAAGCTCCCACCTCCTAAAGGTCCCATAACCTCCACAAAACTTCACCACCAGCCAGCCACCAAACACTCAGAACACTAGACTGCAGGGACCATTGCAGATTCAGAGCAAAACAACTGATCACTATTCCCTTCTCTCACCACAGACCTATCTGCCCTGGCTCAATACCTTGGTTCCTAGTCACTTGCTGACTTTTCTGTATTGGAAAAACTGCAGAGGAAGTGGTTTTCTTTGTTCTCTGCTCATGGTTCGCAGCACTAGACTTAACGCTAACTAAGTGAACTCAAGTGTATATCAATATGACACACCCAGACAGAATGAACAATATCTCCATTTCAGTCAGAAACCATCACAAGAGCGTGATTCCTCTATGCCCAGATGTGAAGAAATCAGAGAGGTGGTCTGGAGAACCAGAGGGTTATGAGAGTAAGATACAAGGTAAAGAACTACTGATTTTCCATCCCCATGAAGAGGATCTGAGATAATTAACCTGAGGAAAAGGAAAAGTCTGTTTCTGACTATAGTTTTAGAATTTTCAGTTTACAGAGTTAGATGCTTTGAGCCTCTGATGAGAGAATATATCATAGAAGATAAGTATGGTAGAGGATTCTACAGTGTCTCTTATTTTAGCAGGTGAACAACATGGAAGAGGTGGGCCTAGGGCCTAGGGTCCTAATATGCCCTTCAAAGGCAAGCCAACAACCATTACTCCCCAGATAGTGAAGGTTTTACCACCTACCAATGACACTACATACTAGGACGTAAACCTTTAGTACATCTGTAGTTGGGGGACAGTAGGATTCAAACTCTAGCAAGAACTATAGGTAGAGGGTGCAGAAGAAGACCAGGTTGGGTCAAGAAAGCAAGTGTTTAGAACCAATAATGAGAACCTACTGTTCTAGTTCAGAGAGAAAGTGTTCAGCTCCTAATAATAGCAAGTGGAACAGTCCCAAGCTCCCCAGCTCAGCATGCTATTCTCTACCTACATCCCAACTCTCTTTAAAAGCAGGAAAACCTGTGGTTCTGATTGGTCAAGGCTGAAACATTAATTTGGCTGTGATTAATACCTGCTGAACTTATGCCTTCAAAATCAGTAACCAAGTATCACATACTAGCATAGCTTTTGTATATCTTTGACCTTTCCAATAGGCACTTTTACATCAGCACCTCCATGGAGAACACCGTGTTTTTCACTTTGGAGTAAGCAAGTGCCTCTGTGCGGCTGAGATTTAGGAGCAGGGTACACATATTCAGGTCTTCAACCTGAGTATCATTTCCAGTTAAGTTGTTTTGCACTGTACTTAAATTCATGCAGATGGGGAGTTGGATGGTCAAGGGGTCATTATTACTCTATCTTTAAAACATATAGGGGATGATATCAGGATGGGGTCATCTCCCTTTCCAGCCAAACATCTTCCTTAGATACCCTAACACTTTTAAGCTACACATCTCCCTGCATCTCCCCAATTCTGTTTTGTTTACACAGAGACAGTTGGGCTGCATGTCTGTGGGAGGTTTAAGATGCTTTGAATTATGCAGATCCTGGCTTTTACATCATCGTTTATTCTGGTTGCACATGTGGGCCTGTGTGGGCTGAATTGTGTGACTTCTGAGTCTCACCCTGCAGGGACTCTTAGCTGCCTGACCTTTTGAGGTACTCAGCTGAACCACTTTTCTTAATTCCTAATGCCTTCCACCTCCACCCCTCTCGTTTTAGTCTTAGCACTTTAATTTTGACTAGCACCTGGGTCTTAACACACACAGCTGCATTTTCAGATTCATTTTTTTTTCTCCTGCAAGTGTGAAGTTCATCACCTGGCTGAAACAAATCAAGTGTTGCTTTCCCCCACTGTAGCTTCCTAATCATTTTTTTTAAAGCACTGATTTATTTTCTCTAAATAATGGGGAAAGCACGGCACTCTAAAAGGATAATGATAAAAGGAAACTTTCTTGCTCTGAGCACCACTACATATAAATTTAATACATATGCACACACAGACATTTATCTTACTTATAGAACTCTCATATCAGAAAAATTGTTATGGGATACAACAAAAATAAAATAAAATACATAAATGTGCATATAGATGTATATGCAATTTTATGCTGCAGTCTACTGGCAGAAATAGCCTCCTGAGGTCACCTGCTTGGAAGCCTCCTGATTTCATTCTAATAAAGATCCAATGGCATTTATGTGGGATGTGTCACCAGGTAATTCTGCCACCATGGCTGCTACTTCATTTCTGTGGTTCCCTGAAGCCACCATAATATCATCAATCGAAAAACTGGAATCCTGGAAAACAATGTTACAACATTCCCTTTCTGCTAAAATTCTACAAGGATAGCAACCATAACCTTGGGATGAGCAAGTTCTCTGACACATACTGGTAATGACCTCACCTGTGTTCTGGGAGGTCAGCAGGTTGTTTTGTCTTGCTTTCCTTCCATCATGACACAGTCCTTTACCACACTTTGAATTTAAATATCCTCAGCTATGCTTATTTATCATTGTCAGTCTTTCTTCTCCTATAAATTTCTCTGCTGAATATGCAATTATCAAATGATCATAGATATATAAACATAGTGCTTCTCTCCAAAAATTCCCTAAAGGCACCACATTGTGGAATCTATGTTTAGAATCATTTGTAAGGTCACCTCTTAAACTAATTCACTGATAACTCTAGTAGAACTTAAACTTGAAATGATTAGTACTTTTGCAGCTACATCTTACAGTTATATTTGTGTGTAGCATATATTTGTGAATTGTATGTATTTCTGAATATTTTCCATTATTTCTATTATAATTCAAATTGGTTAGAGATGAAATGTTGTATGATATCTCAACTTCATATGGGAAAACAAAAAACCAAGAATACCAAAAACAATCCTATTCAATAAAAGATCCTCCAGAGGAATTTCCATGCCCAATCTCAAGCTGTACTATAGAGCAACAGTACATAAAACAGCATGGTACTTGCACAGCAATAGGCTGGTGGATCAATGAAGTCAAATTGAAGACCTAGAAATGAATCCATACATATATGGTCATTTAATTTTTGATAAAGAAGCCAAATCTATTCAATAGAAAAAGGATAGCATATTCAACAAATGGTGCTGTTCTAACTGGATGTCTACATGTAGAAAAATGCAATTGGACCCATATTTGTCACTATGCACAAAACTCAAGTCCAGGTGGATTAAAGACCTTAACATAAAAGCAGAGAGTCTAAATCAGTTAGAAGAAATATTGGGGAAGAGCCTGGACCACACTGGCATAGGCGGCAACTTCCTGAACAGAACACCAACAGCCCAGGCCTTAAGGTCAACAATTAATAAATGGGACCTCATGAAGCAGACAAGCTTCTGTAAGGCAGGAGACACTGTCAACAGAAAAAAACTGACAGCCTACAGACTGGGAAAAGATCTTCACCAACCCTACATCTGACAAAGGTCTAATATCCAAAATACATAAAGAACTCAAGAAATTAAACACCACCAAACCAAATAACCCAACTAAGAAATGGGGCTTGAACTAAACAGAGAATTCTCAATATGGGAATATCGAATGGCTGAGAAACACTTAAAGAAATGCTCAATCGCCTTAGTCATCTGAGAAATGCAAATCAAAACAACTCTGAGATTCCATCTTACACCCATTAGAATGGCTAAGATCAAAACTTCAAGTGACACTACATCCTGGCGAGGATGTGGAGAAAGAGGAACCCTTCTTCATTGCTGGTGAGAATGCAAACTTGTACAACCACTTTAGAAATCTTTCTGGCACTTTCTCAGAAAACTGGGAATAGGGCTTCCCCAAGACCCAGCTATTCCACTCCTTGGAATATACCCAGAAGATGCTCCAGTACACAACAGAGATATATGCTCAATCATGTTCTTAGCAGCGTTATTCCTAATAGCCAGAACCTGGAAACAGCCTAAGTGTCTCTCAGTAGAAGAATGGATAAAGAAACTGTGGTACATATACACTATGGAAAACTATTCAGCTATTAAAAACAAGGAATTCCCGAAGTTTGTGGACAAATGGTTTGAACAAGAAATGATCATAATGAGTGAGTTAACCCAGAGGCAGAAAGAATCAAATGGTATATACTCACTTATATCTGGACACTAGCCCAAGGGGCATGTCCCATGAAAATCTTCACTTATCAAGAAAGTGGGATAGAGGGAGACATCCTATTGGAACTCTAGGTGAGAGAAGTATGGGAGAATGGGGAAATAGAAGGAACCAAAGGGTCCTAGAAACCTACAAGAAGAACATTATGATGGGTGGATCTGGGCCCAGGGGTTCTGCTCAAACTATGGCACCAGTCAAAGATTATATATGCAGTAAACATTGAACCCCTACCCAGATCTAGCCAATGGACAGGATATCCTCCACAGTTGAGCCGAGAGTGTGGACTGACATTCACATGAATTCTGGTGCCCCTTATTTGAACATGTCCCCTGAATGGGGAGGCCTGGTGACACTCAGGGGAACGTAGAAGGCTACCAAGAAGAGAATTGATACCCTATGAGCATATAGAGGGGGAGGAGGTTCTCCTCACTCACAGTCATAGTGGAGAGGAGTAGGGGGAAAGTGGGAGGGAGAGAGAAATCGGAGGATACAAGGGATGGGATAACTATTGAGATGTAATATAAATGAATTAATAAAAAATAAAAGTTAAATAAAAAGTTAAAAAAAGAAAAAAATTATTCAGGTATTTAGTAATACAGCATATGGTTTATTATGGAGCACATTTTATGTGTACTTGAAAAATGTATGTCAATCGTTTGCTAAGTGTCATGGTCCCATTGTTACTTATAGTAATTTATCTGATAACGTTGAGATATGTGTCTGTGACACTTCCTATAAATTGACAATTTGACAGGATCTGGGGCCACCTGGGACATGAGCCTCTGAATTGTCCTGAAGGATTAGCTTTATTATTTTAATTTATATGGGAAGTTCCCTCTTAAGTATGGGTCAGACTTGTCTTGGGTGTGGAAGTCTAGATTATATAAATGGGGAAACAGAGTTGAGCAGCAGCCGACACTCATTTTCTTTATTTCCTGATTGCGGATGGGATATGGCCAGTTTTTGAATGTATACATTTGTACCATGGTGCACTATACCTTAAACTGTGAGATAAACCAACTAAAAAATACCATTTCTCTCATAATTAGCATTTGCCAATGATCTTATTATAGCAACAGAAAAACTAAGCCAATGTTGTTGTTGTTATTATTATTATTATTATTATTATTATGAAAAAATAATCTTAAAAGTGCCTCAAGTGTTGTCACTTTCTTCATGTATCTTAGATTCTATTATTAGGCAAGAACCCACTTATGACTTCCATTTCTTTTGAATGAATTGATTATTTTCAGTATGAACTGTTGTCTTCCTTGGCCTCCTATGGTAAAGACCATAGCAACAATGGCTCAACCACAGCAGTAGGTAAATGTTTAATGAGGGATGACATATTTTGATGATCTTAAAATGTCTCTTAATAAGGCACATATTATAACCAAAGGGAAAGTAGGAACCCCAGAGGAATACCCTAATAGAAAATATCTATCATAGATGAATAGAACAAATACGACAAAGAGACTTGTTGAGAAGGAGGAAGAGGGTGGAATGAGGTAAAGAGGGGGAAAATGTTTAATATTCATTATATAAATGTATATAATTATCAAGCACTAGTAAATAAGAGAAATAGAAATGTTGAAAAGGACACATGATCACTGGACAACATAATCTATTCTCAGTGTATGTAGGCAAAAAGACACACTGAGTGCTACAAGAACATAAAGAGAAAGTACCAGTTAAATTTAACCTGCTGAGTGCCTTACAAAAATACATTCTGTTTTCTAAATATGACTATGGTTGAAACTGAGGAATCTATCCTTGAAAACAGAAGCAGAAGCAACATGACCTGATAGCTCATTAGTATAACATAATGATTCAGCTTTGGGCTAGAAGAACAAATGTTTTTTGTTATAAAAGAAACTTCCAGTGACAATTAGAAAAATTAAGTAGACCTACAGATAAAATAATATTTCATTTTCAATATTAAATTTACTATTTGATTATCACCATATTGAAGTTTATATGTGAGAGGAGAAATGTAATGAAGTATTTAAACATTTTAAAGAATTTGTTTGCAAGATATTCTCAATGGATATTGATAAAAAGACCTCTTACTGATGTGTGTTTGTGTGTGTATGTGTTTATATGCATTTTTCTGTGTTTGTGCATGTGTGTGTGTGTGTGTTTGTAAGTCTGTATGCATACAGCAGATAAAGTAAGTCATAGGGAAGATGATAGATAGGAAAGAGGGATGCAGATTATCTTGGCTAGTGATTGTTAACTTGACACAGGTAGAAAATAGAGGACATAGAGGAAAGTTGAAACCCTAATCAAGGTGTTATCTACCAGAACTGATGTGTGGGCAGATCTGTGAGCATTTTGATCAATTGATGGGACAGCACCCAACCCACTGTGGGCAGTGCCACCCTAAGCAGGTGATCCTTAGTTGTATAAGAAAACAACATGAACAAGCCTTGAAGAGCAATCCAGTAAGCAGAGTTTCTTCATGATCTCTGCTTTAGTTCCTGCTTCTAGATTCCTTTCTTGAGTTCTGTCCTGGAATCCCTCAGCGATAGGCTGACACTTGGGAGTTCTTAGAAGAAATAAACCCTTTTGTGCACTGAGTTGATTTTGGTTAGCATTTTATCACAGCGGCAGAGAAACTTAACTAAGACATAGAGAAACAATTTAATTATCTGGTAGATGTTTTGTGAATTTTAAAAGAGCATGTCGATATTCTTAAGAGTCTTTTGCAATGTTCTCTAACTTTCATGTCTGCTTTATTTTGTAAAAACCTGAAATATGCTGTCTCTAAGAGAATTTCACTTGGTATCCATATTGTCACTTCATCTCCTCATCTTACTGTTTACATGGCAATTTTATTCCATCATTTTCTTTTCAGTTTCCTTGACTTCACATTTAAGAACCACTTGGTGACATTGCCCTTGTTTTTTTTTTTTTCCTTTATTAATTTATTCTTGTTACATCTCAATGGTTATCACATCCCTTGTATCCTCCCATTCTTCCCTCCCTCCCATTTTCCCCTTATTCCCCTCCCCTATGACTGTTCCTGAGGGGGATTACCTCCCCCTGTATATGTTCATAGGGTATCAAGTCTCTTCTTGGTAACCTGCTGTCCTTCCTCTGAGTGCCACCAGGTCTCCTCCTCCAGGGGACATGGTCAAAGGTGAGGCACCAGAGTATGTGAGAAAGTCATACCCCACTCTCCACTCTACTGTGGAGAATGTTCTGTCCATTGGCTAGATCTGGGTAGGGGCTTAAGGTTTACCGCCTGTATTGTCCTTGGCTGGTGCCTTAGTTTGAGCGGGACCCCTGGGCCCAAATCTGCCTATCATAATGTTCTACCTGTAGGTTTCTAGGACCCTCTGGATCCTTCTACTTTGCCATTCTCCCATGCTTCTCTCATCTAGAGTCCCAATGGAATGTCCTCCCCTCTGTCTCAGTTTCCTGGTAAGTGAAGGCTTTCGTGGGACATGCCCCTTGGGCTAATATGCAGATATAAGTGAGTATATCCCATTTGAGTCTTTCTGCTTCTGGGTTAACTCACTCATTATGATCATTTCTAGCTCAATTCATTTATCCACAAATTTCGGGAATTCCTTGTTTTTAATAGCTGAGTAGTATTCCATAGTGTATATGTACCACAGTTTCTTTATCCATTCTTCTACTGATGGACACTTAGGTTGTTTCCATATTCTGGCTATTATGAATAAGGCTGCTATGAACATGGTTGAGCAAATTTTCTTGTTGTGTGCTGGAGCATCTTCTTATGCTGGGTCTTGAGGAAGCCCTATTCCCATTTTTCTGAGGTAGCACCAGATAGATTTCCAAAGTGGCTGTACTAGTTTGCATTCCCACCAGCAATGAAAAAATTAAACACCACCAAACCAAATAACCCAATTGAGAAATGGGGCTTGGAACTAAACAGAGAATTGTCAACAGAGGAATATCAAATGGCTGAGAAACACTTAAAGAAATGCTCAACCTCCTTAGTCATCAGGGAAATGAAAATCAAAACAACTCTGAAATTCTATCTTACACCCATCAGAATGGCTAAGATCAAAAATTTTATTTTATTTTATTTTATTTTTTTAATTTGGTTTGACAATCTCAGTCTTTTGATTGTAATGTTGAGTTCAATTAGATTTAATAATATTCATATAGTTGGATTTAGGAGTGCTTTTGAAAATTACTTTGCTATTTGTCCTTTCCTGTCTTTATGTGGGTTAATCAAATATTTTTTGAATATTTCATTCTAAGTCTTCTATTTACTTCTCAGATTTACCTCTCCTTTTCTTTTTAAATGGTTGCCAAGGGACTCCAGTGGCATCCTTACATTATTACAATCTGCTAGAACTCCTGTCACTATTTAAATGAATTGAAGCTTTCAGGGCACTAGTGTTCTATTTGCCATTTTCCTGTTATATGGTGTCCTGCATTTCATAAATTTGGAATATATATATATCCAATATAATTTTGAGCAAGTTATGTGAATTTATGCTAAATTGATAAATTAAATGTTTTATATTTACTCTTATAACACATATTTGTAGTTATCATTTTCCTATAGATATGTCTGTAATTTTCAGATAATGAATTACTGCTGTGATTCTTGTAATTCTAGCCTTTGAGAGATATATTATTTTACTTTCTTAAACCTAATGATATTTGAATTTTATCTACATTTTTTGTGGGCAATACATTTAAATTTTATCTCCAAAGCTTAGTTGCTTAAAAATCCAGGTCATGCCAAGGCAGTGTGGACTACCTTATACTAGAGTCTCAAAAAGTACCAAAACAAAACAACCAAGCAGTAAATCCCAAACCACAGTAAATTATCACTTCCATTATAGGACATAAATGACACAAATAATATAAAATTAAAAGGTCGACAAAGGAGATCTCAGATGCTCAAGCCTGGCCAGTGTGTCGCCATCTCTTTCTGCTGCCTAGTGACCAAGATGTAGAACTCTCATCTCCTTCTCCAATACTATGTCTGCCGGCACATTACTATACTTTGGGCCATGGAGATAATGGGCTAACCCTTTGAAAGTCTTGATTTATCAAATAGTTTTGAATCATGAGTATGACAGTTGCCTCTGCTCTTGAGTAAAATGGAACTAGAATATTTCCTCACCATAAAACAAACAAACAAACAAACAAACAAACAAGAAGACCAAAATGGTTAACAGGATGGTGTAAGCAGGTAGAAGACATCCCCATGGCCCTCTCCCATGTGTACCACTGTGATGTGCAAATATGTGCTGGAGAGATAGGAGAGAAAGAAACAGAATGGTCTGAGCACTATGAAAAGAGGCAGAAATGAAGATGATGCAATAGTTGAGAAGAATAGCCTGATGTGAATATTTTGCCCTGCTACCTGATGCTATGGTGAATTTCCTGCCCATGTTGTGGTAGGAAATTGTGTCTGGGTCCATGGCCTGAAGACGTGGCAGGGATGTTTGTCATTGTTCACAGAGGTCCATGTGGACATTCATGTCTTTGATACTCCGTGGAACCATGTTAATGTCCAAGAGCTGTGCAGAGCTGCTTCCATTCTTTTTTTTTTTAATTTTTATTTACTTTTTTATTAATTAAACATTTTTAAGTTTTTACATATACATATATATTATTACACATATGTAAAATAGACAACCAATAGCAAGAAGAACAAAGACACAATCAGGAATTATATAAATGTTACATTCTTACTATTTTGGCTGTTTGTATTTGACAGCCTTGAAGAATACATCTTTCCTATCTTGGCTCTATTGGCTGCAGCACTCAGTAGAGCTACCCTCTGTACTTCACCAGGGGAAGCACAGTAGATCTTTCCTGGAGGCAGGTGGAGGAGCAGGTGGTCAAGTCAGCACCATTCACGTGATTGCAGCAGATTTGGCCCCATTCACAATTTGCCCTGTGGTGTTGTGTGCAAGGGAGTGATATCATCCCCCACCCATCACCCCTCTATACTTGTGGCATGCAAGAGAGCTAGCCCCAGGATCATGAGAGTGGGAGAGCTGGCACCACCCCTCACCAGCTACATCACTTGAGTGAGTAGGCAGGGCAGTGCTGAAAAACTGACCCTGGACACGTAGGTGCAAGAGAGCTGGTGGTTGACCAAATCAGCTATCACTTTCGCCTCGGTTCCAGGGGTCTGAGTTGGCCTACTCCAATATTTATCTCATCTCAGAACTGCTGAAATGTGTGAAGGGGTCATTCTTGTATATCAGAAGCGGGATGATCTTCATGGCACAGGGCAACAACAGGATATCTGAGAAGAGTCCAGGTGAGGATCCAGTATTTATAGTGTAGCCATTTGTAAAGATGTCTGAACAAAAGGGTATACTGTGTGAAATACTAGGGCCTCCATGGTGAGTTTTTTCTATTGGTGGGAAGTTTGTAAGGGCAGAGAGCAGATATGAAAGGATGAGGAAATGGACTAGAGTGCATGATGTGAAATTTACAAAGAATCATTAATTTTTTTAAAAAGATTTTATTTATTTATTTATCTATTATTATGTATATAGTGCTTTGCCTCCAGGTACACCTGCAGGCCAGAAGGGAGCATCAGATCACATTATAGATGGTTGTGAGCCACCATGTGGTTGCTGGGAACTGAACGCAGGACCTCTGGAAGAGCAGCCAGTGCTTTTCACCTCTGAACTATCTCTCACTTTTTCCCAAAATAAAATTTACCTAATCCAACAGGGTTCACAGATTTAGGCTCCTGGGTGGCAGCAGGAAGCCAAGTCTGCAATCTGGTTCTAGATAACTCAGTAATAAAATAAGACCCAAACACGCTCTGTTCTCTAAGATACTAAAATGATGCTTAAAACAACTAGAGATCCATAAATAATAAACATGACATTGATCTCTAGGGTGGAATTTTTTTAATGTACTCAGGGCAGCCAGAGACAGTTATATTTGTTCCCTATATTTTTTTTCTGTCCAAAGAAAGCATATATGGAGACAATGGATACAATTTTTGAGTGGTTGACCTTGTAATCTGCATTGCCATGACCATACCTTCATGTTTTCCTAAATATTTTCTTTCATTTAGATTTTTACAGCCCCCAGTGTCATTCTCCTGGATGACAAACTACATTGGCTGGTCCACATTGATTTTACATTAGGATTTACTAGTAGTTTGGGCTCTCTTTCCTCAAAGACCCAAAGACATCTTCTTTGAAACTGAAAACAAACAAACAAACAAACAAACAAAAGCAAACAACAATTTTTTAAAGTTTATTTGTTTATTCACTTTATATCCTGGGCATAGCCTCATCCCTTCTCAACTCCCAGATAAACCCTTCCTCCTTATTTACATCCCCTTCCTCTATTCCTCAGAAAAGGAGATCTTCTCTTTCTATCCCCTCCATCATCTCCTCATCAAGTCATATCAGACCTGAGTGTGCCCTCTTTCCCCTGTGGCCTGGCAAGGCAGTCCTGCCAGCGGGAAGTGATTGAAAAACTGATAAGAGACTCCAGAGAGAACCCCCACTCCCCTTACTAGGGGATGATATAAATCCTGAGCTGGACCTCAACTACATCTTTGTAGGAGGCCTACGTCCATCCCATGCAAGGTCTTTGCCTGATGCTTGAGTCTCTGGAGGCCGCTATAGGCCTTGGTCAGTTGGCCCTGTTGGTCTCCTTGTGGGGCTCCTGTTACCTCCAGATCCTTTTCTTCTTCCTCATACTTTTCCCCAAGGTCTCCTACTCATCCCCCAATGCTTGACTATGAGTCTCAACATATGTTTTAAAGCACTACTTGGTTGATCCTCAGAGGACAATTCTGCTTTACTCCTGTCTCCAACCATAGCAGATTATTATTAATAATGTCAGGGGTTGTTTTGCTCCCATGAGGTGGGTCTTCAGTTGGGCCAGGCACTGGTTGGACCTTCCTTCAATCTCAGCTATATCTGCTCTATATTTATCCCTACATATCTTGCATGTGGGTGATTTTGGGGGTGAAGTTTTTGTGGATGACTTGGTGTTCCTTACCCTCCCCTTGGAGACTTGTCAAGTTAGAGGCTGTCCTTTTCAGTCTCTATGGCCCCTGCTACTAGGAGTCTCTGCTACAGTCTCTCTCATATTCCCCTGGCAGCCAACCATGACTTAGGTTGGCAGATTGTCACAGAGGTGGTCCTCCCCACAGTTATTCTTTTATTTACAGACCTTTTATTCTCCCATCCCCACTCTCCCCAAGTCTCTTCCCTCTTCTTACATCTCTCTGTTTCTTCTCCTATCATTCCCTCTTCAAAAACTACATCTTTCTATTCCCTTTCTGAGTGAGGTTTAAGCATTCTCCCTTGGATCCTCCTTTTTAATTATCTTCTTTGTGTCTGTACCTTTAAGTATGCTTATCCTGTACTAAATGGCTAAAATCCACATATAAATAAGTATATACCATGTGTTGCCTTCTGGGTCTGGATTAGCTCATTCAGGATCATCTTTTCTAGTTCCATCCATTTGCCTGCAAATTTCAAGACTTCCTTGTTTTTAGTAGCTGAGTAGTATTCCATTATGTAAATTTACCAGAGCTTCTTTATCCATTTTTCAGTTAGGGGCATATAGGTTGTTTCCAGATTCTGGCTACTACAAGTAAAGCTGCTATGAACATAGTTGAACACGTGTTCTTGTTGTATGGTGGAATGTCTTTTGGAGTAATTCAGCTGGGTCTTCCCAATTTTCTGAGAAAGTTCCAAATTGATTTCCAAAGTATTTGAACAAGTTTGCACTCCCACTAGCAATGGACGTGTTCCCTTTTCTCCACATCCTCACCAGCATGTGATATCATTTGAGATTTTTATTTTAACCATTCTGATGAGTGTAAGATGGAATAGCAGAGTTGTTTTGATTTGTATTTCTCTGATGATTAAGGATGTTGAGCATTTCTTAGTGTTTCTTAGCCATTCAATATCCTTGTTGAGGATTTTATATTTACCTATGAACCCCGTTTCTTAATTGGTTTATTTAGTTTGATGGTGTTTAATGTTTTGAGGTTTTTTTTTTTATATATTTTTATATATTTCGGATGTCAGATATAGGGTTGATGAAAATCTCAGTCTGTAGGCTGCCCTTTTGTTCTGTTGACAGTGTCATTTGCCTTACAGATACTTTTCAGTTTCAAGAGGTCCCATTTGTTCATTGTTGATATTAGACCCTGAGCTGTTGGCGATCTGTTTAGAAAGTTGTCTTCTATGCCAATGAGTTCACAGTTCTTCACCACTTTCTCTTCTAATAGAATTAGTATTTCTGGTGTTTGAGCCACTTGTATTTTTTGACATATAAACAAATAGCTAGACCAGCACCGTTTGTTGAAAATGCTGTCTTTTTTTCTATTGTATTGCTTTAGCTCCTTTGTCAAGAATCAAATGTCCACAGGTTTGTGGGTTTAATTTCTGGGTCTTTGATTCAATGCCATTGATCTACTAATCTATTTCTATGAAAGTACCATGAAGTTTTTAGTACTATATCTCTGTAGTATAGCTCGAAACTGCAAGCTGCTTGGGTGCCCCACAGGCCTTCTTCAAAAATCAAACTTTTGTTAACCTGACATCTACTGGGAGCCAAATGGCCCCAAATATTCACAAATCTACCAAAGTCTTTTCTAATCTTTTCCTCTATGATGTTAAGATTCAGATCCCCTGGTGAAGATTATCTTCACAGAATCTTATTTTTATAGACATGGCCAATTCAGAGTGGAGGATCTGTGCATCCAGTCTGTACTCATAGTTTTGGATCTTCTCCACATTCCCAGTAGTAGTTGTGGAAAGGATAAACCCAAATCCTTTTGATTCCTCACTGAAGGACTCCCTTTTTTAAACTGTGCAATCAGTGATTTTTCCAGAGTCAGACAAATAATCTTTCAAATTTTATTGCAGGTGTCCTATACCAGAGCAAAGAACATCTCTGAATTGTCATGTACTTCCTACAGTAGACTCGATTGACTTCTCTTGTTCAAGCTTTCTGCACTACAAAACCCTGCTACCACTGGCACCTGATGTGGTTCTCCAATGGAGTCACTGTCAGGAGCTCAGGTTTATAGGGCACTTCTGACATGACATGTCTGGCCTGGCCTGGATGGCTCTTTAAATCCCAAAACATCACAAGACCCTCTTACCAAACCTGGTCGGCTGCAAAGGCAGGACCCTGAACCTTTTCTACTGCCAGCTTCTCTTCCTATGCAATCAATAAGTTTTCACAGAGGTATTTCCTCCCCAGCCTCTGCCACCCATGAAAGACTGACCCTCAGCTCTACTGCAGCCTGCATGGTGCTTCCGCCTGCTTCCTTAATTTTGGACTCATCTTTTTTTCTTCTATCATAGGTTCAGCATGTTGTACAGCTCCTTTTAAATACGAAACATCAGTCACTGTCTCCTTAGTGTCAACATAATACTGTCAAGAAGCAACTGAGAGTACGGGAGGCATGGTGGCTGACAAATTCTAGCTGTGGCAGAAAGGAGTGTGAGGCAGCTAGTCACATTGTCTCCACTGTGGAAAAGGAGAGAGAAATGTTACTGCTCACCTTCTTTCTCTTTTATTCTTGTCCTGTTGGTCCAGAACTCCAGTACACTGCTAACCACATTCAGGTCATGTTGTCTCACCTTCACTAACTCTCTGGAAACTCTTACAGAGGCACTTCTTCTAGAAGATGCCAATGCCAATCAACTTGACAATGAAGACTAACTTTTACATATGGTGTTTCCCGTTCTAATTTTGTTTATTTCATTGAGAAAATAACCACCAATGAAACCAGTGTCTTACTTAAGGCAATCATCATTGAGTTTGCATTATATATTCAATTATGATTACACATTCCTTAGAGTTCATATCTGTACTTTTTATACCTACTTGAAAGCATCTTCACATATTTTGTAATCCTAACATCTGGGTTATCCTTCTGAATCAAGGGCCACATTTCCCCACTTTTTTCTGTTTCTCCTATTATTATTATTATTATTATTATTATTATTATTATTATTATTATTATTATTTTTATTATTATTTTATTATTTTATTAATTTATTCTTGTTACATCTCAATGGTTATCCCATCCCTTGTATCCTCCCATTCTTCCTCCCTCCCATTTTCCCCTTATTCCCCTCTCCTATGACTGTTCCTGAGGGGGATTTCCTTCCCCTGTATATGCTCATAGGGTATCATGTCTCTTCTTGGTAACCTGCTATCCTTCCTCTGAGTGCCACCACGTCTCCCCATCCAGGAGACATGGTCAAATATGAGGCACCAGAGTATGTGAGAAAGTCATACCCCACTCTCCACTCAACTGTGGAGAATGTTCTGTCCATTGTCTAGATCTGGGTAGGGGTTTATTTGGGCCCAGGGGTCACACTCAAACTAAGGCACCAGCCAAGGACAATACACGTGGTAAACTTTAAACCCCTACTCAAATATTATTATTTAATGCTACTATAGCTATTATGTCCTGGGAATTTCAGAGATTACAACATTGAACAATTTCATAGCTACTTGTAGACTTGTAAAAGGTTTCCATTTGTTTGTTTGTTTGTTTTACACAAAGATGTCAGATTGTTATAGACAATTCAATCTGTAGCATTTTAACAATGCCTCTCATTCTTTGTTTAAGTACCTCTTCCAACAGTGAGCTTACTACCTCCTTAAGGAGACATAAGTCATTGTTTGAAACCTCTTTTCAAAACCTCTACATTTTGGTTTATCATAATGTGCTTCCTTTGTAATTTTACTCAGGAGCCACAGCGACAGGTCTATTGTCTTTTTTAAATGACAGTGTTTCATATATCTAAAAATGGTGAGCATACTTCCTATCACTCATGTCTTTCTGAAAATGTAATTTTTCATTCAATCATCTCTTTTCTAACATATTTTAAAACAGCTTTCATAGAAGATCTTCAGAATATTTGAGAAGTCCTGAAATTGAGTGCCAAATTGTTTACCCATGTGTAACAAATTCTCTCGGAGTTGCTTCCACAGTACTTCTGATCTTCAGAGTTTTCTGCATTGTTAAGTGCTTCATAGAATATAGTTAAAGTCTGTCTCAATACAGGATTACTTAACGATTTAAGCAGTAAGGCTGCAGATATTCTGTGTGGTTTATCATAAGTGGATTTCCTATCACGTTTCCAATATAAAGATTGATTGTTTTTGAGGAGAAGTGGGTGATTCTACTTTTAGATCTGTTGGCATATTAAGTACTGTCTTACTCCTATTGTAAAATACCCAAAATACCCCGACAAAAGCAATTTAAGAAAGGAGGGACTTACTTGGCTGACAGTTTGTTAGGAAGTTTATCAAGGCAGGAAAGGTGAGAAGATAAGATGGTAAGGTTGCTGCGCATACTGTGTCTTTACTCACAAAGCAAAAAGCAATGGATCCCTGTGATCAGCCCACTTTCTCCATGTCTCACAGTTCAGGACCCCAAAACTTAGAGATTTCTACTCAGAGTGGATCTTTACCAGCTCAATAAATCTAGACTACATATTTCCTTGAAGACATACTTGTGGGCTAAGTCAGTCAAGATAATCAATCTCTCAGAGATGTGCCCAGAGGCTTGTCTCTTAGGCAATATGAGATCCATTCAATTTTGCAACCAGTATTAACAATCATAGTGGCTCAATATCTGGGGAAGGTTACAAGGTATGGGTGGTGGGCACTTGTTGGAAAATCTTATTGTAATTCATGGAAAGCTATGATGATCAGAATTGTAATTAATGGAAAACTACGATGATCAGAATAAGGCAATTTTACCAGAAGAATCAAATACAAATGAAAATACAAGTTTTCTATTTGTGTTTCATGTCAGATGTAAATTAGAGTTACTAGGGTAGGACTGTGAATCTACATTTATTTAAATCATCCCACCAGCATCTACCCTCTCTTTCTCTCACCCTTATGGTTCAGGGCCACTCTGGAGCAAAGCCAATGAAGCAGTATCTGGGAACAAATGTTCAGATAATGTCTAAGCGCATTCCACCAGAAAGAACAAAGGATCCTGGTAAGGCAGCATTCAGCAGCTTTCTTGTTTTGATGTTGGGTACATGCAGAATGAGAAAGGAGAGGTGACTTGGCTCTATTCACTCTGACCACAAATGAAAAGTTCAAGGCAGAAAGTTATGTCTCCTGACTTCATAGCTGTCACTTTGTCTGCCATACAATTTTATCTAATGATTATTTGGTTTAACTCACAGTTCAGGCCTCTATCACCTGCCTCAGAGGTGATTGTGACAAATTATCTGTCTTGATTTTTTTTTCTTTGTGAGAGTCATTATCACCCCAGTTTAACTATCTCTAAAATTGGTACAGTCCTGACCTTAAAGATTCTGATGTTGTGAAGTTTAATTAATGTGAACCTAATCCTAGGATATCTAAGATGGATAGTGCTCTGTTTATGCAAAATATAGTTATTACAATTTACCAGTAGTCTAGACTGTGACTACTGCTGGGTCATGTACTAAGCAGCATTAAAAAAAAAAAGGCAGAAAAGCCAATTTATCACCTGATTGTTGGTAATCTCCCCTGGCCTTGGGCATGCCCAGTTCTTACATACCTTATAGCTGAATTTTAAACTTATTCCAGATCAGAGGGATAATTCGTAGCTTCCTAAATGCTCTGTAAAAAGAATCATAAGGCAGTGAGGTGATGAAGAAAGAGGTCTCACTAAAGAGAAAGAAGAGTATGAACTTAGATATTGGATCAGTGTTCATCCTTTAACCTTCTTGTTGACCTGGAGATAATGTTTGACTTTGACAGGATGCTTTATGGAAGTCAGCTAACATGTGCCAGCTATTTTACATAGCATCTGATACTTGCCAAAGATTCCAGAGAGAACCTGGTGCAAATATAGCAGGACACAGGATAATGAGTGAAGAAAGGCAGCCTAGGCTACAACCATCCAATAATAATTATGTCAGAGTAAAGTAACTGAGAAAGCAATGTGCAGCTAGTATCTTCAGACAGATGTTTAGGCATCTAATCTCTTCTTGCAGCAACATTAATAACTCACTTCTATTTTCCTCGCTTTGGATATTATAACTGCAGTTCCGGATATATTTGAATTTCCACAGGTTACTGTTGCTCAACATGTGCATGACCAATATTCTTCTGGCTTCCTGACAGCTGCCTCTCACATCCGCACACTAAATAGAGCATGTGGGATCGATGATTGCATGTTCTGTTTTCATCTTGATGCTTGATTTGGCATTCGACAAAGCTCCTTCTGAGAATCTTAAGAAATAGAATCAGCTTAAAGGATAGTTTTAATATGTCAAAATTAATTTTATTCTTGTCTTTATCTCTTATGGTGGCTCTTCTGGGGAATATGAAGGCACATCTCTTTCCCCATTTCATTGCAATAGAAATAGAGATCTAGAAGCAGTAAGAAAAAGAGTTATTAGTTAAAGTCATGCATGTAGATATCAACTGCTTCCAGACAGAAACACACATTCTTCTTCCCTGTTCTATTCTCACTCATATACGCATTTACAATTTATTAGACTTCATTATTGTAGTTCTTGTTTTGTTTGTTTATTTGTTGGCTTGAAGAGACTCACTATGTAGTCATGTCGGGCTTAAAACCCTTTATGAGAGCTGGGCGTGGTGGCGCACGCCTTTAATCCCAGCACTTGGGAGGCAGAGGCAGGTGGATCACTGTGAATTTGAGGCCAGCCTGGTCTACAAAGCGAGTCCAGAACAGCCAAGGCTACCCAGAAAAACCTGGTCTCAAAAAACAAAAAACAAACAAACAAACAAAAAAACAAAAAACAAACAAAAAACCTTTATGAAACACCAACTGTCCTCTAAGTTGTGATTCTTCTGTTTCTATCTCCCAAGTCTTATGACATTATGTATAGATTATATAGATAATCACATAGTAATGTCAGATTGCCATACCAAAAATTGTATATTGGATATTGGATTGATGAAAAAAAAAAAAAAACAAGCTTACATCACTGTGTCAAACCTCATCTCCCTAAAATAAAAGAGGATTCCATCAGGAAAACATTTCCTCACAAGCAGTCCTCAGGCTCCCAGGTGGCTTATTTTATACTTAAGATATACAACCCTAAAAGTTCCCTGTTCTGTTGCTGGGTCCCAGGGCAGCAGTAATGCACTCAACACCTGAGTGAATAACAACATCCCTCACATTACCAGGTCAGAGGTAGAAATGGTGCAAGGAGTCCTCTGAGGTCTGCTACCCAACGAGAAGGCACAGTTGAGCACAAGACCTGGCAAGTTCCACAGAGGTCTGCACTTTGATTCTGCTTTCTCCCCACCCTGATTAATTTTACAACTAATGACTCCTCAGGCTTTGTGATATATGGTTCTCTGTCTAGGATTGAAAAGGGAGGGAGACCTTTAACAAATTAAGTAGAACATCTTTATGTAGTGAAAGGTTGAGCAAATGAATGTAATTCACACAGAATTATGTTGGCAAGAGAGTCCCTCAGAAAAGCCTTCTAAGCATTATGGAACAATAAAAGAGAGACCTAATGTAAGGGAGAGGAGGGGGGAGAATGACACACATATTTAGAGAGAAAAGGGGAGGAGAGAGAGGAAATAGACCCATCTTCTCTCTCCCCCCCTCTCCTCCCCTCCTCTCTGTCACACACACACACACACACACACACACACACACACACGCACACACACACGCACACACACACACACACACTCCTCACCAAATTCTAACAAGAAAAACATTCATTAAACAAAGAAGAATAAAAGCAAATATCTAGTTTTAAGTGTGATTACAGTGATGCATAAATCTACAGGCATAGAGCATCATGCTTAACAACTAAGTGTGTTTAATAACAGAAACAGAAAATCTAGCTCTTCATCCTTCAATTTTAGGGCATAGAAAATGTGAAAATATAGAGTAGTTAACAAAGCTCACAAAGTAAAACATATTGAACCAATACATATTTTATATGTGCTTTAAATGGATAATTTTTTTTTTATTTCTGGAAATTACAAAATAGTTGAAACAGAAAATTATGTAAAACAAGCTATTCACATTTTCACAACAGTCTACCATATGTTCTACTGTGATCTCATGTTTCTGTGTACCAAAATGCTATCTGCTGAAATCCTAAGATGACTGTATCAAGCCATAGAGTCTGAACAAGGTGATTATACCAGGAGGGATATGCTCTCTGGGTTATGGGTAATGTCTTTACAAAATAAGTTGAAGAGTCTTCCCTTAACTTCTTACCAGGTGAGGACACAGCTAGATGGCCCCTTACTAGATTGCTAATGTGCTGGTGCCTTAATCTTGAACTTCTAGTTTTTAGAATGTGAGAAATTAATTTCTATTGTCTAAAGCACTTAATCATGGGTAGTATGTTAGAGCCAACTCTGTAGATACAGACATATTTTTAAGTCTGAAACCAAGCTGTCTGGCAAAAGAAAGTAGACTTGGGATATAGCTCAGTGACAGAGCCCTTTCTCATCGTGCAGAAGGCATTGGGTTCAACCCTTAGTACACAATAATAACAATCATTTCCAAAAGAAAGAGAAAGGCAGATAGTTTAGTGAGTCAATTGCTTTATCTGCAGCCTGTAGATCCTGTCGATCTCATAATGCAAGTATAAACTCCCTTTCACTGATGAGATAACTGAGCTTCAGGAGTTTAGGAACTTTCCCATGTGAAAGCTTATAAAAGACTAGGAAAGAATCCCATTTATTTAATGTTATGTTCCTTGCAGAGATGGCATGCCACTCAAGAGTAAAAGGCTGAGTAAGAATCAAAGATTTCCAACACTGAATTTTGTAAAGAAGACACTAGAATACTTCAATTCGCTTCTGTCCTGCACCCACTCTTCACTTTTTCTGGGTGGGTAATTAGAAGACTTATTTTTGTTCCTTGACGATTATTCACACATTCACTCCCATTTCACTTCAGGTCTAAGGAATGTTATCAGGAAAAATTGCACACCTGTTCCCCTCTTCTTGTTCCTTCCATTCCTGTTCCTATCAGCATCTGAGGATACCTTACTTTGCTAACTCATTGCTGTGGTTTGTAACTGAAATCTGCATGCTTACAATGCATAGCTGTTGCTATAGTAACCATGATATCATAGGTTATACTATGTTATATGAATATGATGATATCAGCATCTGAGGATACCTTACTTTGCTAACTCATTGCTGTGGTTTGTAACTGAAATCTGCATGCTTACAATGCATAGCTGTTGCTATAGTAACCATGATATCATAGGTTATACTATGTTATATGAATATGATGAAGAATCATTTTCAAACTAAGATATTAATTTCACCAGCACAGAATATAAGGTGTTATTCTACAAAGAATATGGAATCATCAAGAAAGCCAACTTTGGTATGTATTTTTCTTCTAGTAATCAATTTGGACTTGAAAACTCCATATGGTGTTTTCCTGCTCTATGACTTTATAATTATATAAATTATATGTAATGGAACACAATCAAGAATTATTACTATCAGAAAGAAACACCTCACTGGCCTAAGATGGAAAGAGTTATGATTTAAATAGGACTTTGAATCAAAGGACAAGGTAGTCTTCATTTAGATCTGGGCTCACTTCCACAGAGCATCCATGTGTCAATCCTTCCTTTCCCACAGCCTCAGTTCCACCATCTGTTAAATAGGAATGAAAGCATCTACTATCACTGAGATGTTATAAAGATTGGCTGAGAAATATATTCAAGGCACTTGGCATCTCACTGTTAATATATCAGCGTTGCTGTCTTAGCTGTATATTATCAAAAGGATGTATCATTTCACAGAATGAACACAAGCAAGTCATCTTATTTCTTTTAGGCATGAATACTTGCAGTTGATTAAAACAAGGATGATTGATTTAGATAAAATTATTTGGATAAGGTATCTGCATGTTCAAATGTGGGACAGATTTGTGGGCACAAAAATGGTGAGATAGAATCCTACTAACAGCCATCTGGCTGTGGACTCCAGATCCTGTAATCTAAAAGGAATCCAGATTAAGAAAGATATGGCTATTATTGTACATTTCAGTTTTGCAAGCAGGTCTACTTATTGTCGGTTAAGACATAGTACATGTTACATGGGTAGGATAACAAATCTTTTCAAACTAACATCTTTTTAAGGAGTATAAATGAGTGAGATACAGCCCAGAGGATGGGACCAATAATTTTAATCCAAAAAGAGTGCCTACCTGGACTGGGAATTTGGACATGAATGTAGAATAGTTTCAGGAATAAATATTATTCTCAAAGCTGTGTAGGTTGCATACTGAAACAAGAGGACTTCATTCAGTGTCTGAAGTCAGGAAGTTCACAAGTCAAAAGATTAAAGATGGTGGATTTAAGCAGAGTTGTATTATGAACATAGGGTTCAGTGGGTAAAACTGAAGCTTCAGGGTTAAAGAGTATATTGCATGTGGCTAGATATAGTTAATGCATGGGATAAGAATACACCTTGCTTGGAGGAGTGGACTAGACATATCAAAGACAAGTAGTCAGTCTCATGTATTGGGGGATATTCTATGGGTCATTTTCATTTGGCCTCAAAAGAAAAATTTGCAACTGGCATGTACACTAAAATACCTGTATGGATATTGGTGTAAAATGCATTTTCCTTTCCAATTTAAATTAAATTACTAAACTTTTGTATTTTGGGGCATCTTCAATACATGAGATCTCTATTTGACATTGAAATACAGTTATTTATAGATGATGTTGAGAAATGTCAGGGTAGCAGCTGGACAGTGAGAAAGAGAAAAAATAGTTTGTCCTTGATTAAAAGTAGTTCCACATGATTCATTAAGCAACCATGATCCTCCATAGCACCCTTAGTTACGTTGGCTCCCAAGTATCCTGGTGGTGTTTGATGCTGAACATAGGCATATAAGAAAATAAAATCATCACAGGAAGAAATATCAGGAGCACTTATTCCTAGAGCAATTGGACTTAGAAAAGAGGGTTGGGGGCCTGATATTGGCCAAACATAGTTGAGTGGAATTTTATGCCTCATCCGTCATAGACTTTGCCCATCTGAGAAATGCTGTAATGTGTTTTTAAATTTTTATGGGTAGTCATTACAAAAACAAGCAGACCATTAAGCTGATCATCTTGAACCATAGGCCAGAAAGACTGCTGGACAAATAAAAGGCAAACATTGTATGAGAAGCTCTAGCATGACTATTCAATGCTGGTGGTGACACCACCACCTCTCTGTTGGATGCACACATATGAACCCCTTCCAGCCTAGCAATAGTTCAACACGATCTAAAGCTAAATGGGCAGGAAATACGTCTCATTCTTTTTTGACTTCCAATCTAACAAAGACCGTAGCACACATCAAGACAAACACACCGCCTCTTCAGTAGCAAGACTTACATGGCTTTCCTCAATGAGCATCTACTGAATTGCTAACTAACCTCTGTTTCTCCCTGAAGTTTTGAGGCTTGTTCCTTTCATCTACTTCTACTAAAGCTTACAATGTCTTATGGCCAACTGGTTTCTTCTAGTCAGTTTTTACTAACTTAGCAAATATATACCAAGCATTGAGTGAGGCTGGTGAACATTTTTTAGTAGGGACAGAAAAGAAATGTTATAGGCTCTATGTTGTATATGACTACCACAGTAGGACAAAGGAAATAGTGCATAACACATAATTCAATGGGAAAGGCTGTTTTCCAATAAAACTGTTTTTTTTTTAAAGCAAGCAGATATTTAGATTTAACCCATTGACAAGAGACTGAACTATGTACTGGATATTAAAGTTCCAACTCTCCATCCAAATTATTTTTTGTGTTATGTTTGCCTGCCAGCATGCTATATGGCAGATTTGGGTGGTTACGGAAAAAAATCTTAGGGCCTGTAATGCCTATACTGACTATAATCTCTTTTCCAGAAAAAGAAAAGGTTTCCATATTCTAGTTTGCAATAAAATAAAGGTTATTATTTGAGAACAATGGTAGAATAAAAAATTAAGAGTGCAGCAGATACAATTTAGAATGCAGTCAACACACCATCAACAATAACAGAAATAACCATGTGTCATCCCTGTGATAAGTATATTACTAATAATTTTTTAAATTGTACTTAATGTGCTAATCAGAGCATTTACATAACATAATTATTGCTGAGTTAAATTTACAAACTCAAAGATAGTTTACCTAACATACACAGCAATTAGAATGCAGTAATTCAAATCCAGCTCCATGTGTTTCCAAAGCTGCTTTTTAGATAATTGGTGCCAAGAAGGATAGATAGAAAAACTGTTCAATTAAGAAAGAGTGTTAAGAGTGGAAGATGGTGGCACAGGCCTTTAATTCCAGCAGTGAGGATAAAGAGGCAGAAGGATCTCTGAGAGTTTGAGCCTGGTATACAAAGTGATTCTAGGACAGCCAACGTAACAGAGAAAAACCTTGTCTGGAAAAACGTAAAAATAAAAGCAGCCTTCTGGGTACACAGAGGAAAAGGATGCAGACTATCCTCATGAGACCCTATGGACTGTGGTAAGATGGTGGGGGAAGAGGGCCCCCTGTTGGAGTTCTGGGGGAGAGGAAGAGGGTGGAAGGGTGGGAAACGGACAATAAGAGCAGGAAAATAACAAATCAGAATGTAATGTGAATAAATTATAATAAATAAAAAGATCTACTAAAAAGGCAGAGAAAACAGTCTTTGCTAATGTCTTAAGATATTGGATAATTTTGAGCATTAAGAGTCAGGAGGAGAGGCCGGGCGTGGTGGCGCACGCCTTTAATCCCAGCACTCGGGAGGCAGAGGCGGGTGGATCGCTGTGAGTTCGAGGCCAGCCTGGTCTACAAAGTGAGTCCAGGACGGCCAAGGCTAACACAGAGAGACCCTGTCTCGAAAAACCAAAAAAAAAAAAAAAAAGAGTCAGGAGGAGGCAAGACTGGGAAGGGCCAAATAATAGATTGTAGGAAGTCTAGATTGTGAAGAAGCTTGATTGACAGAATACAGCTTTTTCTTCAAATGTTTTTAGTCAGAGTCTGTGTTTGTGTATATAGATAAGCTAAAATGTTCTAGTTGACTATATGGAAATTTGGGATGTGGGTTTTCCTCCCTCATTTATTAACTTTTCAGTTGTATCATGACACCCTTCAAGATGTCACCACCACTGATAAGTTCAAGCATCAGCATCTCTCAGAGCTCAACTCCTCCATTGGAGCAAAGAGAGACTCAGACTCTTTAGGATGTTGTTCATGTACAGCTGATCACCGCTGATATTTGTTTAGAGAAATTAAACAGCAGAAATATCAGGCATCAAGGGTTTCTATGGAGTTGGAGGCCTCATGCATTTCAGAAGTGTCAGGAAAAGTCTAGTTATTCTAAAGTTGGCACACGGATGCTATCAGATACTCACTTCAAACGCAATGCCAAGTGTTTCAGAATGTCTCAACTTTGGGTTTCTATTCACATACCAGAGTGGTCAAAATTCTTCCTGCATCTAAGAAAAGAGAACAATGTCCTCCAGAAAAAGAGAAATATTCTGAGCCAGAGACTTGGTTGAAAAGACTGCTTTGTAACAGGAAGCCAATGCGATGAGCTCTAGGTCAGTTTGGACAGTCAGATATCCCAGCTAAGTGGACTAAATATGAGTATGAATCAGTTGACTGAGCAGATACAATACGCTTCAAGAACTCATAGCCTCTTCAGAAAACCACATTTAGTAAAAGATTGGCTCCTTCCATAGAAGTTCAGTACTTACAGCTCCGAGGAAAAGCAGACCTCATCAGAAAATGTGGAAGCACTTTCTTTGAATCATGAAGGACAGTGGAATGATCTGACTCAGATAGTAACTGAGCACTTGCTTGTCATCTTTTTAACTCCAGGGGAAGTTTTATGACTAATACAATGTGTGCGTACTTGTGGGAATTTGGGGAAGTACAGCTCAAAACAGATTCTAAAAGTATAGCATGCATTGGAAGTCTTACAAAGTTCTATATTAAAATTCTAATCAAACATTATGCTACTTCCTCCAGCAGCATGTGCCTTCTTTTAATATAGATTTGGAATGTGGGTTATCCCACAACATTGATTCTTGGCACACCATGGAGTTATAAGTATTCTCATCTGAGAATAAGCAGCTGATATTCTATAATAATCATCATCCTAATATCTTACAGGTGAAATAGGCTCTTGGAATCACCATTTCTTTTGGTTGGGGGTTAGATTTTTTTGTGAGGTATAGTTTCTCTGTATAGTCTAGGTTATCCTGGACTCACTTTGTAGAGTAGGTTGGGCTCTGACTCACAGAGATCCACCTGCCTCTGCCTCCCTGAGTGCTGGGATTACAGAATTGGATCACCATTTCCTATTACTATCCATGTAGATATTGAAAGAAGTAGAGTTTACCGCCATCTAATGTCCCTTCCAATTTTGAGAACCTGTGATGTTAGACTTCACTGAACCCTTATACCAACACATTCCTAAAAGGCTGTTATTTTCAGATTATTGTAGTAATTTTTATAATATAAATATTTAATGATATTAAATACACCATGTATATTCTCATATATTTCAGCACACTTTGAAGACACATTAACTTTAGAAAATTAGGAATTGGATAGACCTGGTTTCAAATTTTAGCTCTCTATTATTGATTTCTCCTGTGACAAGATATAATTGCTAATCTGCATAGCCTTAATTTTTTGGTATAAAGTGAGAATTAAAAATATCTCCACCTCAGAGTTCTAAGCACAGAATGTTCTGTTAACATTGCCAAGAATATAAACCACACAGAGAAAATGCCAGTTGGGAGATGGTGTGTGCCTGTGTGTATCTCTGCTCTAGCAAGTACCCAAAATGCTTTTAAAATGAATTATTTACTATTTATTTCACGAAAGTGGAGGTCTTGCCTGCATTATGCAAGTGTATCACATTCAGGTACAACCATGTACCCATTGTGGCCAGAAGAGGGCATCAGAAATCTTGGAGCTGGGTTTATAGTAGATTGTTAAGAACTACAGTATGCGTGCTGGAAACTGAACCCAGATCCACTTTAATATCAGTAAGTGCTCTTCCTTACTGAGCATGACTCCAGCTTCAACACAACGTTAGCAAAATTACGTGGCCTTGACCAGAGTTGAATCATGAGTTGGAGATAAAGAGGTTTAATGACTTCAAACTAAGAGTTAATTTGAATGAAGAGTCCTCTGGGAAATATGTCACTTTGTTTTCTCCAAGAAGTTCCTAAGATGCAAGAAATTCTGGAACTGATGTTTGACAGCTAGAAGCTTTTCAGAACACAGACATAAAGATTGCATCTTGATATACAACAGATGTCCCACTCTATGTACACAAATCATCTTTGCAGAAAAGGACTGGGTGTAAGAGGAGACTGAAAATCTAAATGTTATTGTCTTTGCATGGGAAAGTAGACTCATGTTGCTTCTCTTCACCAACAAGTAGGATTTAACTGAATATTTAGTAGACTGACTATATCCAGACAAAGCAGTTAGCACAAGTTCTGTGTTTCAAAAATTTTTGCATGAAAGTGTCAATTCCCTGATCCATCAGAAAATCATAGATTAAGAATTCAATTACGGATCCCCTCCCCCCAAGCAGGTAGTAGATTTCAGAAGTCCTTTATTCACTAAAGCAATTGAAAGCTCCAATTAAGACATTGAGCATCCATGATACAACATTCCACAGGAAAGTCCAACAAGTTAGAAGCTAACAACATGTAATCATTGAAAGTTTGGGGAAAAAATTTAGCCCATCAACCTAGTGTTCTGGTTAGTTTTAATGTCAAATTGGCAGAAGGTCATCTATGAAGAGAAAACTTAATTTAATCAATGCCTCAAAGAAATTGGCTTGTAAAAGCAAGACTATTGGGTAATTTTCTTGATTTATTATTGATGGAGGAGGGCCCAAGGCATTATGTTTGTGCTATCCTTGGACAAATAGTCCTGGTTTGTATAAGAATTCATTCACACTGAGTGAGCCTTGAGAGCACATCACTAACTGGTCTTCCTCCATGCTCTTTGTTCCAGTTCTTGCCTCAAGGTTCTGCTGTGGTTAAGTCCCTGCCTTGACTTCCATGAAGGGTAGACTGAATGAAATGTGTAAACCAAGTAAATGATTTCCTCCTCAAGTTGCTTTTGGTCATGGTGTTTTTATCACAGCAATAGTAGGCCAAGTAGGATATCTGATATACTATACTATATTAACCAGGTCTATAGTACATATATAGAATAAACATATAAAGTATAATTTAGTTATAAATGCTTTTCTCTGCTTTCTTTCCTACGTAAACTGAGCAGTTACATTTCTTAGTTCTTGCTGTGGCAGCTTTGGGGCCCTTGAGAATTTCAAATTATTTGTACATTGTGGATCCTTATTATGTGAGTCTCATTACTTGAGTTCAGATAGTTTTGTTTGCACAAATGTCTTCATTACACAAAAAATATTCAATAAAAATATTGTTATAACATTAGTCTGCCAAGGTGTCTACCTCAATTCTTCCCATCTTGTCAAAATAATTTTTTTTGTTGTTGTTTAGGCTGTCATTGATTTTATAAAATATTTTGAGCACTCACATCATAATGAGAAAACAATACATATCACCTGCAAAATGAAATTGCAGTCCTGTGAAAGCTGTTTAATATCATAAAGTTGTTCAAAGTCATGCTATGGTTTGCTGGAATCATGGTTAATGCCACTGGCGAATGAGAATTTGCCTGAGTTAGACCAATTAACAATTGAAAAAAGGGAAAAATCAACATGGAAGATGATCAGAAACTTCAAAAGAAAAATATTTGAATATCAAAGGCTTAAGAGATGCCACAGGGAAAAAAATGATGAATCTCTCAAATATTTTTACAAAAATTACCTTTCCTCCTAATCATGATATGAAAGTTAAATGTGCAGTGAAAGATTTCATTTCATTTGATCATACAATTTTGTCAGAAAAATTACTGTTAGAAAATCAAGACCTGACTCATTTTCTCTTCATTTTATGAATTAGCATGCAGTTAAAATTATCAAATAAATTCTGACTGTATAAGTGAAAATATAGTTATGTTCATGCATTTTAGATTTATTTGCCAAAATGAATTTCTTGCATGGATGTAATTTTTCTGGGATGATAGGCCTATTTGGTGCATATTTGCTGTGGAGGGAATTTGACTTGGGGAAGCATATTCTGTGGTGACTGTGCACATCAAGCTTGGGCTGCAGAGTCTGGAGTCAGGATATTGGGTTTGTGTTCGAGTTCTGGTTCCCATCCAGATACTTGTGAAGATTGTCAATTTCCCATTGCCAAGGTTCTACATTGGGAAGATGGAAGTAATTGTCTTCTCATTCAAGCAAATGACAGTAGTAAGTCTAGAATAGTGTATCCATAGTTATGCACTCTTTGTATTTATATTAGCTTTCTCCCATGTCTTCATCTCATTTCCAAGATTCACCCAGAGGCTGTTCTCAAATTCAGTATCCCCTTCTTCTCTTTCTCTCCATTTTTACATTTTTCTTCTAAGTTCTACCATCAATTGTCCCAGGAAGATTTCCAATATCATTTTTTATGCATCACATTTATTATTTTTACATAACAAGTGGAAATTTTTATAATTTTTTATAGTTCAATCTCTTATCTCATTTTCCATGGCTCTTCAGAAAATAGGTATCTCTTAGATATGAGGAAGCACACAGGCATGCAGGAGCCCCCCCACATTCTTTTTTCTTATTCCCTTTTATAGGACACCCCTAATAGTTACCAATGAGTAGATGAATATTTTATCAAGTCAGCCCTGAGAAGCAAAGAAAAAAATTTTTTTTAGAATAATAGGCACCAACCAGCCAGTTTAGGAATTACTTGGTGCTAGAAATGCACATAGATTTTGTTTTTGTTTCTTTTTGTTTGTTTGTTTGTTTTGTTTTGTTTTGAGTTTGGCTTCCATTTTCTTTTTGAAGTAGGATGTGTTGTTGAGTTAGATAAAACATTTTTAGCCATGAGTTTGATGATTTAGTGATATGTATAAAATTGAACTGGTCAACCTACAATAGATTATGATCTCCCCCCACCCTTTGGTTTTCAGGAACTTTGCCTTAAATTCCAGTCCACTTTTAAAATTTCACTGTAATTTATTCACATCCTGAATGCTATCCCCTCCCTGGTATCTTCCTGTTCCTACCCTCTCTCCCTTTTTTACTCTATTTCTCACCCCTAAGCCTCTGAAGGAAGGGGACCTCCTCCCTCACCGTATGCCCGCAGCATATCAGGTCTTGTCTGAATAGCCTGCTATCCTTTCCAATGTGTGCTGCCAGGCCTTCCCACCAAGGAGAAGAGATCAAATTCAGAGCACCAGAGTTTATGTCAAAACCAGTCCTGACTCTCCCCACAATTGTAGAGAACGAGCTGTCTGTTGGCTAGATCTGAACAGGGGTTTATGTTTGTTGCATGCCTTGTCCTCTGTTGGTGCAACAGTTTTTTCAGGCCCCCGTGGGTCCAAGTCCATCGGCCTTGATGGTCTCATTGTGGAGCTCCTGAACCCTCTGGGTCCTTCCATCCCCTCTCCCCCACTCTTCCGTCTCACTCTCATTGCTCTACCTGGAGTCCAGCCGGGGGTCCCAGCATCTGTCCTGATCCCCCACTAGGGGGAGTCTCTCAGAGGACATCAATGCTGGGCTATTAACCACTTATAAGTAAGTATATACCATGAGTTTCTTTCTGAGTTTGGGTTACCTCATTCAGGATGATTTTGTCTAATTCCATCCATTTGCCTGCAAATTTCAAGGTTTCCTTGTTTTTAATAGCTGAGTAGTATTCCATTGTGTAAATGTACCACAGTCTTCTTATCCATTCTTCAGTTGAGAGACATGTAGGTTGTTTCCAGATTCTTACTATTGAATAGGGGTTATCTTAAAATAACGAATGAGGAGGTCTCTTTGTTAAGTACCATCAGTGATAAGCACTAGAGCATGAAGTGTCTCAATTTAAATAAATCTGAATGCTCTTTGTCGTACTTGGAGTGAATTTGCTAAGGTTTCTTGGGTGGTAGATCTCTCGAGGTTCGTGCCTCCAGCATTCCAAAATAATTGTCATCGCTACCTCCAAAGCACTTCACTGGTGTGCTTTGTTGTTTGCTACTATCTACAGGGCAAAACAGTAAAAAAAAAAAATGTCACTCACACTCTCATTTAATCTATACATAAACTCAATGAGACAGGAATGTTAATCCTTGTGATATGACTAAGGCTGTAAAGAAGGCAAGCTGTACAGAATACATCCTGGAGTTTCACTTCCTTGTGCAGTACATTAATTCAAATTGTCTCACTCCCTTTGAGTCCAGACCTATTTCTTGCCTATACCTCCTGAGATATACATGAATGTATACCATCAGTCTCACTATCACCATATTTGGTAGTTCAAATGTCTTATTTCTCAAGTCAGAAGCCATGTGTTTTGTGTGTTATGGGTGATGGTGGATACTTTATGAGCTGCAGTGAATATTTTTTTAAAGGTCTGTCAACATTAGGGTAGTGCATATAAGAGGGAGGATGGCAAAGCCATGAACAGTACAGACTATGAGTGGAAGTTTTAGAATCTAGATCTGATCCTTACTACCAGAGTAGCTTTTGGCAAACTACTGGAATGACTCTTGCTCCTTTTTTGTTCTCATCTGAAAATATGAAATAACACTTCCTACTTTGAAAGATTAACTTAATGCATTGATTTTGATACTCTTAGGTTGGCATCTGTCATATTCTGTACTAAGCACTATGTGTTCCTATCATCTCACATATTTTTTTCTCCTGAAACTATGCAGTACAATGGTGATGTTCTTATTTTTCAGCATAATGGAGGGGCTTCTTAACAGTCCTTGCAGGAAGAGTGGGCTGGAACTTCTTGGCCGTTTCTAAATTTTCTTTTTCTCAATAGCCTGCCACTTTGTGGCTTTCTAGGGGCTGTTTAAGTATCTCAGGCTCTCTGTATATTGATGAGATATAACTCCAATGATACACTCACCATATTATTTTTTCAAAATATTCCTCTTGGAGAATATTTGTCTGGTATCTTACTAGTAAATTAAGAATACACTGAAAAGGTGAAAAAGAACAACATGACTGAACAACAAAATACTTCTAGATCACATCACTTTCTGGTATTAAAATAAGCTGAACATGGTATTAGATTCAGTCATAAGAGTCTAGTGTTTATTATTTGTTTGTCTTTTTGTTTGTTTAAGACAAGGTCTTACACTGTTGCTCAGGCTAGTCTGAAACTTCTTATGTAGCTCGGACTTGCCTCAAACTAATTTATGAGTTTTTTCTTTTGTTAGCCTCCTGAGTTTTAGAGATTGCCACTACATCTGGTTCAACTTTGAGGCTCCATAAACATAAGTTTGAAATTCTTGTACTAAAATATTTATTTTAACAAGTGTCTGCTGTGTGAATAGTAACCAGAACTTAGATGTATTAGTAAAAATGTTAAGACAGGTAGTATTTTTATCTTTTAATCATCTACTTTCCTCAATTTCTGTTTGTCAATAGGAGCTATTTCTTTGACAAATACTACATTTGCCTGCATCTGCTTGTCTTTCCACTAATATGACATGTACCTGATGCCTGGGGTTCTACTATTTCCAAATGTATTTCATACTTAATTTATTATACAACACTCTATTACTGCTCTCTCTGATGAACTGTATAGTGTAAAATTATTATTTGTTAAAGATTTCCCAGGGATTCTTTTTAACTTGATAGCTGCAGAAAAAAATCCTTCTCTAAAGGCATTTGAGAGAAAAAAATCCAAGATAAAGAACTTCCCAGGATTAAGGATCTGTTCTGCTCTCTTCATCCCTAGCTTCACACAAACAGTGTCCTTATTTTTCAAATAGGCTTTCACATAGGAAACAGATAAGAGGGATTCAGTTCATTTTCACAAATATTGAGAATCCAGCATCAGTCAGGCTGAAGATAAAATGTTAAAAAATAATCATGTCTCCTGCCTCGGAGGCGCAGCCCACAACCTAGAGCTGAAGAAACACAGGCACATTTTTCAGGAAGATGTGATATGGGCTCAGTTTCCACATTTTAATAGAAGTCTGTACTTCTATTTGATAAATAAGCATCCTGCACAATCATTCACTGTTATTTGTAATTTAAAGAAGCAAATGTTATGACTAAACACCAAACTGATGGCAATGTTTCCAAAATGCATTTTTCAAGACTTTCCTGTCAGGGCCTTTGAAAAGAGCCATTTTCTTCCGGCTAGTATCTCCAACAGTTGTGGTAAATCAGATGAGCATCAAGAATATAGAGGCTCTTAAAGAATTAAAGCAAAATGAAGCCTGTCACCTAAAAGGTAACAAAGAAAGAATAAACTTCAAACTAATCTGTGCCATACTGCTTGGATCTACTGAGCCCAGTCACACAAAATGCATGGTCATTATTTTTACAAACTCATGGGTAGAATCAAGTCATATAGATTTGACTATGATCATCAGAACCATCCTGTATTAAACTTCAAGGTTCAGAATAAAAAATACTGAAATGCAAAGAATTAAAAGTTGTTATCTAAGGATAGGGTACAAGAATATAGGTTATAAATAAATGTCTAGTAACTATTTTTCACTCTGTCTCGTGTATAGCTCCTGATATCTTCCATATGTTTTCTAGTCATGACTTTATCATCGATGTTGCAAAATAATTGTAGCTAATTCATGGACACTGATATTATCATTGTTATGATGATGATCATCATCACCATCATCATCCTCACCAACCTGTTGAGCTTTATGTTTATATAAATTTGGTGCCCATTAGCTTGTTCTGAACCTAAAGATGCTTTAGTGCACAGTGCACACCTATAATCCCAGCACTCTGGAAGGCAGAGACAGACTGATCTCTGTGAGTTTGAGGCCAGCCGGGTCAACAAAGTGAAGGCACAGGACAATGAAGGCTACCCTGTCTCTCTCTCTCTCTCTCTCTCTCTCTCTCTCTCTCTCTCTCTCTCTCTCTCTCTCTCTCTCTCTCTCTCACACACACACACACACACACACACACACACACAAAGGATGTTTTGTTTGGGTACATTCGTCTATCTTTATATTTCTTCTTCTCATAACTGTTCCCTCCATGAATAGCACCAAAATGAGAAAAAGATGATGGAAAAAAGAGAGAAATGTCTCTTTCTTCTTTCAGTCAAAACAGACTGAGTATAGTTATAGAGCTGAAGGCAGTACTTAGAATTTGGCATTAGGAATCATATATACAATAGTTTGGGGGCTTTTACTGAACTAGCTAAAAATGGAAACAACCTCAATGCAGAAAACATCCTTGAACAGGTTTGCTTGTCAGCTCTATGAACAAGATGAGCATTGATACATACACTGGCCCACGGTCTCTCCAGAATGACACAAAGGATCTGTCTCTGGGCTTTAAGCACAGGGTTCCAGCAAAGGGTAATGTCAAAGATCCAGAGGAAGAAGAGAGACGAGAAGGAGATTCTTTTTCATGCTGGTTCATCTCTCAAATACTTCATCATTTACTGTCTTTTTCACAGCTATTGTTTTCAAATGGTGGGGACCTTTTTGATGCTCCATCCTGATATTGTCATTTAATCATTAAGGAAGTAAAGCTCAGAGAGATTGACAGTCAAGTCTGAGGTCACACAGCAAGTCAGTAGAAGATGGAAAGCAGGACACAGATGTGTGATGCTAAAGTCCATGGGCTTTCTGTTGGTGACATTTTTACTTCAGTTTTACAACCAGTTTTTAAAAATATATTTTATTAATTTATTCATATTACATTTAAATTGTTGTCCCATCCCTTGTATCCTCCCATTCCTCTCTCCCTCCCATTCTCCCCTTACTCCCCTCCCCTATGACTGTGACTGAGAGGGACCTCCTCCCCTTGTATATGCTCATAGGGTATCAAGCCTCTTCTTGGTAGCCTGCTATCCTTCCTCTGAGTGCCCAAGGGGCATGTCCCATGAAAATCTTCACTCACCAAGAAAGTGGGACAGAGGGGAGGACATATTATGGAGACTCTAGGTGAGAGAAGCATAGGAGAATGGGGAAATAAAAGGATACAAAGGGTCCTAGAAACCTACAAGAAGAATATTATGATGGGTGGATCTGGGCCCAGGGGTCCTGCTCAAACTATGGCACCACCAAGGACAATACGTGCCGTAAACTTCAAACCCCTACCCAGATCTTGGCAATGGACAGGACATTCTCCTCAGTTGAGTGGGGAGTGGAGTCTGACTTTCATACAACCAGTTTTTATAACATGCAATTTCATGCAACTTGCATGTGACCAATCAGCTGCTGTTATCTCTCTGGCACTGGAAAAGATACAAACCAAATATTCCTTCTACCATTCAAGAAATGTATATTGGACACTGAGTTTCAAGTCTGTGAGCAAAACAACAGGGCTCACACATAAACTTTCTATTCTTTGATACTTATCAATCTTAATTTAATCCCATACAACTCAAGAAGAATGAATGTGCTTTTGACAAACAATCAAAAAGAAAAAATTATTTTATAACTTAGAACCAAATTGAAGACTACTGAAGGGAAAACTGTTTTAAAGGGAGGTAAGTTTCACAGTCATTTAAAAATTTCATCTATATTGTGTATTATTAAATATAATTATTAACCCTAGTAAACATCATATCCCCTTGTGTAAAAAAAAGTTTTCAATTGTTACAGGTATAAAACCTTACTTACTAGAAAGCCTCTTCAGTGTAGATAAGCACAGTTCAACAATGCAAAATTATTAGGCCAAAGAGCAAACCCCAGTACCCCCATCAGTGTCGAGGCAGTTTAGCATAGGCTTTGTGCAGTGAGTGATAAAAATAGCACCAGAAGGGCTAATCTTTCAAACTCAACTTATAATTATGCAAACATCTCTCTGGGACATTAGTTCACTTAGAAATGATTTAAAAAATATGTCCTTTGACTTGTTCTGAAATGGCTTAAGGTGACTTGGCAGTTAAAACAAGAAGAGGAAATAACATGGAGGGTTATTTGAAAAGGCATTTAGTGGGAAAAATGCCGACAGAATTGGCACTTTTGGGCACTTGAGTTGAGAAGATTATAGTACAGGGACAATTAGTTTATTTTCTGCCAGCTGAGCCACTTTGAATTACACAATATTAGAAAACATACAAATACATCAAGACAGAAGATTTTCCCTGGACTTTAACCCAAGTATGAACACATATTAACGGGGGTGAGGAGTGGGGCGGGGGTTCAGACAGACTATAGCATTCACTGCACTTTACAATGAGAATAAAAAAAATAATTTTAAAGAGAGAGAAATGCTGTTGTCTGAGCAATTCACACACTGGGTCTCTATAAAGGCAGAGGGTGTGACATTAAATCATAACTCAAGGCAGGCAATTTTGTGTGGAACTGATATAATGGTGTTATAGTGCTCAGCTTTCCGATGCTCTCACTTAATGCTTGAGTAGAACTTGGAAAGTTGAGATAAATGAGTAGTTAGCATGTCCATTAGACTGCCTTCCTCAAATGGAAGGTGTCTAACATAAGCTTTGGCAGAGATCTGCATCCCTTTCAAACCCTCGTGGAACCACTTAAGAAGGGCTTCTTTTGCCACTATCCCGTGATATTTATGTAAGGGGGATGTTGTGTCAACTCTCCTTTACCCATCAAAATATGGTTCTAAGTACTAAATGCCAGGGATTCAATGACTAATAGTCATATCATAGTTAAGCAGTTTCAAAGGTTTGCTTTGGTCACAAAGCAAAGAAGACAGCGGCTGTTATTGTTCCTGTTTTAGTATGATGAGCCAGATAGTTTCTCACAAGGCCTCTGATGGTCTTTTTATCCATACAGCTCTCAATATGAGTTTATAGCCTGTTTCCACCAGGGGATGCAGTTCATTCTTCTACCACTTGAAAATATTTGAGCTTGGGGATTTCCTCTGGACAAAAGTATCATGGTTGAAATGACTGTTAGGTCTAAGCCCTACTCTCTAGAGGACTGCTCTACTTTGTCTGGTTCCTAGGGAATCCTGCGGCTACATTGCAAAGACAAATTGGGGATAGTTTATCTGTTGAATGAGGACATGAATAAGTGCCAAGCATCCTCATCACAGCAACCAACAACCAATATACAGAAACAGAGCTGCCTATCAAACCTGCAGATTACTATGTAAGCATCCTAGAGGCACTACATCCAGTTAATTTGCTGAACAATAGTATTCGGACCATACTAAAGGGGTTATTGTTTTAAACTACTTGCTCTGGGTTGTTTATTTCCACCAAATTACTCACTGGCAGTTATGTTAATAATAAGCCAGTAACAGCACTTTATATTTGTATGGAATCTTTTCATTGAAACGTGTTTTGTGTTGTAAAATTAATGCCTCCCTCTCTGAGTATCCGTAGTAATAAAGAACAAACCTCCAGGTTTTGTTTCAGGGTTGTGGTGAGTCTTATTGGAAGCATGAGGGGGAAAAATCACAGTGAGTGTCCAGTGGGTAATGCATCGTAGGTAAGTTATTTTATAAGAGTTTACTTTCATCTAAGGGGGTATATTGTCTCATTGTCTTGGGAATACATGCTTTGTTGGCATGACCCTGGAATCATGAGATGAGTTATATTGGGTCACATGAAATAAAAACTGCAGACCCAAAAGGTCCATATAGAACTCTTGATTTCAAGCTGTGTACTGAACTTTCTATCAGACTGTCTGGGTTCAAATGTGCTTTTAATCTAAGGTTGAATAAATTGGATCGTCTATCTTTACAAGTCTGGGGTGAAAAACAACTAATTAAGCTGCTTGTAGTTGTTATACTGAAAGGGAGGAACATTCTATAAATGCTTAATAATCACACTGGCAGACTGGAAGACACTATTTGCTACTCTGTGTATTGAGACTGTTCTTCGGATGAAGAGAATTCATTCTCTCTCAAGTCATTCAGCCAGCCTCTCACTAAATTCACTCACACTGCATTTCTTTAAGGATTTATAAGACAGAAAAGAAAATAGCAGGACAGATAAAAAACATTTTCTTGATAGAGGCATAAAGCTCTAAAGACTAGAGGCATGGAGGGGAGCCACAGACAGGAAAAGACTGAAGAAGATTAAATGTGTACGTGTCACTAATCACTATATTCAACCTTTCAGAAATGCTCTTTGTGCAGAAAGGCATTTGTAGAAAGAGGGCTTACAAAGAAATGGGAAGCAAAACTGAGCCAGAAAGTTCGAAGGCAAAATGTAATGTGATTAAGCTCCAAGTGGCTTGTAGCCAAAATGGCATTCTCCTCATACAGCCCACATAACCTGACCTTGATTAAAAAAAAAAAAAAAAAAAAAAAAAAAAAAAAAAAAAAAAAACTATTCCACCTAAACTTGTGCAGAGGGATGTGGAAGAAACTAAGATGGAAAATCTCCCAGCATCTTCCTCACATCACAGCACTTAGTTACTAAAGATCTTGAAGTCTGGCTGGTTACCAGGCAGTTATAAACACATTTTGAAACTGGTTCCTCCCAGAGGCTCCTGGCTCTTTGTTGTGTGGGGCTCTTCTTTTTACCCAGGTCATGGTAATTAAGTGACAAGTGACTTTCTTTGAGCCAATGATTTTCCACAGCAGGATGGAGAGACAAATTTTGTAAAAATTTACAAAACACTATATGTACACACACAGAGAGAAAAAGATAATCTGTGCAGAGACCACATAAACTTTGTAGTACTGTTGCTATATCGCAAACAGGGAGACTGAGGCTGGGAGGAACAAAGTAGTTTTCTTGAAATTGCCAGTGAAACTGGGATCTGGCTGCAGAGCACGCTCCTCTATTGCTGTTTGTGTCTTTTGTCCTAGGAAACAGTCATGGGCCCTCTCTAGTGCCACGATCATTTTTGCAGAACTGATTTAGGGAAACAAGCAAAGATCTTCTGCAAGTCTGCAATTACCCATTCCCTCTTTTATATCCAGCTCAGTTTGCAAGAAGATCCCTCTCCAGAGAAATCATTTCATTGAAGCACCTCATCAGGATCAGAGATCAACCAGGTGAGGAACCCCTGTCTCTACTCCTGCTGGGTCAGGGTAGCCAACCAGCTCACTGGAGCACTCTTTCCTTAGCCGTTTAATCAGGGTGTGGGGTTACCTACACTCTTTCAATAACACTTCTAGCATAGCTCTCAATGAATGCCTTCCATCCAAGGCTTTTGCCACTGTCACCCTGTACATATGTTGTTAGTTCCATTGGCACTCCCTTTGTGTGTGGTTTCTTAATGCTGGAGGAAGTTGTTATCTTGCTCTTTTTGTCTCCTGTTCCATCTCTTGTCTTTGATACCTGTGTTATCTTTTTTTTTTTTTTAAGAAATTCAGCGTGGATACTTTTCAGGTTGTCTTTCTTACATTCTATACTAGTGTAACGAACACTTTGTGATCATCAGCTCCCACTGCACCCCTTGCCTTGCCCTGTCTCACCTCATGAGCACAGAATTCTTTTGGTTGATCCCAGGACTCCTTGCCCTATGTTCTTTCCTATCTCTGGAGCTATCTCATCTCTAGATCCTTTTGATTTACTTCCAAACTCACTGAAATACATGGAGCCTAAAGAACTGAGACCAGTGGAGCCTGAAGATTTCAGATCAAACACTGCTTTTCACGTGTTACTGTGGTACAACTGTTCAAGATGGTCCCCAATCCTTATTCTTGTCCTTGGGGTTCAAAAGACCTACATCTAGTTCCAACTCTGCTTTTCACTTTCTTTAACATAGATAATTACTTCATCTATTAGCCCTAAATTTTTATACTTATGAATCAAGAGTGTTCCATCATTTATTCATTCATTCATTCATTCACTCACTCACTCACTCATTCATTCAATTATTCATTTGCTGAGCATACATAATTGGTCCTAATCTGAGCCAGGCAGCATAGTTATGTATGCTTAAATGGGTGTTTCACAGGGAGGTCATGCAAGGTAAACTTTCAGATTTCTGAGCAGCCAAGGTGACTCATTCAATACTGACAGGTGAGTGTCCAAGCCAAGAGGCTGCAGTGGGTGGGAGCACAGCACACGATGTCTATAGGAATAAGCCAGGGAGGAAGGCATGATTTGCAGAAGAGAAGGCTGCAGGGAGTTTGGGAAGGGAAGGAGCTGCAGGTCTGCCACTTCACAAGTTCTTTCCACAGCATCCTGTGATTGAAAATAGACAGAGAGTGGGACAGATTTAGCATCACCTATTTAAGTCAGAACTGTTTAAATCTGCAGTTTCTTGCAACTTGTGCCTCCAGAAGATGTGCTCAGAGGCAATGGACACTCTTGCCACTGGACAAAACAGAAAAGCAATGTTGGCCTTTACCATCTTTTAACAAATATTTTATTAATTTATTCATATTACATCTCAATTGTTATCCCATCCCTTGTATCCTCCCATTCTTCTTTCCCCCTACTCCCCTCCCCTATGACTGTGACTGAGGGGGACCTCCCCCGCCCTGTATATGCTCATAGGGAATTCCTGAAATTTGTGGACAAATTAATTGAGCTAGAAATTATCATAATGAATGAGTTAACCCAGATGCAGAAAGACCCAAATGGTACATACTCACTTATATCTGGACACTAGCCCAAGGAGCATGTCTCAAGAAAGTCTTCCATAAAAATGCGACAGAGGGGAAGTCATCCTATTGGGACTCTAGGTGAGATAAGCAAGGGAGAATGGGGAAATAGAAGGATCCAGAGGGTCCTAGAAACCTACAAGAAGAACATTATGATGGGTGGATCTGGGCCCAGGGGTCCTGCTCAAACTATGGCACCAGCCAAAGCCAATATGTGCAGCATGTCTGAAATTTGCTGTCAACTTCCTATGTGATCTATGTCAAGACATATTTTTTCAGTTGCTCAGTTTCCCAAACTATGGAATCAGAGGATTTGTATGGAGGGAAAATGCTATATGTCTCAGTCTAGATATTGGAACACTTTTCAATACTTTCCTACATGGCTCCTCACAGTCCATATTCTCTCTCCTTGGTGCTTCATAAGAGAATGATACCATGCTTCTGGAAAAGCACTCATTCAGGAAATGCAGCACTTCGTTGGCCAGAGTAACAGCCAAATAATGTCTAGGTTCTTATCTCTATGTTCATCCTCTGCCCTGAGGACCTCAGTGGAGTAGAGGTAACCCTTGCTTTTTTGGAGGGACCTGAGCCAGAGGATACAAGTCAATTTCTGAATTGGGGCAATATGTTTACACCACCCAGGACTTTTAAGGGATGCTTTTTGACCCCAAGACTCTCTTGTTTGTGTCAGCTCTTTTCTTACTCTCACTTTCCCTTTCCATCAATTTCTTCTACACCAAATATTTAGAACTTCATGCTACCCACAGTTTTCTTATGCATGAATGTCTTTGTTACTCATGTCCATTCTACTTACCAATTTACTTCTCCCTGTCCTCTCTCTTATAATCTATGAGGGTCTCAGTCTTAGTTTGTAGCCAAGAATAGTCTTGAACAGATCCTCCTCTCTGTACTACAGAATTCTGGGCTTTCAAGTGTCACAAGCTTTTACCAAATCACCAGGTTCATCCATTCTCCAAGGGTCACCTTGTTGTTTTAATTGAAAATACCAGCTCATTCTATTTTACCAATAAAGACTGATGAGTCGAATGTTGTGGTGAAAAACCTTCTAGCTCAGAGAGGCAGAGAAAGCACCCAGTTGACCTTCCTACTCAGTTAAAATCCCAATGGAAGAGGCCCAAAGGCTCACTACCTCAGCTGACAGCCCAGGAGGAAAAGGCCAGAGAAACCAAAGGCCAAAGGCTTGCTAGCTGAGAAAACCAAAGGCCAAGGAGCTAAGGTGCTAGGCAACTGAAGAGCTAAAGAGCTCCATGTCAAACAGCTAAAAACTAAAAAGCTAAAGAGACCTTCTATTTCCACATGCTGTCTTAAATACACCTCAACTCAAAGTCCCTCCTCCTTTTTAATCCCTGTCACCTGGTTTCTTGCTTTGCCTCTTGACCTCTTAAATCCTGTGTACAGATAGCTCTTGGATTAAAGGTACGTGTTAGGGTTCAACCATGCCAAACAAAAGACTGATTTTTTTTTTTTACAGTTTACAATCTCAGGGATCACAATGGATTAAAATATCCTGCAACATCATCTTCATTCTTTTTTGTCATTATTTGCATCTTTTTCTTATCTACTTTCTTGTCCTATCCTCTTTTAAGGAATTCTTTCCTCCACTCCATTTTTCTCTTTGCTCTTCATTTACTGCAAGTCTTCTCAAATCTTCTTCTTACTTAATACCTGTTATGACTTCATCATTGTTTTCTTCCTATTTCTCTATTCATCTACAGTTATACTGTTGGAAGTGAGAGAATTTTAGACAGGTTCATAATATGTGAAAATTTGAGGAATTTATCTAACCTTCAGTATAAGGTTTATTCATCTGCAATATGGATCAATATTCAATATAATACATTTTGGTTGATAGGGAATGAGCCATAAAGAACCTGGATTATGAAAGACAAAATTAAACATAATGATTTAAAAATAGCACTAGCAAGGTGGAAAGTTTATGACAGTAGCAGCACAAGTAAATAAATAATTAAATAACTAAATAACTTTCCTGTTATATTGAGCTCAACCATTTTCATCACCTCCATATACAGAGATAGGAAAATAGTTTTTTTTTCTTTCCTGTCCTCTTTTCTCAAGTTTTGATCAACTTTGAATTCCTCTTGAATGAGGTCTAGAGTGCATTGTTTCTGTTTCTCTTACTGTCTGAATGCCCTCATTCATATTGCATATTTCAGTATCTTTAAAATGCTTGCTTCACTTGCTTTTCTGTTTAAATCAATTGTAGCAGGTTCCATGTCTATGCGTAACTGTTTATATGGCTGGAAGTAGTGCCAAAGTATGTTAAAGAAAAGAAAAGACATATGGTACGGTGAGTGAACTATCTAGATCATAATATTTAGGAAGATTTTGTTTTTACAGCCATGCACTGGCAATACATACTCAGTACAAATGTATCAAATAGCCTGATGGATGAATTTGTTATGCCTCCTTTTCTTCTATTTTTTTTTTCAGTTACATTTCTAAATCATAGTGGTTTTCCCTTTGTGTTGTCTACCATTCTCACTCATGTACCGTAGCTGGACTCTATCCAACACTTTTATTTTCCCTTTCCACTGTTTATGCTTCTTTCATATTTTCTCTCTCTCTCTCTCTCTCTCTCTCTCTCTCTCTCTCTCTCTCTCTCTCTCTCTAATTCCCCCCAACTCTTTCTCCCTTTTTACTCTATTTATCTGACTCTTACAAACTCTTTTCTCTCTCTCTCTTTTTTTTTATTGATTTATATGGAGTTATTTTGTCCATGAGAGAAAGGATTTCTTTGATACTCCAAAGGATCAAGCTGGGTACAAAAGCTGTGGACAGCCTTTGTTTGATGTGGACAGCTTTATACTCATACTATTCCCTTGGTTTTCAAACAGCTTGTAGCTCTCTGAACTCAAAACATCCTAGCCAGTACATGCTCTTCTCAAGGTGATTGGCATTTTTTAAGTCTTTAATAACCTTTACTAGTAACTCACTCAGCAGAGGGCATCTCATTAGTTAAGCTTTGAGTTCACACATAAAAGATAAAACTGTTGGAATAGTTATAGGTTCATGTATTTAATGGACAGTGAAAGGTACAAACCCATATGCAGATACTTTCTCCCCAGTACCTGTTTGTTACACCCTTCACATTTTAAGGTCAAAACCTGTCAAGTGTTTACAAATACCACTTTAGTTTTATTCACCACTGGCTATGCAATCATTTCTCTAATTAGAATATTCTCCCAGATAAGTTTTCCTTAAAGGAGTCTAGAGTTGTTATGTAAGGCACAGGTGGCTTTAAAAATTGTAGAGATGAAAACATACATTTAATGAACAATATGTAGGAAATGGAACAACACACATTACAGGGTATCTTTGTCCCCAGTCTGGGGTCTACAGTGCAGCTTTCTGTGACTGTCCAAAGGTTTACAGCACATTAGGACTCCTACCATGGGATCATCATCCTGAACTCAATACATACTCTAATAATTCAGGTTACATATCAGAAAACAAAAATATAGATTTGTGGAAGTCTCCATAGGTGAAGACATAGTTTCTGCTTGGGCAAGAATAGGGTTCTATTTGACTGGAGAAAGTAGTGATGAGAAGAGTATTTGAAGATCACCTGAGCTCAATAAATATCTAGCTGTTGGTGGGGAGCTAGGCTGTGGCATCCTCTCTTAAGGGAAATTAACAAAATTTGAGAACATTTATTTTTACAGAATGTACAATTTAATGTAATATTTCTAGTTTTAAAACTGTGTCTAAGAAAAGACATATGCACACAGTGAACACTGACACATTTGGGTGGCAGTAACTGAAATGATCAGAACTGATGTTCATCTGTAGAAGAGCCATTACACCTATAGGTTGATATACATTGCCACTGCTAATGAGATTTTGTTTTAAGTAGCAGGATACTAAATCATATGAAAGACAATAGCACACCAGACAATATTGCATTCAAGATTCTTTTGATTAGTCAACATAACTAAGTGAAATTTAGTGTGAGGATGCTCTCAATGATGCAATTCTCATGATGGAAGTCTTTAAGAGATGTTATTTATTTTTATTAAAACGTCTTTTAAAATTTTTATTTGGTTTCTTTTTTAACATACACATTTATATTATTACACATGAATAAGATGAACTACATACAGCAGGAAGAGCCATGACACAATGATGAGTTATGTGAAGGTTACATTTATAGTGATTTGGCAGTTTGTATTTGTCAAGCTCTAAGTAAACATCGTTTCTACTTTGTTGGGTCTAAATTTCTGAATGAAAAATTGGTTAAAAGAAAGAAGCTGTGGCAATTTTTATAACATATTCATCCTTTTCCCTATGCACTCAATCAAACAAGAATACAGATGTCATTGTGGTGCAATTTTACAGAAGTATACAAAGTTACTAAACAGTTGACTTTTAATCAGTCAAAAGGGAATCTAGTTGAGGTTTTCCAATTTCATTGAGAAGACAATTCTATCTAGTTATCACCTGCACATTAGAAATGTCAACCTGTAATTGTGAGATTCCTGTCTGTTTTTTTTCCTCACTATCTTTTTTTTCTCACTATCTTTCTTATGACTGATTTTCTAAAAATTTAGTGCCATAACTATGTAAGCAAGTTGCACTTATTTCATAGGTGCAATATATATATGCAAAAGTGTGTGTGTGTGTGTGTGTGTGTGTAGGCACACATGCGTTTGGATATACATATAGCATCATATATATGTATATATATACACATATACATATAATTTGATGGGTACAATTAGAGCACAAATAAAAATATATAGAATATGAATATATATTTTAAACAATATTCCCTACAGAGGGAATTTGTGTGCTAATTATACAAAAAAAGTGATGGATAACAGTGTATTTCTTTTTTAACTTTAGCACATATTATTTTGGAAAATAACATACTTCACTGGCATTTTCACATGGTTATGAAGCTTGCTTTATCATACTCAGTCCTTTAGCACTATCCCTTCACCTTGTCCACTCTGCCCCTGGCCCCATTCCTCTTAACTAGAACCAATTCTACTTCCATAACTTTTTTTTAAAACTTCTGAATTCTGTGACCTTATTTTTTTATTTACTATACCTGATATAATTTCTATTCCTATGCATTTCTCTCCAATAGTTCATGTGCCATAGTTTATGTATCTTTTAATCTGTTGTGTGTTTTTGTTAATTCCACCATTTAACAATTATGCTTAGATTTGTGATGCACAAGGATTACAGGTGTTTCTGCAGTATGCTTTCTTTGACCCTAATAACTTTTTACCCAGGATTTTATGCAAGATGTCATAGAATGCTATAGAATATTATAGAATGCAATACCCACAAGAGCCTTAAGATACCATATTCCCTGTATCAGGAGTTAAAGATGGCTGCAAGTCACGATGTTGCTGCTAGAAATCAAACCTGATCCTTTGGAATTTACTCATTGCTCTTACTTACTGAGCCACTTCTTGAATTTCTTGATTTTTAATAATTTATATTTTTGAGATATGAAAATGGAAAATATTTACCCAAGGAAAATACAGTTTTAGCTCTTTTACTTAGACTGATGCTTTATGGATTTCAAAACTTCTCTTACATTTTAAATTATAGTCAAAAGCCACATTTAATTAAATAAATCTTTTGACCCAGTTCTAAGTGTACAGTTAAATAATATTAAAAATATCTACATTGTAATAAAACATAAATCAAGCTTCTCCTCATCTTACACAATTGGAACTATATCCTTTAAACATCAACTGTCCTTTGTCTGCACCTTAAACCCCTGGCAACCTCCAATCTCCTATATTATTTATCACAGAGAAAGCTATTTTGGAAATGGCATTAAGTGTGAAAGTAGGAACACCTTTCTACTCCTTGGGAATAGTTCAAGTATTGTTTGATCAATTATTTTCTCTCATTTTAACACATAATTTTAAAAATGTATAATTTCTCTTAAGTTACCAAATATATATTGATTGGGAAAAAGTCACTGCCAGCTAGCTATTGATTAAATACCTTGTGTTATGAATATGAATAATGTGACCACTAATAGGAATTTAGGGATCATGTGGGGTATTTTAGAAATACTAAGGACATGGATGTATCATTTTTTTTTTATTAAAAAGAAGTCTAAGGTAAAGGCCAAAGAAGAAAATCCCTGTGCTCTATTGCAATCTGCAGAATTAGTCTGTAAACGCTGCACACCAGAACATGGTTTATTTTCAGTAGCTTTGATTGAATTCTAATGTTTTTTGGTTATTTTTCTTTAATTCGTAGGTTTTTTAAAATTTAATTTGCTCACTTTGCATCCCTATTGTAGGCCCCTCCCTCATCACCTCCCTGTCCTAGCCTCTTTCCCTCCTCTAGTTCTCAGAAAGTGGGAGCCCTCACCTCCTAATATCTGACCTCAGCCTCTCCAGTCTCATCTGGACTGCTTGTATCCTCTTCTTCTCTGGCCTGGGAAGACTGCGTGCTGCCACTTTTAAAGCTATGGAAAAATATGAATTTTTTTTACCCACTTGCATAATTAAATGGCTTCTACTCATATTAAAATTAAGAAAGTATTAATAATAATTTAGGTACTCACTGAGAAAATAGTCTGTTCCAGACACTATTTTAATTCTTTAATGTGGTAGATTTGTTTTACCTTAATGATCCCCTATTTAAAAGAAGCCTGTGCTATTGTACCCCCTTTCAGTATAGAATCTTTGTTGCACCAGAAGTTATAGAGCACATCCGAGGTCACACATGGCCAGGTTCACTGTTACTGAGTTTTTTCCCTACCAGGTGTCGTGTTTGGGTGGGCAAAGCAATGAGTTTTTATAACTCATTATCCATCTTTGGAGAACATTTGAAGGCCACAGATATAGCAATGAGATGTGATTCAAGGTAAAAAGGCATGAGTCCTAAGAGCAATGTAAGCCAATGAAAGCAGAAGAGAGAAACCTTAGCTCTTGCTCAAACTGTACATTGCCAGACACATGTGTGTGTGCCAAAGCTGTTTTTATTCAAATCAGAAGTCTCCTTGGCAAATAGTATTCAAATCATTTTAAATTACACAGTATACTTGTCCGCACACAGGTAGCCAATGGCTCAGTTTGTGTAGCTATTAATCTCAATTGTAACTATATGAGATCTAGAATCATCTGAGAGATAAGCCTCTGGGACATGCTTGTGAGGAATTACCTTAATTAGATTAACTGAGCTGAAAAGACCCCCTCACTGAAGGGGGCTTCATTCTATTAGCTAAGATTCTGGAACCTATGGAAAAAGAATAATAAATTCCACACAAACATTTGCCACTGTGTGGTTCTTGACTGTGGGTGCAATGTGACCAGTGCCTCAAGGCTCCTGTAACTTTCCCACCATAATGCATCTGAATTGTTTGCCAAACTAAGCCCTTTCTCAATACAGTTACTTCATTTGGGATATTTTATTTCATCAAAAAATGCAAAAACAAAAACAAAAAACCAAAACCCCAAAACAAACAACAACAACAGCAAAATTCCAGAGAAAGTTTAGGTTCTTTTAACCATTTCAACTACAAGCTTAACTCACTCAGTTTCTCCAGCCTCTGGTTAGTATACTGTGTGGTTAACCAAATGCGTTAATAACTCCTTCCTAATAAATATCATGGATTTTGAATTATTGTAGAACTGGAATCAAAAGCATCCCATGGATATGCTAAGTACTAGAGAAGTGCTATACTTCACATACATAACAACATGAAATTAGAGTGGCATACTGACTTTTTGAAAAAATATTTAGGCAAAATAAATAGCAATAGATTATCAATAAAATGCTCCCAAAATATCTTGAAAGTTCTCCTGAGTTAAAAGTACTCTTCAAGACATTACTATACTGAATTAGAATGGAATAAGAAGAAGGAAGAAAAGAGAGAAAGGAAAGCAGAAGAGTATCTATTTCTTTAAAAATTTAATATCTATCTTTATTACTATTATTTTATTTTATCACTTTACAGCCTGATACCAGCTCCCTTCAGACTCTCCACCAAAACCAACTCTCATGCCCCCTCCCTAACTCGCCTCTCTACTTCTTCTCAGAGAAGGGCTGACCCTAAGTAGTTCCAAGCCACCCCTGCACCTCAAAGTCATTGCAGGACTAAATGTAGCCTCTCCACTGAGGCCAGACAAGGTGACACAGCTAGGGGAAGGGCATCCAAAGACAGAGACATTCTCTACTGCCATTATTGGTAGATCTACAGGATGACCATGCTGAGCATCTGCTACATATATGTAGGGGTTCTAGGTCCAGGCCATGCAAGATCTTCGGTTGGTGATTCATTCCCTTTGAGCTCCCATGGAACAAGATTCATTTACTTTCTAGGTCTTCTTGTAGGTATCCTTAAACCCTCCAAACCCTCATTCCTTCCTCCTATTCTTCCAACCAACAGGCTGAGCTCAGCCTATTGTTTGACAGTAGGACTCTGTATCCATCATTCCATCACCTGCTGGATGAAGCCTCTCAGAAGCCAGCTGTGCTAGACTCCTGCAAGCATAGCAGCATGCCATTAATAGTGTCATGGGTTGGCTCTCTTCCGTGGGGTGAGTCTCATGTTGGGCCAGTCATTGGTTTGCCATTCATTCAATCTCTGTGCCATATTTATCCTTATATTTTCTGTAGGCAGGACAAAGTTTGTGTTGAAGTTTTTATGAGTGGGTTGGTGTCCGTCCTCCTCCAATTGGAAGTCCTGCCTGGCTATAGGAGGTGGCAACATCAGGCTTCATACACCCCACTGCTAGGACATCTAGCTTCAAGGAAATAAAGTTGGTTTTCTGTGTGTGTGTGTGTGTGTGTGTGTGTGTGTATGTGTGTGCCTGTTTGGTTTTGGTTTGGGGTTTGGGCTCGGGTTTTTATTTGTTTGGTTGGTTGTTTTTGTATAACTTTTGTGCCAACTATACCAGGACAGAAATGCTTTGTAGTAGAATCAAAAACAGTTTTAAAAATAAGAAAATATTAACAACAACATAACTCAAAATAAAACTTAACTAATCCTAGCCTGCTCTCTCTTCAGGAGATACCATAGTCTGGGTCTCACCTGATGAAACCCTGGAATTTCAGCTTGGGCAAAGTCATTTCTATCTCTCATCAGTCCTGCCACACTATCCAGCTGTAACCATTATATTCCTTGAAACTTATTTCTTGGTGATTAGTACTGACAGGGGGTGTGAAGTTGTCAGCAGATGACTTCCAAATTGAAGATGAGAATAAACCATGTATAGTCAAATCAGCTTGGTTTCAATAGCAATTTCCTCTCTGACTTCTCCTTCCAGATGCGGACTGGAGTCTGGAAACTGCTTGTGCATTACGGCTGCTATAGAATCAAGCTATAATTTTCAGGCTAATGGAAGATGTATTGGCAAAAGTTGACATTAAGTGGAACTAATTGCTCTGTAACTGCTAAATAACTAAGAAATAACTACCATGTAATTTATGGTGCAGTGTGGACTATTCAGTAACTTCCAGGCTCTTCATATTGCAAGGAGTTCAGTGATGCATGAGCTGCCAAACTTTCTACCATTCAGAGGTCCCAGTAGCTGTAGAATGTTTGGTGCAAACTTGCAAGGTGGCACTTTATAAAGGTAACCTGCCCTACTTAAACATAATGGCTCTATTCCAATGCTCAGCAGATGAGAATCATCTCTCTTAGAGTCTTCCTTCCTTTCATTGCAGGTTGCAATTCCAAACCTAGTGTATACTTTAAAAGGAATGCCTTTCAAGACACAATTTTGCTGATGGATGGACATTTCCCCAGAGGCAATATAAATTAAAGAAGAAAATAAGGGCAGGTAATGAGGCATAGAGGGCATTACTCTCATTTGGATGACACTGCCCACATGTCTGATTGAGCTAGGAATTCCACTCCTTTCAAACCATCTTATGAACCACAGCTCTAGTGAAGACTTTATTAATTTCCCATTAACTATTCTGTTAACCTTATAACTGCTCCATTGCAACTCAATTTTTTATTCCTAACACATTTTTATGGTTAATGGCTTTTATTTTTGAATAGAAATTGTACTCAGACAATGCCACCTGCTTACATTACTTATAGGTTGCCCTGCTATCTAAATCATATATTTATGTGCCCACGCAACTGAAGACAATGACTACCCCTCATTCAGAACAAGTCAGTAGACCATACTTCAGAGAGGAGATTGAGTCTCTTGGGTCCCCTTCCATCACTGATTGGCTGTTGGCAGGCTCAGAATTGGGAAGGCTCCTCTGGATCATGGCTATAATGGGTCACAGAAAATGATGTTTAGAATAAGTGAACCTCAAAAGAAAAAAAAGCTTAAGTATGTAGCAATGCGGCTTATAGGGAAGAGAGGAGATAATAGAGTTGGGAGGGAGAGGGGTGCCTGAGAAGGGCTCTAATTGTTAGAATACATTTTATATTTATATGAAGTTGTCAAGGAACAAATTTGGTAAAAATTACCAAAAATAAAATAAGTAATACTTCTAATGACTGTAATCCACCAATGTAAGATGTGTATAATTTATCTTAGAAATGCTAATACTATGCCCATCCATTAGAAACCTGAAATCCTATAATTAGAGATTGGAAATCCTGTAATGAAGAAACTAGTCTAAGTTTGGCTTTTAGCTTTCTATAACTTGAGCTGCAGGAATCCATCTATAAATCTGTACATAAGAGTATCTTATGAAGCTGCTCTACTCCCATATACCCTTACATTCTTCTTCCCTTTACCGCACCTGGAATCACTGTGGAAAAATTCCTGTCCTTAATTTATATCCCATCTCTTTAAAAGACATTTTTCTATGATGGTTTAATAGGTAGCCATTTCCATTGACACTAGCCTCTTTAAACATTTCCTCTATGGACCAGGTGGAGCTGCATGTCCCTTGAGGTTCTCAGATGAATTTACTATGAATCTATACAAAATGTTGTGTAATTAATATTTGTACTCTCAATTTAAGCCAGAATTTCACAATGCAGATATAGTTGACCCCTTGTTTTTTGTTTGTTTTTCCATTTTGTGTGTGTGTGTGTGTGTGTGTGTGTGTGTGTGTGTGTGTGTGTGTGTTTTCATTTGTTTTTTTGAGACAGGATTTCTCTGTGTAGACTTTGCAGTCCTAGACTTGATTTGTAGGCCAGTCTAGCCTCGAACTCACGGAGACCCACATGCTACTGCCTCCCCCAGTTCTGGGATTATGGTCATGTGCCACCATGCCCGGCCAGCAATTTGTTTTTAACACTGACTGTCCTCTGCACTGTCAACTATTTAAGAGCAACCCTGGCTTCCATTCACTAGATCACAGTAGTAGCAACACCCTATCACCAGTTTACTACCCCAATTAAATGTGTCTCTAACACTCATGATTGTACCCCTGAAGGGTAAAAATGTCAATTTAATTTGATTAATTAATTTTGCCATCCAACCTCATTTCCAAAATGATTTATTTGGGGTAGGTTTATTGAAAGAAATTAAGAGAAAAATAGAGTGGGTTGGTTTTCTATATAATAAGTAGTTGTTTGGGAAAGGCATTATATGATAATATCTCCTTTATCCCTAGGGTGACTTTTTTTGCCAATTAACAGCCTTATCCTAAATCCTGTACTTGGAGTAATGGAAATGTTAGTTATTTTCCTGATTGAGCACAAATGTTTTTTGAGATGAATAAAAGCAGATGTTCTCAGCCTATAGCTTGTGACCCCCATAGGGGTCATATATTAGATATGCTGCATATTCATTGTTGCATTATGATTCATAACAATAACAAAAATACAGTTATAATAGAGCAATAAAATAATTTTATTCTGAAGTTCACCACAACATAAGGAACTGTATTAAAGCATTGCAGCATTAGTAAAATTGAGAATCACTACTCTGGAAAATCTTCAAAAGTTCTAGAGATCTCATATCAAGAGTTAATAATTCATTTTATTCAACATTTCTTCATATTACAATTTACCACTCTAAGTATTTTAAACAAATCAGCATACTAAACTAAATGGGCTTTATGTTTTCATTTAGCAATTTATTCAGAAACTCTGGAAAGTTATTTTAATTATTTATTATTTTTACTGATATCATACTTTTATACTTACTAAATAGTATTTAAGATAATAGAATCATCATAAATGCACCAATTTTACTGCTCTTATATATGTCTGAAATTATTGTAGATTTTACAATGTTCTCTGTTTTTAAGTATTTTGTGTTATTTCTTATTTTCCTCATGAATTTCTCACATTGAATATCACTCTCCCTTTTTATTATGATTGGTCTCAAACTTGCCCTAGATTGTGCTGTTCCTATTTACTCTTCCTTAAAATTAAAAAAACAAAACAAATTAACAAGCAAACAAAAAACCAGTTCCAGAGATACATGTCATGTGTTCAAATGTAAAATGAGAACAAATAAAATCTGATCAACCAACCAACCAACCAATCAAAAAAACAAGGTCATCACTACACTAGGCACAGATTTAAATGCTCTGAAAGTATTTCTTGCTTCTCTTTTTAAGGTTTGAGATTATATTATTATAAAGACATAACACTGTTTGGGTGTACACTAGACAAAGGAAAGGAAAGGAAATAGTATGTGAATTGACTGAGCAAAAAGATTACATAGGGTGAGAAATAATGTTAAAGATGAAAATAAGAGAAGAATAAAAAACAAAACAAAATATCAGTGGAATGATAGAGAAAGACTGGGGAAATGTGCCTTCTCCTTCCGATGATACCTTCCCCCTGTTTCATTGTTGGTGGTCCCCCCTGCTTTTTATTAATTTATTTAGTTTACATTTTGAAGCAGTTTCCCATCCCTCCTCTTCTTCCAGTCCATTCTCCTCTCCTTCTTTCCCACCTCCTATCCATTCCCCCTCCAAAATGAAGGCTTTTTATGGATTTCAACCAACCCTGGCATATCAAGTTGCAGTAATACTAGGTGCATGCTCTTTTGGTGATGCTAGATTAGGTAACTCAGTAGGTGAAAAGGACCCCTATGGGCCCAGGTTAGTTGGTTCTTTAGGTTTTCTCATGTTGTGCTTGACCCCTTTGCTCCTTCAATCCTTCTTCCCCCTCTTCTATAGGGCTCTCCAAGCTCCAGGTCTCTGCATCTGTTTCCATCAGTTGCTGGATGAAGCCTCTCTGATGATGATTACACTAGGCTACTGTTTGTAACTACAGCAGGATATCATTAGCAATGTCAAGGTTGGGATCCCTCTCATGACATCTGTCTCAATCTGGACTAGCCCATTTTGGCCACTCCTTCAATTTCTGCTTCATCTTTATCCCAGCCCATCTTGTATGTGGGACAAATTGTAGGTAAATGTATTGGGGCTGGGTTGGTGTCCCAATTCCTCCATTAAATGTCTTGCGTGGTTAGAGGAGACGGCTGGTTCAGGCATCATATCCCCCATTTCTAGAACTCTCAAGTAGAGTTGTTCTCAGGTTCTTGAGGGTTCCATTGCCCTGGGTTTCTAGCTCATCTCAGAGATTGCCCACCCCCCCACCACCATTTTACTAGTATCTCCCAATATGCTCCCTCTCTGTTCTCCACTCAACTCATACCTCCTGTACCCATTCCCATCCCTACCCCCACCCCTCCCTAGGCATCTCCATCCATCAACCCACAATGCTGATTCTATTTCTACTTGTATCTAAACAGAGAATTCTCAACAGCAGAATATCTGATGGATGGGAAGCGCTTAAAGAAATAAAAAACATCCTTAGCCATCATGGAATTGTAAATCAAAATGACTCTGACATTTCTTCTTATATCCATCAGAATGGCTAAGATCAAAAACTCAAGTGTGGAACATGGGTAACAGTTCTTCACTGCTGGTGGAGGTGCAAACTTGTGCAGTCATTTTGGAAATTAGTTAGGCAGTTTCTCAGAAAATTGGGAGTCAATCTACCTTAAGACTCAGCTATATCACTCCTGGGCATATACTCAAAGGACCCCCCCCACCATACAATGAGGACTGCTAGTCTACTATGTTCATAGCATCGTTATTCAGAATAGCAAAAAACAAAACAAAACAAAACAAAAATAAAAACAAACAAACAAACAAAAAACCTAACAACAATCTAGCTGTCCCTCAACCAAAGAATGGATAAAATGATATTATTCATTTACACAATGGAACACTACTTAGCAATTAAAAATAATGACATTATGAAATGGATGGAACTAGAAAAGATCATTCTGAGTAAGGTAACTGCAATATAGAAAGACAAAGATAGTATGTACTCACTTACAAAGGAACATTAGCCATAAACTAAAGAATAACCATGCTACAATTCACAGCCCCAAAGACACTAAATAAGAAGGAGGGCTCAAGGGAGGACGCTTGTATTTCCTGTTTTGTTGTCATGCAGTTGGAGATGTCTTCTTTACAGGGCAGTTCAGCTAGCAATTGAAACAATACTGCTGTGGTGAAGGAATTATATCTTTGGTAAGCACTTTTAGTATTATTAACATTTAGAACAACAAGTACTTGTGTTTTTGTTTTTATCATTAAATATTCATTCACTTTACATGCCAGTCATAGCTCCCTCATTCCTTTCCTCCTGTCCCACGCTCCCCCTCACTCCCTTCCCCTATTCCTCAGAAAAGGGGAGCTCCCTATCGATCTACCCACCCCAGCTCATCAAATCACATTGGTACAGAGTTTGTCACCTTTCTCTGTGGCCTGGTAAGGCAGTCCTGGCAGGAGTAAGTGATGGAAATGCAGGCAATAGAGTCCATACCAGAGACAGCCCCTGCTCCCTTTACTGGTGTGCCCACATGAAGCCTGAGCTACCCATCAGCTACATCTATGTAGAAGACCTAGGTCCAGTCTATGCATGGTCTTTGGTGCTTCAGATGCCACACGCCCTTCTGGATCCAGGTTGGATCTGTTGGTCTTCTTTTCTCCTCCCCCCATTTTTTCCTTTACACTCCCTGTGCTTTACCCAGTGTTTGGCTCTGAGTCTCAACATCTGTTTCTAAGTGCTGCTGGATGGAAGCATAGCAGAATGCCTTGAATAATGTCAAAGGTTGTCTCTCTCCCATGGGTGTATCTTGGGTTGGGCCAGGCATTGATTGGACATTCCCTCAATCTCTGCTCTATCAGTTCTATCTCTATTTCTGTACATCTTCCAGGGATAAAGTGTGTTCTTAAAAAGCAGAGGACTGAGACACAAAGCCTGACTCTTGGTTAAGAGCTGCTCGTTGTATGGAGGAGATAAGGGAAGGAAGGAAGAGGGTGGAGGGTGTCAGAAACTCCACAAGTTGACTATCAAAGCTGGTGGATCTGGATGAGGATAGGGTTGCACAAACTGATGAACCAAGCATGAACATTGCAAGCAGAGAATGTAGACCCTCTGTTCAAATATAGCAATGGACAGCTCATTCTCCACGTGGAGAAGGGAAGGGGCGAACAGGAGCCTGCCTCTAACATGAACTCTGGTGTCCTCAATTTGATCACTGCCTCTTGGCAGAGAGGCCCTGTGGGAACACAGAGTAATGGGGGGGGGGGGATGCAGGCCATCCAGATGAGACCTGACAGGATGTAGTTAAATAGGGAGGGGAGTAGAATACCACTAGTCAGAGGTCTAGGGGAAGAGAATAGGGCAGAAGAGGGAGGGAGGGTGGGAACAGGAAGATAAGAGTGGTGGGATTACAATCGAGATATAATGTAAATAAACTTTTTTTTTTAAGTAGAGAACTTCATTTACTTATAACAGAATTGCCTTGGGAGAAGGGCCCCATTTTGCATGGGATTATTTTTCTTTGCTTGTTTGTTTGCTTTGGTGGGAAGTAAGTTAGCAGAGTCCTCTCATTCATTCTAGATTAGGCTTCTGATACTTTTAACTAATATATTTATTTATACAAGATATTTTCTGTCTACTGTTAGAACAAGCTGCCTGTTCATATAATAACTTTAGCTTCATAAAAATTAGAGAGACTTTTGATAGATTTTGTTTTTTAGGCTCTAGGTCTATAAAAATAAGGGAACTCTTTTTTCTTTGTTTGTTTTTGTGATTTTTAAATATATTTTATTAATTTATTCATATTACAACTAAATTGTTATCCCCTCCCTTGTATCTTCCCATTCCTCCCTCCCTCCCATTTCCCCCTTACTCCCCTCTGCTATGACTGTGACTGAGGGGGACCTCTTCCCCCTCTATATCTTTATAGGGTATCAAGTCTCTTCTTGGTAACCTGCTATCCTTCCTCTGAGTGCCACCAGGCCTCCCCATCCAGGGGATGTGGTCAAATATGGAGCTCCAGAGTTTATGTGAAAGTCAGACCCCACTCTCCACTCAACTGTGGAGAATGTTCTGTCCATTGGCTAGATCTGGATAGGGGTTTGAAGTTTCCTCCATGTATTGTCCTTGGCTGCTCATAATGAGTGAGTTAACCCAGAAGCAGAAAGAGTCAAATGGTATATACTCACTTATATCTAGACACTAGCCCAAGGGGCATGTCCCATGAAAGTCTTCACATACCAGGAAAGTGCGACAGAGGGGAGGACATCCTATTGGGACTCTAGGTGAGAGAAGCATGGCAGAATGAAGAAATAGAAGGATCCAGAGGGCCCTAGAAACCTACAAGAAGAACAATTTTTTTAAAAGATGGTATTGTTAGTTTTTTAATTATTTGTTTTAATTTGTTAATTTTTGTAGTTATGATTAAATCCACATCTTTAAACATGACAGACAGACAAGGACCCTCTCCTTGTTATTACCCTCCGCTTCAAAAACCATTCTAAAAATTGAGATAGGATTTATGTTTGTTTTGAACACTTGGTGTGCCTATTTTAGCTTCTGCGAGTGCTGGGACTAATGGTGTGTAAAAATACACATGGCAATGCTTTTAATTTATTTAGTACAGCAACTTGGGTGATCTTATGTACCCAAATTTCAATACTATTGTTACCTAGAAATGTTGTGAAACTGTGTACTCTAGTTCATTGCTTTTGGTATACGCTTGTACATTTTTTCTTTCATATTTCTGTGTATATGTTTTATGTAATAATAATGCATGAAAGATTAAATTATTATGTAAGTAAAATGTACAAATGGAAGTACTGATTTATCTAGAATATATACCACTTATGTTTTCCATATTTTAAATGGAACATTAATAAATACTAGAAGAATGGGGTTAGAATAAAAGTCTGAGGTTGAAAATATAGGTTCTAGTCCTTTAACTTTAGGAAAGTTTCTAAATTTAAGTCGTTAATGCATTCCATAGAAAAATAATGGTATTCATATCTCAGAATAAATAAAAATATGTAAATATTTCATTCTTACCTTATTGTATGGTATTGTAGTTCCTTCATGTTGCATAAGGCATGTGCTTCAAGATGACAATTTATGTAATACAGCATTTTATATGGCAATATTTTCTTTGAAACCATTTCAAAAGATAATACTGCCTACCATGGTATGAGAAGGAATTTGAGTATCTATATCCTCAAATATATCTACTTTCAAGAGAAACAAATCTTTGGATATATTTTCTGATCTAGTAGAATTATATTATATAGATACAGTCTACACATATTCTTCTTTTCTAGAATGGTTGAATTTGAGTGAGTTTTCATTTAGTATTCTCTATAAAAAGATATTTATAAAAATTAAAAGGTAAGGCATGCCATACAAAAGAAAAGGAGAATAGTATGCAACATAGCAGATTTCTACTCACCATTGACCTAAATCTGTTTTCTGCTAGCATTAGAAGTTTTAAAGCTTCCGTTGCTACAGGATGCAATACACCAAGCAGTCATGGGTCAACTCTATGGGGCCACATTTGGCTCTCTGCATGTTTCCTATGAATAAAGTTTTATTGTAAGTCCACCGTGTTCATCCATATATGTACTATCTGTGAAAGCTTTCATGCTTTACAGCACAGTGGAGCTGTTCTGACCTTCCTCATGGATGGTAAAATCTAGAGTTTATTCTTTCACTCAATGTTTGCTGAATTCTGATGCAACATAATAAATCTAATACAGCCTACTCTCCACTATGCACTTCATCCATGTAATTTTAATCAAAACTATTCTATAAAAATTTCCCGAACGACCTCTATTTGCCAGAAAGTATTGTGCATGCAACAATAATCATGAACCCGCTGTGGCTGCACCTGTATTATGGGGGTGTATTATAGCAATGACTCTTATTAATATGAATTTCAGAGTGCTACAGCCTCACATAGCATATATAACTGATGTGGCAATAAAACAAAAACAATCCAAACTAAAACTCAGCTTGGATATAAATATCATTGTCCTCATTTTGTGAACAAAGAAAATGTGAGTCAGAGAAGTTAAGGAAATTATCCCTAGCCGGGGAGCTAATAAGTGTCAATGCTGTTTGAAAAACACCAAAGATATTTGTAGCTCGAAACCCACACTCATTACCTTGTTGATACTCTGCTTTTGTGTTTTGTTTCAGAGTTTTCCCTTTGGTGTCTCACCTCTCATCTTTCTTCCCTTGTCCCCTCTTCTGGCTGCACAGATGTATTTTTGGTTCAGGTTGTTTTTCTGTTAAATTATCATTCTTTGATTCACTTTATCTTACACATCTGGATATTAGGTTCCAGTCTCATAGCACTAGATCTTCTCACCAGTATCTCATGTATAGTTTTAATGTTTCTCATGATTAGTCCCTGGCCCCACCATGTTATTTCTCCTCTTGGATTTTCCACCTGAATTTCTGAGCTAAATGACCTGGATTCTCACATCTGATATTCACTCAGAACTTTAAAAATACTGGATCATGTCATTCAGTTTCATTGGCATGAAGATGGATGTGGTAAATCATGAAAGCCTTGACCATTTATTTAACAATTCCACAAGGAATGTTATACTAAGCAACCCCTTGTGTGTGGAATCAGGAAATATGTTCCTAAGTCCTTTCTGTACCATCTCATTTTAAAAATTTAGATAATTGCAGGTATCTTACAGACTAACTGTGAAATTAAATGAAGCCAAATTTTGTGATGGCACTTTGTGTAAATATAGATAATTGCACATATATTGGATAGAGGTATTAAAGCTAATTTTACTCTCTGGTATTGTGTGAGTGCATTTAAGTTGTCATGTTAATACGTTAATTCTGCAATTTGAGAAAGAAAAATCAGAATATTGAGAGTTAGAATCAAAGTGTGAGTACAAAATACTGCTTTGTTGGAGAGTGGAAGTTAAAAATTTGGAACAGACAATAATCACGTTACAATACCTCTACTCTATGGAAACCTCAAGTTCTGAGAAGATAGGCCACATTTGAGTACCTAGGAGTCATTTGTCTAGTGTAAAGAAGCTAACTCGTTTCTATTTCTTAAAAAAATAGTTTGTACTTCCGAAAATCTAAGATACTCTTTAATGCTTTATTTCCTCCTTATTTCAAATGAGGTTTTATGAGGTCAAACATGTAGAGATTAAACAAAATGGTTTCTTTCAGGAGTAAGGAAAATATTCTAAAGTCAATGATCGTGGTTGTTGCCCAATTCTGCCCCTACACTAAAAGTTACTGTCTTTATAGGATATTTTAGATACTTAAATTCTGACACATTTGCTATTCATTTACCTGAGCACATTGGAAGATGTGTTGTCCTTTTGTCCTTATCTTTGTAATTAAGCAGGCTACATGGCTTCCTCTAGTCAATGAATTATGATTTGAGTTTTGTGTGTCACATAGGTTTTATGAGCTAATGAGATTCTGTTTCTGTGATGCAACATTTTCTTGACAGATTTGAAATTTCTCTGTCTTGTTCTTCTTTCAGGAGGAAGTGGATTATATATTTGATATATTTTGAGAAGAAATAGATCTTCTTGTCATTAATCCCACTTGTGATTCTTATCAGAGATGCTATATCGGCCTCCTTTTGGGATGGATGTGTTATGAACCCCTTTGCAAACTCCTCTGTGGCATAAAGTTTATGAAGTTCCAGCTTGGTTTATACTCGCATACACCGAGCAGTAAGAACTGTCTATACAAGGCTAGGTCCTAAGCAATAGGAACAAGTAAAGGTTGCTTCACAGACACTGGGTTCCAGGGAAATCTGTTTCCCCCTTAATAAAGAGCTAATTTGCCTTTACCTTCTCATGGACTTTAGTTCCTCAGAGCCATTATGAAAGCCCTACACTGTCTCCTTCCTTCCTACTTTTCCTTTTGGATTATTTTTTTCTGGTTTTATATGAGATGAATTATGAGGGGTCATGTTCAATACAGTGCAAAGTGATCATTACTACTAGTTATTATTTTTAATTCCTTCAAATTAATCCCACATTCTCTGGCCTGCTCATCTTCCAGAGCTGTACTGAATCCCATCTGGAGGATGCTAGCAACATTACCTCATAAATTTTAAATACCTATGGATATATAACCCATTACTACTAATTTATTATGTGTTCTTATTAATATTAGATGTATTTATTTGTTACTATATGCTACAACTTACTAAATCTCTAACACTGAATTTGTGACTCCTCTGCTGAACAATGCATTCCTTTCCTGAAACATGGTAATAAATATGAAGCCTGTATATTGAGAACTAAATGAGAAATAATCTGCCAATTTGTTCACAGGAGCTGTAATTTTGTAAATTACAGATATTTTTATATTATGGAATTTATCATAATTTTTAGGTAGCATCCTTCAAGCACAACTAAGATAATAATTGTTTGATTATATGATATAAAACAGCACAATTAAATGCCAGGAAGACAACCAATGATGAGCTCTCAAGGAACAGCTGGTCAGATGGAACTGTGAAGTGCCATTCCTTACCATCTTTTGAGTTGTGTTTCCACTTGTCCATTTCTTTTGAAATTCAATGTAAAATCAGGCCTCTGTATGTAGTACTTTTCTTCAAACTCTTGTAGGTCATACTATAATTAGTAAGTAAATGCTTTTTTTTGACCATCTGAAATGTTAGTGTTGTTCATTACCCAACACGATCTACAAATAAATATATCTGTACATGGAACAAGATGCCTTGTTAACACAGAACACAGGAAAGATGTTTATTCAGCCCCAAATTTCCAGCATGCTATTTAGCAGACAGGATTAAAAACATGACTAATACTTGGGCCTTTAAAATTACTCTGTTGCTTTTGATGTACAAAATTCTTGTTGGAATCCTTAGAAAATATAATGATAAACAAAAGAAAATGAATAACAATAGGACAGAGAATAAATTGAGGTGGAGAATGTAAAGGCTGATCCCTACGTGAGGTTGTTTCAGTTCTGTGCATGATATGTGGCAACCACAGGTAGCACTAACTGAATCTGGATTTCTTTGCAACAAAGGGAAATGAAAGCCGCACTATGAAATTGCAGACACCCCTCTTGCCACCAAATAAAGAAATCAGGCTGACGAGTCCAAAGCTCCTTTCAGGTTTAACATCACTGGTTTGATTTTTAATTTAAATCTGGACAAGGGTCAGGAAGAATGCTGCATTTTCATCTTTTTCCTTTTGAAGTTTTCATGAGAAAACCTTGCAATTTTAAAGGATCAGGAGAAAAAGAACTCTACCACATGAAGGGAATTCATTACTTATAGAAATAAGCAGGTAAGCTTGGGGAAAAAAAACAACAAAAATAAGCTTGAAGCACTAACACCACACAAGGAATGAAACAATTCATATGAACATATTTACTAAGTACTTGGAGTAATGAAAATAATGGATTCTTTTGTCAATTAAAGTCAGTCTTTATTGAGAGAAGTGGAAATTAGAGGAATGTTACATTTTGTAAGCAGTTGCTATGTGTCCAGAATGGCAACACATTTCTAAGAGACCCATTTTTTTTCAATAAACTTTCATTAAATACATATTTTTACATTTATTTGTAAAGGTGCTTTGTGAATCATTTCATTTTCATTTTAGCTTGCTAATCTGTCAGTTTTATATTTTAGCCTTACTGTGGTATAATTGGCAAATTAAAATTATATTTGTGCAAAATGTAATGAATGCTCTTCTGATACACATTTTGAAATTGTTACTGTAAGGGAACTGAGTGATACTCATCAGCTCACATAGTTTCTGTTTTCCTGTGATAACAGTTCTTGACATCTACTGTCTTAGAAATTTCAGGTAAACAATACATTGGAAATATTGATGACCATCACACTGTGCATTAGGTTTTCAGAATATATTCATCTTACAACAAAATGTTTGTTTGTTTCTTTTGATCAGCAAGGCCTCCCATGTTCTTTACTTTTCTGACTGTTGTGTATGCCTGACCAGCAATTTGTGGGTGGTAGTTCTGTGTTTTCACCCTGCAAGTCCAAGTAATTGAACTCATGGTCGAGGTTTGCCAGCAAGTGCCTTTACTTGCTGAGCCATCCTTACGATTTTAGCCCCACCCCTGTAAGTAACTTCATGAGATATTTCTCTTGTTGTCTGTAGTTTATTTCACATAACATTTTACCCTTCAGGTTATGTCATTTAAAAAGTTCTAATAAAAATTCTTGTAGAAATAGAAAACAAAATCTTAAAATTCTGTGGGACCACTAGAGGCCAGAGATAGCTAACCTAATATAGAAGAAGAATATTTAAGTCATAATAACATTTCTTAATTTTTAATTATATTATAAAGCTAAGGTAGGGTCTTATTTCCTTTTCTGATTTCTGGGATAAAAACCCCAATAAAAGCAAAGTAAGAGAGAAAGAGTGTTTAAAACAGCACGGTGTTGGAATGAAAAATACATATAAGACAGGTGGACAGGGTAGTCCCCAAGTAAATACATTCATATAGCACTGGTTATTATTCAGTAAAGTCTATACATAAGAGGATATAACACATTCTTGGTACTCGAGGCTTCAATGTTGAAAACAGATGTTCACTTTGAACTCTATCACACTCATTTTTTGGATATTCCTTAGGATGACCTTCATATATTTTATATAGTTTCTACAGCACTAGCTTTCTTTATCACCTCTTAAATGCCCCTCAATTCCAGATGTCTCTCCCAACACTGTCTCCATAAGCCCATCTCTGCCCATTTCCTACATGAATCCTTAAACAACATAGACTGTTAACAAGACAATAGGTTGCTCTCCACAAATTGACAGAAAGAGCCCATTGCTGAAGACAACACATACAAAATTCAATGAAAATGGAGAGCTAGTGCTAGTTTGTATATAGAACATTCATTACTATGTGTTACTGTCTTTTGGATGAGAAAGTACTCTACAAGCTACTATAGAAGAAATGTGAACACCAACCCAGCCACCAAACCTTTGCTCCACAATGCTGTGCTGCTGCAAACTATGCTATGGCTACTGTGGCAAAAAGCTGTGTGAGTAACCAATCATTGTTTGATTTGATTGAAGGCCTACTCCATGAGAAGAAACCCATACTTTAGGTGACACTGCTGGGTCACCAAGGACCAGAGATCTGTGATAAAACCAAATGCCACTGGTCTTAAGAAAAGTACACTGATCAAATGACTCCTAATGGTATTGATATGCTCATAGATCACTGCCTTATTCAGTGATCATCAGAGAAGCTTCCTCAAAATTCATCTCACACACACACACACACACACACACACACACACACACACACACACCGCCAAAGGGAATAGAGGACACCAGGAGAAAATGTCCTTCTAAATCAACATAAGCAAAACTCATATGAAGTCACAGAGACTGAAGAAGCAAACATAAGGTTTTCAAGGTTATAGCTTTCAGTTTAATGCTTTTATGGAGCTCCTGAGAGGGAGACTGGGTCAGCCTCTGATTCTTCCTAAAAGAGAAGACTCTTACTTCTGTTGGCTTGCCTTGCCCAACTTCTATGTGATAAGTTTTGTTTTCTCTTAATATATTTTATTTTTGTATATATTATTGCTATCTCTTAGAAGCATGTTCTTGTCTAATAAGAAGTAGACAGGGAATGCATCTTGATAGAAGGGGAAATGGGGAAGAACTAGGAAGAATACAGGGAGGAGAAACTCTAATCAGGATATATTGTATGTAATTTTTTTTTTTACTTAAAAGCAAAGAAATATTTGTAATGTAAAGTTTCTTTAATAAGTGATACTTATAAATTTTGAACATACATAAACAAACCAGAAAACAAATTAATTGAATCATTGCCTCTGCCTTTCGCAAAGAGTAAATAAAAAAAATTTACTGCTTCTTTTATAATAGCAGAGGTATGAAATGGATAAATCAAGAAAAATTAAATACATATATACATACACAATGAAGTAATATTCAGCTTTTTTTTTTTAAGGAAAACTTTGCCTCATTCAGTCTTTAAGCTTCAGGTAGACCCTTCTACTTTCAGGAAAGGAAATATGCCATTTTCAAAATGCAAATGAACTTTAATCAACTTGGGGCTGACAAGATTGGAATCTTAGTCTGGTATAATGGTTAATATACAAATACAGGCAATTTCTAACTATTCTTACTCTCTTCTTGATAGTTTAAAATTTTCTGCAGGACCTTCTGTTAGCATACCTCTAATACCAAGGGAATTAAAATCATGCAAAACTGAATTCCAAAGAGTGTTTCCCTGACATTGAAAGACAGTTATTTGTTTTGCTGCAGTGGCCATTGGTGCTAATGGAATTTTTTCAGAAAAATGTAGAAAAAATAGTTCTAGATTGAAAAGAGAAAATTAGCTGTTGTTTACTCTTCACTGCGATATTTCCTGACCCTTTTAATCATTAGCTCAATGTCCCTTAAACATGATGGCTGTGAAGGGACCACTCTGGTTTGTATAGCAAATGTGCCTATTTTGTACTCTTCATTCCTTGAGTAAAGCATTCAAATTCTGAACATCCACTATAGGATTCAAAAAGTAAATTCTGTACTACTGAAGATTTCTCTGTTTATAATCATCTGCATTTCCCTATTGCCAAAGAAGTAATATAAATGTCTTGCAAAAAAAGTGATATTTTTGACACACAGTGGATAATAATATGACATAATTATGTCCAAAGTGCATAAATACTTTAGAACTATCCACAGAGAATGTTAAATAAATCTCGTAAAATTCTGCAACTGCAGCAAGCTTGTGGCTCTCCCATTTTACACTTTCTGCGTGGTGACTTTTTAAATTAATTTTGTCACTAGAACCATGTGGGCCATTCCTTATATTTAGTCACTTATTCCACTTCTATCATTCTCCAAAAAGTTCAATATATTTATCCCTCTGACACTCATGGATTATTTCCTAAACACAATTTGTCAAATTGTGACTTTTAATGTTTACAATTTAGATTCTCTATTCAGAGAGTGGAAAATTATTGCTTAAAAGCTCGGTAAAATTTTCTAAACATTATTATGTTTATACTAAGTGAGCATTAATATTCAAAATAGTTTTCTGTAATTACATATTTTCTTTTAGAGTCCTTTGCATACAGTATTTCTGGGTGAAACAAAGTTATGATCAGTCCAATCTACACAAGCAAAATAGAGATAAAGGTGGAATACTGATATTTGCCTTTAATATTCAATGTTTTGTACTTTTTAGAAGATCTTTCACTAAAACCAACTAAAATCTCAACATTTGCCTATTTCCAAAACCTAACATGAATTTGACTATGTCTTCATTATACGTATTCCCATGTGTACTTCCTCCTTCTCACCCACATGTAAACTTTGGGATTAACAGTTTGGACACATGAGAGAGCCTGACAAGCAGCCTCACCTGGAGTACTTTTTCCTCTATAATACTTAACATCTCGCACTAACCCACCTTTGTGTATCACTTTCCAGGTCAAAGTGGGAGTATATGGTTCCTCATTAATGACCTAGAGAACACCAGCACTAATGATGAATTTCATTTCTAAATATATCTGGTGTTTGTAACAGCATCCTCAGGTGAGTAAAGCTGCTTTGGCCCTTCCCACTTAGTGGAAGGAATTTGATGATACAAGAGTCAAGTGATCTGTCATTCCTAACACCACAGTATGTTTGCATGGTAGTAACATTTCCACATATTCTTCTTGCTGTCCTTAAAACTTCTTATTTGAACGAACATCAAGAACGTCAGCTGAAGTGCATAACTGATGATCTAGTTTCTATGCTTGGTTTGAAATCCATATCTCTGATAGATCATCAGGTGATTCTTCATCATATCATGTTGACTAGTTTAGAATGCTGAACAGAAAGAAAATTTAAAAACATATTTTATAAGATAAATTACAATGAAGAAACATATACAGGATTTCTGCAATAAACATCTCAAAACATTAACAGTGGTGACACATATAGTGATATGTAGTAACTCACCAAACAGATATTACAAAGCTCCCTGGACTCATTTTCATGGGAGTGTCCCATTTTTCCTGGGTTACACTCTTAGAATTTATTTTTTGTTGTTATTGTTATTTTTGTTTTTATAGGTTCATTATCATATTATCTAGAATTCTTCAATTTTCACTAATCTTACTAGTCACAACCAAAATTTGTTTTAAAAAATATGCCCTATTTATAACTGAGCATGAGTTGTAGTCTCTTCCTGCTTAGAGGTAGATGTTTGCAGTGTTTGCAACACTCTTCACTTAAAATGTTAGTAGGCTTTATATCTCTTTTAGCTCAGTTATTTAAATACTTTCATAGTCTCTCTCTCTCTCTCTCTCTCTCTCTCTCTCTCTCTCTCTCTCTCTCTCTCTCTCTCTCTCTCTCTCTCTGTGTGTGTGTATGTGTGTTGAGGGGGGTGTTGGGTTTGCAGAATTTTTCATTGCTTGCTTCCTCTCCCTTAATCTCCAACAATCATAATTATATGAAGTTACATGTATAAGGCTTCCATAAGGAAGCCAAGATTTGTTTGTAAACCAAGTTCAGTTATTAGATACCATGTTTTTAATTATACCTTTTCTTTGCAACACATTAATTGACTCAGAAAATAGCAATAGAAATGATGAGTGTTCTTTTATTTGGTCCTTGAAACTATTCTAACTTTTATTTGGTGAGTGTTAAATTCAGTGATGTTCTCAATTACTTCTTTTTATAGACCAAGTTTTGAGCTTGCTCCTTCAATCTTAAGAATTCCTGAAGTTCTTGATTCTATTCTCTTTTATTTCAAGTAAATCCTTAACTAGAATTATTTATTTTTGTGGTATCTTGATAAATACTATGAACTATACCTATGTCACACACCAAACATCGTTAGAAGAATGAGATAAATAATAGTCACAGAACTACTTAAATCTCAATGTCTAAACATAAATCCAGAATAATTTTGTTTGGTTGTTTGCTTATTGTACTCTTTCATGGCCTACCTGTCAGGAAGATTCATGTCCCCACCTCTGACACAGTTTCCACTGTCACTGAAGAAAAGCAAAGTGACCATAAGGAAAGACAGGCTGCATCTAGGGGAGGCACATAATGCTTCTCTCACATTCTATTAATGTGGTTTATATCTGTGTTAAACTTTATGAAACAGGAAAAAAAACACTGTATTAAACTGTAGTTCTTAGAAGAGCAAGACATATTTAGTGAATGACCTAGGGACCCCAATAATCTTTGCACCTGAAGAACACTGTGCAGTTCCTTTATTTTCTGTTCTGTTTTCTATCTGGCTCAACAAGTTATTTAGTTGAGGGGGTCACCAGACCATTCACTAAGTTAGTAAGTGTCTTCATGCCTATAGAGGTAAAAAAACTGTGCTATGATAATATGAGTAGGAGCTTAAGTATTGACCAACTGTTGGTGATTGTTCAGGTGAAACTGAATGAACCAGCTGTTCATAACTGTTAGTAACGGATAACCAAAAAGGCCACCTTTGAATTAGCTTCATAAACTGGAATGCTGATTCTTTCTGGGGCATCTGAACATTGTGAGCTACTTTGCCCATGCTCAACTGATACAAAGTTTATTTTCTGTTAATGGATATTACTTTATATCTGAAGGACAGGTGGGCCAGGGTCTTTAGATTTAGGTCAACTACTAGGGAATATTTTACGTGTCACAGTTTAAATGCTCTAGTTCTCTTTGGGTTTACCTGAGACTGGAGTATGACCAGAAGTCTTGGTTCTGTCCTTCCTTATAAGCCTGAAATAAGAGAACACTGGGATTTGACAAATAAGGATGAATTTATATATATATTGTTATATATATATTATTATATATATAATTATATATATATATAATTATATATATATATATTATAATGCCTAATATAAATAATGAAGGCTTATATTAGGGACCATTACTGTTTAAAGAGTTACATGATTTTTTTGTTTGTTCACTTTATAAATCCATTAAAGATATTATATGGGATATATTAGGAAAATTAATATGTTTCAAATAAGTATAATGTCTTTTTATGAGACAGAAGAAGCATATATCTGTGATTAGTCTTTAGAGATCCACTGACAGAATTTACTTTGACAATATGAGTTGGTGATAATATTCACTGTTTCTGAACACTGAAAATTCTGCACTAACAAAACATGAAAAGATGTTCTTTCAGTGATTGTTGCTAATGCAGAACAGATTCTTGGAAAAGACATTCTGGCTCAGGATAAAGTTGGTTATAACAACTGGAGATGATTTAAGTTGAAGCTTTCCTGGAAACATGATGAGTAGCTCCATCTACCAGATGAACATAGATGGATTCATCCAGGCTCACATATTTCCAAAATGATCAAATCCATTTTGTGAAAGAATCCATGAAAACTGTTGAGCTTGGTGCATGTCAGAGCTGAATTGGAGTAACTCCATTCCCAAGGACAGTCTTGTCACTCTCTAGCCCTGTGATCTTGGACTTCTCATTTAACTTTTGCTCTGGCCTTGACTCACTGAGATAATTGTTTCTTGCCTCATTCAGTTCATGTAAGAATCCTATTGTGCACACATAGGCAATGCCTGAATAGCTACATAACCTTATAAACTCGGTAATTACTTTTAATTAACCAGTTTCAGATAAAATACTATGTGCATCTACATATCTTCAATGTATGTGTACTACAAGAGATCAATAACTGAGAAAAGTTTTGTTTTGTATTTTCCAGAAAATTATTTATGGCAACCACAATGTCAGTTTTGAATGAGTGAGCTTATTAAGGACAAATCAGGCCTCTGTAAAATAATATGCAAGAAGTTGTAAGTAGATAGATTAATAAACATAGAAAAATAATTAAGTAGATAATAGATAGATAGATAGATAGATAGATAGATGATAGACAATTTTAAATTCAAGTAATCAAAACATCTAAGATAAAAAACCAAATAGAGAAGTCCTGTTGGGGCACCCATCTGGATTTGCACCTCAAGAGAGGCTCACACAGAGCAGAATGTTCCCTCTACTGAGATAAAAGAACAAATATCTGCTAAGAAAAATAACATTATTATGTATGATGCTCACAACCTCTAGTAGGGACTAATTTAGGTAGGGAAGGCAGTCAGGTAGAGTTCTGATTTAGTTTTATGGAGGAAAGTTCCGCTTTTTTTCCCACTGTGGGAATATTTTTATCTTTGGATAATCAGTAGTGACATCTGATAGAAATATCTCATTTCTAGCTCTTCTCAATCACAGAGTGTTTTTATTCTTGTGTTGTTTTTTCTATTACTTCCCTCTTGTCACAGAGTGAGGGGGACCAGTCTCTCTGTTGCTGGATATTTGATCACATGGTGAATCATAAGATTGTGTTATTTACTGAAAACAAACTAACAAACCAACAAACCAAAGCTGTTTCTAGTTGTGGTACGGCTCAGCCCTAGCACACACCTATAATATAAAGGGTTCCTGCTTGAAATTTGTAAACAGGATTAAATAAAGTAAACCATAGTTCAAGAGGTAGGCAAGTATCTAGTATAGAGGAAATGACTGTAGGATTATTAAGGGAAAAAAAACAGAGCAGAAGAAGAAGTCAGGAAGATGAATAGAGAGATGCACAGGAAGTAGAGGGAATGACTCTGAGTCTGAAGAGTTTTTTTGAGAAGGCATGGGAGAGGGGACATTCCTTTCTTTTAGGATATCTGCTAAGGAGGAAGTTAGCTAAATATAGTCTTTGCCTCTCTGAGCAGGCTTTTACCTAGCACTTGGGTCCTGAGTCTTTATTGGTATAATCAACCATTTCAGATTTTGTTATAAAACATTTGGCTTTCCAATGCATGGCATGACCAAAAGGAAAGAGAAATCACACCAGCTCTGGATAAAATGATAAGCTATAAGATTTGGTTAGGCACCTGAAAAGTCTTTAAGAAGAGAGTTAAGTAATATTAATAGGGAAAAAATCTTTTCTATGTTAAGGATAGGGTATGTCGTAATACAGTGTGTTAGAACCCTTCATAATGCTACATTCCATGATTTGAAAATTAAAGCAGAAAATGAAAAGATAAATGACTTACCTGAGATTCTACATAAACAGTGAACATTTTGGGGTTGAATGCTGCTTTTTAAATATAGTTTATTAATTTATTTATATTACATCTCAATTGTTATCCCATCCCTTCTATCCTCCCATTCTTCCCTCCCTCCCATTTTCCCCTTACTCCCTTCCCCTATGACTGTGACTGAGGAGGACCTCTTCCCCCTGTATATGCTCATAGGGTATCAAGTCTCTTCTTGGTAACCTGCTATCCTTCCTCTGAGTGCCACCAGGCCTCCCCATCCAGGGGACGTGGTCAAATATGGGGCACCAGAGTTCGTGTGAAAGTCAGACCCACTCTCCACTCAACAGTGAAGAATGTCCATTGGGTAGATCTGGGTAGGAGTTCGAAGTTTACTGCATGTATTGTCCTTGGCTGATGCCATAGTTTGAGCAGGACCCCTGGGCCCAGATCTGTCCATCATAATGACCTACTTCGGCATGTGGTTTAGGCCCAGAATGCTGCTTTTTACCTAGCTAGGATTGCTGTGAAACTGACAAGCACCACCCAAAGATTGGCTTTGGATTGCTCAGGACATTCAAATTGCTGAGTTCATATGAGACTGACAGAAACATTTCACAGAACTTTGACCTCAAAAATGCTTAATCCTAAGACTTCCAGATACTACCACACTGGACATTGTAGAAAGCTTGGAAGAAATAGCTTCATTATTACAAATTGTTTTACTGTGTTGGAGTTAAAATCTTTCCTGTTATTTAGACAAAATAGAGGAAATGTTGCAGGATATTTGATCAAACTGTGACCCCTGAGATTGTGTTCTTTACTGGAAAAACCTATTTCTAGTTGTACTGTGACTCGACCCTAGCACACACCTTTAATACAAGAATCATTCTAATTAAATATTGTAAACAAGATTAAACAAGGCATTGTAAGCAAACAGTTGAGAGTAAATGAAGATACAGTCATTAGGAAAAAACATAGACAGGAAGAGGAACTTAGGAGGATTGCTAGAGAGATGCACAGGAAGTAGAAGGAGAGACATTGAGTTTGAAGGAGGTTGGTTGAGTTTGCTAGGGAGAGGTTGCATTCTTTACTTTGGGTATGTCAGCTGAGGATGAAGGTCAGCTGAGTGCTGCTTCTGCCTCTCTGAACTAGCAGGCATTAACCTCAGCTTCTGGCTCCTGAGACTTTATTGGTAAGATCAAATGATTGAGGTTTCATTAAAAACAACATCCAGCCTTGGAAAAAAATGGCCTTGGAGCACACTTTGAAACAAACAATTTTGGATATGAAATGAGACACAGAACAACCTGGATTATGGAGCCAGATTTGGTAAGGTCAAACAGCGCATGATAATTCACCAATATAATACACCTTACAGGTATAATTCAGTGCTGCTATAAAAACATAGCATCAATAAGTGCAGAAGTAAGGTTTGTTACCATTGTGTAAATATGACTACACATTGCCTTGCTGAAGAAGTATGTTTGTGTACACACTATTTTATCAAATAAATATAATTTCAGAATCCTTTGTATATAGGAAACAATAGTGCCTGATAGCAAATTTGGTTCACTGGAGTTGTAAATTTGAGCCTCTTAGGCAATACAATAATTGTTCAACAATATATTGCCTCTGAGTTTTTAGTAGCCAAGACAGTAATTCATATTTGCTGAATGTCCAATAAACAATCATTTTGTTAAATGTTGAAGGAATATGTTTATTTAAATCAGGTTAATTTAAGTACACATTTTCCCTTTTGTTTTTGTATTTTTGTTCATTGTTGTGAGACAGATTCTTACTATGTAGGAACTACCTAGTCTAGGTTGAACCAAATGTTTGGAAAGCTTCTGGCCTTAGCATCTCAATAGCTAAAGTTACAAGCACACACCCCATCTGGCCTTTCTTTGATGACTTTGAGTAATTTCTCTTCTTATCTTTTATTCTCTGTCTTTCTCACTCTCTCTCTCTCTCTCTCTCTCTCTCTCTCTCTCTCTCTCTCTCTCTCTCTGTATGAGTGTGTGTATGTGTGAGCATGTGTGAGTATGTGCATGTGAGGGATTGCAGGTACCTACAAAGGATAGAATAGCATGTCTAATATCTGGAGCTAGATTTATAGACAGTGCTTCTGTTGAGTTGGGTGCAGAGACTCAAACTTGGTTCCTCTATAAGATCAGAACACACTTCTAATTGCTCAGATGTTTTTCCAGCCCCTTTCAATATAATTAAAATATTTTTCTACTTAACTATCATATGTATATGTACATATACACGCATACATATGTATATATACATATAAAATCTTTTTAGACTCTTTAAATTTTCCTGTGAAATTTTAGTTCTTTCATATCAAATGAAACTAATCTCATTTTTCCTGAGTGTTAGAATTTCATAGTGTCTTTCAGCCTGATACCAAAACTGGATACACAATATCTAGCCAATATAACTGAAAGTAAACCTCAGCTTATTAAGTGAGTTTTTAATTTAATCTATATATACTCAGTATCTCAGCAAGAAGCTACGCACTCACCATTAACTTCATTTGCATTATTTATATTATACACGTGGAAAACTGAGAGATATCAAGGTCTGGATAAACTTGAACAGATTCACATATTAGTATGTGATGGAGTAGAGATTTAATCTCAAGGAATCTGACATTAATGCCCATAAACTGGACATTAGTGGACACTTTTTAGTTTGGGATGGGAACAATTACTACTATGGCACCAACTCTTATTGTTAAGTCAGGGAAGGTTCTTTGATGAGGTAAATTAAAAGAAGAATCAATCATTTATGTCAATTCATAAGGAAGCAAATACAGGAACATATCTTTTTTTTCATACAGAAAATCTTTTGTGGGTAGGAGAGAAATACAAAGATGTGGAAAGAAAGAGACTTTGGAAAGATTTGTAAAAAAATGTTGACCATGAAAAGACAATTATTTTTAAAGTATAGGACTGTTACCATGTTGCAATAATTTTGGTAGTGGGTCCCAGTGGCGGGGGGGGGGGGGGATTTCTGGAAATAGAAAAAATCAAATAATGAACCAGGAAAAAAATCTTAGAAAATGTTTAAGATGAAGAAACTTCCCAGATAATAAGCAATGAATGTAAAGGTAGAGAGGCCGGGTCCAGATAGAGTGGAACAATGTACAACTGACAAAACTAGAGTCAGTGAGGAAAATGACTGAAGCCAAAATACTGTTTATTTGTGTTTTCTGAACAGCTGTTTATTGACATGCTGAAAGGGTTATCATTGAAAATAAGTAGTATGATGTGAGATAAATGTGGTTTTTTACAAATTGAGTTTGGCTCTGGAAATGACCACAGGGAGAAATCTAACAAACATTAGTCCATATTTTCTCCCTTACATTAGAGCAGGGTTTGGGTGGACAGCATGATGATTCAGTAGGAAAAGTGCTTGGGTCCCAAATATCAAGATCTGAATTCAACTCCCTAGCATTTGTGAAAAAAAAATTTGGACATAGAAACAATTTGGAATTCCATGGATGAAAAGCAGAGATAGAAGGGTACCAAGGACTTGCTGTTCAGCCAGTCTATCCATAGGAGGATACCCAGGACTTGCTGTTCACCTAATCTAGCCAACCATTTATCTCTCACGAGGTATCTTCTGTGAGAGATTTGTCTCAAGATGAAGTGACAAAGTATTGAAGACATTCAACATCAAAATCTGGCCTCTCTATTCCAATATTGATGCATGTATACAACAGGCACACACAAACACACACACACACACACACACACACACACACACACACATACATACACACACACACACACACACACACACACACACACACACACACAGCAGAGTTTCCTACATGAGCTCCATCATGCTATGTCTAGGACCACTACTCCAGGGAAGACAACATCTCAGCCCTGTCAATCAAAATAGTCACCTGATTATGAGACAGCATCTCCTTTATTGATACAGCTCACATTGACATCCATAATTTTGAAAGTAAAAGATGAAAGAACAAACTCTGTTGAGCATGCTGCTTTTGTTTCCTGTAATAAGTAACTATCAATTACAACTTAGGCTTGAAATTAAGACATGCTGATTGAATTAGAATGTATGACTACATTTGCATTACTGTTCAGAGTTCAGATGACCAATCTAAGTTAAAGAGGTCCTCAAGTTACTCCTAAATCATTATGTCTTTTAAGTTCAATGTGTCTAACCAAAGTCATCATATCTGCCCTGGAATTAGTTTATCTGGCCAGAGGTAGTGACTACTATTCTCACAATGTTTAATCATATGATTTTATATGGGCACTTGGTATTTGACTATGTCACCTAAGGGAGCAAGATAATTTTTCAGATCTAAATATATTGCAAGCTTTTAGAAGCATACTAGTAGAAATAGTCTCAGTCCATCTTTTGAAATATTTAAAGTGTTTTTACACTTCTTAATATTTTTCCTTTATCAAAATACGTGCAAGAAGATACATTCCTATATTAATGATCTTCTCGCAGTCCCATCAAAATAGCCTGCTAGCTTCACATTGTGTGAAGAAAAAAAAAACAACTGTTACATTCTCAATGGGGATGGTAGATGTCTTTGTATACAATGAAATGATCTGGGTCGTCTTTGTCTGTGTCTTTGCAACAGCCCAGCCTCTATCACTTCCCAGCTGCCACTTCACCTCTTGAACCTTCGTGATCTGGCTCCCTTCCTGATTTCACTTACATTTATGCTTCACTGAGACAGAAGGGCAGAAATCCAGTTACAGCTGAAAGCAGAGAGAGAACCAGAGTGACATTTCAGTTGAATAAATTCAGTGTCACATGGCCTAGCACTTTGGTCATGCACCTGCAACTGGGATTTCTCTTGAATTAAAATATTTTAAAGAATGATCAGCAAAAAATTGGCTGATATTAGGCTTTCTACCAGAATAGAGAAACTGTATTGAGAAGAACAGTTCATGAGGTACTGCTGGTTGAAGAATCAATTTTGTTGGTTTTGAAAAATATGTTTGTATAAATGGAATATGAGTGTAGTATGTTGGACTACTAAGCATCACTAATAATAGTTTTGTGTTGATCAGAAAAAAAAATCAATGGCAATTATTACCTTGTGATTATGGGTACTAGTGATAAAGTTTCTGTGTATCAAAACCAGCTAAGATTATGATTTAGTCTATGTCCTTGAATATTTCCCAAGTATTACTCTCTTCTCTGACAACACCCTTCACATCTTATGACCACCCTCATTCTGAGGCTCTCACTCAAAGAGTAAATAAGTCCTTTACTGTTGAATGGCAGGCACTTTCCCCCTGTTTTTCAGTTGTATAAAGATCGTTTATCACAAATCAATGGATATATGGAATACACTATCTTCTTTCCATCTCTATTTAGTACTTTTCAAAAACATTCTCTTCTGTTCTTCACCTTTGTTTACCTTTTGAGTTCTCCACTTGAGGTAGGAGGCATAAGGAAGTATCCAACATGGTACTAGAAAGTCAACTTAGCCTTAATATACACTAACCATGACTTAAGGCAATTTGCTAAATAATGAATGTAGTATTTAATTACATCTTTTTATTTCTATTCTAATTCTTCTATGCCAAGCCTGAGATTGACCTACTAAGGCAATGTGTACCTACATATTATGCACAATGTGTGAAATTTATACTACAGTATATACAACATATACAAAAATGCTTGCATAAGCGTGAGTCCAAAATCTAGTATGATGCACCAAAGTGTGTGTGTGTGTGTGTGTGTGTGTGTGTGTGTTCATATTTTATACATATGATGAGCATATACTTTATTTCTTTTCTATCACTACAACAAATTTATTATATTAACTTATAACAAAAATGGTTTATTTTGGCTTCTTGCTTGGTCTTAGTCCATAACTAGTTTGATTTGCTGCTTTGAAAAAAGCAGAACATCAAGCATCATGGAAAACTGAAGCAAATCCTTTTATGACAAAGAATGACAAAGGAAAAGAATGGAGGAAGAGATGATTTCACAGCAGTCCTCTCTGGAGGATGGTTCTAGTGATCTCAAGTAAGCTGGATCCATTAAATTCCAGTCATTTCTGAATATTAACACCGCATGATGAATAGGGCATGGACTTATGGGAGATTCTTATGCAAACCAAGACACATGGCATCATTTGATATAATAACAATAACGTTAAGAAAATCTTACTCTCATTTTATAATTATCACAGCTGCAGCTGAAAGACCAAAAAGATCTTGTCTGAAATTTTACATCAACTTATCTAGCATCCAAACACAGTTGTCTAAATTCAAAAACCCTAAGAATTACTTCACAACTTTTGGAAACCTGGTTAAACTGATTGTGGTCATAGGAAAATGTGTTTAAAGTCTTCAATTTGTCTTTTTATGTGTTTGTGATTCGGTAATACAGGGAGTTAGGACATGAGTTAATGTGGAGAGAAGCAAAGACAAAAGTGAAACAACCACCGAGGTCTTTACTAGTGACATAGGGGCAGGGAATAGGGTGAAAGCAGGAGGGAGGGAAAATACAAGTGATGGGATAACAGTTGAGTTGCAATCTGAATAAATTAATTAAATTATTAAAAATAAAATGATTTACCGGTCTCAAAAAAAGAATAATAAGATCTTATTATAACATAGAGATTTGGAAAAATGAGTATAGAGATGCCTGGAGAAATAGCATGATATAAGATTAGAAACTGAAGCTGAAAGTTAAATATGAAGATATCTGAATTTCCTAGAAAGAGTTTAGATGTTGGTATTGGATTTGCTTGCCACTGGGACCAATAATGATAGAAATTTGACCTATTGAACATTATTAATTGAGTATTCTGTGGGGCTTATACATCATTTCTAATATCTAATTACTTATTTATTTGCTTACTTACTCGAGCTCTCATCCAGAGTTATGAATTGAAAGTGAAAGCTCCTCCCCAAATTTCCTATATTTAAGCACCTGTTTATTGCCTCATGCTTGATTTGAGAACCTTTGTGTTTTCTGATTTGCACAGCCATGAGGAAACTGCCGTGCATCCTGTCAAAACAAATCTTTCCTACCTTCCATTTCTGCTATCTTCTGTCCACTCATTTGTCACAATGTTGAAAAAAAGCCTTAATAAAAAATGTTTATAAATGGGTCTCAGCTTCAGTTGTATATCCTAGACTGACTGCAAACACTCTGTCTTCTGCTTCATCTTCTTTAGGTCAAGACACGCAGGAGGACACCTTCATGTCTAGGGCCATCATCATTATATTTTAAGTTAATGTTAAAATACAGTTGTAACTGTTATCAGCTTCTAAGTAGAAAAGCCAATAATTAAGAACACCTTATTGTGAGTGAATCAATTATGATCGTGGAAACTGAGGTTTTGAAGTCAGCCTTGAACAATCAGCAGTTTCTGAGCATGAGAGCATAAAAAGAGCCAAGGTTAAGCCAGCAGCCGTATAGAAAATATGCAAACACAGGACTAATAAGGCACCAAAGAGTTTGAGGAGAATGGCAATCTAATATGTAACCCTGAAATCTTGTTGTAAGGTGAACTGAAAGTTGAAAACCTGCTCCAATATATTCTGCTATATCTGTATGCATTTCCTTTTCTCCTCTTGAAGTTTCGGCTCCACGGAGGAATTTAAACAAGATTTTCTATTACTGAATTGGATGAACATCTTATAAAACAGCTGTATCTTTATCAAAAGACAACATAATATTAATTTCTCACTGGTCCTGGGAGCTCATGTAAAATGTATGGGCTGGTTTTTAATTTTCTCTAGTGCAGGTGGCATGCTGGGGTGGGGGTAGGGGTGTGGATGGGAAGGAAGTCTCTTGCACAATTAGTGAAGTCGTGCAGACCCATGCATGGAATGACCTTGCTTGCATGCCAAACTTCAGGCAGAACAATAACAAGGAGGTAGCAGAACTAATCAATTTGGAATACGGCCCATTCCCTCCATCACTAGGGCCACTTAGAATTCAGGCAGTGTCCTAAGATTTTCCTCAAGCTTACCCTTTGAACACAAACACAATGCTTTCTCTTACATAACTCAACAGAAAGTAAAGGTTTCCAACTAAAAAGAGGCAGAATTAGTGTCCTTCTGGATTATTTTTTTGTTTTGTCTGCCTTATACTTTTTAAACTTTTCACTTTGTCAGAATTCATGAAAGTTTCACCTCATCTTCCTATCTTCCTAAACCTAGCATGGTACACTTGATGCCAAACTGTAAGTATTTAATGTGTGCTCTTTGAATATTTGAATTCTTAAAATGAATTCCCTGGATGAGTACCAAATTTCTCTGAATCTCATTCCACTCATCTATGAAATGGGGATAAAAAGACTATTTTTAAAAAGATAGTAGTGGAATAGAATCTCAATCTGTCTATATGCATCTATTTATGATCTTTCTACCTATATCTATCTATCTGCATCTATATATACATATATATATTTGTAATCTACATGTCTGCCTGTATGTCTATCTGTTTATCTATGCATGCACATAGATGCAGGTATATGTGCATATATATTATTTATAACTATGCCATGACTCTTCTCTCTAGGCACATATGCATTTGGCATTTAAGTTTAGCACTCATTTGCTAAGCTTTAGTAAATTTTCCAATCATTCTGAGCATTTATTTTTGACTTTTGTAATGAAATAACTGTGTCAATCTTTAAAGTTGTTGTCTAGATAAATTGATGTAAATATTTAGTTTATTCTTATTAATGGTCATAATGTCAACAATTATTTTTAAAATGGTTATTCTTAGTGCAGATTTAGTGTATTAAATATTGAAAAAATAATTCAACAGTCCTAAACTAAGGCTTAGAATCCAAAAATTTCTTTTTAATTTATGCTGTTTCATTGCGGTTGTAGAAGAATATGTATTTTTATTCACATGAGCGCTTTTGTCATTGGCTGCCTGGACAGAGGCCCAGGAGAACTTGCCTCTCTGGTATTGCTGGAACAGGAGGCTTAAAGGTTACTAATCACTTGTAGTCAGAGGGCAGCAAGTGTCTGGTCAATGGCACTGCTCTGTCATGCTCAGATGGCTACTGTGGCAATCACAAAAGATCTACATAGAATATGAATTAGATTTTAAATACAGAAGGTTTTCTGCTTAGGGACCTTTAAACACTGGCATTTCTACATAGGGACAATGTTCTTTTCATTAAAATAATAACACAAAACCTCTGTCTGTCAATAATATTCTAGTGCTAGCATACACAGTGTCAAATCAGGCTATGAAAAAAAGAGTTGCACAACAGCTTTTTTTTAGGGCATTACAGGACCTTTATTTTAAAAATTCAGTGTGTGTAAACTATTGGGAAGTCTTATCCAAGACAGCCACATCTCAGTCATGCAGAACAGATTACTATCATGTGAGTTATTTTATTTTTTATTTTTTTCATTTTGCTCCTTTCCTGACTATTCTGCACTAATTTTAGGTATGATAATGCCATTTAAGTGATTAAAAAGGACCTATGGAGAAAGATTAGTTGGAATGTGCTTGCTACACAAGGGTAAATGTTCAAATTTTCCCTTTACTACCCAAATAAAAATTACACCCTGGTGTTGTACAGCTAGCTATAATTATAGGACTGGAGAAATGGAGATGGTAGATTCCTGAGCTCAAATGACAGCCAAGCTAGCCTAATCTATGTGCTCCAGATCCAGAGTAGACAATATCTCAAAAATAAAACAAAACAAAGATGGGCATCTTCTGAGGAATGGCTCCTAATGGAGATTTCTGACTTTTACACACACATGTACACAAGAATGTACACTCCACATATGTGAAAATGCACACACACCTGCACAGATGCATATATACATATTTATACAAATGCACAAGTATATACAGAGACAGGCAGTCAGACAGAAACAGAAAAAGGAGACAGACGTGGGCACATTAAACATTAATGGAAGAATTATGATGCACCATAAAGAAGGAAGTATGCAGAGAGCATTTACAAGACTATTACATGTTGTATGTCAGAAAAATGTGTTTTATCCTTATTCCATATGACCCTCTACAGCAGTTACATAGGGTAAATATCGTTGGAGCATCTTATAATGATATGGATGCTTGAAACTTAGGTTAATGATGACTTGACACTGTGATTTTCTGGCCAGGCATAACTGCACAATATGAACAGGATGCGTTTTCTAAGGATGGAAGTTTCTTCTAATTAGAGAACCCTCCATTTAACTAAACAACTGTGATTATTTTAAATAAGTACTATTGGAAGAAGGAAGTAGTTCACAACTGAAAATGATGGGGTCAAATGGGGGAAATGAGGATTTGAAATGCATAGAATGAAACAATTGTAGAGAAGAGTATGAAATTAAGTAAATCAGCCATTCCTCATATTAAGAGAAAAAGAAAGTAAAAAATTCAGTCCAATAGTAGTTAGAGGGAGTGGTATCTGATTGTAACCCTGGCATATGGAAGTTAGAAGCCAGTAACTTCTTAAATCTCTGCCCATCCTGGGATACATAGTAAATTGCAGCTCATCATAGGATACATAGAAAAACTTCCTCTTGAAGTAAACACAGAAAGAAACAACGAAAATCTTTCCAATCAGAAACCAAAAGGGATGTTATCTAAATATACATTAGCATTTTCAGTTCTTTCATAGTGAAACAAAATTGTTAGGTATAGACATTTAAAGCCCATTCCTGTCCAATTCTATTCTTATACCTGATACATAGTTCCCTTTCTATGGAATTATGAAGGTGCTAGCAAGGCCATTCTTGGCAGAGCCCAGTCCACTGTGGCAGTCAGGACACAAAGATTCTCTGTGAGTCTTATGTTGGCATTTCCAATATGCATCACAATTCTTATATTGACAGATCAGTTCTTTGCATTCCAAAACTCTTGGCAAATTTTGAAGAAGAAGACCTGTTTTTACTCTGTGACATTATTAAGATATGAGCTGTGATCCTTCAACTTTGTAATGTATTTTTTTTAAAGCAATGTTGCCACAGAATAGCAAGCCAAATGAAAGGAACTTTGGCATAGGAAATGATACTTAACATTTTGCATGATAATAAAGTCAGACTACTTAATCATTTGCATATCTCTGTCTTAACAAGCATTTTGAGGCTAAAAGGGACACATTTCCTGAACTATAAGGAAAAAGAAGAGGATTGTTAACTCTTTTCATTTTGTATCTTAACTCTTGTGAAAATAACAGACAAAAAAACTAAGCAAAACAACAACAACAAAAAAATAGCAACCACTTTGTAGAAAACAAATGTGAAAGGGCAGTATAAAATGGTTAGAGAGAACGGCTTAGGCAGTGATAGCAAAAAATACATCCAAACACAGAACTAAGTGTCTAGTAATTTACAGGGAAGATAGTAGCATCGCGTGTTCTGGACATTACAAGCAATTTAGCGTGTATACACCATAGATCTGGTGAGAAGTATTGAATGATAAAATGAGAGAAATGGTCAGAGTGTGCCTCTTAAAATCTCTGGGAATCACTTTACTGGATTGGGCTCGACCTTAATGATCGATTAGCAATCATTGAAAAGTTTCAACAATAGAAAGCATACTAAAGTTTGTTTTCAGAAGTTCAATTTTCCAAACATTGGAAAATGTTTTTCATGACAACAAAAGTAAAGGTGGTGAGTAAAGGGATGCTGCTGTAGGGGCCAGGGTGATGACTATGAAAATGTGGAGATCAAGAAAATTTGAGGTAACTTATTGTTTGGATGTAGAGGCTGTAGCATGTGCTGTCTCTGTTGAAGGCTTGATATGCTCATCCTAGCATTTTGACATGTGATTGGGTCATGAGGGAACTGACTTTGACAATTGATTAACTTGGTCATGAGCACATAGCTTAATGAGCTATTGAAGTGGAACCTAGTTGGAAGTAGTAGGATTCTGGTCACAATCCCTTGAAGATTGATTTTAACACTAGCTGCTTCTTTCTTTTCATCTGGCTAATGGATACTATTAACTAACCAGCTTTATGGAGCCTTACCTTTCCACATAATGCAAGAATTCAGTATGTTCTCAGAGACAACAGACCTACTGAAACCAATGAAAACAATGACCAAATTAAAGATTGTCTCCTTTATTTGACACAGGAAAAAGATGTAATTAATACAGTTCATATAAAAGATGAAGTACATTCTACATGAGATTTTTGTTATGTTACCAATATTTATCATTCTCTTCAATAAGAGAATACATTACTCAATTGATTCTGTATTTAAAAATTTTTGCTGCTTAAAAGTATGCTCTGTAAAAATTTTTTTAAAAAATGCTGATACTAGCCAAAAATAAAGAGAATATTTATATGTTAATAACAAGTTTTATATATTTTCTTTGTCCTAATAATCTAGCTACATTAACCATTTTTAAAAAATAAAAATATGCACTTTGGAGTACCACATCTGTGGTAGGTTTATATTCCAACCTCAAATATCTAACAATGAGGTGTTAAAGACATTGGTGTCATGAAGCTTCTAGTCCATTGGTATTATAGATAAAATAAAGAATGAATGCATTAATATATGTATTATGAATAAAAGAAATAGGGAAAATACAATCTTCAGTGGGGCTGAGTACCATCATACAAGAGGATGCAATAGAGAATGTTCACAATTGATAATTCTATAAGATCTCTTAGAAAATTGCCATGGAGATGAGATCTGAGTTCTGGGAACCTTGCAGAAATATCTGGGTGAAAGGTATTTAACAGAGTGAACACTAAAAGAAAATGCATTGTTTGATATTTTCCCAGACTGTATTTACCTCACACATAGTGCTCTTTGGGGCTTAATCCTAGCCCTGTTAGAGGTAGTTTAATTTTCTTCTATTTTATAAATCAACCTTCAACTTCTGACACTGCTTACACTTCATTTTTAATTCCTTGATTGTTTAACTGTGGTCTTCCACTAGACCTAAGTTACAAAAGGCTTCCCCTTTTTGATTCAATGAATGTAGATGAATAATAAGAGATTGGGAACAAAATCATACCAGAGACAGTGTGATAGAAACATTGTTAAGTGTAGTGACTGTAATTATCAATTATATCAATTATCAAATCAAGAGGCTCTAGAACAATCCTGGAGATAAATTTCTTTGTGTGTTTTGACAGTTTTTCTAGACTTAGTTAATAAGACTAGGAAAGGCTACCCTACCAGCCACATAATATATACATAAGAAAGCTAGGATATTACTACCGTCATCACCTTCTGTTTCCTGACTCCACACACACTGTGTCCAGGCACTGAAAGCTACTGGTACCTTGCCCTTGTCTCATGATGGAATGTGAGTGAAAATAAACTCTCTATCTTTTGTGCTGTTCTTGTCTTCAACAAATCTAACTAACACAAGAAGTAAAAAATGATGTGAAATAGGCTAAGTAACATAGACCCTGAAGAGTTGTGTAGACCATTTGCAATGTGATTCTTATTTTAAATGTGTTCAGCCTCCACTGAAGGGCTTGTGGTGGTAGAATGCAGATTGTGGATTTACAAAGTATTAACAGATTATGTTGGTGATTGAACTGAGGATCTAAGGATATAATGGAGGAAAGATATCTTCCAGGAAGTGATATTTCATATCCTTAGCCCTAATGGATTGCTTGATGATCTTTCTCCTTTAAAGAGCGTTTACATTAGCTTTACAATCATGCATTATAGGGGCTCTGCCAATTTCCTTTCTGCTGGCATAGCCAAAGGTAACAACAGCCCAGAGCAGAGTACAAAACTAATTTGTGGGAGCATTTTTATGCCAAGAAAACATAAACATGCTTCAGAGATGCAGCCTTGATTAAAAATACATAGATACTCTGTGGATCTGAGCTGAAGACATATGGCCTTTGATTGCTTGGCATCTTCAATTCTTACAGGATCATTATGGAGATGCATTATAGATGAGAAGACACATTTCACTCTCTTAAGCATGAGGGTTTATGTGTTCCCTCCCCACTCCCTATCTTCCATACTCCATCCCTCTCTTTAGTCAGAGACTGAACTCTTCAATTAAGTCCTGTTCAGCCATACTTGCAACCTTATCATAGAGTGGTTTCCAATGCCTTATCTATGTTCTTTACAGAAAAAATGGACTTGTTTTTACCCAGAAATATAGAAAAGCCCATTCTACTTGCTCTTTTTGTTGGAAATGTATCTTAAAATTTCCCTTTCCATCTGTCCCTCAGCATATACTCAAATATCAAAAAAGTGAAATAACTAAATTTTATGTGGAATAACTTTACATACAATTTCTGTATGTATTTACCTAATTCTTGCCAAATATTCTACTGCTTTCCTTACTATGGAGGCCAAGACAGTATCGTGATTGTGAATATAAAATCAATCATTATTAAATGCATACTACACATATGTGTACTTACATTCACAGTGATAAAGATTAAAATATGTCATTTTCATGGTATAATATCCTAACAATAAAGATACTAATTATTTAAATTCTTGTATTTTCCTCAAAATGTTAAGTATCATAAAAAGTATTTCCTCTTATTCATTGTAAAACTAGATGTTTCTAGAATTAAATCACCAAATAAATTCTGAAGAGAAAAAAAGATTAAAATATGGATCTATTACAAGTTATCTGTGAGGATTTGGGTCATGGTAATGGAAATTATTGGTTCTTATTATCTTCCCTATGAGGGGAAAATTATAGATCCTTACTATTGGATGCATAAGGTGATGTCATATTTTATAATAGTCAGGGGCAAAATACTTTCCTTAGTTCTGGTAGCAGGTATTACTTCAGAATTTCTATATTTCCTTTATACTTATTAGAGTCTTTGTTTTTTAAAAGAATTTCTTAAGAGAAGTCATGATCAATTATAGTTATATGTGTATCAAGTCAGTTATTTTTCTCTACAATTGCTTTTCCTCTTGGATCAAACAGAGCCCTTTGTCTTGTCTAGCATGTGTCTGCGTCCTTTACTAAAAGGTTAGAAAATGATACCAATAGAGTAAAAAACCAGATCATGTTCATCTAGGGTAAAAAATAATTGTGGTTCTGTTATAAATTCTGAATATTTGTGTACTTCCCAAATTTGTATGATTGAACCTTATTCTCCAAGGCGGAGATATTAAGACATGGCACATTTAGGATGAGATTTGTTTCTGGAGGTTTCACATTAATGGATAGAATTAATACTTTAACAAAGAAACCAATGGGATCTTGTTCTTTCCTTGTGCTGTACAAGCATGTATCTAGGTGCCATCATTAAGCAAGAAGAAAGCCCTCAGTAGACACTGAGTTGGTTAACACCTTGAGTCTGGACTTCAAACCTTTAGAGCTCTGAGCAATACATTTCTACTATTTATAAATTACCTGCCTAAGATATTTTGTTACCACAACCTTTTTGAAGTAATACACTGTGAAACAAGAACTCACATTTCTAGCTTGAACTTCAAGTTATGCATCTGAAAAATGAGAATAATAATGCTATTCGCTGTTTGTGTAAGGTACACAAAGTAGAACAAAAAGTCAAGGAATATGAACTGTAACATTCAAATGGTCAATCATTGTTCTCATCATCATTATTCATTAATTTGTTTCATGGTTCTTATGCAGATGTAGATATGAGTTCTATATTTTAATGTTTTTTATTCCCTTCTAAAGAGAATTGATTTTCTCATATATGGAACACTCCTTGAGCAACAATAGCTGTATTATATTGTCCATGGGTATTTCAAATTTAGAGGAACAGGTGTGCTTGGTTGTTTGGAACTCTCAATGTACTAATGTTTTCCCAACAAGTAATAATGTTGTCCCATCAATCATGGGAAAATTATGATGGCTAGTCACTGTGCATGGTTGGTGAAGATTAGGCCTGACAAAGTAGTCTGCAATGCAGAAAAAGGATGAATCATAGAAGTCTGGAAGCCATTAGGCTCAAATGACAAAATATATCAAAAGGTCAGTGAGTAAAATGTGTGTTGAGGCAATCATCCACTGGGGAAAATATTTTTTCCTAGAAAAAGTGAGAAAGTAAAATATTTGTTCCAATAAAAAATTAAAAAGCAGGAGGAGGCAGAAGACAAGAAGAAGGAGGAAGGGGAGGAGGTGGAGAAAAAAGAGAGAGAGAGAGAAAAAGATGAAATATTTATCAAACACCACTCCTTTATATACAGAATATTATATAAAATTTTTAAATCTATCAAGATTTAGCTTCTTTGTCAAAAATCAAATGACCATATGTGTGTGGATTCATATCTGGGTCTTCGATTCGATTCCACTGATCAACCAGCCTGTTGCTGTGCCAGTACCATGCTGTTTTAATTACTATTGCTTTATAGTACAGTTTGAGATCAGGTATGGAGACTCCTCCAGAGCACCTTTTATTGTACAAGATTGTTTTAGCTATTCTGGGTTTTTTGTTTTTCCATATGAAGTTCAGAATTGAACTTTCAATGTCTTTAAAAAATTGTGTAGGTATTTTGATAGGGATTGCATTGAATCTGTAGATTGCTTTTGGTAGGATGGCCATTTTTATTATGTTAATTCTCCCTATCCATGAGCAAGGTAGATCCTTCCATCTTCTCATGTCATCTTCAATCTCTTTCTTTAGGGTTTTGAAATTTTTTTCAAACAGGTCCTTCACTTGCTTAGTTAGAGTAACTCCTAAGTACTTTATATTGCTTGTAGCTAATGTGAAGGGTGTAGTTTTCCTAATTTCTTCCTCTGCAAGCTTGTCATTTGTGTATAGGAAGGCTACAGACTTTTTTGAGTTAATTTTGTATCCAGCCAATTTGCTGAAGGTGTTTATCAGCTGTAGGAGTTCTCTGGTGGAATTTTGAGGGTCACTTATGTAGACTATCATATCATCTGCAAATAGGGATAATTTGACTTCTTCCTTTCCCATTTGAATACCCTTGATCTCCTTATGTTGTCTTATTGCTCTGGCTAGAACTTCGAGTACTATATTGAAAAGATATGGAGAGAGTGGGCAGCCTTGCCTTGTTCCTGATTTTAGAGGAATTTCCTTGAGTATCTCACCATTTACTTTGATTTTGGCTATTGGCTTCCTATATATAGCCTTTATTATGTTGAGGAAAGTGCCTTGTATTCCCGATCTCTCTAAAACTTTAAACATGAATGGGTGTTGGATTTTATCAAATGCTTTTTCTGCATCCAAAGAGAAGCTAAATCCATTCGATGGAAAAGGGATAGCATCTTCAACAAATGGTGCTGGTCTAACTGGATGTCTATGTGTAAAAAAATGCAACTGGACCCATATTTGTCACCTTGTACAAAACTCAAATCCAAGTGGATTAAAGACCTCAACATAAAACCAGAGACACTAAGTCACTTAGAAGAAAAAATGGGAAAGAGCTTGGAACATATTGGCACAGGAGACAACTTCCTGAACAGAACACCAACAGCCCAGACATTAATGTCAACAATTAATAAATGGGACCTCATGAGGCTGAGAAGCTTCTGTAAGGCAGGAGACACTGTAAAGAGAACAAAGCGACAGTCTACAGACTGGGAAAAGATCTTCACCAACCCTAAGTCTGACAAAGGTCTAATATCCAAAATATATAAGGAACTCAAGAAATTAAATACCACCAAACCAAATAACCCAATTGAGAAATGGGGCATGGAACTAAACAGAGAATTCTCAACAGAGGAATATCAAATGGCTGAGAAACACTTAAAGAAATGCTCAACCTCCTTAGTCATCAGGGAAATGCAAATCAAAACAACTCTGAGATTCCATCTTACACCCATCAGAATGGCTAAGATCAAAAATTCAAGCGACACCACATGCTGGCGAGGATGTGGGGAGAGAGGAACACTCCTTCATTGCTGGTGGGAATGCAAACTAGTACAACCACTTTGGAAATCTATCTGGTGCTATCTCAGAAAAATGGGAATAGGGCTTCCTCAAGACCCAGCTATTCCACTCCTTGGAATATATCCAGAAGATGCTCCAGCACACAACAAGAAAATTTGCTCAACCATGTTCATAGCAGCCTTATTCATAATAGCCAGAACATGGAAACAGCCGAAATGTCCCTCAATAGAAGAATGGATAAAGAAACTGTGGTACATATACACTATGGAATACTATTCAGCTATTAAAAACAAGGACTTCCCGAAATTTGTGGATAAATGGATTGAGCTAGAAATGATCATAATGAGTGAGTTAACCCAGAAGCAGAAAGACTCAAATGGTATATACTCACTTATATCTGCATATTAGCCCAAGGGGCATGTCCCACGAAAGCTTTCACTTACCAGGAAACTGAGACAGAGGAGAGGACATTCTAGTGGGATTCTAGATGAGAGAATCATGGGGGAAAGGCAAAGTAGAAGGACCCAGAGGGTCCTAGAAGCCTACAAGTAGAACATTATGATAGGCAGATTTGGGCACAGGGGTCCCGCTCAAACTAAGGCACCAGCCAAGGACAATACAGGCGGTAAACCTTAAACCCCTACCCAGATCTAGCCAATGGACGGAACACTCTCCACAGTAGAGTGGAGAGTGGGATATTACTTTCTCACATACTCTGGTGCCTCACCTTTGACCATGTCCCCTGGAGGGGGAGACCTGATGGCACTCAGAGGAAGGACAGCAGGTTACCAAGAAGAGACTTGATACCCTATGAACATATAGAGGGGGAGGTAATCCCCCTCAGGAACAGTCATAGGGGTGGGGAGTAAGGGGAAAATGGGAGGGAGGGAAGAACGGGAGGATACAAGGGAAGGGATAACCATTGAGATGTAACAAGAATAAATTAATAAAAAAAAATAAATTAAAAACAAAAAAAATAAAAAAAAAAATAAATAAATAAATCTATCAAGAAAAAAATCATAAAAATATTTCCAGAACTCATGTTTTAAACCAGTATTCTACAATGCACATCATAGTCTCCAATTTATTTTTTGCTGTCAATCAAACATTATAGTTGTTGACTAACTATTTTGTCATCAGTATCTCTGGGGGTGAAATTTAAGTATGATTTATTTTTTCTTTCCTTTTCTTTTCTTTTCTTTTTTTTTAAGATAACTAAAACAATGATTAGATGCCACTAAGTAGGTGGCAATGCCTTTACTGTATGTACTTTGTTAGACCCAATGGCTTCTTCCATCCTTTTCAAGGAGAGTGTTAACCTTTTCTCCTTTCATACAATACATGAGTTTCTTTTAAAACTCTCCAGATGATATCACTATATACCTGTTATGTTTTAAATGCAATACTCTGAGATCAACATGGCTAAGTGGGATGTTATAATATATCTCATGTATAGTAACTTATATGAGGATGTGAATGTAGCTTAGTGGTAGAACAGTTACAGACTATGTACAATACTATTGGTTCAACTTTCAATGCTGAGAAAGATGATTAGGTAGTTGGATGATAGGCAATAGATAGATAGATGGATGGATGATAGGAAAAGAAAAAAAGAAAAGAAAACTTAGAGAGCAGACATTTAAGCAGGCCCAATGCATGATGAAACTTGCTTGTTATCTCTGCATTTGGAATATTGAAATAGAAGGGCTATGAATTTGATACTAGCCTGGTTGACATAGTGAGATCCTGTACAATAAATAAACTGCATGTTCTACCGGAATCCCAGCATGTGAACTTATCTGGAAATGGATCTTTGCAGATGGAGAATTAAGATGTAAATTATACCAGGTTGATATGGGCCGGAAATACAATTACTAATGCCTTTCTAAGAAGACAGACGGGACAGAAAGGCAGAAACAGCCGAAAGGTCACAGTCATTAGAGATTTGGGAGGTGTGGTTACAAATCAGAAATAACCAAAGACTGATAGGAGATAACTGCAGCCCAAGAGAAGAAAATAAAGACTCTCCATGCAACCTTCAGATGAGTGCAGCATGGTCAGCAGAAGTGAGAGAGGACAACACATTTCTTCTGAGGCAGCCACAGTAAATGACATGATGTAGTTCAAACATGCAGACAACTTCTCTCACTGTAGCTGAGGTGGTCCATCTTCACCCACCAGTGTGTTTTGCAGATTTCTTGATCACCATGGTGGGAATTTTTTAAACTATCTGTCATAGCTGTTTTCCGGGGCAATGAATGTAAAAATTGTGACTCGTACTATAATACTGGTACTATTTATTTATTTGTTCACACATCTATTCATTTGATGTATTCTTTATTTACTAAATCTGTTTATTAACTTTATTTATTTATTATTTGGGCTGAAGACATGGCTTAGAAGCTTAGAGTTAGGAGCACTGGCTGTCTTCCTTCTAAAAGACTGGGATTCAGTTACAAGCATTCATGTGACAGTCTTTAACATCAGCTTCAGGCTAGCTGCTGCCTATACACATGATACAAAACAGTGCATAGATGCAAAGCTCAAATGCACATAAAACACTTATTTATTAATTCAATATGTTTAAAGTTTTATTGTGTAAATTCACTGCACATTATATTTTAAAAACCTTGAATGTATTAGAAAAGACATTTGCATACAACTATACACTTAATGCTGAGCTTTTCCACTGAAATGTAGTAACAATTTCCCCGAGCTTCTTTCCCCCATTACTCCTCTTTGTGTCCCTGAACAAGTCTCTCTACGTTCATATTTTATACATAAAAATATACATATATATGTTTTATTTATATCTATAATATTAAAGGACCCATATTTTAGAAAAATCACATGATGTATGTCTTTCTGAAGTTGGCTTAATTGCAATAGTGACTTCTTCCAGACCTCATATGATCCTCCCAGAGTAACGTGAATGCTCTAATTTCAGGATTCACGCTCCCAGCCCATGTCTGTTTCTATTTTTATTCCCCTTTCTTTAAAAATATTCTCTCTGTAATAACTCCACAGAGATTTTCAAAGAGAAAAGCACAATCATTACAGTTGAGAAACTGCTCTTGAAACTTATTAGCTTGTGACTCATACCCCTGAAAGGAGCTAATACCTTAATTTCATATTTCTCTGCTCAAATGCAGACCAAGGCGTAAACTGGAATGAAACTTTACACTAATGGTTTCTTAATTATACCCATCTAAAAGCAATTACCTGAGTTTTAGCAGATACAAAGTTAGGGTTGATGGGACCAGCAGATGAGAAATGAGATGAAAGGTCATCTGCAAAAAAGACCAGTGGAGAGGAGATAAAACATAGCCAGGAAAGGAAAGGAAAAAAAAAACACCCAGGTAAGTGAAGGTTGATAAATTTGAACAGTCGTCTCTTGGTTTCTGAAACGTTTGCCCCTTTATACCCTATTAGAAATGAGGCTAAAACAGAAATGTTTTATTTAAAGATAGAAGTTCACTAGACCCAAGACCCTGTTATCTGAACTAGAATTACTTTTTTTTTTTTTTTTTTGCTATATTTTGAAAAAATTTTAATCCTGGAACCAGGATTCTAAGGCAGAAGTGATTAAACAATTACTCTTTTTTTTAAGTCATTCTCCAATTTATTTATTTTTCCCTTTTTAAAATTTTGTTTTTTTAACATATACATTTATATTATTAAACATATATAATACCTACAGCAAAAAAAACCAGGAAACAATTAGGAATTATATAAATGTTACATGCATAGTGTTTTGCCTCTTTGTATTTGGCAGCCTTGAAGAAAACATCTTTCCTACCTTGATATATTTTAACTAAAAGGAGGAAGTGTGTAGTCTGAACATCTGAACATTGTGCATATGTACACACAGAATAAAGAGTTTTAACTGAGAGGTACAATTTAGCTCTGACTTGGAATTTTTGATGACATTTTATACCATGCACATTTTTATTGTGCTTAGATCATTTACAATAAGCATGTATTCACTTTTAGATAAGGGAGTCGATAATAAAAGACAAATGAGCCATTATAGTTGAAAATAATTACATGAAATGGATTAAATCTATCCTCCATTAAAACATAGTCTTCTGTAAAAATTTGATACCAAAAGCAGGTTTCACTTTTTTTTTTCAACATAAAGCAGTGAATCAACCTGAGATTCAAGTGTTAGAATCCATTCTATAGAGAATAGTCTTTATAAGGGCATTAAATATTTTCTAAGTTGAAAGCCATTTTAAAGTATCTTAAACTCAAATTCTCTTCCATCCATTTGTTTTCCATACTTTTGTTTAGATATCTACCCAACCTCCTTCCTTATCTTCTCTTTTCCTTCCTTCCATTACCACTCCCTTTAGCACTTACAGACACAGACACACACACACACACACACACACACACACACACATACACACACGTGTTCACACACATGCCACTTCACTTTTATCTTTGAACTTTCTTACATTTACCATTGTGATTTTCAGGCCCAAGCTGTAGCTCCATCTACTGTCATATTTTTTCTTTTAATGAGTGAAGTCCCAGAGGAAGGATAGCAGGTTACGAAGAAGAGACTTGATACCCTATGAGCATATACAGGGGGAGGAAATCCCCCTCAGGAACAGTCATAGGGGAGGGGAATAAGGGGAAAATGGGAGGGGGGAAGAATGGGAGGATACAAGGGATGGGATAACCATTGAGATGTAACAATAATAAATTAATAAAAAATTAAAAAAATAAATAAATAAAATTAAAATAAAAAAATAAAAAATACTTCCTAATGACAAAAAAAAAGAAAGAAAGAAAGAAAGAAAGAAAGAAAGAAAGAAAGAAAGAAAGAAAGAAATTGGGGCAATTGTTTCTTTGATAAAACCACTTGTTGGTTAATCTCAGTTGTCCACTTAATGAGAGTTAAGATTAGCAGGCGGATGGACTTCTGAGCATGCTGTGAAATATGTGATTAGCTTAACTGGGCTGGGAAGACCTCCCCCACTATATGTGACACCATTCCCTGTGCTGGATCCTTAGTATCATACCAAGAAAACTGGGCTGTGCAAGAGCCTTCAACATTCTCTACTTCTTGTCTGTGCATGCAGCATGACCAGCTGCCTCCTTTTGTTGCTTTTGATTCCACTTCCTCTTAAGATGGAATGTGCTCTGAATATTTGAGCCAAAATGAACTCTTTTTCCTGGAAGTTTCTATCTTTTTGGTAATTTATCACTGCAACAGGAAAGCAAACTAAGACATTGAACAGTTGTGATGATGTAACTTTGAATCTCTAGAGTACAAAAAAAAAAAAAGCTGGACATGTATCATGGCAGTTATAATCCTTGTATTCCTAAGGAGATAGCTGAGGCACAGACAAAAAAAAATCCATTGGAACTTGCTGGCAACCATACTTGGAATAGATAGTGGAAGATAAACAAAAAGATCCTGTCTAAAAAAAATGTATAAGGCAGGGAAGGATACAAAAGGTTATCTTCTGACCTTCATATGAGCACCTCAGCATACACAGCATATGCAGCATATCCACGTATGTCATATATACCACACAGACACAGCATATATATTATGCCTATGTGCATCATTAACACTACACACACACACACACACGTGCACACACACACAAACTAAAGTCAATATATATATAACTGAAGTCATGTTCAAGAACACTGATACATCACCAAGTTTCCTAAGAACTTTCAACATTTTTAACACTTTAATAATGTGAGCCATCTCTCAAGAATCTCTGATGTTGCTATTTAAAAAGCCAACATCATTTCTTCCCCATGACCATGAACCAGATACAGACTATACATTGTGAGCACAATGCAAGTGTCCAGTTTTTGACATGAATTTTTATCATTTTGTGTTGTAATGCTTCCATAGGCAAAAATCTGTAGGAAGAATTGGTTTCCAGTCAGATATTGTTCCATGCACTATTAAAAAATTTAGATTCCTTTTAATTTTTGAGACAAAATTTAATAGAAGATACATTTTCTGTCGGTATGCACAAAATAAAACAATGCTAACATATGTTACTTTTTAGAATACTTTATTTTCAGGGGTTTTATTAAAGTGATAATTCATTTTAATTTTTTCTATGAGTCTTTTGTACCATGTTTGTCTCCTATTTTAGAGATGATGACACAGACATTCATTGAGATAAATAAAATTCTGAAGATAACACAGCTGTAGCTGTTACCAAGGAATCCACAACATAGATTAATCTACTCCCAAAGCATGAACTTTTTTTTTTTTTTTTTTTTTTTTTTTTTAGAGAAACAGATTTCCTGACAGAAGCACAAAAGAATACAGCCTGCTTTGAGGGTCTGACTTTTCATCAGATGTATTGGGCCAGAAGGCTGAAGATGATGCTCCAATTTTATAGAGTCTTTTGTATGACTATTTAGGTAGCAAACTGTCTCTGTCATCTTCTTATTTGGGAAACTACCAACATGCACTCCTAGTATACTTAGGTAATCAAATTTATTTGTTCTCAAGTGTAGGATGGGGTTGAAAATCAGATAGTTTAGTATTATAACTAAGCTTAGTTGTTTAGAGGTTAAGATGTTTTTAGGATTCAATAGATGTTTTAAGTTGATAATTACGATATGTGATAGAGATTGATTAACATTCAGAATTTTAAATGCATGAAGATAATACAGTTGTTTTCTTCAAGGTAGCCAAATACAAATAGCCAAAAACACTAGGAAAGTAACATCTACATGATTCCTGATTGTCTCATGGTTCTTCTTGCTGTATGTAGTTTATTGTATATGTGTGTAATAATAAAATATATGTAAAAACTATTTGATAAAAAAACAAGAAAATATTTAAAATTTTAATATGGAAAAGAATTAGAGATTGGAATAGAGAAAAAGCAAAGCAAGAAGTAAAATGTCACCGTGCTATACATTAAAGAAGAATAATTCTGTATTCATACTCATAAAATGTGTGTTTATGAATTAGAGATAATGTAAATTTTATTTTTGTAGTAATAACATACAGTGACATACTCCTGAAACCCCAATACTTAAGAAGTAGAGGCATGAAGGTCAAGAATTCAATGACGACCTTGGCTACACAGTGAGAACAACATGGATTAAATGAAGCCATAGTCCAACAAAGTATATTACTGGGAACAAGTAATTTTTAATCAGTAAAATTACACTGAATGCAATCAGATGGACTTAAGAGTTAAAGGCATTTTCCATGCTGATTTATTTTGCTGTTGTTTTAGTTCAATACATTTATATAGTTCTTATCTGTACTAATTTTCCTTCATACTAAATTTAATAATATGCTTTATATATCTATCTACCATCTATCTATCATTTACCTATCATTAATCTATCTAACTGTCATCTTTATCTATCAACGAATATTTTTCATTTTTCCCTAAGACTTTTCAAGCTGTGATGGCTCAGGAATTAAAGCCCTGGCTGCTCTTCCTGAGGACCTGCAGTGGATTCCCAACAGCCACACAGTAGATCATAACCATCTGTAACTCATCCTAATAGATCAGACCCTTTTTTCTGTCTCTAGAGTCAGCAGGAATTCATTACAGTTACAGACATCTGTGTAAGCAAACCATGCATATGCAGTAAAATAAAATTAAGTAATAAAAGACTGTCCCTCAACCCTTAGAAGTAAATGACTCTGGTTTCTATAATGTGCAACTTTTAAGTTTATACATTTCTTGTTTAAGCCAGCAGTTAAGAACTTGTCATTGTAACTCATGTATATAATCCATGCACTAAGGAGGTTGAGTCTGAGGTATCTCCATCAGTTTAAATCCAGCCTGAACTACATCATGATTTTTAGGTCATCATTAGCTAGTAAGTGAGATTCTGTCTCAAAAAAGAAAACAATATTAAAGATAGCAAATCAAAAGGCAGCCTTGAAGTGTGTGGTTATCTCAGGCTTTAAGATGCAATAGTCTGTGTTTTGGTGTTTTTTTTTTTTACATTCTTCCTATCTAAAAAATGGGTCTCCCACATACTCTAACTTTACCACTGTAGGGCATAGATAAAGTACTCCATATCCAACTCCAGAAATACTTGATAATCCATTGCAGCATTACTGACAATAGACAGAAAATAAAAACAGCTTAGATACCCATAAGCTAATGAATGGATAATGAGAACGTGGTACATTTATATAGTAAAATATTATTCTACTTTTAACAATAGTGACAAATAATGAAAATTAGAGGTAAATAGGGAGAGCTAGAAACAATCATATCAAAGGAGGTCACACAAACAGAAAAATATAAATGTCTCCATGTTTTATCTCATTTCTGGATGTCAATTTTGTTTCTTCAGATATTTGTGTACTATTTGGAATAGCCAAAGAGATCATAAATTTAGTACCTTGCCATTAGGGGAAAGACCCTTCAAAGAAAGAGCACTAAAACATAGTAGTATAAAGTGTTCAAAGGGAATGGTATGATGGGAACTGTTAAATTAAAGGGAGGTATGGAAAGACAGGGTGCAGCAGGGCCTATGGAGAAGGACAAGTGATCCTTTTTTATTGTTTTCTTACTATATTTTACTTTCTGATATTTCACAATGGGTGATGAGCATTTTTTGTTCCATATTATACCTTAATTTTCCTGAGTCTATGGCTCAATTAGATTGTGACATTGATGGATAATTGGAGGTCAACAGTTATACTCCACTATTGACCTAGTATATAAATGTTCTACATAGTCCATCTTATTGTCAGCTACATAAGCACTCAATGGATGGTTCTAGAAACAATAAAAACAAATTTCTTTATTCATACAGTTTAAGAAAACCCTACGGCTATAACTTTGGCAAATTTTAATAAAACAAGTTGATGATGTAACCAAGACACTTACTCTCCTCTCTTCTGTTATCTCCTCTCTCTCTCTCTCTCTCTCTCTCTCTCTCTCTCTCTCTCTCTCTCTCTCTCTCCAACCCCCCTCTCCCCTGCCCCCTCCTTCCCAGATAGTGTCAAGTGTTGCCAAGACTAGGAATGGCTTCCCTAGTAGAAATCAAATATCCATCATTCTTGATCTCATCAGCCAGCAACTTCAGTTATCAAAAATAGTGAAGAACATTGAAAGAAACATCTTTAACTCTGAATGTTTTCCCAGGATTCCAAATGTATATTAGCAGATAATTTGCTTCTTGGAACTTCATCTGTCCATACTGGAGTTCAGCAGGAATGGAAGATAAACTTTTTGATTAAAAGGCATGGCAATCTAGAGCCAAGTGTTCTCTTTTTCATTGACTATGGTTAAGTGTTCATGGATTCATCCCCAGCCAAGGTGTCACCGGGCTATGTGTAGGAATAAAAGGCCAGTAATCTTTCAATAATGAAATGAGAGCCTACCACCATGAGGTACAGGGACCAGCCAGCATTGTGGCCTGCCTACAGCAGGAATTACTACAATGTCAGTGTACAAGTATGTGGTAGACAGATGGGAGAGAAAATGAAGCAGGATACTTTAAGCACTATGAAAAGAGGTAAAACTGGACACACAAGAGTGGGGAGAATGGCTGTTGTGAGAAGCCTGCCCCAACCCCTGAAGCCTTGGTAAAGCCACAGATCTTGTTCCACCTGATGGCCACATTTGGGTTGATAACCATGTAACAGCAGGGGTCTGTGTTGATGTCCTTGGCTCATATTATCACTAAAGACAATGTGTATATCCCTGGACTTGGAGACCTTCTGGAACCATGTTTATGGCCAAGGCACTACAGAACTAATTGCTCACTGGCTGCAGCATTTTGAAGAGCAAATCTTGCACTGTGCCTGGGCAGCACAGTAGAGTTGACCCTGGTGGTAAAGGCAGGGGTGACACAACCCAAGGTCATGAGCATGAGAGATCTAGCCCACCACTTGCATATCCTGGGGTGGTATCTCACTGTTAACCCCCTGAGGCAGTCAGGACAGCTGCCTCTGAGATCCCAAGACTGAGAGACCTACCCCTGTCCCACCAGCTACTACACTCTCAAGAGCTGGGCCTGAAACTCAGCTGGACCTGCTGACAAGATGGTGGGTGAGGCAGCCCTGAGGGTGTCAGAAGGAGAGAGCTGGCCTTTCCCTTTGCCTTTTGCAGTACTGGATAAGTTAGCCAGAGCAGTGCTCTCCCTGGAGGGGCTGGGGCAGGAAAGTTGGCAGTCTGACCTAGTCAGCTACCACCCAGGCAAAGATCCAGGCCCTTGAATTGGCCTGCTCAAAAAAACTACCTCATCTTTGAAGTATTGGAACATGTGAAAGGGCTGGGCCCACAGTTCAAATCTGCAGGAACTCTGTAACATAGGACAACAAAAGGATATCCAAGAGAAATTCAGGTCAGGATCCAGTATTAATGGCATAGAAAAAGCCAGAGCCTTTTACCACATCAATAACTCACTGCAATGAACATTTGCAAGTAAGAGTGTATAAAGTAATGGATATACTGTGGGACACGCTGTGACATAGTACAGCTTCCTTGATGAGATGTTTCCTATGTTTTATTTGTTCTTTATATTCATTTTTTTTTGGTGGGTGGGGAGGATGCAAAGGCAGATAATGAAGGGCAGGGAGATGAAAGGGATTGGGGTGCATGATGTACAATTCTCAAAGAAGGAATAAAAAGTTTTTAAAAGGTAATAAGTGAACTGTGCAATTGGGTAAAGTGATTGTTATCAAATTCAAGACTGCTTAGGCGGAACAAATGGAGAATTGGAAGCTGAAGAGACAGTCAAATTCTCCTCTATATAGTCCAAACTCACAAAGATGTTCTAAAAATTGTAACTACTTATACTGTTTGGGAGGACCCTGGGATCCCTCCACCCATAACAGAAGGGTGGATGAAACCACACCTATTTGAACACAAGCAACCTCAATTGGATGCAATGGGTTAAAAAATATTCTCATTCCTTTCAATTTTGGGCAAAGATGCTTCTCTTTTTAATAGTGGTAGTGACTAATGCAGAGATTCAAACCTGTTCGGAGTAACTGGTTATACCCAGCTATGGTTAAATCATCTGTATTAACCTTCCCCAAACCCTAGCCTCATGGAACACAGTGGGAGAGGTACAGAGAGGATGTATGAGCCAGCAAATGAGAAGATCTGTGAAATGCCAACTTCTACACATGGCATGCAGTTGCAAACAACACCTCATACAAGTTGTGGTTACCTATAAAAAACCTGCACAAAATTAAGGACCTTTAGGCACTCACCATCCACAGTTTGCTACTGGCAGCTGATATTTGCTGAAGAGAGATTGTCATTTTCTTTTGGGAACATGGCTTCTGGTAGGTCACCTAGGTTCCACTGGATGGCCCCATACCTACGTGCAAAGGGGAAGTGCTAACTTAAGTCAAGGGGTTGTTAATAAGAGAGATACAGTACATGAAGTTGGAGGGAAAAATTACAAAGTGCTAGAGGGAGGGGAGGAGCCTAATGACATATGATTGAAATAAGATTGCTTAAATGAGTGTATTAACAAACACTCATGAAATTGGGAGAATGAGTATTTTAGAGGGTCCAGTAGGAGTTGCAAAGGCAGGAGGGCAGATATTATCAAATTGTATATATACATCTGTGAAATTCTCAATTAATAAATAAAACATCTGCTGCGCTCCACAGACATTGCATAAAACAGGGAAATAATGTGGGTATTTTCCTGCCCTTCTGCCAAGTTATCCAATTGAAGATTCATGCCTTTGTTTACTCTACATAACTCATATTCAAATTAAACTGACATTCAACTCACTCCTATTCCCTTTTCAAAATCCGATGACTCATTACATAGACTGGAATGGCTTTGAAATATTCTCCAGACCTCAAAAGCACCCAACTGACCCTTTAAAGATAGGAAACTCTGTTTTAAAAAGGACAGATTCTTCAATGTGGGTCTTAGTATAAAAACCAACCATTAAACAGAGCTCTATGTATAATTCAGAAAGAGAGAAACCAGAGCATTTCTTTAGATTTATTTTTGTTATTGTCGAATTGGGAGGATTATTCCCTTCACCAATTGGTTTCATGTTTTTAAGTTTTCTTGATTGATGCTCTGGGTAAAAGCTTCAAATGAGCAAAATTTCTGCTAAAAGCTGTACTTATGCGATTCTCTCAAACCACTAGCATTCAAAAACTAGAAAGCAGTGGTTTCCAGGGTATAGAATAAAAGGATTTAGGAACACAATTAGGAACTTGTTCCAGCAATTAGATCTGAGTTTAATTACAAACTAACCTCTCGATAGACCATTTGACAGCCAGTGCAAAGTGAGGAAAAAAGATCAGGAGGCTGCTAGAGGCAGCACTGGAAGATTGCGCCCCCTTATTTGTTTTTGTTCATGTTGTCTCCATGCTCAGTGTTGCTCTCATGAGAAAATAGGTAACAGACTTTTATTATTTAAATTTTCTTCTGCTTTACCTCTGTTAAAGGATTTTATTTTTACATGCTTTGTGGACCACCCATCCAACATGCAGGCTGAAATTCTGGACTTAATCCTTATCTGATGCTTATGGTACGCATGTGTCCTTTCTCCATCTCAAGGGACATATCTTCTTAACAGAGCGATGGAAACCAAAGTTGCTCAGACTCAAAGGAGTTAAAGCATCACAGGGCTTATTGATCTCTGGATCCTACTCAAGCACTACAGATGTGCACGACAGAGTTCTGAAGATGTTACCTCTCTAAAACCCTGGTGCAGATCTGAGTGTATGGTTGTAACATGGAACTCTATAGGTTAAATAGTACAAAGGCCACTCTGGAATTGAGGATCTGTTTATAATTCCTGTGTGTGCACTGAAGTCATTTATTTTCTTCCTGTTAGCACTTCCCAAAATGGAACCCTCAAAAAGATAAATAGGAAGCAATTGTTCCTATGCTGCAAAATTTCCCTTAAGTATCAGGACTCGGATCCATTTGCTGGGCATGCTACATGGCTATAGTTCTACGCAGAGCTGTGTTGGCCCTGCACACTAAGCCAATTACATTAGAGGCCGACCTGAGCCTGAGTGGGAGGAAGCATGCGGTTAGGAAGTAGAAGAACTGGCACCATGCCCCACTCTGTTATTTCTTAGCCATTAGCAAGTCTCGAATCACTCATTTTGCTTCTCTTTACTTCTAAGTTGGAAGCACAATTTCTTTTTTAATTTTTTTATTAATTCATTCATATTACATCTCAGGTTTTTTGTTTTGTTTTTTGGTTTTCGAGACCCGGTTTCTCTGTGTAGCCCTGGCTGTCCTGGGCTCACTTTGTAGACCAGGCTGGCCTCGAACTCACAGCGATCCACCTGCCTCTGCCTCCTGAGTGCTGGGATTAAAGGCGTGCGCCACCACTCCCGGCTCCATATTACATCTCATCCCTTGTATCCTCACATTCTTCACTCCCTCCCGCTTTCCCCCTACTCCGCTCCCCTATGACTTTCACTGGGTTGGACCTCGTCCCCCAGTATATGACCATAGGGCATCAAGTCTCTTCTTGGTTGCCTGTTATCCCTCCTCTGAGTGCCACCAGACCTCCGCATCAAGGGGACGTGGTCAAATATGGGGCATCAGAGTTCATGTGAAAGTCAGTCTCTACTCTCCACTCAACTGTGGAGAATGTCCTATCCATTCGCTAGATCTGGGTTGGGATTTGATGTTTACTGAACATATTGTCCTTGGCTGGTGCCATAGTTTGAGTAGGACCCCTGGGTCCTGGTCCATCTGTCATAATGTTCTTCTCCTTTTTTTTTTTTAAATTTACTCTTGTTACATTTCAATGGTTATCCCATCCCTTGTATCCTCCCATTCTTCCCTCTCTCCCATTTTCCCCTTATTCCCCTCCCCTATGACTGTTCCTGAGGGATTGCATCTTACACCCATCAGAATGGCTAAGATAAAAAATTCAAGCGACATCACATGCTGGCGAGGATGTGGGGAGAGAGGAACACTCCTTCATTGCTGGTGGGAATGCAAACTAGTGCAGCCACTTTGGAAATCTATCTGGTGCTATCTCAGAAAAATGGGAATAGGGCTTCCTCAAGACCCAGCTATTCCACTCCTTGGTCATAATGTTCTTCTTGTAGATTTCTAGGACCCTGTGGATCCTTCTATTTCCCCATTCACCTATGCTTCTTTCACCTAGAGTCCCAGTAGGATGCCCTCCCCTATGTCCTACTTTGCTGATAATTGAAGACTTTCATGGGACATGCCCCTTGGGCTAGTGTCCAGATGTAAGTGAATATATACCATTTGAGTCTTTCTGCTTCTGAGATAATGAACTCATTATGAAGCACAATTTCTTACCACCAAATTGTGTGAGTTAAGTATTGCTTAATGCATACCACGCTACAGATATAACATGAAGTTCTGAACTATGATAGAAATCAAACAAAGCCTTTGACATCACAGAATTTATACTATAGAGTGGGACAAACTAATGAAGCAGAGAGATGAAGAAAATTAGGGATATGACATTCCAGAATATAAGCATTCCGAGTCAAAAGATACTGATATTGCACAGCATCATCCTGAGGCAAAGCAAAAAACACTTTACATGAAACAGGAGCTTAACGCGTGAAATAGCGAATAGGTGATACTGAAAAACAATCTAGTAATATATGCTTCAGTTCTTAAGAGAATTATATTATAATTTATAATATGTATTTTTCCAATAGTTACATATAGAACAGTGAACATATTACTTAGGTACACTGTTATCCACTCCTCCCAACCATGCTGAAAACCTCCTTCTTTTCTTTAACCAGTCCCTCTCTTACGTTCTTGTCTTAATTTCTCAGAATTCTCTTCCCAGCTGTATTTTCGTTTTTTATTAACCCACCAAATCTAAAGTATGCAGGCCCAATGTGTATGGCTATAGGCAAGTTACATAGTGACACAATCCTGAAGAAAACAAACACCCGCAACCATCAACTGTCAATAGTCTCCCATTACAGAAAGTAACTCATAAATCCCTCTCCCATTTCATGAAGAAATTTTGACTGTCATAATGTGTTTCTACAGGTTTTGTGTGGATAGCCATACCTTCTATGTATTTGCAAATTTATACTTCCCGTGTCATAATCAGATGACATATTTCCATCTTCTAGCTCCTTACATCCCTTTCTCTGTGATATTCCCTGAGTATATCACATAGTTAAGGGAGGGTATGAGATAATGTTTGATTTAGGGGTAAGTACTCAACAGTCACTAGTTTTCTAGTATTTTCACCATTTATGACTGTGTTAACGTTGCCCATGGCCAGAATAATTTTCGATAGGCAAGACAGATAAAATTGCTCCCCTAACGGTATGAGTATAAGATGTAGAAAACAATTTGACTACTTAGCTATAAAGCTACATATCCTTAATGAGTTCCTCTTAGGGCCTATGGCATCACAAGCTCTCAGTTATTGTCCAAGTTTACAGCACCGTGGACATTATTTTATAATTTTATGTGATTGACACAGTATTCTGAAATATTCCATTTTTTGTGAAATGAATATATAATACTTCATTAATTCAATTAAAATAATTAAAACTTAATATTTGAAGCTACTAAATGTCAATATTTAGAAGGGAAGTATTTAAATATGGTAGCTTGAGTACTATCCTTCTATGGACTGTTCTGTAGCTTTGTGTAGACGTTTTCTTGAAGTGTAGACCTCTAAGTTTCCTTGTCTAAGAAAAAGAATGAATCTCAGAGGGATTTTATTGGTGTTTAATGATATGTATAAAAGTGATGGTTATAACATCTGCGGAGCCAGAGGTGGTGATATACAACTTTAGCTTCAGCTTCATAGGAGCCTCATGGGAAGCTGAAGCAGAAAGATCTCCTAAGCCCATAAGGCTGAGGGTAGTATGGGCATCATAGTGAGATCCTTTGTCCAAAACCAAACAGAAGGGGGGGAAAGTAACCAACCAACCAAACAAACAAATAAAGGAAAAAAAACACCACCATCACAACCACAACCAGCAACAAATAATCCAAAAAACAAAAAACAAAAAACAAACAAACAAAAAAAAACAAAGAAAGAACAGATTCTGTAATAACATTTGCTACATTACTTGAGAGAGTACATGATCATTTTAAAATAATAAATGTACAGTCACAATAAAATCAAACAGTAGTATCTGTATGTCATCTGTAATCAATCAGTCTATCTAATCTATCTATCATCAACCGATCTATCAATCTCTATATAGATGTAGATATGATATACATATAGATATGTCATCATCTTTGTTGTCGTCATCGTCATCATCGTCGTCGTCATCATCATCATCATCATCATCATCATCATCATCACCTGCTTATATATCAACTTTATGTCTGGACAATGCTCCTTGCCGAATAACAAGAATGCCTGTATTCTTAAGAGTCTATTGCATTTGCAAAAGCAATTCTTTTCAAATTTTGATAAATCCCTTTGATAATCAAATTGAAAGCCAAGTGTTGTATTATGCCTTTACCTCTTTGTGCCCTTTAGGGACACACATTACATCCTACATGCATTTTCAGAGACCACACACCACCTAAAGCCTGCCTTGGATCCTAGTGAAATAATTTTCCTTCAAGTAGACTATGTGGTTTGCCTGTCTTTCAGGATTTTGCCATCTGTTGAGCAGCTGAGCCCATTTTCTAGTTCATAGGCTCTATTTAGCCTAGAACATAGAAGAATTGCTAGACATGTTAGAAAGTTTCTCTTTTGTATGACTCAGCCCAGTTGTCCTAGGATTCTGAGTTCTTTATCTGTTCTCTGGAGTCACATATACAGTTTGAACTAAGTCAAAGGCATCAGCTAAAATGAGGGGGAAACAGAAAGCAGTATTCTTCTTTCTTTATTGAAATGAGATTATAGAATGCTTTCTAACCCTTTTATCAGATTCCTATTTATTTGTTTTACTCTATTACACAGCATGTACCAATTATATTTCGTTTAATTAAGTTTATATATTATTTACTGGCAACAAAATAAATGGTTCAATACTTGACTACCTTAGATGGTATACAGATAAATTAAATTATTTCTTATTATTATCAATATCTTTCTTACATTTAATTAACATATGTATAGTTCATAATCAATGAAGGTAAATATTTATGGTACCAGGTCAATCATTCATTCTTCAACTATACTGCCAATGTATATCCATTAGTTTACCTTGTGGCATTTGTTATTCTTCAATCACATATGAGAACGATGAACCAGAAGCAAGGTAAACAAACACCCTGTATAGAAAACACATCTTCTGAATGGTACAACTTTCAGCTGGCTGACAATAGTTCTTTGCTTCTGACCACTATTTGAACTATTGGCCTGAACTTATTTTTACTCTCTCTTCTCTCTCTCTCTCTCTCTCTCTCTCTCTCTCTCTCTCTCTCTCTCTCTCTCCTTGCCTTTCTTTGTGTGTGGTATATGCCTGTGTGTTTCTGCGCCTGTAAGTAGGGAGGATGTACTTGCCTATCCAGACACATCTGGAAAAAAGTTTCATTTGATATATGTTTATCTATTCAATTCTACATAGTATTTGAAGACATGATTTCTCCATCAACTTTACATTCACCCTTACCATTAGGTTGTCTGACAAGCTAGGCTAAAGTGCCTTTAGCAACCACTTGTCTTTGCTCCTACCTCTAGTCCTTTGATAACAGCTGCATGCAGTCATGCCTCAATTTTTCATGGGTATTGACATACAAAATCATGTCTTTTAAAAAGCAAGCCCTCTACTAATAGAGGCATCTCCTTTCCTAGGGTAAGTACTTCTTTGCAGACTCTTGGAGAACTATTTCTTTAGGATTTTTTGGTTTACTTTGGTTTTTATATATTGTGTATTTGTTTGTACTAATTTTTTCTTGTTGTCTGAATTTTCATCCCAGTTGTCCAAATCTATTCCTATTACACCCCAGATAGAAAGATGACATTTGTTAAATGATTGTGATGAGAGAGAATTGGGAGTTTTGGTAGGAATGGCTTGAAAAGGAGCACTTAATATTGCCTTGTTCAGATGTTTTTGTTGTTTGTTTTCCTTTTTGATTGAATTGTAATATGTTGAATTTTCTGTTCCTCCAATTCTTCCCTAGATGTGAAAAATGCTTACTTTGACATTTGAAGTGATATTATCTGAGATTATAGGGGTTTCTGTTTATACAATAGGGAACACAGGATAAGTGAGTACTAGTTTGCTGTTATTTTTTCTTATAAAAGATTCTGATATGAGTCAACTTGAGGAGAAGAGGTTTTATTTAATCTTATAGATTACAGCTCATCAGCAAGGGAATTTAAAGCAGGAGTTTAAAGCAAAAACTACAGCGGAACTTAGCTTACAGACTTACTCTCATAATCTTATTCATCTACATTTTCGGTAAGCCTAGGTGTGGCTGCCTAGTAGTAATTCCACTCACAGTAGGGTGTGCTCTTCAAAATCATGTAGCAATCAAGAAACTGTCCCTATCAGCCTTGCACAAAGGTCAGTCTTCTAGAAACAATACACGGCTTGAGGTTCTGTCTTGGATCAGCCACCATAAGGTGTAACACTGGCTCTTGTCCCACCTACATGTTTTTCCTACATATGATTCTATTGAGTGCTTCTTTTCTTCATTCTAGCCATCAAGTGTTTGACCAAAAATGGGTTTCTAGATTCTAATAAGAACACCTTGTTCAGATGTATGCTTAAATCTAGGCTCTTAGCAATGACTAAAACACAATTTGTGTCTAGTGAGTAACAGAAACACACATAGTAAAATTCTGTACAATATGCACTCTTGATGGCTGTGTATAAAACAAGTGACCAGAGCATTTGTTATATTTCTTGATCTTCATTTAAAGAAAACAAGTATTATGCAGTAGTTCAGATTTTTTTTCATTCCATATTTGCCTCAAGTTCCCTCTGGGGGGATTTTTTTTTTAAATGTACACAATGACTTAAAAGACAATTCTTATATTGGTTGACCAGTTACCTGACTCACATTTTACTTTTCATTATGTATGCAAATATATTCAAGAAACTAATATATATTTAGATGTGCTCTTTGTAAAATCCCTGGGATAAATTTCAGGGATTTTCTTTCACCTATGTAAAGTCTAAAGGTAAACCCCTATCCTAAGTCTTCCTTTCTTCAAAAGATTTTATCCCTTTTTCACATGGTGAATAGGCTAGGATGAGTAACATTGAAGAATATATACTGCTTTATTCAGAAAAGCTTACATTGTCCATTCTCTTAGCAGTGTTTTGTAATGATCATAAATTTGTTTCTAGGTAGAAATAAACATCACATCTAAATCCATATGATCCCTTAAGGTTCAAGTGTAAGTAAGCAATTTTCCTTTGACATTTCTATTCACACTATTTTCATAATAGGTCAAGAATCCTTTGCAGAAAGGAATTTGGTCATTTGCTATTTTATGTTCCTTTATCTCAAGCTATATTGAGCAATAGGACTCAGTGAGAGGGCTGAAATGATGTCGACTATTTTCACCTATCTCAGCCCTTAAACCTACCTTCCTTTGCTGTTATCCAAATCATAATTGTCTCAGACTGCATGAGATAATTATTTTATCAGGCAGGAAAGATTAAAAAAATACTAGTATGACAAGTCATAGAAGCTTAGTGAACCATTTCAAATTCCTCCACTCCTCTTATTTGATTCAACAAGTGGAATGGAGTGCTTAAAAAAGATTTGAGAGCACCATTGCTGACAGCTAAATGTTAATTCTGCTATTTATAAGTCATATGGCTTTTTGGTTATTTAACCCATATATATTACATTCAGTCATTTAATTGAGAATGGCAATCTTACTTCTTCAGTAGTTAAGAGAATTATACAAAGGAAGACACATAAATTGCTTATGATAAATTATTACTGATAATAATGAATCATGGCAATTAACATATTAGATATTCTTGCATTATCTATGTAGAAATGTTTATCCTGTACTATATGGCTAAAATCCTCTTATAAGTGAGTATATACCATGTTTGTTTTTCTGTGTCTGCATTACCCCTCTCAGGATAATCCTTTCTAGTTGCATCAATTTGCCTACACATTTCATGATTTCTTTATTTTTAATAGCTGAATAGTATTCCATTGTGTAAAAGTACCACAATTTCTTTATTTATTCTTTGGGTGAGGGACTCCTAGGTCGTTTCCAGATCCTGTATATTATGAATAAATCTTCTATGAACATAAATGAGCAATTATTTTATGGTGGAGCATCTTTTGTTTATATAACTAGGAGTGATATAGCTGGGTCTTGAGGTAGAGATATTCCCAATTTTAATGGGCATGAGTTGATAAAGTTCTAAGGGTTAATAATAATGACAAATATAATCAAAAGTACAAATACTGTCATGGCATTGAGCTTAATGAATGCCCAAAGATATGCTAACAGTTGCAGACGTCATCTATTTAACATGCAACAGCAAAATGAGGCACTTCTATCATTGTCTAAATCTGTCAGATCTTGACATCCTGCCTCAGACAGTACCATAACCTTTACTATATGAAACAACCACACAGTAGTTTAGCCAAAAGCTATCTTCTGAATTCTTCTTGATTCTGAAGCCCATATAAACTGCTTCAGGTTTTCTTAAGTATCTCCCAAAGAGGAAAGACATTTCTTGATGTGAAAGAAATGTCTCAAATGATAGTGTAAGCATGTAAAACTGGTCACTGCTTAAAAACGGAATGTAAACAGCATTTGAAAAGGAAACATTTATAAGTAACATTTAGAATTCCTTTGGCGATACTCCCAGAGGACATGTTAAAGAGATGACAGCTTGCAGGCAACTTAAGGAGGGGTTAGATGAAATGCACTAGGCTCTATGTGGGCTGGATGCACACTGAAAATTAAATACACATTGGAAATGTTAATGCATGCATACACATGTTCTTCTTTGTAGTGTGCTCCTCATTTATCTAGTTTTTCCCCATGTTAGCCCAACCATGTACACAGGTCTCAGAGGCATCTCCTGAGATCCACATTCTCCCCCTGGCATTTTTGTTTGCTCTCTATCTCTTTCTACCTATATCATGACTCCTGAGTGACATTTTATAGGTTGTGATGTCCGGAAACCAGAGTTGTGAATGTGCACTGTGAAGGAAGCATGAAAAAAAAAACATTCTTGAGATTTTGAGACTATGCATTATTTGAAAATAACAGTGATGCTAAAACCAGTGACATAATATTACTCCCTATCTGAAAGATATCTGAAGATGTCCTATGGCCCACTTTATAATGTATAACCACTTCTTAAAGATGTCTGGTCTAGAGTATCTATGCCTGCTTTGCCTTTATGGCTTTCCACATCCTTTCTTGTTAACTTGATCTGCTCTTTTGTTCATACACAATCCAAAAGAGATTTTATTTGCATTCCCTTTTTTCTGTAATTCTGCAACCAAAGCCAGTGACTGCGATATCAGATTACTTTATACATCTTACTCATATTTCCTTATTTATTAAATACATAGAGCTGAAAAAATCAGCTCAATATTTTTTATAATTTGAAAAAAATTAACATTTTGGTAAAATTTTATGTACATTTTTATTTACATTGAACTCTGATGTCCCCTATTTGACCACTTCCCCTTGGTGGGGAGGCCTGTTGGCACACAGAGGAAGGGGAAGCAGGCTATCTGAATGAGACCTGATAGGCTGTGATCATATTTTGAGGAAGGAGGTCCCCTTCTGTTATAGGTCTATTTGAGGGGAATAAGGTAAAATAGGCAGGGAGAGGTAACAGGAACATACAAGTGAGGGCATAACAAATGGGATGTAATCTGAATAAATTATTTTTAAAATAAAAATTTAAAAATTGAATATCCTGAATCTCAGGTACATATACCTCCTTACAGTCAAACATGAGAATGTGTCTGAATCCCTAGGGCTAAGGGTACCAGGATACTAAATGTACATAAAGTGGTACAGTACCTAATTTATATGGAGTAACATGGGGTCCTATTATAAGAATGAGAAAACAGTACTTATTTATCCTATGGATGAGGGGATGACTTCTAGGTATGATTAGAAATCATTTCCTGGAGGCTAGGATCTCCACAGCATAAGGTGGGGTATTTCCAGGATTTCCCTGTGTTTGAACAAGTTGCTTATCAGGAAAAGGCTGAGCTTGTAATCTTACTTGGGAGTTTATGACACGCCTTTCAAAATCTAGGTTTAATATATCAGGTGGAGTGGGAACCGGCTGAGAAAAGGGAATGCACATTCATTGACCTAGCACAAAACAGCTTTCTGGTGAAGTCAGACTTCAACCTTATCCAGCAAAGTCCAACAAATAAAGTCTTATTTTATTCTGAGATTCATTTCAAGTGAGAAACATGGCTACACTCATGGAGAGTGATTCCCTGTGTTTGCAAACACCTTAACAGGGGTTTGCCGCCCAAGTAATGATGTGCAGAGGAGTAGAAAAGAAAAAATGTTTTGAGTAAAGAATATGGGAAGAACAGATAGGAAGGCAAGCAGAGGTCAAATTAAAAAACATTTACAGTAAGGCATTCTTTGTATTCACTGAAGATAGAGTACAGTACAAAAGGTAAGATTTAAGATGGAGACATCGACACACCAGTGTTCTAAGGATAAAAGGTCCAAGAGGAAGCCTGAGATAGACTGCATTTTCCTCAATGGGACATACACAAACTAGAATTTCCATACCCTGCATGTCAATCATGGCATGCCACAAACTCCTCTGAGACTCAGTATCAGTGCATTATCCATAGAAAAGGAGAAGAAGCAAGAAAATACCTATCTTATGAAGGACAAATGTTAAAAAAGTAAAACAAATTCTTATGAAATGATAGCAACCCGAGCCTTCTAAATTTTGCATAGGACTTAAAAACAGAGGGGTGGGATGGAGAGATGGCTCAGCTGTTAAGGGCTGGATTTACAACCAAGTATATTAAAAACAGAGAGGTATTGGTTGTTTGTTTCAGTCTTGGTTTGCTTTTATTCTTGCGTTATTGATCACCTTCATGATTAGGAAGTAAAGAGATGATTGAACTATGTAAACTATAGCATTAGATAGATAGATAGATAGATAGATAGATAGATAGATAAATAGATAGATAGATAGATAGATAGATAGATAGATAGATAGATAAAAAAGACATACAAAAATAGCCATTATCAGAACATGAGTGAATCTTGAAAATTAACAATTTTCTTTTCTACCTTCACTGCCACTGATCTTTTCTGGGGGACTATTGTTCTAATTGGAACACACACACACACACACATACACACACACACACACACACACACACACACACACACACACACACACACACACACAAACACACCTTTCTTTGCTCATTGTTCCCACATTCAATCAAGGCAGCAGACTTAAGAAAGCACAATTGATTTTTTTTTTGATTGATAAGACTGGATCTAACCTATTGGTCAGATTTAAAGTACTGGCTTTTCATGGAGAAACTGAGGCACTCATCTTAACTACACATTTAGTTTCCTTTCTTGATTCATTTCTGTCTGAGAAACATGGATATTCTTCAGGTTCTCATTTTTTCATTAAATCATTATTTTTGCCTCTGCTAGTTCTGTATCTCATGCACATTTCTACTATTAATATCGTTTATATATGCATATGTTCCATACACCAACTTGGTTGCACATTAGAGCCACCGGGAAAGTTAGCACACAACTAAACAAAACAATAGCCTGGGTCTTACACTCACAGCTTCTGATTTAATTGGGATGGAATATAGTCTCTACATGAGATCTTTAAAAAGTATGTCCCAGTGACTCTAATGTGCAGTCATGTTAGAGACCTACTCCTTGAGGCTAAGAATGTTCTATTTTTAATCCTTGCATCCCAGGAGTTCTACACTTATTCTGAAACATAATTAGAATAAAAACCAACTTGTTAAAAAAAAACTAACCACTAAATGAAAGCCCACAATGCAGTATACTTTTTAATTTCTAAATGAGAGAAGTCAATTAATAATGATAATTTCCTGGACATGAGAGAGAGAGAGAGAGAGAGAGAGAGAGAGAGAGAGAGAGAGAGGATAAATTTTCACCAATCTTTGTAAAATGCCAAGTGCCTGGGATAGACATTCAATACTTTATAAAATTCTTAAATCTGACTCAAATAAGAACAGGTAAAATGTGTAGTTAGGGAAAGCCATAATCAAGACTGGAGAAATATGAAGTCAAGTACAATGTCAGCAGATGAGTATGAAGAGTGGGAATGTGGTGACTGGACTTTAGAAACATCATCAAGAAGCCAATAAAGATTTCTGTATTATTAGTTTATAGAAGATGGCAGCAAATTGACAGAAGAAATTAAGAAGGTGCATTCAAACATACAGCCCACTTTTCTAACTCCCATCAATTTGCTCAGGTTTGTAAACACTGATTAATTTTGCTGCTATCACTTATCAAAAGCAATAACCATATAATAGTTGAAGAAGCTTTGCATCCTGTTAAGGTAAAGAACTTAAAATATGGGAATAGCACTAAATAATGATTTTTAAAAAGTCAGATATGTCTAAGTCACACAATGATGCGAAGAAGAATACTTTCCTTTTGGAGTAATGTAAGAAATGTGTTAGCTGATGAGAAGTTCTTCCAATAGTCCCGAATGCTAGTTTTTCTAATACAGATATAAGACCACCTAGAATGTAGGTACATGTACGTAATCATCATATATAGATATTGAAAATCATTCACCAGCTAGGTAATCTCAAGTCTAACTTGTGAAAGTGAGAGTGTATTCAGTTTTGCTTAAAGCCTGCCTTCCATTTTATGAGTAAATAAATATGTATTTATATATCTGTGTTTGTAGAAATTTTTACTATTATAAGCACATATAATGACAGGAAATTATGAAATTAGTGGACATTAGAGATTTTTCTCTAAGCCCCTAATTATTCTCAAATTTATATAAGATCTGTATTTGTCTTTTCAACTATTGCTAGAAGAGGGCATTAAGTTTCTGCTGATTAGATAAGAGTAATTTGCAATTAGCCCAGAGATTGTTAGCATTAAAAATGGGCTCATCTAAATTTCTTGAGTGTTCTTGAAACTGCTGTTCTTTTTGGTAGTCTAAATTATCACATATCAGTATTGATATAGCTAATTAATTTGATTAAGAAACTTTAATATTCCAACTTTTTTAATATCAAAACTTTTATATGTAATTGTTCACAATTTCTTCATGACAGACCAAAGATATAATTAGTCTAAGAGTTTCCTGTATGAACTCAACATGTCCCCAATATAGAATCATAAAGATAAAGTATTTATTTTTATTTAAGTCAACTTGATATTCTATTGTTGTTGATGTTGCTTTTGTGCATGTGTGTTTGGGTTTATATACACAAATGTGTGAATATATGTATGAGCCTCATAGCTCAAGAGAGAGTGGGCTTCCTTAATAATTATCAACTTTGTATTTGAGACAAGGTCTCTCACTGGGACCTAAGTTTCACTGAATAGGCTAGACTCACTGACCAGAGTTTCACACATCCACTTGTCTAGATTATTCCACTACAAGATGACTAGTGTGCACTCTTATGCTTTGCCCTGATGCTCATGTTCTGTAGCAAAAATGATGGTCCTCATGCTTGTGAGGCATTTTATTGATCAAGCTATCTCCCCAGCCCATTTGTAACGCCATCCAAAAATCATCTTTAGAGTTGCCAGATATTTCTCTTCCATGAAACTCATAGAACTCTGACTTTTTTTGTTATAACAGAAACACTCATGGTATGGGTTATTAAGGCCAATTTATGACAGTGAAAGAATAATTGTAATCAACAGTGGAGTCAGACCTCTAAGGAATCCCCTTTGGGCCATTGATGATTTGTTTGATCCTAAGCAAGCTGAAGAAATTAGTCCCAAAGCAATTACCTCATCACATAATGGAAATAATTAAAGTTTTAAAGCAAGTAGCATCTTATAAAAATCACCCGATATGAAGCAGGATGCAGATGATAAACTCAATGTCTAAAGGACATTAGACCTTGTCACATAATTACTCACGATTTTTTATATTTATATTCTTTTCTTGTAGAAACCATAGTTTAAATGAAGGAGCTAGTTTCTTGTAGCACAAACAGTCTTTTATTCAATATAGATCCAGAAACTATTCTCCTAGACTTTCTTGGATATTAGCAAGTCTAGGGGATATTTTTATCAACAACAACAAGAACAGCAACAAAACCAACAATATATTTTATGTAGAGAAAGTGGAACATATCTATGCAGCTGTGTATAGGATCTTAGTTATATAAACATATATTCAGTTACATAACTATAGACTACAGTTATACATGGAATAAATGTACAAACCTAGGTATATAAAGAACATGTATGGTCTGTAAGCTAGTATAAAAATGAAATAAACATAGAAATGCTTTAAATGTGGTGAAGTGTTATTTATATATTTTTGTGACTAATTTAGAAGTATATTATTTGTTTATATACATCAATGAATATATATATATATATATATATATATATAAATATGGAGAAGTATTTCTTTAAACATAAAATGTCTTTTATATGCGCAACATGGTCACTATTAATAGATATATATTATAAGATAATATACTAATGATATGCTAATTTACATGCAGGTGTTTCAACTAATATAAAGACATATGGCTTACTTATATTTTGTACATATATGTACTAACATATATTATATGTATAATGTACTAACATATATTAATTATTATATGAACATATAAATATAGTAAGTTGCAAGTTGAATCTGGCAAAGTGCTCCAAAATTCAAATTTTCTTAGTACCATCATGAATGCACTGGTAGAAAATTCCATGTGTCTGTGTCTGTGTCAATCTATGTGTGTGTATGTGTGTGTGTATGTGTATGCATGTGTGTATGTGTGTGTGCGTGTGTGCGTGTGTGTATGTGTGTATACAAGGACACTTCAGGGTTACAGATAACTGTTTTCTCTGAACAGGGGTTTAGTTTCTAACACTCATATGGAAGCTAACAACTGTATATTACTCTAGTTACAGAAGAAAGATCTGACAATCTTCTCTTGGCTCTACAGTCATGCATCCAATCTCTGCATGCTCATGGTGCTGACATAGATGCAGGCAGAAGATGAATACATAAAGAATAAAACTAGATAAACTTTTTTCAGGAAAGAAAAGAACAAAGAAAGAGAGAAAGAAAGAAAGTAAGTAAGTCATGTGTGGTGGTACATGCCTTTAATCTCAGCATTCAGGAGGCAGAAGCAGGTGGATCTATATAAGTTCGAGGCAAGAATGTTCTAAAAAGTGTCCATGATGGCTACACAGAGAACTCTGCCTCAACCCCCTCCAAAACTAAATAAATTTTTATAAAAGAAAGTGAACAGAAGAGAGAAAATTTCATACTTGGTATGAAGCTGTGTGTTACAGACACAACACAAGCATATAATAATGAATTACATATTTTATATAATATGCACATAAGACATACTTAAATTTCTTATTTTAACTGAATTTCTACCCCAAGATATCCCATTATCTTTATTGTAAATATTCTTAAATCTAAACAAAACAACAACACAAACAAACAGAAGAATCTTTTACTTTCAAACTCTCTGGTCCCAAGAATATCATAGGACTCTGTAATGTGTTGTTTGGGCCAGTCTATGACCATGTATATATTTGTGTTAGTGTGTCTGTGTTATGTGTGTGTGCAGGCACACTCATATCAATGTAATTGATTTAAAAACATTTACTGTCTATCTGTTTTTTTTCAGTGACATAAATATAAATTTATCTAGATCACATAATCCCATTGTCCTGTGAACTTGTATGTATGCATGTGAGGGCAATGCCAATTTGGCACAACATAGAGTCACCAGAGAGGAGAAAACCTCAATTAAGAAATATCATTAAATCTTAGATGTAGAAGATACAATTGAAGAAATTGATACATCAGTCAAAGAAAATGTTAAATATAAAAAGTTCGTGATATGAGACATCTAAGAAATCTGGGACACTATTAAAAGACCACACCTAAGAATAATAGGAGTAGAAGAGGGAGAAAACTCTCAACTCCAAAGCCCGGAAAATATTTTCAACCAAATCACAGGAGAAAATTTTTGCAACTTAAAGAAAGAGATGCCTGTAAATACACTAGAAGTTTACAGAACACCCAAATAGACTGGACAAGAAAAGAAAATCCTCCCACCACATAATAATCAAAGCATTAAATGTAAAGATTTTTCATATTACAGGACATAGAAAAATATTAAAAGCTGCAAGCATAAAAAGCCAATTCACATCCAAAGGCAGATCTATCAGAATTACACTTGTCTTCTCACCAGAAACTCTAAAAGCCATAATGATCTGGGCAAATATTTTATAGAAACTAAAAACCATAGATGCTAATCTTCACTACTATACTTTTAATCACAGTAGAGGGAGAAAACAAGATATCTATGACAAAAGCATATTTAAACAGCACCTAGCCACAAATCCAGTTCTACAGAAGATACTAGAAGGAAAATTCCAGCCCAAAGAAGCCAGGAACACAAAGGTAATAAATAATCCTACATCAGCTAATCCAAAAGAAGGGAAGTACACATAAACAACTCACATACATTCTACACCCACCATCAATAAAACAGGACATCAATAAAACTGACAACCACTGGTCATTAATACCAGGCAACATCAGTGGCCTCAAGTCCCCAACAAAGCAACAAAGCCTAACAGAATGGATGTGAAAACAGGACCCATCATTTTGTTATACACAAAAACACATCTCAACAATAACGACAGATATTACCTCAGAAGAAAGGGCTGGAAAAAGGTATTTCAAACAAACAGGCTTAAGAATCAGGCTGGAGTGGCCATGCTAGTATCTAATACAATATACTTTCAGCCAAAATTAGTCAAAAGAGATGAAGAAGGACACTTCATACTCATCAAAGGAAAAATACATCAAGACCATGTCTCAGTTCTGGATATCTATGCTTCAAATGCAAGGGAACCCATATACATAAAAGAAATATTACTAAACATTAAGTCACACATCAAACCCCACACATGAATAGTTGAAGACTTCAATACTCCACTTTTACCAATGGACAGATCATTGAGATACACAGTAAACTTAGACATAATGATACTTAACTAATAGACATCATAAATCCAATGGATCTAAGAGATACCTACAGGACATTTCACTCAAATGCAAAGGGATATACATTTTTTTCTTAGCACCTCAAAGACTTTTTTCAAATATTGACCTTAAACTCATTTACAAAGCAAGCCTCAAAAGATTCAAGAAGATTTAAGTAACCCTTTGTATCTTATCAGTCCACCATGGATTAAATCTGGAACACAACAACAGAAACAGTAGAGAGCCTACAAATTCATGAAACTGAAAAACGCCCTATTCAATGACCAGTGGGTCAGTGATGAAATAAAGAAATTACAGACTTCCTAGAATTCAATGATAATGAAGGCAAAACATACACAAACTTATGGGACACAATGAAAACAGGGCCAAGAAGAAAGCTCAAAGCACTAAGTGCCTTCATTAAAGAAATCAGAGAGATGCCATGCTAGTTATTTGAAAGCTCTAGAATAAAAAGAAGCAAAAATGTTAAAGAGGAGTCAATGACAGGAAATAATCAACTCAGGGCAGAAATCAACAAATTAGAAACAAAGAAAACAATACAAAGAGTCAATGAAACCAAGAGCTGGGGACCTATGTAGACAGGGGTTCCAATCAAAGACCATGCATGGACTGGACCCGGGCCCCTGCACAGATGTAGCCTGTGGGCAACTTAGTCATCATGTAGGTATCCTAGTGAGGGAAATAGGGTCTGGCTCTGACATGGACTCCTTTGTTTTTGTTTTTGTTTTTCCACTTTTCCCTGGGGTGCTGCCTTGCTGGGCCACAGGGGAAGGGCTGTGGCCTTGATATGCTGGAATGGGCGAGGACTTCCCCTTCTCTGGGAAAGGAGGGAAATGGAGAAAGAGGGAGAGAGGGCTTGGCAGGGGAGAGAAAAGGGAGCTGGCTATGACTAGGATATAAAGTGAATAACTAAGAAAATAAATGTAAAGTTAAAAAAAAATGGGGAGAGCCCCTTCCTGGCTGCTGCACTCAGGAGAACAGGCCCTGTAACTTGCCTGGACAGCACTAGAGCTCACCTTGGTGGCCAGGACTTGAGAGGGCCACCCTTGAGAGCAGGAGAGCAGGAGAACTTGTTGGACTGACCAACTCAGCTAACACCCAGACCTAGATCTATATCTTTGATATGGCCTACCCCAGCGTCTACTCCATCTATGAACTGCTGGCCGATGTGAAGTTTTCCCTCCAAAATCAAAGCTTAAGGATCTCCATGACACAGGGCAACTACAAGATATGTGAGAAGAGTCCCAGTGATGATATAATAAACCCCTGAAAGCAATCAACTCACTGCAGTCAACATATGCGACTAAAGCTTTTTGGGCAAAAGGGAATACTGTGTGACTGGTGCTTCCACAGAAAGAGGTTTGTTTGCTTGCTTCTTGTTTGTTTGTTTCTTTTCTTTGGGGGGGAGGTTGCAAGGGCAGAGAGTAGATATGGAAGGGCAGAGGCATGAGTGAGATTGTGGAGCATGATGTGAAATTCACAAACAAACAATAAAAAGTGTTTTAAATGAGAAAGAAAATGTCTTTTTAATAGGCTATAGACAAGTCTGTAGGATATTTTTATAATTGGTGATTGCTGTGGGCAGTGTCTCATGGATGGTCTCACTCTTGGGCTGATGGCTCTGATGTTATAAGAAAGCTGGCTGTTCAGTTCATGGGAAGCAAGCCAGTAAGAAGCACTCCCCCCTGGCCTCAGTATAAGGTTTTGACCCCAGACTCCTATCTTTTGACTTCCTGCATTGGTTTCCTTGAATGAAGAATAATAATTAGGAAGCACACACCAAAAAAACCCCTGTAATCTTCCCAGTTGTTTTTGTCATGGTATTTCATCACAGCAATAGTAACTCTTACTAAGACACCCATTTTTACCTCAACTTCATAAGCCAATACTAATCCTCATCACTTCTGATGATGGAGACAGCTGGCAACTACTCATAAACATCTCGTCCAATTTCCTGGAAGCTTGAAATCCACTTGTTAAATAGAACCATTCTTAAAAACTAAATTAGATAAACTTACAATGAAGCAGATTTATACTTGTGACAAAGTTAGTAAATCTTTAAAGCCCATCACTTACTGTTATTTTTACATTTTGCCATCATCTCTGCTCTTAACATTGTTTAAGCCCATTTTTTTTTCTCTCTGTGTGTGGTTACTAGTTCACCACATACTAGGATGTGCCCCAGACTTCTGTGTTCTCAGTGTCTGGTTGGCAGCTTGTGAAGAACAATTTCAAAGTTTGCCACAGACAATGGCCAGAGCTAGAGCCAGGGTTTGTCTCTCTTTTTAACCAACTACTAAGATGCTAAACATTTGCCATTAAGTCCCATAAAGGGTCTCTTCCCCAGAGTACTTCAGTCTTCTTGAGATATAGTCAGTAAATTAGGTATCTGTGAAAAGTAAAGATGATTGTTCGTTATAATATATGTATGTGAGAAAAAATAGCCTATATAAACCTAGTTAAATTCCACCGAATAAAGAGAGTGCAGACTGTGGAAAGGAGGAAGATTTCCCTGGAAACTGTCACAGAATACAGATACACACATGCCTTTTGAATAATGAATTTAATTTCCAAGTTTCACGTAAAACTCTGTCTTGCCTTCCCTCTCCTGGGCTCTCCCTTAACCTTGTCCCATTTCCACTCCCTAGCCCTTTTACCTGAGCTTCTAAAAAATGCTGCAGTTCTAACCTGTTCCTCCCTCTCCATTGTTCTACTAATCTGTCTCCGCCCACATAATTAAGGCAATCACTTCCTTATGCCTTTTATAAAGCAGCCTTAATCAAGCCTTCTGTAGCTGACACAGCGACCTTCAGCCTACATAATCTGCTAAAGTGCTTCAAGGCCCTTCCTACTTTCTCCCTTCTCTACCCTCCTCTCCCTTCCCTCCTGTGGTCTTCTGCTTAGAATCTTCTCTCACGGAGTAGTACTCCATACCCACTGAGTTGCTTATCAGCTTTCTTCAGAATATTAAACTTCTTTCTACCTGTATTTCTCTCTAATTATTTTCTAGTCCTTTTCTAGGCTCCCAGGGATTACTTTGATTTTTAAAAAATCACCTGAAGAAACATTGCAGGAGTTTTGGGTGTTAACACATTGAAACCACCTGAACTCTTCAATTTTTTCAAAAAGAAAAGGAAGGAGGGGATGGAGAAGTCATAAAGTGAATGTGTACAGTTTAGCAGTTCATCAGTTCATGAAGAACACACTGAGAAACACTGTAAAAGGACAGTCAGGTCAGCTTCACATGTCTGGGATTGTTAAAAAGGCTTCACAGAATGATGCCTGTGTAGACAGAAAGTTATATTAGAGATTTTTATAAAGTTTCTTCTACTCTATTTTGGATATTAAACCTTTGTAAGGTGAAGGGTTGGTGAAGATCTTTTCCCAATCTGTAGGCTGTCGCTTTGTTCTTTTGACAGTGTCTCCTGCCTTACAGAAGCTTCTCAGCCTCATGAGGTCCCATTTATTAATTGTTGACATTAAGGCCTGGGCTGTTGGTGTACTATTCAGGAAGTTGTTTCCTGTGCTTATGTGTCCCAGGATCTTCCCCACTTTTTCCTCTAACTGAGTTAATGTCTCTGGTTTTAAGTTGAGGTCTTTAATTCACTTGGACTTGAGTTTTGTGCATGGTGACAAATAAGGGTCTAATTGCATTTTTCTACATGTAGACATCCAGTTAGACCAGCACCATTTGTTGAAGATGCTATCATTTTTCCATTGAATAGATTTGGCTTCTTTGTCAAAAATCAAGTGAGCAAATGTGTGTGGATTCATCTCTGGGTCTTCAATTCGATTCCATTGATCCACCAGCCTATCACTTTGCCAGTACCATGCTGTTTTAATTACTGTTGCTCTGTAGTACAGCTTGAGATCAGGTATGGAGATTCCTCCGGAGGATCTTTTATTGTATAGGATTGTTTTTGCTATTCTGGGTTTTTTATTTCTCCATATGAATTTGAGAATTAATCTTTCAATATCTTCTCTGGTGCCCCTTTTCTGACCATGTCCCCTGGATGGGGAGGCCTGGTGGCACTCAGAGGAAGGATAGCAAATTACCAAGAAGAGACTCGATAATCTTAGAGCATACATAGGGGGTGGAAGTCTCCCTCAATCACAGACATAGGGGAGGGGAGAAGGGGGGAAGTGGGAGGGAGGGAAGAATGGGAGGAAACAGGGGAAGGGCTAATAGTCAAGATGTAATATGAATAAATTAATAAAAAATGGTAAAAAAAAAGTTTCTTCTACTCTAAAGTCATCTATATATCTCTTAGTTGTAGCTAAAACATCAGCCAGGAGACTAATATTTGTTACTTGTATTCATCTCTCATACCTCACCAACCCCCTGCCTTGTACAATTTACGGCATAATTTCATATCTCTGCTTGAAAACAAAATAGGGCTTCTTCATTACCAGATCCCCACTGGATTTTGCTCATCTTCTTTGAACCAAGCCTGCATTCCATTCTTTCTTGAAATGGAACCAGAGGGTAAGTTGACCCCATTGGTGCAGTGAGGTGTTTCTCAACAGTAAAGAAAATAAGATAAAGTAAAGATAAAGATAAAAATCAGTCTTTAATCAAGCATTTCATAGGCAGAGGATGAAACAAGGGAGGAAAGGTGGGGACTTGAATGTAAAGAGATAACATCATTTCTTACAGTGCCGTTCATCCCCGACTCTTAAGCACTGTGAGAATTAGTATCAGTACCCTCATTTTTTATCATCTTACTACTTTGCATCATTCTTTGCAGGGAGATATTGAAAGATCGGTTTTAGTAGAAATTCTTCATAATCCTGTGGGTAAACAGACAGCAGGCCTTCTTGGGTTCCCATGAAGTGAATGGGAACTTGTACACTAGAGGCTCTGAATCAGCTTCTGTATGTCAGTGGAGAAGAACAAAGCTGATAGACATGAACACCACTCCAGATACCCCACTTGGTGACATACAAGCTATATGCATGATAATAAATATCACATAGAAGAAACAACACTCTTTTGGGGAGCTGGTGTTGTGATTGACCTTGCTTCTTCAGTTGTATGTGGAAGAAATAAAATCCACATCTCTTCTTATGCAATCGTCTCTAGAAGGCATTAGTATAGGGCATTTAAAATAGTCTCTAATGTCTATAAAATATCCCCATGCACTTTTAAAAAATATGTGCATAGGATCCGGATGGGTCCCATTGAGTTACAAAGTGAATTTTGGTGAAAAACACATATGTATAACTAAAGCCTGCAGTTGAGGATCTGCTATACAGATTCCTAAATTCAGCCAGTGAACTTTACTAGTGCTGTTTAGGGAAACCACCTGATCCCTGTTCCAATACCTGAATGCAAAAATATATACAGTGTGTATATTTAAAGACATAACATTTTACATGCTATATTGAATAGCAGTAGATGACCGGAACAATAAAACTATTTAATAAAATAGGGGGGGGGGGAGTTGGAGGTCTACTTTCAGCCACCGTCAGCATTTATAATCCAATATTACAAATTTCCTCAATATTTTACAGAATGGATTTTTCTGGAGTCTTGCATCGAGAAGGCACAGCTGCAAATCTTCTGCATATGTTTTGCAGATATCTCCCTTCATTGAATACCTTCCATAGCCTCTATCACTCTGAAGAAGCACTACTGTCTGTTCAAGGCAGGAGAAACTATCTCATGGACAAAGCACGGCAAATGTTTTATGTATACCAAGTGAAGCACGTGGGCTAAAGTTTTTTCTGGATAACTCTAGTATAAGAAATACAAGTGTCAGCTTACTCTGCAAGGATGTGAAACAAAAGGGACACTCTTCCTTTGTTAGTGGAAGCTTAAACAAATAGCCACTATTGAAATCAATATGGCAGTTTCTCAGAAAATTGATAATCCCTCTACCTCAAGACAGAGCAACACACATATCCAAAAGACTTACATCCTACAACAACAACACTTGCTCAATTATGTTTATAGTGGCTTTATTTATAAAAACCAGAAACTGGAAATAACCTAGATGACCCTAAATTGAAGAATGAGTAAATAAAATGTCATATATTTTTGCAATGGACTAAGGTGAGCTATTGCACAGCTGTTAAAAAATAACATAATTAAATTTTCAGACAAAGTGATGAAACTAAAAAATCTCATCCTGAGTGAGACATGCAACCCAGACCAAGAAAGACAAACATGGCGCCTAATCACTTATAAGTGGATGATATCTTTAAAAAAGAAAAAGATTACTACACTATAACTCACAGATCCAGAGAGACTGAGTAATAAGGAGGGCTCAAAGGGTGACACATAAATCTCTCTAGGAAGAAGAAAAAATAGATTTTGTGGGTAGACTGAGAGTAGGTGAGGATGTGAACAGGAGAGATCAGATAGGACAGGAAATCTTTTATACTGGAAACTTCCTTGAACCTATGATTGCAATGATTGCAACCCTTAAGGACCCCTAATAATGGAGAATATGGAGTCTGAGCAGCATATTATTTTTATCCAGGTAAAGAGCCTAGTAGTGAGACTGGGGCATCAACTAATCCACAAACCTTAGAACCATACATGTACGGCCCACAAGAAGTGCCAAGGCAATGGAAGCTTATAGCTTGAGGGGTGGCCAACAAATGACTAGTATAATTTGAAGCCAAAGCCAGGAGAGGGAGCTGATCCTCAAACACTGACTGGAATGGTAGGAACCAGAATCTGTAGGCATCAGAGACCTAGGATAGAACTAAATATGATTGACAAAAATCAATCAATCAATCAAACAAACAAAGCCAATGTAATGAGTCCTAATGATATTCTGCTATATTTCTAAATGGTTGCCTAGCTCATGTATCATTAGAGAGACCTCCTCAGGCAGCTGATAGGAGCAGATGCAGAATCCCACTAAAAAAGATTAGGCAGAACTGTAGAAACCCTGTGTGAGAGAAAGAAGGATTGTAGTAGCAGGAGGGGTCAAGGACACCAGGAGAACACTGGCCTCTAAGCCAGAGTCATAGGTGCTCACAGAGACTGAAAGACACCCACACAGCCTCTATGGATCTATGCTAGGTCCTCTGTGTGCATGCTTGGAGTGTTTCTGGGACTCCTAATAGTGATATTGAGGGTGTCTCTGACTCTTTTGACTGCTCATGCTACTGTTTTCCTCCTACTGGGTCATCAGGTCTTGCTTCATCCAATCTTGACATGAAGCTTTGTGCCTAGTCTCATTGGATCTTGTTTTGACATGGTTGCTTAATAGCCTGGGGAGGCTACTTTATGAAAGGAAAGGGAAAAAGCAGTAGTTTTGGGGGACAGGGGACATGGAAAGGGAACTGGGAGGAATGGTGGGAGAAAACATTACAATAGGGATGTATTGTGTGAGAGAAGAATAAAGAAAAAGAAAAAGGACAAAAATAACATAAGGGTAAAAGAGAAAAATGAATAAAAGAACAAAAGAAAGAAAGATGACAAACCTCAAAGCTGCTTAGCCCTTTTTATTTCACTGTCTTCACCACTTTCTTGATATTATTAACTTAACTCTTTCCATTGAGCTCAATGCCTGAAAATAATGCCAAACCAAGACTCTTATAGGATTCATGGTGGACATTCTGAGAATTGTATTATAATATCCCCTTTATTAATGAACTTTTATTAAAATTGTGTGTATTAATCATACACACATGAGTGGTATATGTAAGCTATACCCATTTACCTAACTTAAGCTTATTGCATTAAAGACTGGAAAATATGGCTCTCCTGTGGGCTCAAAAGTATAAAAAAATTTAGTAATACCAACAATAGGTAGCATTTTACAGTTGTTTCCTTCCCTATAAATATGCTATTTTTTTTTAATAGATGTAGCCTTCAATTGACTCAGCATTAAGCATTTACTGTATGTCAGGAACTACTCTATAGACAAAAAGAATTCAGGAGGAAATCCTACATTTTTAATACAAAATAACAACTAAACAAAAATAAATGAAAGAGACTGAGACCTGCCCAATCTCTGCTACATCATTCTTGTCAGAGACAATTCTTTTTCATTCCAATAGAGTACAGAGCTATGATGAATATGAGTATTTAAATGAATCTTACTTTTATATTTGTTCTAAGCCACTTTTCTAGGTTTTGTGACACAGATGATTACTTAACCTCTCTGAGTGTCAGTTTCCATTACAACGGGTATAGCAATACCTAGCCTATCCCAAGAGTAAGGCTAGAAATGTATTGTGCTCATAAAGGAAAATTCAAGCATATCACTTTTTCTTTCAACCCATCTCATAAAACATTCTCTGCTGTCTAGATGGACAATCCTTTTCCTGTGAGTTTGGCAGGCCTTGTTAATATTATGACATTTTCTCTTTTCCTATTCATGTTGTTACTTGCCTTGGAATTTTTTTGTATACCTATCTAGGCAGCCAAGACTGATATATTAGAGCTAGCTTTTAAACAAAATCTCTTCATGATCTTTCTTGAACATTCTATAGAAATTCTTGCTTCAAGGTTTTCTGTAATGTATATTTGCATTGACTTGTTAGCGTCACTAGTGGGCTTTCTGTGATGTCCTTGATTAGTAATGATCTGCATTCATAATCTTGCCATTCCTTGCCAGGTTGTACATAATGCTTGATACAACAGTTCTCTCTCTTTGTAAGAACTAAATAAATACATAATTCAATCAACAATAGAAAGTGTTTGTTTAGAGTGAATTGTCAGTTAAAGGATCTACAAGCATAATTTTTATTAAGTGTTAACTAAAATTCTTTACTAAGAGGACATATTACTATTTTTATTTTGTGGTGCCTCTTTTGGTATCATTTTGATATTCAAAATAGACAATTTCTTATCAGGCCACAGGAGTTTTCATTAAGGTTTTAAATTATGACCTTGACCCGAATCATTAGCAAATAAATGAGAATCTGAACAGCAATTGAGCTATGAGTTTTAAAATCACATCATTCACCATGGTACTCTATTGTCATTGGGTCTCTATGAACATTTGCTTCTTCCTTTTATAAGGGTAATTTAGGGATAAAAATTCATTTCAAGGACAAAAAAGGAAATCTAGTAATATGAGATGATAGGGAACAATAGGGGAGACAGGTCATAGAGAACAAAATGAACGAGAGATTTACATGAAGCAAAGTAAGAAAAGACTAAAAGGGGGTTGAATAGATGACTCAGTGGTTAAGAACTCTTGGATGATGTTCCATAGGCTCTGAGCTCAATTCTCAGTACTCCATGGTGGCTCACAACCATCTGTAATTGGATCTGATTCCCTCTTCTGGTGTGCATATATAAACTCAAATATATATATTTGTGATTGAAGTATATGGATGTGCATGCTTTGTCCAAAAACTAATGAACTTCATTCCTTAATGTAAAAAATACTACACATGACTGTTTATTAACAGAATCAACCTTAAGGAATGTGTTTGGAAAACAATCTCTGCCGCTATAATGTCCTGAAATGTCTACTTAGTACTTGGAAAACAAAGAAAAGACACTAAAATATTTTTTCCTAAGTATCAAACTGAAAGAGGTAATTTTTGGGTGCAGTTTGGGTGCAATTTGCCTGTGCAGTTCCTCAGAAACTACTATATATAGGGTTGCTTGTATATCCATTTCTACAGTGATATATGGAGAGAATAAGAATCATTCATACAATCTGCATTGTAACCAGAGGTGGAGTTATGTGGTCTTGTGTAAGACCTAAGGCTATTTGTTTTTTATCCATGTATGATACATTTCTTCAATACCCTTACTCCTGCCATGGATGGTTGTACATGACTCACTTCCTGTTTACTTTGTTTCCATAGGAAGAAGATATCTTGCTGCATGTCTTGTGTCACTAAGTGCGAATTAAACAATTAATGCCGAATTAACGAATAAAATATCTGGACATAAAGGGTTAATTTTGTTATGCAAAAGGGTAGGAATACTTTGAATGTGTTACCTGCTATTGTCTCTGGAGATGACAATGGGCATTGGATTGTTAGTAGGGGATGTATTGTCTCAGAATTGTTCATATCTGTCTGTACATGTAAATACTGTCACTAACTGGCTATTTGTTAATGTACATTTGAGTTATTTTCACAAATAATTAGCTAACGAACACTTAGAGAAATGCTCAATCTCCTTAGTCATCAGGGAAAGGCAAATCAAAATGACTCTGAGATTCAATCTTACACCTTTCAGAATGACTAAGACCAAACACTCAAGTGATAGCACATGCTGGCGAGGATGCATAGAATATGAACACTCCTCCACTGCTGGTGGGAGTTCAGACTTATACAACTACTTTGGAAATCAATCTTGTGCTTTCTCTGAAAGTTAGGAATAGTGCTTCCTTGAGACCCAGCTATATTACTCCTGGGCATAAACCATCCACCATACAACAAGGACATTTGCTCAACTATGTTCACAGCAGCTTTATTCCTAATAGCCAGAATCTGGAAACAACCTAGATGTCACTCAACTAAAGAAACTGTGGTGCATTTATATAATGTTATACTGTTCAGCTATTAAAAACAAGGAAATATTGAAATATGCAGGCTAATAGATAGAACTAGAAACAATTATCCTGAGTGAAGTAATCCAGACCAAGAAAGACATGCATGGTGTATATTCACTTATAAGTGGATATTAGCAGAGAGCTGCAGGGATGAGGCAAGGGGGATGGAAGGATCTTTTGGGGTCAGGAGCTCCACAAAGAAACCATCAAGGCTGGCATATGTAGACAAGCGGGCGGTGGAGGCGGGGCGCAGAGCTGCACAAACTGATGCACCAACAAAGGACAACACACACAGAGAACCTAGACCCCATTCAAATGTAGCCAGTCTCCCAGTGGAGCAGTGTGGGAGAGTGGGTGGGGAGACTGTTGCTGAACCTCTGACATAGATTCTGGTGTCAATGATTTTATAACCTCCTTTGGTGGGAAGGCCCTACAGGAGCACAGAGGAAGGGAATGCAGGCTATCCTGATGAGACCTGACAGGCTGTGGCCAGACAATGAGGTAGGAGCACCCCCTGCCCCATTAGAGGTCTAGGGGAGGAGAATAGGGCAGAAGAGGAAAAGAGGGCAGAAACTGGACAGGAAGGTAAGAGCTAGGGGACAACAATCTGGATGTAATGTGTGAATAAATTATAATAAATAAAATATATTAATAACTCAAGCAGTCGGGTCTTGTAATAAAGCCATTAGTTGCCTGTGCTTCAGCCGTGTGTCAGCCACAATGACTGACTGAGGTCGGCTATTATATTGCTACTCATTAAAGAAAGACTTATATACAGTTTTAAATGTAAAGAAGTTTAGATGCAGAACTAAAGAATAATTTTTCTCAACTCAGACTGCTAAAAACCACAGAGCAGTGACTAAAGCCAGCTCTTTCTGGTTCTAAGCAACAACAATGAAATCAGTGGTAACCATAAACAGTCATAGACGACTTCTTGCACGGAAGACAAGTTTTGCTAAAGCCTTTGTATATTTTATGTTTGAAATTTTCCATACTTGCTTCCCAAGAAAGCTTTAAAAATCTCTAATTTTCAAGCAAAGTGGTAACTCAGAATGGTAATGTTACTACACAAAGAATTATACTTAGTATGATATAAAATGGGGATTTAAACTCAGATCAATCTTCCGCTCCAGACTCCATTCTTCATTACACACAAAGTCACACACATCCAAACTTTCATATTTAAAAAGTTTAGTCTTCCATAAATTCTAATTAGTGCCTGTCTTGTAACGGTGAAATAAATATTGTTGAACTAAATTAAAGAGAGACTTATTGATGGAATACATGTAACAAGAGAATCATAGAAAACATCATGCCAGGAGAGACATTTATAAACAATATTTTAGTATGGAAGTTTTGTCTGAGCCACAGGGAGGAAGACAGCAAAATAAGAGTGAAGTGGAAAGATAAATTGTGTGAGATTTATAATAAGACAAAACATGAGATTGGTAGACTATAAAGTGTTGTGATCAACCAAGAGAAGGACTCTGAGGAAAGCATATAAAAATTCAGAGTGTGGCATGTGAATAGCATAGAATGCAGAACTTAACATTTGTTCCTGTATAAGAAGTAAAATTGTATTTCCTTGCTGTTTTGTTTCCAGGACTCTGTGACTGAGCTTTGGCCAGTGGCATTTGGGAGGAGTATTATGTCTTCTTGGACTCTCCATGAGATCTTTTTGTTATTTTTTCCATCTGAAGCCTTTCTTTCTATACCATGTTGATAAAAGTGAAGGTAATTCTAGTAGGTTTCCTCCAAGGCATGCAGGGATGGTTCAATATATGGAAATCAATCAATATAATCCATCAGATAAACAAACTGAAAAAAAAGACCACACAATCATCTCCTTAAATACAGAAAAAGCCTTTGACAAAATCCAACATCCGTTCATATTTAAAGTCTTGGAGAGACAAGGCACATGTCTCAACATAGTTAAGGCTATATACAGCAGGCTGATAGCCAACATCAAACTAAATGGAGAGAAATTCAAAGAAATTACACCAAAATCAGGGACTACACAAGGCTGCTAACTCTCTCCATATCTCTTTAATATAGTACTTGAGTTTCTAGCTAGAGCAATAAGACAATGAAAGGAGATAAAAGGAATCCACATCTGAAAGGGAGAAGTCTATGTATTGCTATTTGAAGATGATATGATAGTATACATTAGTGACACCCAAAATTACACCAGAGAACACCTACAGAGGATAAATACCTTCAGCAAAGTGGTTAGATACAAGATTAATTTAAAATATCAATAGCCCTCCTGTATACAAGTAACAAATGGTCTGAGAAAGAAATTAGGGAAACTATATCCTTTCCAATAACAATAAATAATATAAAATATCTTGGTGTAACTCTAACCAAGCAAGTGAAAGACTTGTATGAAAAAACTTCAAGTCTCTAAAGGAAGATATTGAAGAAGATATCATAAGATGGAAAGATATCCCAGGTTCATGGATCAGGAGGATCAACATAGTAAAACTGGCCATCTTACCAATCCCAATCTACAGATTCAATAAAATTTCTATCAAAATGTCTACTCAAATCTTTAAAGCCATTGAAAGATCAATTCTCAACTTCATATGGAGAAACAAACAAACAAACAAAAAACAAAATAGCTAAAACAATCCTATATAATAAAAGATCATCTGGAGGATTCTCCATCCCTGATCACAAGCTGTATGTTGGAGCAACAGTAATAAAACCAGCATGGTTCTGTCATAGAAATAGGCTGGTTGTTGAATGAAATTGAATTGAAGACCCAAAAATAAGACCATATACTTATGGAAAATTGATTTTTGACAACAACAACAATAAACATACAATGGATAAAAGATAGCATCTTCAACAAATAGTGCTGGTCAAACTGAAATGTAAATAGATCTGTATTTATCACCCTGCATAAAACTAAAGTCCAAATGGATCAAAGACCTCAACATAAAGCCAGACACACTAAATCTGTTAGAAGAAAAATGAGGAAAAACCTTGAACTCATTAACACAGGAGACACCTCCCCAAAGAGCACACCAATAGGTTAAGCTTTAAGACCAACAATTAATAAATGGGAACTCATGAAACAGAAAGCTTTTGTAAGGCAAAGGACAATATCAACAGAACAAAATAACAGTGTACTTACTAGAAAAAGTTCTTCAATAACCCTAAATCCCACAAATTGGCTAATACTGAAATATATAAAGAACACAAGAAATTAAAGACTGCCAAATCTAATAACCCAATAAAAAACAGAGCATTTAACTAAACAAAAAGCTCTCATTAGAGGAACAATGAATGGCATAAAGAAATGTTCAATGTTCTTAGTCATTTGTGAAATGCAAATCAAACCTACACTGAGATTCTTTACATGTCTCAAAATGACTAAGATCAAAAATTCAAGTGACAGCACATGCTGGTGAGGATGTGTAGAAAATGGAACACTCTTCTGTTGTTAAAGAGAGTGCACATGAACACAACCACTTTGGTAATCAATCTGGTGTTCTCTCAGAAAATTGGGAATAGTGTTACCTCAAGACTCAGCTATACCACTCCTGGGCATATACCCAAAAGATGCTCCACCACACAACAATGACATTTGTTCAACTCTTTTCATAGCAGCCTTATTTGTAATAGCCATAGTCTGGGAATTACCTAGATATTCCTCAACAGAAGAATGGATAAACAAACTGTGGTACATTTATACAATGGAATATGTCAGCTATCAAAAACAAGGAAATTTTGACATTTGCAGGTAGATGGATGGGACTAAAAATTATCATCCTGAGTGCAGTATCTCAGACCCAGAAAGACACAAATGGTATATACTCACCACTAAGTGTATATTAGCCCTACATAGATATCCTCTGAGAGACTCCACACAGCCAGTGAAGGGGACTGATGCTGGGACTCCCTGCTGAACTCAAGATGAGAGTGGAATGGATGAATGTGGGTATGGAAGGATCGAGAGGGTTCAATAGCCCCACCACAAGACGATGAAAACCAGTGGATCTGGACCCTAGAGGCCTGGACCAACTCTTGCACCAGCCAACGACAATGAATATAGCAAACCTAGAGACCTTGTTCAAATATAGCTAATGAACAGCTCATTCTTCATGGTTGTGGGGGGAGCCAGGGCTGCATCTGACTTGAACTCTTCTACCACAGATTTGATCACTTTCCCTTGTTTGGGTGGCTCTGTGGGCACACAAAAGAAGAGGAAGCATGCTATTCTTAGGAGACCTGATAGGCAGGCTGTGGCCATATGGTGCATGAAATGGTTCCCTTCTGTTAGAGGTCTAGGGAAGGGGACTAGGGCAGAAGAGGGAGGGAAAGTGGGAATGGGAAGAAACAAACAAGGGGATAACAAAAAGGATATAATATGAATAATTTAAAATAAACTACAAATTTTAAAACTAGTAAGGTACATGAGATAATGGAATCCTTTGTTATTAGAGCAATCATCTTCCTGGAAGAATCAAGCATTAAGCGATTTCATGTATGGCTAGACATATCTGTAATCTAAGGATTTCTAGGTTGAGAATTTATCAGTTAAATATCTTTTCTTAAAGTGTATTTATTGCACTATTTAATGATATTACTAAATGCTTTTGCTTTTTGGTTTTTATTATTAAGTATTATTTATATCATGTCACTGTATTATCTCCTAAAAACTCATAATACATCCAGATGTTACAAAGACTCTGAGAAACCATGCAATAAAGGAGCCTATCAAACTTTGAAATAGCTTGCAAGCACCTTTTACTGTAGAATCAAAAGCCATGTTATCTGTCTCTTCACATGCTTTTCTTGCTTCCTTTCAAACGTGTTCACAGAAGATCTTGACTTCCGTGTCAAAGGATCTATCATCTTATCCTTCATTTTCTTCCTCTTCTCTATGTCTTCTCTATATTTATTATCTCCTCTGTATCCTCTTAGTTTTTAACCTCTTCTTTCTTCTCCTACTTCTGGATAAAGATACATCAGGAGAAATGAAGTCTCAGACTTCAGTTTTGTGTCACATGGTTTAGATTCATTTCACTGTGCATACTGAGTTCTTATTGCTGTTATAAAAGCAACTGCATTCTTTTATTATTTGCTATAGATTTCTTGCACCTAGTACAACAGGATTCTATTTCAAGTTAAGCTGCCCAGGTTCTCCTAGTACCTAAAATACATCACTAGTTTTTGTTTGTTTGTTTGTTTGTTTGTTTCTTTGTTTTTCTTGCTTATAGACAGAATCTCTCTATATAGTCCTGGCTGGCTTGAAACTTGCCATGTAGACCAAGCTGATCTCAAACTCTGGAAAATTTCTCTGCCTCTATCTTCAAAGTTCTAGGATTAAAAGTGTAGTCTAGTTGTGTGGCGGAGCATTTTCTGGGTATATTCCAAGGAGCAGAATAGCTGGGTGTTAAGGGAGCCCTATTCCCACTTTTCTGAGAAAGCGCCAGATATATTTCTAAAGTGGTTGTACAAGTTTGCATTTCTACCAGCAATGCCAGACTCTAGGTAGAAGAAATATAGGTGACGGGGAAATAGAAGGACCCAGAGGGTCCTAGAAACCTACAAGAACATCATGATGGGTGGATCAGGCCTCAGGGGGGTCTGTTCAAACTATTGCACTAAACAAGGACAATACAAGTAGTAAACATTGAACTCTGATCTAGCCAATGGGCAGGATATTCTCAACAGTTATGTGGAGAGTGGAGACTGACTCTGACATTAACTATGGTGCCTCATATCTGACCACCTCCCCTTAGTGGGGAGGCCTGATGGCACTCAAAGAAAGAATAAGCAGGCTACCAAGATGAGACTTGATAACCTATGAGCATATAATGGGGGAGGAAGCCCCCTTGGTCTTACACCTAGGAGAGGGAAGTAGGGTGAAAGAGGGAGGCAGGGAGGAACAGGAGCATATAAGTGATGGGGTAACAGTTGAGTTGTAATCTGAATAAATTAATGAAATTAAAATTTAAAAAGTGTATTCTACTACATTGAATATATTACTATTTTTTAATTATGTCTGAATTTTTTTTTTAATTCAGAGAGATGTAAAGGTAAAGGTAAACTTTTAACATTAAAAGAGCGCTTAATGCATATTTAGGACATGGAATAATAAATTTCTACAAAATGATAACAACTTGAAGAAAAAGGGTGGATTACCTAGAGAGCTGGCTCACTGTTTAACAGCATTTATCACTTTTTTTGTTTTGTTTTTCTCCTATATGATTTTTTTTTATTAATTTATTCTTGTTACATCTCAATGGTTATCCCATCCCTTGTATCCTCCCATTCTTCCCTCCCTCCCATTTTCCCCTAATTCCTCTCTCCTATGACTGTTCCTGAGGGGGATTACCTCCCCCTCTATATGCTCATAGGGTATCAAGTCTCTTCTTGGTAACCTGCTGTCCCTCCTCTGAGTGCCACCAGGGCTCCCCCTCCAGGGGACATGGTCAAAGGTGAGGCACCAGAGTATGTGAGAAAGTAATATCCCACTCTCCACTCTACTGTGGAGAATGTTCTGACCATTGGCTAAATCTGGGTAGGGCTTTAAAGTTTTACGGCCTGTATTGTCCTTGGCTGGTGCCTTAGTTTGAGTGGGACCCCTGGGCCCAAATCTGCCTATCATAATGTTCTACTTGTAGGTTTCTAGGACTCTCTGGATCCTTCTACTTTGCCATTCTCCCATGATTCTCTCATCTAGAGTCCCAATAGGATATCCTCCCCTCTGTCTCAGTTTCCTGGTAACTGAAGGCTTTCGTGGGACATGCCCCTTGGGCTAATATGCAGATACAAGTGAGTATATACCATTTGAGTCTTTCTGCTTCTGGGTTAACTCACTCATTATGATCATTTCTAGCTCAATCCATTTATTCACAAATTTCAGGAATTCCTTGTTTTTAATAGCTGAATAGTATTCCATAGTATAAATGTACCACAGTTTCTTTATCCATTCTTCTACTGATGGATAGTAGCCTTATTCATAATAGCCAGAACATGGAAACAGCATTTATCACTCTTGAAGAAGACTTTTGTTCAGTTGCCAGACCCCATATGGTGGCTAACAATCATCTGTAACTATGACTCTATGAGATATGACATCTTCTTCTGCATCTGCAGGCATCAGGCATGCACAGGCACACATGCATATGTACAGGCAATACACTCATATACATGAAGTAAAATAAATTTAAATTCTTAAAATTCTACCTAAAGTATGATCCTTTCATCACAAAGAGGCCTGTGCAGTCTTTATAAGACAAATACTTTCCCAAAGGCTATAAAGTAGCTGATCCATAACCTGATAATCTCAAAAATTTTCTCTCTGTTTCTCTCCTAGACAGCTGTTAACATGCATTGGATGGCCATAGTGATAAAATTCATCTCTCCCTTCATGCAGAGCCCTAGCCACATATAAATTTCCTTATTTTATCTATACTGAGTTACCTGAGGTTGTAGTTGGAATCAAATGGAAAATTATTTTTTTATTATCATCTTTATCATTAATAGTTTCAGATAACTCAATATACATTTTCTGCTTTTGGAATAAGACAAATTTTAACATTTGTCCAATAATAACTAAAGAAAAATTGAAGAATCTAATTTACCTCTGTGCTACATTTTTGTAGAAGGTAATATACTTGTAGTTTTATTCTTTTACAATACATATTATTTTAAGATATAGTAATACCCACTATGAAGAAGGTTCACGCATTGGTGGAAACTGGACTACACAATGATAATAGTTTACACCTGAAAATTATATTGCACATATTGTTTTCCTATGAGTCTTAGATTCACTGCTGAAACAGTCAGTACAATGGACAATCTCATCCTTTTTCTTCAGAACTGAAAATAAGTCCTTGGGAAATATAATGATTCTCCCGAGATCACAAAGCCAGTAAGAGGTTGAACCAAGTCCTATAGTATAGTCTCTTCTAAGCCTCATGTCTGATATGACAAAGACTGTGGGGAAAGATTCACTTTTCTATATAATAGGTGTGGATTAGCTTCTCTGTCCCCAGCTGCATACCTCTGTGCACTAGGGAAAAAAAATCACTTCATCTCCTGAGCTTCTGTTCACTTGTCTGTAAAACCTGAAAGAGAATACTTACTTCATTGTTTCCAGTATTCAGTGAGACATAGCATAACAAATTGGTACACTGGAAGTTCTCAGCACACACTCATTCTGTTGAAGTGGAATGAGTCTTGGATTGTCAATGTTTTGGAAATTTCTTATTTCAGTTTTAAGAGAAAAATGAGTTATATTCTCTCTAGCTGCTTAGGGAGAAGTTGTTATTTTATTGGTTAAGATAAAATCTGCATTCCCTGGTGTTGACTGTGATGAATGAAGTATGCCTACTACACAGTAATTTTAAGAACAAGTGGGAAAAATTGTGATCCTAAATTCTATATTCTTTAGTGTTTGCATTTCCTAGTATACGTACAATGCTCTACCCAAAGACTACAGTGGATCCAGTGAGGTATTAAATATGATACTTGGCTCTGAGTCCTAGAAAACCTGTGATCAACTATTGGAACAAACATATATGCCCTTTTAAGGCATGTACCAATGATAAAGAGACCAGGAGCACCAGGCGTGAAAATTCATCCACCTCTGTTCCTGGAAGTACCAAAGGACCAGTTTGTCAAGAGACTTTATATCATTTGATATTTTCCTGGCTTTCTTTCTGGCAGCAGTCTCTCTGTGTCACCAGCCTCTTATTTTAAAAGCAATATGGAGACCTCAACATTCTACTCCCTGATAAATAAGCCACTGTCTCTGGAAGCTTCAGTAACAGATAAATCTGTCCACCCAAGGACATTTCCCAAGTGTGACAGGCTGTTCAAACTCCTTCCCAGATTGCAGCTGGCAGCAGTCACGTTGATTTTTCTTCTTCTCCTAATCATAATGGGATCTCAGCAATAAAGATGGATTTGTTAATTTCCATCGCCTTCTCACTTTCTCTTTTAATCACTGTTGAGCATAAATTAATTTTAGCTTAAATAGATTCCATCATTGTCTAGGGCACGTTAAGGTCAAAAACCAGGAGCCTCTGAAAATACTCACCAGCTGTTTATGCTGTTTTGTATCAGAAAGCTTAGAGAGATAGAGAGAGAGAGAGAGAGAGAGAGAGAGAGAGAGAGAGAGAGAGAGAGAGAGAGAGAGAACATCTGAATACACAGCTGTAATACTGCAATTTATTTTATCCTTAGAATTTTGTGATGTAGACTCCAACTCAGTTAAGATTAGGCTAGACACCACTTACCCATTTACTGGTTAAAGTAGAGAGTCAAATCTTACGTCAATATACCTGTTTAAATCCCAGTTCTGGTACATATTTATTTGTGTGATCAAGAAATATTTAACATGTGAATCCTTTACGTTTGAAAATGTCACTGATTCTGGCCATATCTTGTATAATAATTGTGTGTAATTGATGCAAGAAATATTATAAAGAGGTATGTATAGGCCTAGAAGTTTTACATATCCCAAAATATGTGACTAACTGAACACTATTTCCTTTGTAAGAGTTTATTGAGAAATTGGGACTGTGAGTAAAATTGCAGAAACTTAAAAGACTACTAAGGAATGCTTCCTTTACACACTAGGTAGAGAAAAATTAGTATGAAACTTTGAGAATACATTCCTGAATTACCAGTAAATAGGAAAATATTTTCCTTAGGAGGAAGTTGGAGTCATGCTTTATGGTACTGAGATCAAGGAAAAACCCTTCTGCTTCTTAATCATGTGTGCTCTGGAGAAGTTGATTATACCTATGACCTTTAGGTTTATGAAGTGGATAGTCTGGAAACTTTCTACATTTGGTTTCTGACAAGGATCAGTTAATTTAATATATGTAATCACTAAATTCAAGATTAAAAATATACTAGATTGATATGCCTTATAATCACCAAATTACAAAACAAAAGGATAAAAATGCTAACAGCAATGCTAAGTACCTCTATAGATTCTGTGTTACAACTTCTCTAAGCACTATTTATGTAATATTCCACCAAATGTTACAAAAGCCCATAAAACCCAATATTTTTATTTATGCCTGTAAATGTGTATCTCTTTATCTGTATATGAATAGGCAGAGGTTAGATAGGCCACTTCACTTGCCCTACAGGAAATATCCAATAAGTGGTGGAACAAGAAATAAAACCCATGTAATCTAAAGCCATAGACTTTAAGGTTTTTTTTCTTTACTTCTCTACCTGGGATAAAAGAACGAGATTCTAGATAAATTATGCATTTCATAATAATGTTATATTTAGTTCTGTTCTTTTTTCTTTATAGCAGTTATTCTACAAATATTGACCATGTATCAGTAATTTTTATAGCAAACAAATACACTGAGCATTTTCCAAGCTCTGGTTGTAAAAGCAATGGAATTTTTAGAATCTCCATGCTTACTTTTAGGAACTGCAGGTTGGAAGCTTCATGACTTCATCCTTCTGTCAACGTTTGAAGGCAGATACTTCTTATAATAATGCTCTGCATTTAGGAAAATTGCTGCTTTGTGGTGCTGAGTCACTGGTATAAGACATGTAATGAAGCACTGAAGGTAGATTTTGAAACAAGATCTGCATATAATAGTACCCGGTGAGTTACATTCCTGGATGCATTACAGCCTTTATTAACAACCACACATCCAAATGGGGAGGTCTTTTGCCTCAGGTGTGTGTGTGTGTGTGTGTGTGTGTGTGTGTGTGTGTGTGTGTGTGTGTGTGTGTGTGTGTGTTCATGTGCACACATATGGAGGCCTTAGTCAATTTTTAGCAACTTATTTAATTATGTTACTTTATCTTTTTTTTTAGACAGGGTCTGTCACTGAACCAGGAGTTCATTGATTAGGCTAAGCTCACTGTCTAGCTGGGCCAGAAATATCAAAAGATCTTACTTTCCCACTTTTCAGCAGTGGGATGATAGGCACATGACACTATACCTGGTCTTGTTTTTTTGATTTGTGCTGGGGATTTGAGCTCAGATCCTTTTATGACCATGACATTTTTTTTTGCTGCTAAATTGCCATGCTAACCCTACAATACTTTGTTCTTAGTTGCTTGTAAATAACTTTTACCTTATAAAATATAATCATTTTTTATTCCTCTATTTTAGCTCCTTTTCCAACCAAGGAGGGCCAAAAACAATTTCTAATGCTAATTCCAACTCAGAAACATCAGATATGGGCAGCATCCATTTCAACAATCTATCAATACAGATATGAACACTTGAAAATTCTTTTTTTTTTTCCTGGCAGGAAAGCAAAGGTCCAAGGAAATTGAAGTTGAGGATTTTGAAAATGTTATTTAACTACTTTGGGGGCACATTAAAGGTGCTTTGTTTATATTTGAACTTGGGGTGTTTTTATTGAACCAGAGTCCACAAGAAAAGCCATTAGTGTTTCTAATGCATGTTAGAGCAATTGTGCTTGGCTCGACACAATCAGTTTTAGATTCTCTTCCAGCTATTAAGGAAAGAAATTGGGTGATGGCCATGTCTTACATTTATTCATATGGCTAGTGCTGGAGAACAGGGTTTAGGGTTTAAAATATGTTCACAGTCAATATCTTATCTTAGTTTATCCTCATAACAGCCTTATTAGTTTCTCAGCATTATCTTCACTTTGCCAGTGAAGAAGAAATATTGTTCCCAGAGACAATCTCTCAATGATTATTAACTGTTCTATCCACACCAAGGGCTACTGCTAAAGGAGAAAAGGGATGAATGAATGGAAATGCCCTACTTTGCTGTCAACTAGACCAAATCTTCTTTGAGACTCATCAGTATTTATTGAAGGTCAACTAGTTAAAAATGACATACGGAGTTCACATACATATAGTTATAATGATAGCGTTTTGATGAAGATAGAATTGCAGATCTTTCTAATGAGGGATCAGATATGTGATTTAACGATTAATTATATTTCAGAAAAGCAGTATGAAGTAGATGATTGGGTTTTAACAGAAACTGTTCTGTATAGTAAATGTAGTTACGTTTGTGATATGCTTCAAATCTTCAAGCATTTTGAAAGCCAATCTACTGAGAAATAGAATCACATTGAAAGAGATATCTCAGATAATTATCAGCCATATCAGTCTGTTTGAAGATCTGTTTTAGCTTTGAGATAGTTGGATTATAAAGAAAGAAATTTGTTTTCCATGGTTAATATAGGCTTGGAAGTTTAAGGTGAAGTTACTAGATATGAGAGATGTCAACCTGGAGCATCATCCCTCAATTGAGAGTTTCCTTATTTTCGGACACTGGATCTCTTAATGGCCGTGGCGTGCTGATTTGTCTAATCTGGATAGACAATGAGTCTCAGAAATATGTTTGTCTTTGTCTCCCTAGTTTGGGGAATTACAAGCATGTATCACCTCACCTAGCTTCTTTACATAGGCTCTGGAGAGGAAACTCATGATCTCACTCTTGCCCAAAGAGAACTCTATAGACTGAGCTAACTCCTTAGCATCCTCCTTTAAGGCTTCTTTTCTCCAACAAATGCCCAAATACCATTTGTGAGGGCTCGTTCCTCATAAAGTTGGTGCTTCTCAATTGTCTCACTCCATCATTATCTTAAAAGGTCAAATTCCACTGTGGAAATGTTGCTAGAACAGTAATCTAAACATCATAATAGATATGACATATGTGGTAATGATTCTTTCCCTACAGTGTTATTTTACATTTTGATATTAAATATACAGATGTAGTCCATTGAAATATTTCAAAAAAGTATTGTTGAGGCTTAAGGAAAGACAAACCTCAAGTAACAGAATGAATGAATCAATCTATCATGATAAAATCTTTTTTAGAAAAATGTGTTTGTATTATGAAGTAGAATTTATCATATAAACACATTCTTCTACTATCGAATTCTATATTCATAATGGAAGTTCATAAAAACAGTTGTAGTATTGATGTTTGTTTTGCCTTTTCATTTCACTGTACTGCTTTTGTTTCATAAATAAGTTGATTTGTTGTGAGAGAAGCACAAACAGTGCTTAAAGACTATTTCTAGATCTATGCTTGAGTAACGTTATAATGAATGTAATTGAAATCTTCATGGGTGGTCCACAGAAATACTGTTTACTCTTTCAGTGGGGACCATGTATTCCCTATGTTTGCACTGGAGAATGAGAGAAAGCACTGAACTTTTTTGTTTGTTTGTTTGAGAAGAGAGAGAAATAACGTGTAAAGTCTTCAATCTCTGACTACTCAACTTCAATTTTACAATGGCTTAAACAAAACACATACCCACTAGAAACTACTCTTTGAATGTTGATGTCTTCCCAGGCCACCAGTAAGTGGGGCCATTTTCTGTCATCATGTGGGCAGCAACAGTAAAGCACAGCTTTCAGTTAGCTAGACATATGAGCACAAAGACAGACATCGATACTCTGGCGTTTTGTATTGTTAGGCTTTGTTTTTCTGTACATGTGTGACAGGCATTCTGAATATGCCATATAATTTAATTATGCCATTCACTTCTGATGGGTTTGTTGAGATGAAAATTTATCATAAACTTAGGAACATCTACGTTTTAAGTAATCGGCTACTGTGGAGTAGACGCATGGTAGCAGAGCTAATGGTCTGTGACAAGGAGACCAGGGAGAAGGAACTCCATATTCTGAGGGAAACAAAAAATTGTCTGAACCAAGACAGTGACAGTTAGATTGGGGAAAGGGCAAGATTCTGGAGACATTTTGATTCAATAATAAGCTCTTGTTACTGGTAATGAAGATGACTCTTTCACAGCACAGAAGTTGCACACTTGTGCCAAATACTTCTAGGGTCTGTAGACTTCATGCCAGAAATTAGTGTAGGGGCATTTTATCAAGCTTATTGCCTTGTATAGTTGTACTCAATGGATATTTGTTTATTTGATTTAATTACTTTATATGAAGTACAACTGAATTAAGTCAAGTCATATCTTTACAGAGAGTCATGCTACGCAGAGTACAGACACACAGACACACAGACACACAGGCACACAGACACACACACACACACACACACACACGCACACACATGCACACACACATGCACACACACACACACACACACACCAGTGTACAAAATATTTTTACTTCATATTTACAGTTTAGAATGAGAGATTTGTTTGTCAAGTGGATGGTAAGGATGGTAATAGATACTATGAGTGAGTGGTAAGAAAATGACCAGTTTCTTTCCATCTGGTACTATAAGGTTTAAGAACTGCAGTGAGATAAGAAATCACCAAAGGGAGAATATGCTCCCTCTTCACAGATACGAATGAGTAAATGGCAATTCTCCTTCATTAAAATTCTATGGAGATAAAGAATGAAAATTTGTAGATAATTAGCCGATTTTTCTATTTGCAGAAACTCGGTTGAGCATAAATAAAGAATGGCCCTGCTATCCATGCATGGGGACATCATCTACAAATGGGAAAATCTGCTCATCACCATTACAGGGGATTTTTCATGTCATTTGCTTTGAAGCATTAGCAGGAAGAAATGCACAGTTAGCCCAAAGGTGGCTGCTTCTCTGTTCACTGACCCTGACTTTTGCTTCAGTCACGGCTCCGTGAGGTAGGAAGCTGTTGCTTTCCATGGCTAGAGACAAGGTTGTAATAGAACAGAGACCTAGCCACAATCTTCCTAACAAAGATTTAGCTATAGTTCTTAGGACCATTGTAAATATAGAATAAAAAGTAGTAGCTCACTGACTTCAACTTAATCTCACCTTGGCAAATTTTGAAGTGTGTTTTTGTCTTAATGTGATCATCCATGCATCTTGATCACAACTTCCAATGGAAGACTTTGCTAACATTGTGAGAGTCCATATGTTTTAGGTTTTACTTTTATTCTTTATTTAGTCCTGAGTAACTCTAATCTGTAGTGGGGCCTCCTTAGTTGTTAGCCTCAAACATATCAAAATGATCAATTTGACTAGGAACCACCTCTGATATAGTTGTTAGTGTTAATCATTACTTTAGTCACAGTCCTTAATTGTGTTGGCTGGTACAGATTCATTATAATTTACTGTTGTTATAATTATTAATCTTGTCTGATCAGAAATGGAGGACTATGCATGGATCTTACCATTTTTTAATTCAATAACTTTTTTTTTTTTTACTATTTTATGACATAGAGTACAGTCAGTCAGTTAAACTCCAGAAGATCTCCCTGGATTTTGAGGGCATTTACATGTGTCCTGTGTTTTGTTTAGCTTTCTCAGATGCTGTAAAACAGACTGGATCAAACATGACTTATTCCAATGTTATAGCTGAGGCACATGTGTAATGTCATGAAGCTCTTGATAACAGTGTTGCAGACACTGCAACAGCAGTTACCATTTAATACCAGGATATAAGTATGCTTTTGTTTCTGATAAGTTTGTAAATTTATGTCTTAATTGAAATACAATACAGACTATGTGATTTCAAGCTCCATTGTTCAGAACATTGAAGAAATTCTTCTCTTTATTCTGATTCCTCAATAAACATGTCATAGACATTTTTCATTAACAATGTTACTTTTTTTCTAAAACAAGAGTTGGCATGGATTTAATAATACATGATTTTCCACAAAAAATTATAAGTAATCATGTAAGAAAAAGGAATACTTCTCAAATAGTATAGACAGGTCCAGGAACCAAGTCCTAAGTCAATGTACTATTTAAAATAAACTAGAAGTAAAGTTGTTCCAAAAAAAAAAAAGAGAGTGGCTTCAAAGATTTGTTTCTTTTTTCATATAGAACTCAGAAGTAAGCAGCAGATGGGTTTTAGGCTGCGTTTCAAATTGTAACTTAAATAATGAACTTTCTGGTAGTTGCTGCCACTGAGAACATACTAGGCACATGCCATAATTCATCTTAACTTATGAAGTAGACAGCACACTTCAGGCGAAGATATGCTGAGAACTGACTGAAGTAACAATAGAAAAGCTCCTTTTATCTTTGCTGATGCACGATAGGTACTTTATAAAGCTCTTCGTTTAGTTTCAATGTTTTTATTTGTTAATCATTCTTTTCCTCCTCTTATATCTTCCATTCCTCTATTCCTATGTTTATTTTATACTTTTAATGCCTAAATCTTAATAAGAACGTATTAGAAAATTAGATGATTAAAGATAGAGAAATGAACTAAAGAGTCTCCACAGTTAGAAGCCCTTCTTGCTCTTGCAGAGGACCGGGTTTCTGTTTCCCGTACTTAACATGCTGGTTGACAACCATATGTTATACCAGTTCCAGAAGATCTGATGCCATTTTAGGATAATACACGCAGACAAAATACTCAAGAACATAAAATAAAATACATCTAAGACATTTTAAAGACACTGTGAGGCATGCTTAGGTGTTTAAATAATGTAGTCAGTTATAACTAGGTTACCAATCAGCAATAATTACCACTCACACAGTGCATTCATAGGCAACATACAGTGTGTCTAGACCTACAGTAACTTCACTGTAACATTGTTTAAATTCTATCATATTTGCTAGATTTATCTAAATTTTTATTTAATACATATCTAAATTAAATGTGTCTGTATGTTCCAAGTCATCCAGGTGCATGGCTATTTTTCTTTGCTGTCTCCCTAGAGTTAGGAAACTTTTTTCTTTCCCTTTGTACAGCCATATTCATTTCCTCATCTTTTCCTAAATATTGCATCATTGGAAAAGACATAAAATAATGGGTATGAAAATTGTGAATTTTTATCGATGTCTCTTATCTCAGCTTTTCCTTCATTTCATGTTTATGAAGACTAATATCATGCTTCCTTTGAATTAACTTATGCTTTCTATTAATTCATCCACACAGTTATGATATATATGTACAGATGTATTTGTATGTGTGCATGTACTTGTCAATTATGTATTGAAATTCTCACTCACAAAGTTACAATATTCTGGTGTAGTGCTTTTGGGGGGTGAGTAGACTAGAAGAGAGTGGCTTCCAGAAATAAAACCACTACTTTACAGTAAAATAGGCAATCCCATAACACAGTTATATCCCACAAAGAAGTGTTCCAGTTGAGAAGAGAGGGTTATCTTCTAGAAAGCTTAGACTTAACGCTTAGTTTGTAGTTGACAAAAGTAGTTTTTTTTCTTTTTCAGAGTTAATCATTTTGATATAAAGGATTAAGACATCAAGATTTTTTCAAAATTTGTTTATGACTTTATTTGTATCAAGAAAGTCTTCCATTTGTCCACAAATTTTGGGAATTCCTTTTTCTTAATAGCTGAGTAGTATTCCATAGTGTAAATGTACCACAGTGTCTTTATCCATTCTTCTACTGAGGGACAATTAGGCTGTTTCCATGTTCTGGCTAATATGAATAAGGCTGCTATGAGCATGGTTGAGCAAATTTTCTTGTGTGCTGGAGCATCTTCTGGGTATATTCCAAGGAGTGGAATAGCTGAGGAGTTAACCCAGAAGCAGAAAGAGTCAAATGGTGTATACTCACTTATATCTGCATACTAGCCCAAGGGGCATGTCCCATGAAAGTCTTCACTAACCAGGAAACTGGGACAGAGGGGAGGACATCCTATTGGGACTCTAGATGAGAGAAGCATGGGAGAATGGCAAAGTTGAAGGATCCAGAGGATCCTAGAAACTTACAAGAAGAAAATTATGATAGGCAGATTTGGGCCTAGGGGTCCTGCTCAAACTATGGCACCAGCCAAGGACAATACAGGCCGTAAATTTCAAATCCCTACCCAGATCTAGCCAATGGACAGGACATTCTCCACAGTTGAGTGGAGAGTGGGGTCTGACTTTCACATGTACTCAGGTGCCTCATATTTAACCAAGTCCCCTGCATGGGTAGACCTGGTGGCACTCAGATGAAGGATAGCAGGCTATCAAGATGAGACTTGATACTCTATGAGCATATACAGGGGGAGGAAGTCCCCCTCAGTCACAGTCATAGTTGAGGGAATTAAGGGGAAAATGGGAGGGAGGGAGGAATGGGAGAATACAAGGGAGGGGATAACCATTGAGATGTAATATGAATAAATTAATAAAAGAAAAGAAAAGAAAAGAAAAGAAAAAAGAAAGTCATATACAATCTCCAACATTGGGTGCTAGTAAATTAAAAATGAGTCCCTGGATAACTATTTCCTTTTATCTTAATAGTTCTGGAATCAATTGACAAATTTGTTTGCAAGATACGGGCTGTCTCCATGAGATCTGGGTAATAAGAAGAGTCAGATTCAGTAAAATCATTTTCTTTAAGGAAATGAAGCGTGAAAAATACCTAGCATTCACAAAGATGGGAAACCTGAAAAATGTGCACAAGGAAATGAGAGTCAAGACAAAGGAGCTGCCTTGAACCTGATAGCTTTGCCGGCCTTACTGCCACAGATAAACATAGATGTGATCTCACTATAAAGAATGGTGGTTAAAACTCTGAGATTCCATCTTACACCCATCAGAATGGCTAAGATCAAAAATTCAAGTGACACCACATGCTGGCGAGGATGTAGGGAGAGAGGAACACTCCTTCATTGCTGGTGGGAATGCAAACTAGTACAGCCACTTTGGAAATCTATCTGGTGCTATCTCAGAACAATGGGAATAGGGCTTCCTCAAGACCCAGCTATTCCACTCCTTGGAATATACCCAGAAGATGCTCCAACACACAACAAGAAAATTTGCTCAACCATGTTCATAGCATCCTTATTCATAATAGCTAGAACATGGAAACAGCCTAAGTGTCCATCAACAGAAGAATGGATAAAGAAACTGTGGTACATATACACTATGGAATACTATTCAGATATTAAAAACAAGGAATTCCTGAAATTTGTGGATAAATGGATTGAGCTAGAAATGATCATAATGAGTGAGTTAACCCAGAAGCAGAAAGACTCAAATGGTATATACTCACTTATATCTGCATATTAGCCCAAGGGGCATGTCCCATGAAAGCCTTCACTCACCAGGAAGCTCGAACAGAGGGGAAGACATCCTAATGGGACTCTAGATGAGAGAAGCATGGGAGAATGGCAAAGTAGAGGCATCTAGAGGGTCCTGGAAACCTACAAGTAGAACATTATGATAGGCAGATTTGGGCCCAGGGATCCCGCTCAAACTAAGGCACCAGCCAAGGACAATACAGGCCATAAAACTTTAAACCCCTACCCAGATCTAGCCAACGATCAGAACATTCTCCACAGCAGAGTGGAGAGTGGGATATGAGTTTCTCATGTACTCTGGTGCCTCACCTTTGACCATGTCCCCTGGACGGGGAGACCTGGTGGCACTCAGAAGAAGGACAGCAGGTTACCAAGAAGAGACTTGATACCCTATGAGCATATAGAGGGGGTGGTAATCCCCCTCAGGAACAGTCATAGGGGAGGGGAGGGAGGGAAGAATGGAAGGATACAAGGGACGGGATAACCGTTGAGATATAACAAGAATAAATTAATAAAAAAAAAGGAAAAAAATCTTTTCTGACATGTGCTATAAAGGGAAGAGAGAAAGTGTCAGGGTAAAAGCGAAGCAAAAAAAAAAAAAAAAAAAGAATGGTGGTTAATCCTTTTCCAACACGTGTGTGTGTGTGTGTGTGTGTGTGTGTGTGTGTGTGTATGGGTTCGTGTATAGAAAACACAAACACACACACAAAGAGAGGGAGGGAGGGAGGGAGGGAGAGAGAGAGAGAGAGAGAGAGAGAGAGAGAGAGAGAGAGAGAGAGAGAGAGGAGATGGAGGGACTGCAAAAATGAAACAATGAAATAAGTAATCTGTGCAGAAATAGGGCTAATGAAAAGAAAGGTGTTGAATGTGTCAATAAGTGGACAATAAATAATGCAAAAAGGATTCAACAGCATTAACTGCCATAGAAACATAAATGAATATTGCTTAGAGATACCATTTCACCCAATCAGAATGGCTGGCAAAGAGGTGGGAAAATGGGTACTCATTCTTTTACACTCCTACTGGGATTGTAAACATATACAACTATCAATATTATTGTAGATGCTTCTAAAGCTCCATAAAAACTAAAGATAGAGCAACCATGTGACCCAAGTATGCCACCATGGATATGTATATAAAAAGGACAATGCATGTGCATATCCATGTTTATAACTACAATATTCACACTAGCTGATAAATGTAACTAGTCTGAACCTCTATTAATGGTTGAATGGATAAAAAACATAGCACATATACAAAACTGAATTTTATTCAGCTATAAAGAAAAATGAAATCATGACATTTGCAAGAAAATGATTTCGTCTGGAGATCATTATATTAAGCACAGTCAAGCATAAAGAGAAAGATAATCCACATTTTCTCTCAAGTACAGATAAAACTTCTCTTTTCTCAAGTACAAAGTCCTACTCCTTCCCAGAACCTATTCAATTCTTTTAAGGTTAATCAACTGAGCATTTTATGTGTAGTGAGTGACTAATTAAAATGATGGCCAGGGCTGTAGCACCCACATATCCATACATATGAACATATATGTGCACATACACATATGTAAAATAAATAAGTGTAAATGAAAGAATATATATAAATATAGATCAAAGTGAAAATTGATATACAGACAGATATTTAAATATTTATCATAAATGTATGTTACTTCATAATATTTTTATTTCAAAAATTCCAGTATAAAAGTAGTCTTATGAAATTAGCAAGGCAGCTCTCTCATATAAATTGAGAGAGGAGAAATTGTAGAGAATATCACAAAAATAAGAAGAAGTCCACAGGGAATACTTAGAGAATAATTAAGAGAAGGGGGAGAGAAGGAAAAAAGTTTTACAGAATTCATGTTATAGGAATCCCAGTGGCTGACGTTTTAATAGAGGAAAAAATCAGCAAGAAGGGAATGTGGAGAAGAATTGGGGATACAACTGGAGTCATGTGACAGCTGAAGTGTAAAAAGCTCACAGTTATGTATACAACCAAGGATCTGAGGCCCAACGAATCTATGAAAAATGTCATTGTGTCATCAATGTTATCCGAGATACTTTCCAGCTTTTAGCCATCACTCTTTACTGTAAATTTGATTTTTTGTTCTTGTTGCATTTAGTATAATGTGGTCAAAGTGATTTTAAAAAAACAGATATTTAGAAATGGCTTTCTGTGGTTTAATATCATTACACATTTGCTGTTTTAAATAATTGAATAGTTATCTTTTTTCTACATAGGTTTTAATTCCCTGTGACTGTTTATTGCATGGTTTTGTGTTTGCACAAAACCTAGGATTTTTCAGATGCCGGAAACATGCTGTATTCTAAGCTGTGCTTCTACATATCTGTAGGTTTTCTGTGTAGCCTATGTTTAGTTAGTCTTCTTAGAAATGCTTTTCCTAAGAAAAGTCTGATGTAAATTTTATTTCCATATCTCAGTACCTTGTAGTAGAGATCTGTGAACTTTTTGTTCTACCTGATGAAAGTTTATTTTCTTGGAGAACTAAATGTCTGCATTTATAACTGTTTTTAGCATGCAGTAAAATTAATATATATTAAAGGAAGGAAGGAAGGAAGGAAGGAAGGAAAGAAGGAAGGGAAGAAGGAAGGAAGGAAGGGAGGAAGGCCAGAAGGAAGGTTCTCCAGTAAAAGTGTTTGCTACTAAATCTGTGTTCTATCTCTGGAGTCCACAAAGAAGAGATGAAGGATTCCTGCAAGTTCTCATCTGCCATCTACATATGTGTCATAACACATATGCGCACACACACACACACACATACACACACATACACAAATACATCACACTAAATAAATGTTAAAATTTTAAATAAATAAATGCATACAAATATAAATAAAGTAGCAAATTGAGACTCAGGTACATAATTAAATATTTATCTTATATTTATGTGTTATTCAAATATTTTAAAAATTCGAATTCTATTTACAGTTATATATTGCAGTTAGAAAATCAGCTGATGTTATGTGTCATCTTCCAACATTGTAACTGATGTCTGAAAATGGTTCCTCAAAGTTAAGATTTAGATTAGGATTTTTCAATCCTGACTTTGGCGGCTTTTCTCGTTGCTCAGTTCTCAGTTTCACTGATACATAGCAGCTTCCCTGCTCCTTTGCCATGTGTCCTTTCCTTTCCCTCTCTCTAGAGGCCGACTAAGCTACTTCTGAGCCTCCTCCCACCACAGCATCCTAACATACTGAGAAAGAGGCCCTGCTGAGCCTCCTCATCAGCCAGTTGGCACATTTTCAAATGAGCCACTGAATGGCAAATGCACAGATAACACTGGAATAAAATGAGTTCCTCTTATTGATTTTCCAAACCAATATGGCACGGGTACTCCCACTCTGTGCCATCTCCTCCCTCTGTTCAGAGGCATTCTGTGCTTGTCCATCATTTTAATTAGACATTACACCTGGCACAAATGCTGAGTTGATTAACCTTAAAGGAGCTGAATAGGTTCTCTGATAGTTAACATGGGGCCCTTGACATATTATAACTCATGTTAACATGTGCTGTTGCACAAACTCACAGCTTCTTCAGCCCACTTTCCAAAGCTACAGTGCAGGATAATAGCATCTACAGAGAGCCCTTTGCGAAGCGTGCTCCCATAATAATGTCATGGAATATAAGCTTTACAAGATGGATTGGTGTGGACTCTGCAGATACCACTTTTTAATGTTTACATAAATGTACTTTCCGTGTCATGGGAGTTTTAAGGGTTGGGCCTTTGTGGCAGAGGGTTACAAAGGAAGAGATGCAGCTTGTAGTTGAATGGAATGAGGTTCCATCCTGTTGTAACTGTTATCTTTGACTACTCCTTTGATTTTTCTGGTCTCAGTCTCCTAGCGTGAGAAACAAAGATATGAGAGAATGTGACAGCACCTTTTCATTGTACCAGTGTCTGTAATGGTGGGTGCTCAACGTACATCTCATCTATGCTGATGATGCTGGAGGGCATTTATTCTAGAACGCTGGCTAAGTAGAATTTCTACTTCCATTTTCTCCTTTGTAGGTGAGATAATGTAGCACCAAGGAACTAAAGAGCCCCTATTTGTCGCCTGTAATCCCATAGATGGAGCTATAAAGATCAGCCTGTCCTGTAAACTTCCCATGATTGTCACCTCAGTATTCCTCACCCCTACAAAGCTACAAAGAAAACAAAACAAAAAATGGTGCTCTTGGAACTCTTTATCTCCGATTGGGTTGCCTTTTATAACTTCCATATGAGAGATTTTGTCTTGTCTTGTTGTATCTTGTTTTATTGCATTTGACTGTTGTTTTTGGATGCCTGCTCTTTTTGGAAGGGAAGTGGATCTGGAGAGAGGGGAGGTGAGGTGGAGTTGGTAGAATGGAGGGAGGGGAAAATGGGGTCTGAATATGTTGTATGAGAGAAGAATTTAGTGTAACTTAAAGAAGAAAAAGAGAGCAAAATCTAAGGGCTTCATTTTTCAGCAGAAGCTCCCTATCATTGTTAAGGAACTTTAAAATTTATTATTAATACAATTGATAAGTATACACTTAAGGGTGTGGTCCAGTGTGTTTTTAACACATTTCATGTAAAATAAAAAATTTAATTTATTTACCAATCTATTGCCTCATATATTTAGCATTCATTGTGATAAGAACATAAAAATAGTTTTGGGTGCATTTTTAATTTCCATTGAAATACTACTGATCCACCACCCTAGTGTGCAATAAAACTTATCTTTCCTATATAAGCTATACATCTATTATTCACACTTATTCTGTCCTCCTTCTCCAAGACTTTTCTCTATGGTTTCCATGACTCATTCATCTTTTTTGTAATAGGAATTCAACTTTGATTGTAGTGATAGCTTGTCCCAATTCTGATTTAGATTTTCATGATTATTAGTAATGTAAACTATTCTTCCTGTTCCCTCTTTTAAGAAATAACAACACATGTTCTCCACACATTTTAATTGTTATTTGTTCTTTTGAAAATGACAGGTTTATTTCAGATGCAAAATGATATTACACATAAACAAAGCAAAATTAAAAAAAAACAAATAAACAAAAAGAAAACACAAAAGAAAATTTCCGGAGCATAAGCCTGGATAGGTATTCTTAGATAAACCCCACAAAGCATAGGAAAGCAATGGGAGAAAAAAAAGAAAAGTGTTATTATACTTATTTTTAAACGTTCCTGCATAGCAATAGAAGCAAAAGAAAAGAGTTATTGGGAAAAAACATCTGTGAGTTATTTTCCTCACAAAACTTCTTTTTTGATAAAAAGAAAGGCTATATGTTTGGTGATCTTTGGCATTTGACTCAGAGACCCAACATTGAATTTTGAATCCCTGGTAAATGGGACCCTATGTTTCATGACACCAGGAGCTAAGGTACACTGATCTCTATGGTCTCTATGGTGCTAAGAACAGTGTCACATCCACAATAGGGGTGAAGCATGAAAGACACTAGAAGTAGCAAAGAATAGAAAGCAGGCTCTTGTCTGGGTATCTACTTTTTGTCTCTTAAATAGTACTGGTTTACTAAGAAGCTAAATCAATTTACCTTTGGTCAATTTATGAAGGTACAAATTGAAAAAGTTTGATGAGATGGAGAAAAATCTGCATCTATGTGAAGCAACTACTGTCCGTGGACGTGTGTAACAAAACTAGATCTGGATTTGAGGTTCAATGTGCCATCAGTCACATTGTTATTTATTTATTTATTTATAAGGTGTTTCAAAGACTATTTTAAAATTTATTCTACTGATTATTCACTTCGTATCCTAGTCATAGCCCCCTCCCTCCTTTGCTCCTGGTCCCACCCTCTCTCCCTGCTTCCCCCATCCTTCTTCCCCTTCTTTGCAGAGACGCGGAAGCCCCTTCGCCCCAGCATATCAAATCACATCAGTCCTGAGCACATTCTCTGTGGCTTTGTAAGGCAACCCTACCAGTACGTAATGAACAAAAAGCAGTCAACAGAGTCTATGTCAGAGTCACGGCATCCATACAAAAACTGAGCTGCCCTTTGGTCATATCTATGTACGGGGCCTAGTCCATGCATGGTCCTTGGGTGAAGCTTCCTTCTCTACCATCTGGCCCCACCAGGCCTCTGGTGAGTTGGCGCTATTGGTCTTCTTGTGGAGCTCGTGTCCCTTTGAGTCTTTCGATCCTTCACCTGACTCTTCCACAAGACTCCTGGAGGTCCGCTCAATGTTTTGCTGGGTGTCTCCGCATCTGTTTCCATCAGCTGCTGGGTGGATCCACTTAAAGAACAGCTATGCTAGCCTCCCATCTGCAACCACAGCAGAGTAACTTTAATAGTGTCAAGGGTGGGCTTTCTCTTATGAGGTGGGTCACAGGTTGGGCCAGGCATTGGTTGGACATTTCCTCCATATCTGCTTTAGTTTTGTCCCTATACCTCCTATAGGCAGGGGAAGTTTTGAGTCAATGTTTTTGTGGATAGGTTGGTCTTCCTCTCCTTCAACTAGGAGTCATGTCTAGTAAGATGGTGGCCTCTACAGTCTCTATGACCTCTGCTACTAGGAGTCTCAGCTAGAGTTATCTTATATTTTCTTGTATGTATATATGTAAATATATATTTATATAAATAAAAATATATGTATATATATTATGTGTCTGGAGTCTTGAACACTCAGTATTATGTGAGCAGTAATTAACTGTTATTTGACATATCACAGCAACAGACAAAGAAGGGAGAAAGTAGAGATGCTTGAGAGAAGTCAATTGAGTCTATAAAGTAATAGAAGTGAGGAAATGGTTAAGTTTTTGGCTTTGCCTTAAAATGCAGAAAGAAGTTAGTCTATCCAGGAATTCTTATAAGTGAAAATTTGTGTTATGTTGCAGTGATCTTATTTTTTATATTCTTGTGTGAAAATCAAAGGCAAGGCCTAAAAGATAGGCCTACAAGCACCTCATTTTATCTCCCTAAACTTAAAAACTTCAAAGGTGGCCTACTTAAATAAAATCCCTGACCTCTAATCCTTGTTCATTTCTTTAAAAAGGCCAACCTTTCCCTGGCTTATGGCTCATGGCAAACAGAAACATCCAGACCCACAAGACTTCTTAGACTGGCGCTTATGGTATACTGAGATAATCGTTTTCATCTTTGAGGTACACAGGACCTAGGATTTCTTAAAGAGAAATGACAACACTCCTGCTAAAGAAATGGACATATTTCTTCAAATGACATAGTACATATTCAGGACCTCAGCAATATGTTCAGGCATCATCTGATCTCTTATCACTGGGATAAAGTGCCATCCATAGAATGCTACTTTCCTGAGCCACTGAATCTGCCATTTGTATCCCTCCTTTGTGTGTATGTTAGTCTTTCCCTAACAACTTTATAGTGTTGTGAGGGTTGAAAGAATCTATTTCGGAACCATTAAATGAATAATATATTAGCCATAAAAACCATATTATCCAACTGCAGTAATTTCACTTCAAGTCAAATTTCCTTCATACACTGACTCTTCTTTGTATTGTAGTCTGGGCAGATAATGTAGACTATAAGTTATAATGTTATCTTATCGACAATTAGCATACAAAACTGGACTATACTAGTGAGTGAGCACCTGTCAGTTAGCTATATGTGTGCTATGATATTCATAAGGAACTGAGTGTAGTGTTCATATTTAGAGTTTTCTCATTAGTTATGACTATTATATCTTACTATTACTGTCTTGTCTCATTTGGTAAAAATACACAAAGCACAATATTTGGTGTTGCATATAGAACACAAAAGTATACGATTCTTGGCAAAAAGTGACTTGGCATCCTTATATAATCCTCACCATCATATATCTAGATCCTATTGTTATGCTAGATTTAAATAATTGTACCCACAGTCCCAGTAGATTGAATTACCATTAGTGGCTTTCTGTGGTTCTAGGACACACTATTTTATTTATAATTTGATCATATGATATTGCAGAAACAATCTAATGACTGCCTTAGAGAATTGGATGAAAAAGAGAACGTTTGTCTGGTTCTGTCACATGTGGAAAATAGGACTGGTGGCATCTTGGCAGCTTAGTGGGTGAGAGAAATGTCAAATTGAAAGTCTCTTGTATCATATGGACAAAAGCTCCTAAAAACCTGGTGATATAAAATCTGGATCAAGGTATTACTAAAGTTAACCCTACATCTTATTCATTATCATATACAATAAAACATATGTTGCCTATAGTTAATTTATCAGAAAGCTCAGCTGGAAATGTACCTTCTGTAACTTACATAGGATGGCTATTGGCTTTCATTTCCTGCAACCATTCTTTCAGGTTATTTTTATTTTTTTTTCTGGAAATCGAATATATCTTTTTATTTTGGAAAAGATTATTTCTTATATCTTCGTGAATTTGGTTTCACCTCTTCCACAGCAGGTGCAAATGAGATTGCTTTTCAAAGTCCAATGTCTATACTGTAGGTGTGAAAGTTGTCTTGGATTTTTGCTAACTAGAGAGAAACTGAAAGTCAGAGGCATGCTTGTGGTTCTCTCTATACTCTTACTTGAGACTTACACAATGATTTATTTACAAGTAAGTATAGCACTGAAAGTTGAATCATTGGGCTTTTTTGAAATCATTTTAATACATAGCTCCAATTATATCTGAATGCAGGAAGCATTACTAAATTCTCAGCAATGAGACCCAGTAAGTCCTTTTCTTTATTGGTGTGAATAGAACATCTCTCTCCCCACCCCTTTTCTTGTCTGTTTGGATTAGGCTTAGCTTTTTGCTTTTTCATCATTGGTGTTTACTCATTTTATAACATGCTAGGTCTCTTTATTATTTTAGACATGTTCACTATGTATTTTGCTCCTATTTACTACCTTTTCCTTGTGTTTTCTTTTTTTTTCCCATGGATCCTCTTTCTCTTGCTAAATTAGTTTCTGGTTTGCTTTCTTGCCTTAAACAACTATCTATATTTAGCATATGGGAGAAAGTCCATTGTGTTTATTTGTATTTCTGAATCTGGCTTATTTAATACATGATCTACAGTTCTGTAGATGTTTTCCAATAAATGAAATAATTTTTAGTTTCATTTTTCTTCATGACTGAATAAGAGTACTCTATTATGCCCCAATACCCCATATTTTCTTTACCAACTCCTTTGTTGGTTAGATATGTGAGCATCTACATTGATGCTAAAATATATAAATTCTGAATTAGGCTACAACAAACATGAATATGCTTGTATTTCTACTAACTTAGATACTTTCTGTATATTACATTTGAACTTAAAATGTCCTTCATAATTTCAGATGTTGCTCCCCAGCTGGTTGTGTTGTTTTAGAAGTTTCTTGACTCTTTAAAAACTAGGTCCTTGCTAGTAGAAGTAGGTTAGTTAATGATATAACATCCTCTAGTCGGGGGTTCCTGGTCAACAGCCATGTGGTCAGCAGCTGGATACCCCAACTTAGATGTTTGTCCATGCGTTCTTTGCTATAAGAGACAGAAATAAATTTGAAATCGTGAATACAAATGTAGAATTTCTCCTTTGAAGTTTCTTTTAGGTGAATGTCTTGGACAAAAAATAACAAATGTAGGACATATACCCACAAATGATAGCGTTGGATCTTATGATAGTTTTTATCAGATTTTGGGGAACCTCTGTATTGATTTCACTAAGGGCTAAGGTAATTCACATCTCCACCAACAACTTGTTCTTGTTTTTTTATTCCTCACCAACATTTGGTGTAGCTTGTTTTCTTTATGACTGACTTACTTAAATGGAGATCTAGAGTAGTTGTCGCTAGAAGTACAGCCATAAGGACAGTGATCTTCTATTTTATTAAAGCCTAGTGATAATTCCCACTTATCTGTTTTGCTGTGTATTATTTCTACTCTGGTAGCTAATTTTTAAAAGTTCTGAAATCCATACCCAAATTTAGAGGTTTCAAACAAAACCTACTTGTTTGTCTCACGATTCTGTAGGGTGAATATTTGGAATAAGCACATCAGACTTGTTCTTCCAGGCAGAACTTTTGTCCTTAGCGCACAAGTTTATATGTGCTTTCTTCTTTTGAAATTGACCCATGATTCTTTGGATTGTAGTGGGGGATGGACCACATAAATTTATCATCCACCATGTTAATTCATGCTTATTTATGTGATGATTATGAGAGATAGAGGCTGTGAGGCAAAGAGTTGAGGAAGGGCACTTAAAAGCTTGTATACAGTATAAACTTAACTAGTATCCATCACTGTTGATAATCTGACTAGGTCTCTCTTCTTGCCTTGTAATATAGCTCAGCTCAGCTGAGGCTATAAAAATAAATCTTTTCATACTTTTCCTGATCTTACATCTGCACAAAACTCCTTTTTGTTGTTGTTCTTTAAAAACATAGTTGTTACTCTTAAACACTTGGCTTTCTTATCTGTAAAATCTTAACAGTAACGCCACTATTGTACAAATTGCCTTCTATTCCAAACATCTATCTTCCCTTTGAGATGAAGAAAGATCAAATATTACTTATGAGTCCATTTTGAGTCTCTGGTACCATTGTCTGAGGGTAGGGTCAGTGATGTAGACATGAGTCTGTTTTGCATAGGCATTGTCTTGTTAAAACAAGCAAACAACAACAACAACAACAACAACAACATACCAGGCCTACTGAGGTAGAAAAACTCTGCTCACTGACAGTGTTGCAGTTCATAATGACAAAGAGTAGAGACCTCACTGCAGAGAGTTAATCATAATGAATTAGCTCATTTCATCTTCACTTAAATCAAATCAAATTTCTGTTTTATGTGCCTATGAACATATACAATCTTTTTAGTAACTGAACCAGAGCCACAAAGAAAGCAAATGCTGGCCAAGATGTAAGAGTACTGTCCAGAACATGAAAAAGCTGGTGTATTTTTGTGTGTCACCAGGGAGAAAAAGAGATAATAAATAAATAAATAAGATCCACATAAATGAATTGAAGTGGCATGGTACAAACTAATCAATTTGTGACTGGGAGTAAGATAGAATTTAGCAGTCTATGCCAAAGAGTGGACAGAAATAAATACTTTAGTTCCAGATGGAAAAATTATCAGATACACAAAATCTGATTAAATGCTCAGGCAACAGTTTGTAGCAGTAAATTTTCTCTAACCATATTCTTCACCATATATATATATATATATATATATATATATATATATATATATATATATATATGCATAATTTTACAGTCTTTATCCTTGTATACTTTTATCTTTTAACATCTTTATTTATTTATTCATTAAATCACTTTAGAGTGTTATCACAGACCATCCCTCATCTCCTCCTAGTTCCATCCCTACACATTCCTCCTCCCATTTCCCCATCCCTTCTCCCAGGAGAAGGAGAGGCCCTCAGTGGTACTAATCCACCCTGGCATCTCAAGTCACAGCAGGGAGTGACAAGGCAGTCCACCTGGGAATAAGAGACCTTGCTCCAGCTAACAGAGTCAGAGACTGTCCTATTCCTATTGTTAGGGAACACACATAATGACTAAGCTGTACATCTGCTACATATTTGTAGGTGGTCTGGTTTCAGTCTATTCATGCTTTCTGGTTGGTGGTTCAGAATCTTTGAGGCCCGATGGCCCCAGGTTATTTTACTCTGTAGGTTTTCCTGTGGTGCCCTTGTCCTCCCACTATCCTCCCTCACAATCTTCCAAAGAACTTCCCAAGCTCAGCCCATTGCTTACCAGTGGATCTCTGCACCTGCTCCATCAACTGCCACTCAAAACCTCCCAGAGAGCAGCTATGCTAGATTCCTGTCTGCAATCATAGCAGAGTAGCACTAATAGTGACAGTGATCGGCCCTCACCCATGGAGTGATACACAAGGTGGGCCAGCCACTGGTGTGCTATTTCCTCAATCTCATTTCATCCATACACATACAGTTCTTGTAGACAACCTTGTATGCTTTTATTTCTGTGAAAAAAATGTATTCTAAGATCTAAAATCTGAACAAAAATTTTGAACTTTAGGAAACATCCACATGGAATTTTGTTTTTTCCAATATGTTAATGATCTAACAATAAACACAAACACACACACACACACACACACACACACAGAGAGAGAGAGAGAGAGAGAGAGAGAGAGAGAGAGAGAGAGAGAGAGAGAGAGAGAGAGAAACAAAATATGACCCTTAAACACTGCTGTCCAGGCTGCCTGCATGCTTTTAAGTGAGGTGCCTATTTTGAGTTTTATTCAACCAGGAGGAAACATATAAGAGATTGCTGAGTCACCACTTCTCTATGCTGATTAAAGAGAAGGATGGAAATTAGAAAGATTGGAAGCACAAAGGGAGATGTGGTTATTGAGAATCTCCTGGAGAAAATGTGACAAGTTCAGAATATGGGCAATGTTAGTGATGACACTGTCCAGAGCCTTCTATATTGTACAAAGGGTTTGATATCAAGAAAATTTGATGTATACATACTTGTTTCTTTCAAGTTAAATATTTTGTTACTATAATCTCTATTTTATGGCAGACAACCTACACAAAAACTTGGGTCTTGAATATGTTATAGCTCCTAAGTGTTCCCTGAATTAGCGATGTCATCCTTAATACAATGTTAAGAGATAAAGAGATTGTTACACTGGAATTTTGTACATGATAACCATATCAATGGAGGTATTTTCTTGGGTAGAGATTAATGTATTTATTATGAGGATACTGTGGTTACATGAGAACAGGTTGGTGCAAAAAAGAAAATGAACCTAAACCCTCTTTTATCCCCAGTTTTTTGTTTTGTTGTATGATCCTTTACACAGTTCTTTCTAGGATATCATGATAGGCCTTAGCAAAATCTTAACTTGGGGAGTTGTCTGACTTTGGATATTTTGTTGCTCAAACTGTAATCTAATACTCTTTTCTTATATATTCCTCTGCACCCAGTATTTTCTTTTTAAAATATTTTTATTTATTATAATTTATTCACATTACATCCCAGTAGTTATCCCCTTGCTCTTACCTTCCCTTTCCCACCTTCCCTCCCTCTTCTGCCTTAATCCACTCCTCTAGGCCTTTGGCAGAAGGGGACCACCTACCCCACCATATGACCACAGACTATCAGGTCTCATTCAGAGAGCCTGCTTCCCCTTCCTCTGTGCCCCCTGTGCCTTCCCACCAAGGGAATGTCAGAGGCAGACCCTGCTGCCCAGCAACCATAGAGAATAAGCTGGCCTTTGTCTATATTTGAATAGGGGCTCTAGGTTCTCTCTATGCACTGTTCTTGGTTGGTGCAGCAGTTTGTGCAGGTCCCACTTGGTCCAGATTCCCCAGCCTTGATGGTTTCTTTGTGGGGCTCCTGAACTCTTTTGGTTCTTCCATTCCTCCATTCTTCCATACCACTCTCAGCTCTCCTCCTGGAGTGAAGAAGCAAGTCCCAGCATGTGTTCTGATCCTCCACCTCTGACCTTAGCCTACCAGGTCTCATCAGAATAGCCTGACTCCCCATTCTCTGTGTGCCCAAAAAGTCATGCTAGCAAGGATGTAGTGATGAAATCATAGGTACCAGAGTTTGTATCAGATGCAGTTCCTGCTCCCTGCCACTACCACGTGGAGAATTAGCTGTCCATGAGCTAATTCTAAACAGGAGATCTATGTTCTCTGCTTGCAATGCCCTTGTTTGGTGAGTGAGTTTGTACAAGTCCTCCTGGTTCCAGATCTGCCAAGCGTGATTGTCTCCTTCTGTAGGTCCTGACCCCTTCCGTTCCTTCTATCCCACAGCTCTTCCATGCAACTCCCAGAGCTTCACTCAGAGTCCAGCTGTGGTTCCGGTGTCTGTCTCCATTCCCCGCTGGGTGGGTTCTTTCAGAGGACATCTATGTTGGGCTAATATCCACTTATGGGTGGCTACATACCATGCATATCTTTCTTGGTCTTGGTTACCTCATTCTGGATAATCTTTTCTAGTTCCATCCATTTGCCTGCAAATTTCAAGATTTCCTTTTTTTTAAATTGCTGAGTAGTATTCTATTGTGTAAATGTACCATAGTTTCTTTATCCATTCTTCGACTAAGGGACATCTAGGTTGTTCCAGATTTTGGCTATTATGAATAAGGATGCTATGAGCATAATGGAGCAAATGTCTTTGCATCTTAAAGCATATTTTGGGTATATTTCTTATAGCAGAATAAAATGAAATATATTCACAAACAAATGTTAATAGTGGCACAATTTTTATTATCCGTACTAGTGTTTACAACAATTATAATTATATTGCTAATAACTAAAATCAATAATTCGGGATTTATCAAATCCTATCAAAGCTACTATTTCCCATTCACTAAAATCAATATATGCAGTTTACAGATAAGGAGGGTGGGGGAGATGAAGCTAATTGACATGACCAGAGTGGCAGAGCTAGATATTATGGAAATTTCTGTCTAATACTGAAAACTGCTTTTGTTACATTGGAGGATCTCTGTTAAACTGATTTGACTGTTAGAAAAGCAAGTAGGCATATACTGAAGAGTGTGTCTGCCACAATACTGTTTTTCAACACTTTGCTTCCTTTAAGATTACCTCAGTGAAATGCAACTCAACTACAATTTTCTAAATAAAATTAATTTTTTGCTACCATGTCTTAACTCTTGGCCTAATTTATTCTCTGCTGTTATGGCAGGTTTTTTTTTTTCAAAAATGTTTATTTGATCATTTCTAGCCACTGAGTAAAAATATCTAGTAGCTTCAAATTAATTTTCTATTGCTGAACAGTTTATTTTCCTAACAAGCATTTAGAATCTTTGATTACTTCCTCTTTCCAAATTACCCATGGTATTTCTCACTTCTTTGAGTTAGAAACTTGATCTTTCTCTTGTCTACTGAGGAAAATATCTAAGCTTAAATTGTGCACTGGAAAATTCTATCCATGTGCTCATTCATTAAATCAACTATGTATCTGTTCTTTCATTTAATCCTTCTACCATTAAAATAATGTTCTCACTGTCCCAATCATGTACCAGTGACCACAGTCTCTAACAGGAATACAATGACAAAACAGAGAGTCAGAGCCAGACGTGGTGGCGCACGCCTTTAATCCCAGCACTCGGGAGGCAGAGGCACGTGGATCGCTGTGAGTTTGAGGTCAGCCTGGTCTGCAAAGCGGGTTCAGGACAGCCAAGGCTACACAGAGAAACCCTGTCTCGAAAAACCAAAAAACAAAACAAAACAAAAACAAAAAATCCAAAACAAACAAACAAACAAACAAACAGCGTGTCAGTTTATGGCTAAGCACTCCAATCTCTCTACGCCTGTAAAATTTGACCTTCATAGTTTTGTTTTGTTTGTTTGTTTGTATGGTTGGTTGGTTTTTCAAGACAAGGTTTCTCTGGGTAGCTTTGGCTGTCCTGGACTTGCTTTGTAGAAAGGCTGTCCTTGAACTCAGGGATCTGGCTACCTTTGCATCTCCAAGGGCTGGAATTACAGGTGTGTGCCAACATACCTGGTTTGAGCGTCATAAAGTGACCTATTATATATTACCATAAATTAAACATTTTTGGAAGTATGTTTCTCCAGCTCTAGACCCTTTTGGAATTCAAAGAACAAGATCATAGCTTATTGATCCCCTGAGCCTCTTCACTCTCAAGAACAGGAAATTGTATACATTAAGATTTTAATTTTACAATTAAGTTTAGTTATTTAGGGGTTAAGATTTTTTTGGTCTAGATAGATGTTTTTAAGTCCATAATGATGAAATAGTATAGATGCTAATTTACATTCAGAATTTTAGATGCACCAAGATAGGAAAGATGTTTTCATCAAGGCTGTCAAATACAAATAGTCAACACACTATGAATGTAACATTTACATAATTCCTGAATGTTTTGTGGTTCTTCTTGGTGTAGATAAGTTATTGTATATGTGTGATAATATAAATGTATGTGTAAATATAAAGTTATTTAATAATAAAAATAAAAACAAAATAAAATAATAAGAATATCCATTAGGAGTCTTAATATGAGACAGGGGATCATGAAATATATTTCATCTTTTTAATTCCTCATTAGGGATCTAGTTGTCAAAGGCCAGGCATTTCATTGTACATCCTGAGTTTAAATCTGGCTTGTTCTTATACTACTTGTATTCTGTTTCCTATAATATTGAGAAAAGACATCTTTCAGCAGTTTATCTACACAGTAAGAATCACATACATTATCCTAATTATGTCAATATAACTTATACAAATTAACACATTTCTCACTATTATACCTGATACAATATGCATGAAATAAACAGCATCTAATATAATAAAAAATTTGGGCCAATAATGCATTGTTCCCAGACAGATTTTAAAATAACAGCTTCTAAACGTGGGTGCAGAAGAGCAAAATCCAGAATTTGGATTTTCACACAAAACATATTTTTTTCTTTTCATTTAATCAGGCTTTGCATATCTACTTCTTAAGGCTGAGAGTCCTCACACCCCTCCCCTGGCCCACCCTTTTTTCTGTAACCCACTTTTAAAAGGCTCATCTTAAATGCCATGAGACAGTCAGAGGAGTGATGGAAGTAGGTCTCATTAGCAGAGTGGTCCAATTATGTCCAGCTTTCTCTTTACCTTAAAAAGAGGCAGTGCCCATTTCATGGACTATACAGAGACACAGAGGTTCTCAGGGTTACAATGAGGGTATTTATGTTCAGGGTCATTGAAAGAGGCTTAAAATGAGAAATATCAAAAGAACGAAGGTCTGTGGCAGCTTTCCCTTCACAGTCTCCTGCTAAATGATGACTTCATGTAATTAAAATGAACAAAGTATGTGTCGACAGTACATCTTCGCAATCACAGCACTTTCTCTCTCCTTTTGTTTAACTGCTTTGTTCATCTGAAACCGGTGTTAAAAAAAATAACAGAAATAGAAGTTGAATGTATTCCTGCAGGGCTGTATTTTTAGTAGCTCATCACTTTGTAGAAGTGGCTTAGAGGTTGCAGAGTCTAATTATGAACCTAAGAAGTTGGGATTGAGGAGAAAAGGGACATTGGAGTAGGAGCAGTTGAGAATAAAGCAGGGCAGGTTTGAGTGGGTGAACTGCTTCCTGCAAAACTCCAACTTGTACTCCCCATGGGCTGCCTGCTGAGAAAGAGAATAAAGAACATTAGAAAGAAGGGTGAGTCCTTGGCTTAAATGTCACCAGCAGAAGCTTTTGATGTGCAAAATTTCTAACTGGTATTTAAGAAGAGAGTGTCATCTCTTCTAATATACCCCCCAAATTAATAACCCCTGGTAAATGCCTGTAGACTTAGGGGAATCCAAGTACAGGAGCAGCGGACACAATAAGCAGTCCAAGTCACAGAACAGCCAGATGCAGTGGAACCAGAATATGATACAGGGAAGATACGAGGGTGAACTTTTTGTAACTTTACTGATGACTGAGAAGAATTAAACGACACACAAATGCAATTTATTATTGCCATTGATTAATGAGTGCACACATACATTTATAGCACTTTCATAGATGCCACATTGTGTCTGATCTTCATGTAAAGTATTTTATGCCTCAAAAATGGCACAAAAATTATTCTGACAGGTGTAATTTGCCATTTATTATATTAGACCTTTGTGTAAAGGTAAACTGAGGCTGGATTTTGATAAGTTGGGGCACAAGGATAGTCTGAATTAAGAACTGGGACAGAAATAAAGTAGGTCAGGTAGAAGAGAGATAAGAAAAAAAATGAACTAAGTGTATTGATCTAAGTCTAAGTGGACAAAAATAGGCACTGGGAAATGTGCGAGAGATGCAGGAAAATAGATCAAGTCGCAACTGGATAAAAAGGTGAAGAGAACTTGATATTGAATTGCTGAGCAAAGCTTTGCTCAGAGAAGCCACTCAAATTTGATTAATTTAGCAGGTATGTGTGTTCTTTTAAATGGTAGGTGACAAAGGTGTTTTTTTCTTAGAGACAGTACTGATATATCCAGTTTCCTCTAGTTTATTTAAAAATCAATAGATGGCTGCTTATGATAAATAATATTTAGACTCACAAATTACTACTTCTTGTACAGCTTACTTCAAGTTCAAGAATGAGTGATATCCAAACTGAATGGACAATGGAGGATTATAAATTATTTTTATTGTTCCTTTCGAGGTGTATTGTTTAATTATTTTTGTGTAAGAAGTCTCTATAAAAATGAATAGCCTTTAATGAATAACTTCCACTTAATATCATTCATAAACCTATAGATGATTTGAGTGGCTATGAGGATCCTTAGCGTCCTGCTATTTGGTTGGTTTTTTTATTTAATGTATAAGCACTTGGCCATGATAATCACAAAGATGTCTGAGCCTTTAGTATTGTTTAACCTGGGAAGAGTTATCTAGGTTGTTCACATGACAATTACAGAGAACTAACAGAGAAACAGCATGAATGATTTGTTGGTTGGTGTGTAGGCTCCAATTTGGTACAAAACTGGTTCTTCTACTTCACTGTTATGAACTCAGATTCAAAGGGGAATAAAAAGTAGGCACAATCTTCCAATGGAAAATGCTGCCAAATTACTTGGCATATAAGTATGGAGGAAGACATGATTGCTGTCTTTTGGAAAACCAAGCACTACACCTGGATTAAAATTCTTGACTCTAAAATGCTGATAAACATCACTCTATGAAAGCATCTGTAGGCCACACAAAAAGATAGACTGAGCTAAATTAAACCATCAAACACATTATAAAATATACAATCTGTACACACACACACACACACACACACACACACATATATATATATATATATATATATATATATATATATATACATATATATATTCAAATGTGGAGTATGTAATTATGTCTCACTGAGACAGAATGGGCAAGGATATGTGCACAGTATTCACAGAATAATAGATGAAATTTGCTTTCTTTATTCTTATATCTTCATATTTCTTTAATTCTAAATTTTAGTCTAAAATATTGGTTACATAAGAGCCTGGCAAATGTATTTGTCAAAGAGAACTATATAATCTAATGTCAATATATTTTTAAGTACAAAATCTTTCTCAGAGTAAATGTTCCATATGTATTTGTTATTGTTATTATCCTTAAAGATTATGTTTCATTAGAATATAAGAACGTTCTTATGAGAAAGATGATTTTCATCACTGTAATTTTTGTATTAGTGATTTGCATATTTATCATTCGTTACAAAATTTTCCAGATATTTGTAAGCTAAATCTTAAGGATATCCAGGATCAACATGAAACACAAATCAGTAAGAATGACTTTTCATCTTATGAACCAAAAAAATCCAGTTAGCAAAACTAACTGACTGATGGCTCACAATGACATTTTCTTGTTCTGTCCCGTAGGTTCAGGTGAAGGTAGGGGAGGATAAGGGTGTGTTCATAATATTTTAAAGAATGGAAGTCAAAGCCCCTCTTTTCCTAGACTGTTTATTTGCCTCCTGAGATATGACTTAGTTCCAGCACAGAAAGAGCAAGCACGATGAGAGAGCTCAGATTCCATCTGCAGGGAAAAATGATGACAGCACAGGAGAGGGAAGAGATGATATAACCAAGGGTTCAGCTGTGATATCTTTTAATTGTCTTCATGTATTCCATGATACCAAGATAAATACAAATTCTGAAAAAGTAAGCAGATGCAACTGGCCTTTTAAAATAAGCACAGTTTAGTTATTAAAAAAAAAACAGAACCAGAGACTCTGTAATGTTAACTTGTTAAAAATCATACACAAACCAATTTCATGACAGGAATATATTCCTAAAACATAGAATCTCAACTTCAGTTTTGTAAACAAAAATAAGAAAAAAAACGAAGTCAAGAGATGTACCATGTTCTCCTGGTATCCTCTAGACACTGTGAGTCATAACGTATTTTCTCCCCCTCTTCTGTGTAATCTTTAAGGGTGGAGACAAGATCGAGATCTCCAACTTTTTCTCTACATAATGTCCGTGTATGAGTCTCTGCACCTGATCACATCTGCTAAGAGAGGAAGACTCTCTGATAATTACTGGTCAGGATACTTAACTATGAGCATAGTAGTTAAGAATTAGGAATTATTTATTTAATTATTTTTGCCATTAGTGTTTGGTTCACCCCAGGTCTCTGAACTATCCAGTCTCAAGTTCCTGGACATCCATGTAATGTACGCCATGGGCACCATCTCAAGGTGTAGGCTTCAAGGTAAACTAACCGTTGGTTGGCCATTTCCATAAATTCTGTGTCACCATTACCCCAGTACATCTTACAGGCAGAACAGATTGTAGGTGGAGAGTTTTCTGTGGCCTGATTGCTGTCCAGATTTCTTGTTCTATAGTCAGCAGTGTACCTTCTCACTCCAAAAGAGTAGACCATCGGGGTGAGGGCTACTTGCAGCCACTCTCTCAACCTTTCTATGTTCAATGAGATTTTTGTTCACAAAGACTAAACCTTCAATCAGATGGCATGTATGGCTATTCACCAGGTACTCTTCATACATGTTATGGCTGTTAGTTTGATGATTTTTAGGAACTTTTAAGAGTGGAAACAGGTTTATCTCTGACTCTATTGTCAGCTCTTGGGACTAGATTTCTCCTATTGGTTTGTGGTTATTGGCCTTCTATCCCAGCACTTGGGAGTCATAGGCATGTGGATCCCTGAGTTTGAGGCCATCCTGGTCTACAGAGATAGTTTCTGGACAGCTAGCTTTACACAGAAAACCCTGTTTAAAAAGTCATTCCCTCTTCCATAAAAGGAGAAAGAAAAAAGAAAAGTTGAAAGAAAGAAAGAAAGAAAGAAAGAAAGAAAGAAAGAAAGAAAAAGAAATACAGACAAATCATGAATGCTGATATATGAAGAAATAACCTTCCCCAGGAAGAACATACTAATTGCCTTTTAACATATGAATGCTTGTATATGTGTATGCATGTCTGCTCACATATTTTATGATGCATGAAAAATTTCTGTTCATACACTTAAAGTATATACTTTTAGCGCCTATCTCTAACTTACCAGATTTAATCATTTAAGTAACCTTAATCTCTCTAATCTTCATATTCTTTTATTGGTAAAGAGAAACTGGTTAAATGGTTTTATTTTTTATTAACTTGTATTCTATACTCTTATCATATAAGTTTTCTGTGCTTCTTAATCTTCATATTTGTGGAGACTAAACATAGATGTGGATTTTAGGTGGTATACACAAAGCTAATCAAAAACACATATTCTTATTTTCAAAATACAGCCAGTGGGTGTTGGCATTAATAAGGGTTTCTTCATGACGCAGTCCTTCTGAATTATAATGCCTACTAGATTAAAATATATTCATTTTAACAAGATTTTTCAGAAAGTCACTGTTTATGATAAAGTTTGGGGGTCATTATTAGAAACTGCAGGATGACCCAGGGGGGATTGCATAAACTGTTACACCAGCCAAGGACAATGCATCTAGTAAACCAAGACCCTCTGTTAAGATAAAACCAACAGACAGCTCATTTTCCGTGGTTGTGAAGGGAGTGGAGACATGAACTTTGGTGTCCCTAAATAAATCACTTCCCTTTGGTTTGGAGGCCTAGTGGGCACAAAGAGGGATGGGAAGCAGGCTATCTGGATGAGACCTGATAGGCTGTGGTAATACAGTGGGGGAGGAGGTACTCTTCTGTCCGATGTCTAGGGGAGAGCAATAGGGCAGAAGTGAGAGGGAGGGAGGGAATGAGAAGATATAAGCATAGGCATAACAATCTGAATGTACAGAAGGGGATCTCCTCCCCCACCATATGATCACAGTCTTTCAGGACTCATCCTAGTAGCCTGCTTCTCCTTCCTGTGAGTGCAACCAGGCCTCTACAACAAGGGAAAGGAGCCAAATAGGGGCAACAGAGTTCATGTCACAGTCAGTTCCTGCTCTCCACAAATTGTGGAGAATGTGCTGTTCCTTGGCTAGAACTAAATAGAGGTTCTTGGTTCACGGCATGCATTGTCCTTGGTTGGTACAGTAGTTTGCGCACATCCCTTTGGTCCAGATATGCCAGTCTTGATGGTCTTCTTGTTGGTTTCTAGGACCATCTGGATCCTTCTATTTCCCCATTATCCATTACCTCTCTCACCTAGAATCCCAATGGGAAGTCCTAGCATCGATCTCAATCTCCTGCTAAGTAAAGACCTTCAGGGGACACCCCTGTTGGGCTACTGTCCCACTATAAGTGAGTATATACCATGTGTTTCTCCCTGAGTCTGGGCTAACTCACACAGGATGATCACTTCTATTTCCATCCATTCGCCTGCAAATTTCAGGATTTCATTGTTACGAATAGCTTAGTAGTATTCCATAGTGTAAATATACCACAGTTTCTTAATCCATTCTGTGACTGAGGGACATCCAGGTTGTTTCCAGATTCTGATTATTACAAATAAGGCTGCTATGAACATGGTTGAGCATATGTCATGGTTGTGTGGTAGAGTATCTTTTGGGTATATTCCAAGGAGTAGAATAGCTGGGACTTCAGGTAGCTTTATTGCTAGTTTTCTGAGAAAGTGCTAGATTGATTTCCAAAGTGGTTGTGCAAGTTTCCTCTCCCACAAGCACTGAAGTACTGGTCCCCCTTTCTACATCCTTGCCAGGACATGCTGTCACTTGTGTTTTTTGTCTTAGTCATTCTGATGGATGTAAAATGGAATCTCAGAGGAATTTTGATTTGCATTTCTCAGATGACTAAGGATGTTGAGCATTTCTTTAAGTGTTTCTCAGCCCTTCGATATTCCTCTATAAAGAATTCTCTGTTTAGTTCTGAGCCACACTTCTTAATTGGGTTATTTAGTTTGGTGGTGTTTAATTTCTTGAGTTCTTTATATATTTTGGATATTAGACCTTTGCCAGATGTAGGGTTGGTGAAGATCTTTTCCCATTCTGTAGGCTGTCATTTTGTTCTCTTGCAATGTCTTCTGCCTTACAGAAGCTTCTCAGCCTCATGAGGTCCCATTTATTAATTGTTGACCTTAGTGCCTGGGCTATTGATGTTGTGCTCAGGAAGTTGTCTCCTGTGCCAATGTGTTCCAGGCTCTTCCATACTCTTTTTTCCAACAGATTTAGTGTCTCTGGTTTTATGTTGACTCTTTAATCCACTTAGACTTGAGTTTTGTGCATGGTGACAAATATGGCCCTACTTGCATTTTTCTATATGTAGCTATCCAGTTAGACCAGCAACATTTATTGAAGATTCTATCCTTCTTCTATTGAACATATTTTGCTTCTTTGTCAAAAGTCAAGTGTCCATAGGTTTGTGGATTTATTTCTGGGTCTTCAGTTCTATTCCATATATCTACCATCCTATTGCTATGCCAGTACCATGCTCTTTTATTTACTGTGGCTCTATAGTCCATCTTGAGATCAGGTATGAAGATTCCTCTGAATTATTTTTTTATTGTATAGGATTGTTTTAGTTATTTTGTTTTTTGTTTGTTTTTTCCATATGAAGTTGATAATTGATCTTTCAATGTCTTTATAAAATTGTGCAGGTATTTTGATAGGGACTGCACTGAATCTGTAAATTGCTTTTGGTAAAATGACTATTTTTACTATGTAAATTATCCATGAACAAGGGGGATCTTTCTGTCTTCTAATAACATCATCAATATCCTTCTTCAGAGATTTGAAGTTTTTTCCTAAGATACTGAAAAATCATTTAACAATATGAAACACCCATCATGTTTAAAGTTTTAGAGAGGTCAGGCATACAAGGCACAAATCTAAACATAATAAAGGTTATATACAGCAAGCCAATAGGCAATATCAAATAAAAGGGAGAGAAACTCAAGCAAATTCCTCTAAAATCAGGGACCAGTCAAGGCTTTCTACATATCTCTTCAATATAGTTCTTGAGTTGTAAGTAGCAATAAAACAATAAAAAGAAAACAAGGAGATCCAAATGGGAAAGAAGGAAGTCAAATTATGCCTATTAACAGATGATATGATAGTGTAACTAAGTGAACCCCAAGATTCCATCAGAGAACTCCTACAGCTGATAAACACCTTCAGTAAAGTAGCTGGATACAAAATTAACTCAAAAACGTTAGTAGCTTTCCTATGACAATTGTGTTGAGAAAGAAATTAGGGAAGCTACATCCTTCAAGATAGCCACATATAATATAAAGTATCTAGGAGTAACTCTAACCAAGCAAGTTAAAGACTTGTTTGAATAAAAATATCCCCTCCTTTTTATCTTCCCATTCCCACCCTCTCTCTCTCCTCTGCTTTACCCTCCCCTAGACCTCTGGCAAAACTCATTACGTTTCATCAGGATACCCTGCATCCGCTTCCACTGTGTAACCACTAGGCTATCTTGCCAAGAGGCAGTAACCAAATCATGGACATCTGAGTGCATGTCAGAGGTTAAGCAGCTGTCTCTCCCTTGCCCCCATGTGGATAATTGACCGTCCATTTGCTACATCTGTTTAGGATAGTAAATTATACAAATTAATTGTGAACTGATCAAATCATGATCATGCCAATTACTAGTCTTTTTTATCATAAGAATATACATCCTAGGTGTAACAAGTAGAGCTCATTCTACAGATAGATAAGGTAAAACAGTTAAATAACATCTTCAAAAATCTCATAGTTCTACAGAATATGGTATTTAAATAAGTTTTATTGTTTTAATGATTCTTTATCAATAAGACCAGTAACTCCTGGAAACAACCACCCTACCTTAAAGAAGATGATGAGCATCAATGAACATCCTTATGGAGATGGCTTCAAATATGGCCAACAAACCACTGGGCAATATAACCATGTTTCAGCTACACACAGAATTCTGCCTAAAAATAGACAAGCTTGGATGAAGGCAGAGTCAATGGACAAACTATGCCAACACAGTGTAATTAAGTCCTCAATACTTCCTGCCTTAAAAGTATGTCTGTCAAATACACTGGGCCAGAATGCTGAAGATGATGCTGTTATAGAGAGTTTTGCATGGTTTCTTAGGCAGCAAACTGTCATTTTTTTTTCACTTTGGAAGCGGCTAGCATGCACTTCCTGTTTATTCAGCTAATTATTTTTATTCCTTCTCAGGTCTCTGATGAGGTTGAAGAACGGATAGTTTAGTTTTAACGTTAAGCCTAGTTGTTTAGGGGTTAAGATGTTTTTAGGTCTAGATAGATGTTTTAGGTGATAGAGATGATGTATGATAGATAATCATTAACATTCAGACTCACCAAGATATGAATATGTTTTTACAAGGTTGACAAGCACAAATATCCAAAACATTATGAGTGTAACACTAGCATAATTCCTGATTGTTTTGTTGTTGTTCTTCCTATATGTGGTTTATTTTATATATGTGTAACAAGATAAATGTATTGGAAACAATATAATGTATTGGAGAGTAATGGAAAACTGAGAGGCAGGATTTGAGGCTCTCGTATAAGTAAAGTTCTTTGTATGGCAATGAAATTGTATACTGTCTGTTAAACTCTCATGTCCATATCTGCAAGACAGCAATATTCAGCAGGATTCTTCTAAGGCATTTGAGTTTTAGAATTCTATACATGAGTCTAACTCTCATAGAGCACTGACATGGATTTTCAGTCCTGAAGCAAAAGGGTTCAGCCTCTTCTTACCAAGGAAGATAGAAAGGGATTTTCAGTGGAATTGAAGTGACCACATTTTAAACACACACCATGTAACACAATGTAATGTTAATCTGCAGAAAAATGGTTAAATTCAAGAATAAAAGTAGTTAGAAATCTTCCAAATTAAGAAAAAAATGAAGTAATGTTATAGTCATTCTTATCATTGTAGGTACGAAAAATATCCTTCCTTAAGGTTTGAGATGTGGAATTAGGGAAAAGTTGACAAAGCCAATCCAAGGCTGTTAGCAAAGCATACTCTAAGGATACTAGTTCATCACATGTAGTGAAAAAAACATGAAAATTTCTAGGAAAATGAAGTTCAAAGACTTGAAATAGCATTTGCTTTTCTGCAAGATTCCTTAGAGGTGTTGCTGTACAAAAACAATTGTAAGGTTTTGTGGTTAAAGGGTAATGAGCATGTGTTCATTCTCTAGCAGAATTTACCATGAGTACCTTTTAATTTGTCAGCGTTGCTATGCCCAAAGAGCTCTAACTTTGCGAAATTGGATATGACTTTAGAGAAGCTACTTATCTTTTAGAATCATTTTCTCCCTCCTTCACAAATGAAAGGGTTGGGTTAGAAATTACTAATGTTCTTTCCAGGTATAAAATGGTACAGTTAAGTAAAGCCTGAAAAATATCATTAGTTGCATTGGAGATAATGATAGTAAGTACATGATTCAGAACAAAATAATAAGTCTACCAATTGGTGTGGTACAGAAGATCAATGCTACAGAAGATCAGAAACTCTGCATTTAAAGAGGCCCGAGCTGTTAGGACATAAAGGGCTTCTAAGAAAAGGAAGGGCAAAAAGGGAACAATATCAAGAAAACCTTTTATTATCAAAATATCATTTGGATCATGAGATAGAACCCTACTTGAACCAAATGTGAAATTAAATATGTTTAGAATATACAGCCATAATCTACGGTTAGAGTAACATGTGAATGTTAGTGTCAAAAGAGCAAAGAGGTGAAACACCATCAGAAACCTTGTTTTATTCTGTGTATACATGTTTTGTTCACTCTTTTACAACTCATTTTTACTAACTAGCATGGGACATAGCTATTAGCTGCCACTCTGCCTTATACTATTTTCTTATTTTTTTTCTGTTGCTTCAAAATACCATGACCAGAACAAGTTGGGAAGTTTCTTTGGTTTACACTCTCATATCATTCTTTCTCATTGATGGGTGTCAAGACAGTGGGAGCTAATGCAGAGGTCATGTAGCAGAACTGCTGACCTGCTTGCTCCCTCTGTTGATCACCCATTTTAAAAAACGACCTACAGTCTTGCCTACAGTCAAATCTTATAGAGGAATTTTCCCAACTGAGGTCCCCTCCTCTGATGACTCTAGCTTGCATCAAGTTGCCATAAAACTAGCCAGCATGCTAGCATAAAAGACTGAAACATCATTTATTTATATGTCAGATTCACTTGAGAACATTCCAGATCTCAAACTGAGCCTTTGACCTGACCATCTGGAACTCTTACAACATGCATTTTATAAATAAAGGTTGTGGCTGAAATTTTAGGAAGCACTTTATAATACATCTATCAGATTACATGGATAATGCTCCAAGAGAGTGAGGTAGAGCAATGGTTCTTGCCTTCACATTCTCATCTACAGAAAAGCCAGCTCTACTTGTCTCTCTTTATTATAAATGAAACACTAATCATAGTCTAATTTCAAGAGAAGATAGTGTCTACATTTCCTTTTGTGAAAAAAAAAACCTCTGGCTGTTAATCCTTTCAAAAGTGTGTTGCACTGCTTCCTTAGTATATCAAAGACACCTACAACATAAAGCAATGGAGTATCTGGTCTGAAATGTGTACTTTATTAAAGTAAATTCAGAAAGTGAGAATAATATTCCTAATTATTATGAACTTTACAAAGAGTGTCTAAGGGACCTTACAGCTTGATACTGAGCCAACATGTATCAATTTCTCAAACTGAAATGATCTTTCAAACAAATCCAAAAACATAGAAAAGAAAAAGCCAATATAACCTTCATGGGTCAAAAATGACAGAAGTGAAGTTTGCCCCAAAGCAGCAGACAGAATGGAAGCATCTTGCTTATGGGGAGATAGGACTTGTTTTTCTCCATTGAATATAATTAAAAGAGAAAAGAAAGAAACATGAAAAGAACCTCTATTCTCTCTCATACATGCTGCAGTGATGTATCAAAGAGATGAGAACTGACACCTTCCATCTCTAGGATACTCAGAGTAGAAATATAGTCAATAAGACAGCATGTTCATTCATGTGCAAGGCTTCTATCCCTATCAGAGGAGACAGATGAATACTGACAACTCTCCTCTCACTAACTCTCTACTTCTTTTCTCCTCACTTTCTGCCACTGGTAGAAGATGCCTTTGGGTATATAAGACTTGATGTTCATATTTGGCTTTTTTTGTCAGATGTTTTGTCTCAGGGTTTAACTAAAATTTTTTTGTATGTTCATTTACAGCCTCCTACTAAGAAAAGTCTAGGGAAGTCATTGTGTGAAGAAGTAAACCTCTTTGTTCAGATGCAGGCAATCATAGAAATATGCTATACTCTGATTTTCTTTTTTATTTAAGAGATGCAATTCCATAGTAGTGTTTCTTTTCTAATAGGGTGCTTATTCCACGACCTCCAGTGAGTATGAAGCCATATTCAGGCCATATATATATATATATATATATATATATATATATATATATATATATATGAATGAGAAAACACACACATACATGAGTAAATGAAAACTTATGTATGAATGAAAACACTTTCTTGTTTTCATCTTCCCAAGCAGTTCCACCAACTGAGGACCAAGCATTCCAATATACGAGCCATTCAAACCATCACAGAAGCCCTTTGCCATTATCTGTGAAAGGGAAGCACAAGCCTGCCTTACAGCAACTGTATTAATGAGTTCCCATAGAAATGTATATAAAAGCAAGAAAAATGGAAATCACCTAATCAGAAAAAAGTAAATTGTGAGTATAAAAAAATTTATTTACAGATTTTTAACAAATCTGACTAGTAAACACCACGAATATTGCATTTTTGACCTCTTGTTATTAATCATGAATAGTACAAAAGTAGAACATTTTAGCTGTCAGAAATGAGTACTAAGTGATAAACTAGTGAGTATCGTATACTAGACAAAAACACTTGGAAAAATGGTTTTAAACCCCAGATGGTAACCAAACTATGCCAAAATCTACCACATATTTCTATAATTTTACTTGACATTTTAAAGTTTTTATTATTTATCTGATATTTATATAAAGCATTTTGATCATACTTGCCCCCCAAATTACCCTTTAACCCCTTCAAAATGTGCAGTAACCACCATACATCCCCTGACTTTGTGTTCTCATTTTAAAACACAAGAACCTATCTATTCCAATTTGTGTTCTTTATATTCTTATGAGTGTGAGATCATTTACTGAAGAATGCTGACTGACTTGATAACTGTAGCCATACCAAGCATGAGTTCATGCGTGAATCAGTAAGTCTTGTCACACAGTGCAGACAGTTTTTTCTCCAGTCCTCAGTAACTGCTGGCTTTTCCAATCCCATAATAAATTATTCTCTTATGGTCCCTGAACCATAGGGAGCATGTATTACTGAACATTTCTCAGTCATTCTCTGTACTTTGATGAATTGTGACTTTATTAGTTACCATCAACATCACAAAGAAACTTGTTTGGTTAAGTCTCTGAGCTTCATTAAACTAAAAATATAAATTTGCAGAAATATAAAAAATATAAGATCAGTATGATACTATATTCAATTATTTACCATGCAAAGACAACACAAAGATATCAAATCTATATGCCTTTTGTGTTGTATGGGATAACTCTTAAGGTGTGGATGGGCATGTTTCAATATCTTTACACTTATATTAAAGGGCTCATAACTGGCCATAACTCTAGCTCTAAAGCCATCTGATACCTCTGCCTTCACAAGTACCTTATTGCATTCATGTGCATATGCCATCAACTGATTAATATACCTGACTAAAATGAAGTAAAATCTTAAGAAGTTAAAATTTTGAATGATTGCTTTTTAGGTAGATGGTCATAAATATTCTTCTATAAACTTGTCCAATAATTGAGGATAACTTAAACAAATTCCGTGGCATCCAGGTGTTTAAATGCTCTGTGACCATTAATTGATGTTGTGGAAATATATTCAATGACATGGAAAATATTCAAAGAAAGTTTGCTCATTTAAACAGTGAGCATCAAGTTTCAGTCATCTTCTGTGAAATGACATTCTAGTGTCTTTATAACTTTCCGTAGAATTTTCCAACTGGAGAGGAAAATATCAAATCATTTAAAAATATTGGGGGGCTAGAGACATAGGGTAGTCAATAAAGTATTTTCTCATGTAAGCATGAGGACCTGAGTTCAACGTGAAGATCCCAAGTAGAAAACTCTGATGTTGCAGTGTTTGCTTGTAATTCCAGCTCTTGAAAAGTAAAGATAGTCGGGCATGGTGGTGGTGCACGCCTTTAATCACAGCATTTGGGAGGCAGAGGCAGGTGGATTGCTGTGAGTTCAAGGCCAGCCTGGTCTACAAAGTGAGTCTAGGACAGCCAAAGCTGTCACAGAGAAACCTTGTCTCGAAAGATTGTGGATTGGGAGAATTAACATAGTAAAATTGGCCATCCTACCAAAAGCAATCTACAGATTCAATGCAATCCCTATCAAAATTCCTACACAATTTTTTAAAGACATTGAAAGTTCAATTCTGAACTTCATATGGAAAAACAAAAAACCCAGAATAGCTAAAACAATCTTGTAAAATAAAAGGTGCTCCGTAGGAATCTCCATACCTGATCTCAAACTGTACTATAAAGCAATAGTAATTAAAACAGCATGGTACTGGCACAGCAACAGGATGGTTGATCAGTGGAATCGAATCGAAGATGCAGATATGAATCCATACACATATGGTCACTTGATTTTTGAGAAAGAAGCCAAATCCATTCAATGGAAAAAGGATAGCATCTTCAACAAATTGTGCTGGTCTAACTGGAGGTCGATGTGTAAAAAAATGCAACTGGACCCATATTTGTCACCTTGCACAAAACTCAGATCCAAGTGGATTAAAGACCTCAACATAAAACCAGAGACACTAAGTCACTTAGAAGAAAAAGTGGGGAAGAGCCTGGAACACATTGGCACAGGAGACAACTTCCTGAACAGAACACCAACAGCCCAGGCATTAATGTCATCAATTAATAAATGGGACCTCATGAGGCTGAGAAGCTTCTGTAAGGCAGGAGACACTGTCAAGAGAACAAGTGACAGCCTACAGACTGGGAAAATATCTTCACCAACCCTACATCTGACAAAGGTCTAATATCCAAAATATATAAAGAACTCAAGAAATTAAACAGCACCAAACCAAATAACACAATTGAGAAATGGGGCTTGGAGCTAAACAGAGAATTCTTAACAGTGGAATATCAAATGGCTGATAAACACTTAAAGAAATGCTCAACCTCCTTAGTCATCAGGGAAATGCAAATTAAAACAACTCTGAGATTCCATTTTACACCCATCAGAATGGCTAAGATCAAAAATTCAAGCGACACCACATGCTGGCGAGGATGTGGGGAGAGAGGAACACTCCTTCATTGCTGGAGGGAATGCAAACTAGTATAGCCACTTTGGAAATCTATCTGGTGCTATCTCAGAAAAATGGGAATAGGGCTTCCTCAAGACCCAGCTATTCCACTCCTTGGAATATACCCAGAAGATGTTCCAGCACACAACAAGAAAATTTGCTCAACCATGTTCATAGCATCCTTATTCATAATAGCCAGAACATGGAAACAGCCTATTGTCCATCAATAGAAGAATGGATAAAGAAACTGTGGTACATATACACTATGGAATACTACTCAGCTATAAAAAACAAGGAATTCCTGAAATTTGTGGATAAATGGATTGAGCTAGAAATGATCATAATGAGTGAGTTAACCCAGAAGCAGAAAGACTCAAATGGTATATACTCACTTATATCTGCATACTAGCCCAAGGGGCATGTCCCATGAAAGCCTTCACTCACCAGGAAGCTCAAACAGAGGGGAAGACATCCTAATGGGGCTCTAGATGAGAGAAGCATGGGAGAATGGCAAAGTAGAAGCATCCAGAGGTTCCTAGAAACCTACAAGTAGAACATTATGATAGGCAGATTTGGGCCCAGGGGTCCCGCTCAAACTAAGGCACCAGCCAAGAACAATACAGGCCATAAACTTTAAACCCCAACTAGATCTAGCCAATGGTCAGAACATTCTCCACAGTTGGGTGGAGAGTGTGATATGACTTTTTCACGTACTCTGGCGCCTCACATTTGACCATGTCCCCTTGAGGGGGAGACCTGGTGGCACTCAGAGGAAGGACAGCAGGTTACCAAGAAGAGACTTGATATCCTATGAGCATATACAGGAGGAGGAGGTCCCCTCCAGGAACAGTTGTAGGGGAGGGGAATAAGGAGAAAATGGGAGGGAGGGAAGAATGGGAGGATACAAGGGATGGGATAACTATTGAAATGTAACAAGAATAAATTAATTTAAAAAAAAAGAAAAACAGAAGAAAAGAAAAGGAAAGAAAAGAAAAGAAAATTAAAGATAGATCCCTGTGGCTGATTGGTCATTCAAGGTACTTAAATTGACATATTTATACTAGTGAGAAATCCTTAATAAAAATAATGATGATAGCACCTGAAGAAGGACATTTAAGTTGGTGTCTGGTGTCCATATGTGGGCATATTTCTGTTGTGGAAAGTCACCTTTGAGAATATACCATATCTTGTGACTACACTTTGTATCAGGATTAGATTGCAATCTCAGAAAAGATAAGCAGTTGAGGTCAGTGCCCCTCCATGTAGAGTTTAGACAGAGCATTGCCATTCAGTGTGACAGTTCAGAAAGGACCACTGTTGACAAATGCAGGTTGATAAGGCAAAGCACAATTTTAATTGGAATAATTCTAATGCTCACAAAAGAATCGTATAAAATCAGATTTTATATTTTGACTGTACTTGCCCCAAAAATGATGTGCTTTGGCTTATAATCAAAATGCCTTAAGAATTTACAGGTAACCTGAAATGTCATTCAACTTCTCAGACATATGGCATGGTATTTAGAACAAATTATTCCATAAGGCAAAAAGCCTTCATAGAAGATTTGTGCTCTGTGTGAGAAAAGGATAAAGACTTAGAATGTGTGTATCATATACGTTTCTTTAAAAATCACACTTAGTATAGGTGAGCTTTATTCAAAAATTTCTCACAGATGTTTGCTTGCTGGTTAACCTCACAGACAAAAGTCATAAAAGTGTACTATAAACACAAATTAAAATTTGCTTACAGGTGAAATGTAGCATCTGCCACTTCGTTTTCAGAAGCAGCATTGCTAACAGAGAGCAGAAAGTCTGCTACTGTACATGTCCGGACTTTTGCTTACTCCAGAAAAGAGATGTACTGCAGATTTGCTTTTTCTATTCTGTATGTTTCTCATAACTAAGGCAGAAAGCCTATGGCTCAATTACTGGTTTTACTGTGAAGGTGGTACTATGCATGGCTATGATGATATTATAGAATATCAGTTCCAGTGCCAATTTCTGTGTCTCATGATGTGTGTGAGAGAGAGCATAGTGCACTTAAAAACAAAGCACAGCCCAGGAAAACCCCTCAAGGTTATATTACTTAGCTTCTTCTGAAACTTGTGAATATTTGGAGGTTCCTGCATTAATTATTAATGGCTTCATTAAACTTAAAGGTTTCTATCTATTAAGCTTCTGAACATTGTCATCAAGACTCTTGTATATCCCAATTATATTTACCATGATACTAACTGTGTAAATCTACTGTTTTCTGCCACATGCCTTTTACTCTGCCCATCATGTCCCACAAAGTCTATTCATCCTTTATGTCAGAAACCCTTGTTTATTAGGTTTCCCCAAGATTCATAATCTAAATATTTTCTTGAAATTAATACATTCTACATTCTCATACTTGTGTATATTACAAGAATAATTGTCCAAAATTGTGTTGAGTTTTCATAAGCAATATTGCATTTAATTCTATGGTTGTCTTAGGAGACGTCTATTAGATATTGTGTATGCTTTGTGTGAATACTATATGTGTGTATAGCAAGCATTTAAGTATGTAGTTGCACAAACTTTTGCAAAAGTCTAAGAAGGCAAACAGGATATTTGGTGTTTTCTATTATGACCTTGTCTTAATTCTCTTTATACACTGTCTATCAATAAAAAAGACACTCACTGTTTGGGCTATGCTCTTTATCTAACAAGCTTCCATGATCAGCTTGACTTCCTAGCTTATAATCCCTAGCAAAAAGACACATGCAGTCACTCCTGGACTTTTAAAAATATTTATTTGCTTTTCTTTTTACTGAAAAAAATATTTTATTATTATATAATAGATCCCAACCATATTTCACCTCCCTCCACTTTGCCTAGTTTTTCTCCTTCCCAAGATCCCCTCTCCTTCAATTTCCTCTTTTAAAAAAAGCAGGCCTCCAATAGAGGATACCCAACAGGACAAAAGAAAAGATACAAGGAGACAGAGCAATAGCCCTCATATTGAGTGTGAGGAAGGCACAATGGATTCTCCTTCATACTAAACTATTTTCTCAGTTACATTCATTGTGACTTCATTCATAATAGCCAGAATCTAGAAACAACCTAGATAATCTTCGACTAAAGAGTAGGTAAAGAAAATGTGGTACATTTACAAAATGCAGTATTACTTAGCTGTTGACAAAATGACACGGTATTTTCAGTCAAACGTTTGCAACAAGTGAAAATCATCATAAGTGAATTAACACAGACTCATAGAGATGAATGTGGGATGTATTCAATTAGAAGTGGATATTAGCTCTTTAGTAAATTATGATCCACAGACCCAGAGAGGATGGGCAAGGAGGGATCTAAGATGAATCATGCATCTTCCTGGGAAAGAGTAGTAGATTTGTGAGTGGACTGGAGACAGATTGGGAAGGAAGCAGGTAGGATCAGGTTGGGGAATGGAAGGAGAGAGTGAGAGAAAAATACAGCTAGAATTGTGAGGTATTTAGGGGGTAGTGTGGAAATCTACTGCAGTGGAAACTTCCTGGAATCTATGAAGGTTATCTTTGCGGATCCTAATAATAAAGGACATAAATTCTGAACTATCCGTCTTTTGTAGCCAAGCATGGCTTTCAGTGGTGGGTCTGGACTGCATGATGTTGTTGGCTGAGGGCATCCTGTGGAGATCCCTAGAGCATCCCAGTCTTTACTGGACACTAGGTCACTCTGTGAAAACTGATGAATTTATGTTTCTCATTGAGTGCAAAGATGTTGAGCTTAGTCCCTGCATGGAGACTTCACCCCTACTTCTAGTCTCTGTGGAGTGAGAAGCTATTCTGCCTGCTATGGGAAGGAAAACCTGGACACCAGCCCAGCCACAAAGGCTCCTACCTGCAATCTGTCCTGCCCGGAAACTCTGCTGGGACATAGAGGACACAAAACTTTTGCAAGTGGTCAGTCAATGTTTGATTAAACTTGAGATGGAGACCAGAAACTGGAGAAAACGGATAGTTTAGAGATACTCCTAGGTTTTTAAATGAGTACTTAGGATTTCAATTAGGTCTCTATGCTTGTATATCAATTACTCTTACCACTGTACCATCTCCCAAGCCCCATGACATACCTTAGTATACCAACTTCTATGAAGAAAATATGCTTTCACTGGGGAAAAAATTGAGTTCAGCTTGCCATTAATATAATTACTATTGCTACATAGTTTTTTATATTACTATTATTTATACTCAGTGTGTTGTAAAGTTGGCAAAATGTCTATAGCCTAAGCATTTTTCACGTATAATCTCTTAGATGTAGCTATTCTTTTAAAACACACCAAACTTGGTATTAAAGAAAGATTGTAAATTTTTGAAAATTCACCATGCAAAATCCAATTCTGCTTAGAATTAGAATTGGAACTTTGTCTTGATTACTCTCACTTCCAGTGCATCCTTAATTTTTCCTCTATACAGTGTCCTGTGAGAAAATCCAGGTGAACTCTAATATCATCTTCCTCTAATGGGATGATTATGGTCCAAATATACTCAAAAAGGAGTCATATCAAATTACAGGTTTTTTTCATTACACAGAGTAGCATTTGTTTTCCAATAACCCAACGTCTTTCCTTGATTTTCTACAACTTGAGGTTAAAAAAAAATGCTATCTACCATATATTTTAACTGAGGGTTATTTTGGGGGACAAAGTGTAAAAAGCAACTGCTGCCTCACACTTCATAATAGAACAATTCTTACTCATCTTCCAAAAGTTCCATTTCAGGTACACTTTAAACACCCACAAATATCCGGGTTGTTTCTCACAGCTGTTACTATTTTGGCAACAGTGTTAAAGAACAGTAGATGCATAAATAGGCTCAGCCTGGAGCTTCTTGTTTTGCGTGCTGACTTCATTTCTACAACCAATGTGTTCTACACATCTGACTTGGCCTCCTTGCCCTCATATGTCTTCTTGGAGAATGATGCTGCTAATGAATTTTTTCATTAAAAGTGACTCACTATATAGGAATCTGGACAATATTTCTTTGGGAGACCTGGTAAACTAAAGGAAAAGATGACAAGGATAAAATATTAACTCAATTGAAAAAAAAACAGGATCAATTCAGTTTCATGACAGTCCTTTGTGCATAAGGATGTATTAACTGTGGTGCTACTAATTCTTAATTTTTAATTTCATTGACAATTATGCATTTGTTTTATAGACCCTAGCTTTGGATAGAAATGTTGTCATCATACTGACTTAATCATGAACCCACTGGCTTGTGGAATCACTTAATTATATATGATCTAAGCAATCATCTATTCATAAAGGGAAGTCATATAATTTTCCATAGGAACATATGCTGAACAAAGACAGGTTTCTGAAGATAACACATATAAGAACCAGTAGATATAGATATGAGAATGGAATATAAACAGGACAAGCTCAGTCTTGACCAGGACTCAGAGAAGAAGGAGAGCTGTTATTAGAGACTATGAGAAGCTATTTTTCTAACAATATTTATCTCTCATAGATTGTTTTTGGCAAATCTATTATAAATTTTCTATGGTTCAAATATGTGTCCCCAGGAATAGCGGAGTAAACTTAGATTCAGAAATGATGCTTAACTGACTGCTGTTGAGCTTCTTAGAGATGACATTAAAAAGATAACTCTAATATGATATTTAATAAAAGAAAATGAGTGTTGTAATATTTGTGGGGAAAAGCAATTTATGCTACTGTGAGTGTAGAGATAATGATGCCTCAAAATTTTTCTTCTATGAGTGACATTCAATAATTAGTAGGGTAGGCCCAAGAGAGAATGTGCATTTGTGTTAATTTTTAAATTCAATTTTCACTATATTTGTAGTATATTTGATAGAATAGCACAAAGAACATCTAAGTAATCATCTTTCTGGTTTGAGTAATTTTAATATCTTACAATAATTAATTTTTCTGAGTTTAGCTTTTCTGTACTAAAGTATAAAAAATGTAATATTTTGTCATTTGCCCTCATTTTATTACGATTTTTTAAACTATATTTTTTCATAAAAACAACTATGATTATCATACCAACAAAATATAATTTAAAATCCTAGTTACCAGTATATCTACTGTACTCTTGACAGGACATATATCATTCCAAATGATATATATCATGCCAAGAGACATATCTGGTTCTAATTGGTGACTCTTACTGTTTCTAAAATATCTCAATTTCAAGAATGAACAATTCATATACAGAGAGAAGATACTCATAATTTCTAAATATGTCAGTCTTTTACCTTTCCCAAAAAAGTTTGTTGAAAGGTTATGAAAAACATAATCTTGTTTCTTTTTTTTTTTTTTTTAACTCTTTTTTTTTTTTTTTTTATTAATTTATTCTTGTTACATCTCAATGGTTATCCCGTCCCTTGTATCCTCCCATTCTTCCCTCCCTCCCATTTTCCCCTTATTCCCCTCCCCTATGACAGTTCCTGAGGGGGATTACCTCCCCCTCTATATGATCATAGGGTATCAAGTCTCTTCTTGGTAACCTGCTGTCCTTCCTCTGAGTGCCATCAGGTCTCCCCATCCAGGGGACATGGTCAGAGGTGTGGCACCAGAGTGTGTGAGAACGTAATATCCCACTCTCCACTTTACTGTGGAGAGTGTTCTGTCCATTGTCTAGATCTGGGTAGGGGTTTAAGGTTTACCGCCTGTATTGTCCTTGTCTGGTGCCTAGTTTGAGTGGGACCCCTGTGCCCAAATCTGCCTATCGTAATGTTCTACTTGTAGGCTCCTAGGACCCTCTGGGTCCTTCTACTTTGCCTTTCTCTCATGAATCTCAAGAAATTAAGGACACCATGAAAAGAAGAAATCTGAGGATAATCTTGTTTCTTTACCAGTGCTTGGAAAAAAATTAACTGCATCTGTTCTGCTTCATCATGGCAAATTTTATTTAAAATATAATATATAAAACAGTAAATTTTAATGTAAATGAATGACCACCACACCAATGACACTACAATTTCTCTCCTAACATTTTTTATAAATTTATGAATTTAATCAGTACATAATAAACACTGGATTTGTATCACCATAGGAGAGTTCTGTCTGGCTTTCTACTTCTTAGCATGATATTCCATAAAGCATGCATTGTTTGGCATCTGGTATATTTTTATTACTCATGGTTATGTTATTGAAACAGATCCACTGTCTGTTCTGTTTGATTGCTTCAGAATATTCCAACATAAAAATATATTACAAACTCAGATTTTTGTTGATACACAATATAAATTGTTATGAGTCTTTTGCCCTGACAAATGAAGATGCTTATACAAAAGAAACGATGAATGAGCATTTTCATCTAAATTGTTAAATACTTAGGAGTGAATATGTAAGTGTATGTTATGTTTACTTATGAAGTAAATTAAGTTTTCTATGTAGTCAAAGTTGCTTTCATTCCTATCTAATATTTTTGTCATTCTAGTAATTTATTGTTTATCATTTCTTTTTGGTTATGTATCATTTTATGTTTCGCTAATTCCACAGAAAGTACAGTTAAGTAGAGTTGTTGAAAAATCATCACTTAGTATTTTATATGATAAAATCTCAGTCTCATTTTTTTATTTTTATTTATCTTTTACTATTGAGCTTCAGGAATCTTTTTCATATCATGGATACAAGTCTTTAAAATTGAGTTAATACATTTTTAATTGAATGAAATTTAATATATTTTTTTACTTATCACTTTTAATGTTCAAAAACATTTTTGGTTACTCAATATCTATTATTGTTCAATTCTTGTACTTTGAGATTAATCATTTAGGTATATAATTTATCTCAAATTAACATTTGTGTAATATGAGCTACTGGTCAAGTGGTATTATTTTCCTAATAGAGGCAGCGCTTTTTCAAATAAAGATCTTTCTGAAAAAGAAAACACATGACCATACATATGAAGATTTACTCTTGACCAGATCTCCTGTCAATTTATTTATACCTAGGGAAATTTATTTTATTTTTACATATTTATAGTGAATCTTAAGATGATTTGTTGTGAATTTTCCAGGTCTCTTATTTGAGACTGTGCTCAGCATTCTACTTCCTTACCTTATACAATCCATAGTCATCCGGCCACAGCTACAACAAAAAGGACATACATTCTGACAGCGTTTGGATTGAATGAACGTACTATTTAGGGGTAACCGAAAATCTAGAGAGGAAGAACATGCTCTCTTCTTTGTCTATTTTAAATTTTTTTCTACCCATATTATTTTAGTTTTCAAAAAATGTGTATTTTTGAATTCAAGTATGTGTACAAATAAGATAAAACATTCCCCCATTTTGCATGAGAAACTTATGAGTGGCCACGTCTCTCAAAAAGAATGTTTCTGTCTACCTCAGATAATGTACACAACTAACATCTATTTAGTAGGGAAACGGGCCTGGAAATCACCTCTCCTACTAATTTCTGGATTTTTTAGTTTATAGTCTTGTCTAGGTCTTGTTCAAATTACCACAGCTGCTGTGAGTTTACAAATATAATAGCCACGTCATGTCCAGCGGACAGTATTTCACAATATTACTCTCAGTCTTTCAGCCTCTGCTTCCATAATATTCCTTGAGGACTGGGAACATGGTAAATATATCCCATTTAATGATGAGCATTAGATATTTTACCTGCCCTTTGACTGCACCTTTGTAACTCCTCTGGTCAGTCTTGGGAGCAGTCTTTTTTTGAATTTTATTAATTTTGCTTCAATGATGTCCTAATATTCATAAATTGTTATCATATAGTATCAAGTTTTAAATTTTTTAATTTGTTCATTTTACATCCCAATTGTAGCCCCCTCCCTCATTGCCTCCTGGTCCTACCCACTTTCCCTCATACTCCCTCTCTCCCATACTCCTCAGGAAAGGGAACCTTTCTGCCCTAACATTTGACCTCAGCCTAGCAAGTCTCATCTGTACTACCTGTATCTTTTCCTAGGCATATACACAAAAGCTGTTCCACCATACGACAAGGACTTTTGCTCAACTTTGTTCATAACAGCTTTATGCATAATAGTTAGAATATAGAAACAACATAGATGTCTCTCAGCTTAAGAATGGATAAAGAAACTATGGTACATTTGCACAACAGAATACTGCTTAGCCATTAAAAATAAGGAAATATTCAAATATTATCATGATATCGTTTATGTAGTAGAATATATTCAAGTTAGGTCTTGTCGTTAGACTAATTTACATTTCAGTGATCTGCTATGGGTAGATATACATTAAGAAAGTGGCTAGATAAAACAAGAGAAGTTAAGGAGAATATAAGATGTAGCATATGGTTTCAAGATGATTTCAGATACAACATAACACACTTCATTTAGTTGTAAGCAAATGCAAAATCTTAGCCATAAAAATATTTTTGGCAATAGTACATAAGTGAGTGGAGCTGTAAATACTTTTTATTTCACAATACCGATAAATGCAAAAAATGGGGACTTCCCTGGAAATAGAGTACGATAGTTTTCCTAGGGATTATGTTTAGTGGAAAGCCAACTGAAATGACTGAAAAATTATGGACCCTGATAGTTGGCAACATTGTAGTCTTGTAACATGCCAGTTGTGAATACAGTATTGCATAGAGTAAATGTCTCTGACTGAAAACAAACAAAAACAAAACGAGGAAATATTGAAATGTGCAGGCAAATGGACTGGACTAGTAAAGATTATTCTGAGTGAGGTAACCAAGACCCTGAAAGACACACATGGTATATAGTTACTCATAAGCAGATATTAGCCACACAATACAGGATAACCACACTACAATACAGGATGCACCAAGCAAAGACCATGTATGATAGGACCTGTGGGAAACTGCAGCTGTGCTGATACTGACCATCACTTGTTTTTGTCTGTAGTTGAAACATTACTTGTTTTGGTTTGCAGCTGAAACACTGTGCTCCACTGGTTGCCTTCTTTTTCCTTGTTTTGAGTCTCATTATTTGGTCCTTAGTTTTCTCCCTCTTGGGGACTTTCCACAGTGCTGTTCCATTGCTGGCTCCTCCCCTATATAAGCAGCTCTGTTCCTCCCCAAAAACAGCATTCTCTTAGCACTAATGACCCATTGTTGCGTCGCCTTTTCAATCTGCATATCCTCGCCATAGCTTAGACTAGTAGTGCGGGCTCTACAGAGTACCTAGACCCTCTGCTCAGATGTTGTAGATAGGTAGCTGTCTTCTTGCGGTTCCCACAATATGGGGAGTAGGGACTACTTCTGACATTGACTGTGACCACCCCCAACACAGATCACTTTCCCCTGGTGTGGTGGCCTTGCCAGGCCACAGAGGAAGAGAACAGTCTTTGTGCATTAATATTAAAAAATTAGATTACTTGTAAACATGTTCATTTAGCAAAATAGCAGTAACTGTTTCTACAGGTAGAGCCTACGATCTCCCGAGGCATGAATTTTTGACAAAAATTACACACCAGGCTTCTAATTCCCTGTTGTGGAGCAGGGTTGAAATTCTATCAAAATAATCATTAATTACCCCCATAACAGTCTTGCCACTATTGCATCAGTGGGCATTATTTACCTGGATGGTTGCTATTGATGCATTCAGGGTCTTGCACTGGGTAAGGCCAGTGATGTGTTTTCTTGCTAGCAGCTTGTTCAGAATTTCCCCATGCAATGATCTCTATCTAACAGGAATGAAGTCACCTATTTATTTTGGAATTGATTTTTCTATCTCCTGAAGCCAAAATGTATAGTATCTTCAGCAATAGGGTTTTTACCTTTACCAAGAACCCATATGTAATGTTAATGTGATTCTCATCTCCTTATTTTTCTGCAGAGAATTTTGGTTTTACAATTTTTAATGTATTTTTTAAAAGTTTATTTTATTAATTTATTCATATTACATCTCAATGGTTATCCCCTCCCTTATATCCTCCCATCCTCCCTCCCTCCCATTTTCCCCTTACTCTCCTCCCCTATTGACTGACTTTAAGGTATTTTTCTAATTAGTTTACTTTGATGACAATCATGAATGATATTAATAAATTCACTTCTACAATTATTTGTTGCTAGTAATAAAATCATATTCTTTTGTGTAGTGAGTCTGTATTCTACAACTTTGTTGAACATATAATATCTATTAGCTTATTAATTGTTGTTAATATTTTTCTGTGTTGACATATTTTGGGAATAAAAATACAATTTTTCTAGGTCATATGTTTTTTATTTATTTTGTCTCATAGACTCTCCAGTGTAAATTTAAATGCTTTAAAACAAACACTGACATTAACAATGTCAGAAACATCAATATTTTAACATTAATCATGATTGTAACTCTTTGTCTTCCATAAACCCATCTTTTAAAAAAAGAGGGTATTCTTTTGCCTATGTCTACTACCTTTCTAAATACTATTATGTATATATATATATATATATATATATATATATATATAACACATAAACATATATAAGTGTTTAAATATTGCTAAACATTTTTTCATGCTCTCAATGCAAGAAACATGATAATCTTTCTGGTTTTCTTTTTTATTATAACATGACAAAATCCATAATTAATATTTTGCAAGTACTGAACCAAAGTGTTTTCTGGGTAGTTTTTGTACTCATTCTAAATAGAGATTTTTTAAAATTATTTTATTTTTGTACATATACATTTATATTATTACACATATATATAATAGATTACCTACGGCAAGAAGAACCACGACGCAACCAGGAATTATATAAATGTTACACCTTAGTGTTTTGTCTATTTGTATTTGACAGCCTTGAAGAAGACCTCTTTCTTATCTTGGTGCATCTAAATTTCTGAATGTAAATCAATCTCCATCACATATTGTCATTATCAATTTAGAACACCTATCTAGACCTAAAAGCATCTTAACCCCTAAACAATTAAGCTTCATTGTAAAACTAAGCTACCTGATTTTCAACTCCCTCAGAGACTTGAGAAGGAGTAAACTTGATTATCTGAGTATGCCCGGAGTGTAGCTTAGTAGCTTTCCAAATGAAAAGATGATAGAGACCGTTTTCTACCTGAGTAGTCACCCAAAACTCTCTATAACATTGAAGCATCTTTGTCAGCCTTGTGGGCCAATATATCTAACAGACATATTTGTGAGGCAGGAACTACTGAATGGTGCCCCATTTCCCTTAAGGTGATGGGGTAGGTTTTTAGTTGCTTTCTTGAATGATAGATGTTTATGTTCAATGGGAGTTGGTTATAAATTATTATTGGTCTTGTTTACAGAGAAAATAATGTTGGGCACAGGCATGTCTCTCTTTTCATTTATCTCTCTTCTTAGGTTTAGAGATAGGGTTTGTAAAGAAAGAAAGGACAATACAGAAGTATATAGCGATGATAGGTCAAAAAGTACATTACTTAATTTATTTCTCAATGCCTTAACTGTTACTCACAAGGTTATTTTTAATTCACTGTTATAGAATTTTGTATACAGATGCAAAAAAGATTAATTTTGATGAATTGGTATAGAATTCATATTTAAGATAATTCTTTGCATACATTATATATATTTATACTTTAATACAAAGTATTATATGCATACAACTCAATTATAATTCCAGGTTTACTTACAGTACATTAAAAGTGCTATTGTAGGCTGTTTAGGATAAATAAGTTATACAAGTTAATTGTTAGTTCATCAAATCATGGTCATATCAATTACTAGTCTATTTTCATCACAAGAATATACATCCTAAGTGTAACAGAAAGATATGATTCCATAGAAAGATAAGGTAAAATAATTAGATAAGGTCTTCAAAGACCGCAGAGACATGCAGAATCTGGCATTTAAAGATGTTTTTATTATTTTAAAGATTCATTGACAATGAGACAGGTTAACTTCTGGGAACACCCATCCTACCTCAAAGAAGTTGATCAGCATCACAGAGCCTCCTTATGAAGAAGGCTTCAGATGTGGCAAAAAAAGCCACTGAGCAAAATGTCCTCATTTCTACCATAGACAGAATTCTGCCGAAAAACATGCACAAGCTTAGATGCAGGCAGAGTCGATGGTCAAACTCTGCCAAGACTGGGTAAGCAAGTCCTCTATAGTTTCTGCCTCACCAATATCTCAGTCACATATACTAGGCCAGAAAGCCAAAGATGATGCTCCAACATTATAGAGAGTTTTGGGTGACTGTTCAGGTAGCAAATTGTCTCTGTCATGTTCTTGTTTGGGAAGCTGCTAAGCTGCACTACCTGTTTATTCAGATAATTAATTTTATTTTCTCAAGTCTCTGATGGAGTTGAAGACCACATAGTTTAGTTTTATAATTAAGTTTAGTTGTTTAGAGATTAACATGTTTTTAGGTCTAGATAGATGTTTTAAGTTGATAATGATGACATACGATAGATATTGATTTAGAGTCAGAATTTTAGATCTACCAAGATAGGAAAAATATTTTCTTCAAAACTGTCAAATACAAACACCCAAAACATTATGAATATAGCATTTATATAATAATTCTTGATTGTTTTATGATTCTTCTTGCTGTAGGTAATTTATTATATATATATTTGCAATGATATAAATATATATGTAAAATATTTAATAAAAATAAAATAAACAAATATTCATTTATATGTTCACATCTTCATGGTATTAATTTTATTCATTTTCTTTTTCCTATCTTTCTCTTTATATGTGTTTTTTAACTGCATAATTATCTAAAATTAAATTACTGTCTATATATTTATCTATGATGTGTGTATTTTCTACTCCACCTTTTTATTGTTTTTTAATGTATGTTTATGTATTTATGTGTACTGCATACAGTTTAACTATTCTGAAGTATATTAGTCCAATGATATCAAGTGCACAAACAGTATTTACAGCCATCACATTATCTCATTTCTTTTACAGCATGTTTTTGAAGTTGTATGTGTGTGTGTGTGTGTGTGTGTGTGTGTGTTTCATTCTTGCACATAAGCATATCTATAGATGTACATGTTTATTGGTGCTCATTTGCATTTATTTTGATTATATGTAGAGGGCGGAAGGAGAAGTCTACTGTCATAGTCCATCACCTTTATTGAAACAGGGTCTCTCACTTGAACTCGGAGTTCTCAGATTCAACTATTCTATCCATAATTTGATAAAGAGATCCTTTTGTGGTTGAGGCCTATTTGACATGTTTACTGTTCTCCATACCAAAAGAGTGTTTACATGGGTTCTTAGCATTCTAACACTGATCAGAATTGATATTGACATTTTACCCTCTGAATCATCTTATATGACCCAGAACTTTTTTCTACTGAAAGCAAAATTCTGTAGCCAAATTTTTACATTCTATATGATGACTAACACAGAGACCCATAAAAATCTTGTTGATTTCTTTTTTTATTAATTTCTTTCTTAATTTATTCACTTTACATCCCCATTGTAGCCTTGTCTCTTGTCTTCTCCCTGTTATTCCCTTCCTCCATCTTCCCCACTCCCCCTTCCCCTAGTCCTCAGAAAGGGGGAGTCTTCCTCTACCACTTGACCCCTGCCTTTCAAGTCTCATCTGGACTGCCTGCATCCTCTTCCTCTGTGGCCTGGCAAGGTCACTCCACAAGGGGGATGTGATCAATAAGCAGAAACTCAGTTCACGTCAGAGATAGCCTTTGCTCCCAATATTAAAGGACCCCCATGGAGACTGAGCTGCCTATCAACTACATCTGAGCAGAAGCTCTAAGTCCTCTCTGTGCACGGCTCTTCATTGGTGTATCAGTCTCTGCAGCAACCCTGCACCCCTAGGCCCAGATTTTTGTCCTGTGTTAGTCTCCTTGTGAAGCTCCTGTCCCCTCCAGGTCTTTCTCTCTCCCAACTCCTCCATAAGACTCTCTGCCCTCTGCCCAATGTTTGGCTGTGAATCTCAGAGTCTGCCTTGGTCCCCAGCTGAGGAGATTCTTTCAGAGGATATTTATCATATGCTCCCATGTTGTTCTCTATCTTCAACCCCTTCCAGTGTCTATCCATTTTGCCCTTCTGAATGAGAATTAAGCATCCTTCCTAGGGTCCTCTTTGTTATTTAGCTTCTGTAGGTCTATAAAATGTAGTAAGGTTATCATTATTATATGACTAATGTCCACTTATAAATGAATATACACCATGCATGTCTTTCTGGATCTGGGTTATCTTACTCTAATTTCATCCGTTTGCCTGCAAATTCCATTATTTGTTGTTAAATTATCACTGTTACCTAATAATTGTATAATAATTGACCCACGTCACACGCTACTTGTTGTTGTTTATTTTTACCAGTATGGCCTAATAATGTTTATTATCAGGCCTATAATTATTGTTACTATGGCACTATAACCTGCTAGCAGGCAATCAAGTCACACATACTTGTTATATTTTAAAATAACCTTAGTTAACCTGGGGCAGGGCAGATATCAGTCCTCTAAACTACTTCCCATAGCGGGGCAGGTACGTGCCCCAATCCCATGCCATCTGCTTCTAATAACTTCTATCAAGCTACCTCCCATCCATGATCCCAAATTCTTGCTAATGTTCTTCATCTGGGCCAAATACTTCATCCACGCCGGCCATGTGCTTCTCTTCCATCTAACCCATGGCAGCCTTCTTATTCTCCCTTCTCCTCTGGTCTCTCTTCTTCCCAAGATTTTTTGTCTCCCCAAGCCTGGGAACCTTAGCCATGCCTATCTCATTTGCCCTAGCCCAGTGTGAGGGCCTTTTATTAAATAGCAACAAAATACATCAGACCAACAATTATTTCCTTGTTTTTAACAACTGAGAAGTACCACAATTTCTTTATTCTTTGCTTGAGGGACATCTAGGTTGTTTCCAGATTCTGGTTATTAGGAATAAAGCTGCTATGAACATAGATAAGCAAATGTCCTTCTCGTATGGAGGAGCATCTTTGGGGCATATACCCAGTTCTTGAGGTAGAATTATTCCCAATTTCCTGAGAAACAGCCTCAGTGAGAAAGTGTTCCCCTTCCTCCACATCCTTACCAGCATGCGCTGGCCCTTGAGTTTCTAATCTTAGCCACTCCGATGAGTGTAAGATGGTATCTCAGAGTTGTTTTGATTTGCACTTCTCTGAGGACTAAGGATATTGAACATTTCTTTAACTGTTTCTCTACTATTTGCTATTCCTCAGTTGGGAATTCTCTGTTTAGATATGTAGCCTATTTATTTATTTATTTATTATAATGTATTTACATTACATCTTGATTGTAATCTCGCCTCTCTTTTTTTTCTTAAAGATTTATTTATTTATTATTATGTATACAGTGCTCTGCCTGCATGCACACCTGCAGGCCAGAAGAGGGCATCAGATCACATTATAGATGGTTGTGAGCCACCATGTGGTTGCTGGGAACTGAACTCAGGACCTTTGGGAGAGCAGACAGTGCTCTTTAACTTCTGAGCCATCTCTCCAGCCCCTATCTCCTCGCTTTTATCTTCCTGTTCCCACCCTCCCTCCCTCTTGTGCCCTATTCCCCTCATATAGACCACTGAGCAGCGGGGTCCTCCTTCCCCATCCTTCCCCCACCACTGACCACAGCCTATCAAATCTCATCTGGATAGCCTGAATCCTCTTCCTCTGTGTTTGCACAGGTCCTCTGCATTGAGAGCCAGTGATCAAATCCAGGGCACCAGAGTTCATGTGAGTTGCAGTCCCCTGCTCTCACATCCTCTTCTACATGTGGAAAATGAGCTGTCCATAGGCTATATCTGAAGATGGGGTCTAGGTTCTCTGCTTGCAACATCTTTAGGTGGCACATCTGCAGGCACCTTGTGTCAGAATTTGCCAGCCATGATAATCTCCAAGTAGAGCTTCTCTCTCTCTCTCTCTCTCTCTCTCTCTCTCTCTCTCTCTCTCTCTCTCTCTCTCTCTCTCTCTCTCTCTCTCTCTCTCTCTCTCTCACACACACACACACACACACACACAGAGTCCCATTTGTAATTGGATTATTTGGTTTGGTGGTGTTTCATTTCTTGAGTCCTTTATATATTTTGGATATTAGCCCTCCAACAGATGTAGGATTGGTGAAGATATTTTCCCAGTATGTAGGCTGTTGTTTTGTTCTGTTGACAATGTCCTTTGCCTTACAGAAAAATTTCAGTTTCTTAAAGTCCCATTTATTAATTGTTGATCTTAGAGCCTGAGCTGTTGGTATTCTGTTCAGGAAGTTGTCTCCAGTACCAATGATTTCAAGTCTTTTCACCATTTTCTTTTTTAACAGAGTAAGTGTGTCTTATTTTATGTTGAGGTCTTTAATCCACTTGGACTTTAGTTTTGTCCAGGGTGACAAATATGGATCTATTTGCATTTTTCTATTTGTAGATACTCAATTAGACCAGCACCATTTGTGAAGATGCTGTCCCTTTTCCATTTTATGGCTTTGTCTTCTTTTTCAAAATTCAAGTGTCCAGAGATGTATGGGTTTTTTCTCACTTTTTGATTTGATTCTATGGCAGTACCATGCAGTTTTTATTACTGTTGCTCTATAATACATCTTGGGATCAAAGATAGAGATACCTCCAGAATATCTTTTATTGCACAGGATTGTCTACTCATGTAAAAACCAAGAAAAATAAGAAAAATGTATTTTCCCTATAATGGAATAAAAATGCCCCTACTATAAACCATAGGCTATCAATAAAAAATAAATAAATAAAACAGGAGGAATAGGTTATCTTTTTTTGAAGTTGTTGGTCAGTGTTATTTAATTGATTTCTCAGAACACTATAGGGTATTGCCAATACTCTTGGTTAATATTTATAGTTTGAGAGTTAGATCCTATTGCTGAAGATACCACCTTTTTGAGTCATAGAACATGGAGAAACAAAGGTGACACTCATCAGAAAATTTCATTCGTACTGCTTAGTTTTGACAGTACTGGAAGGTGTTTTGTAAGATATTGGCGGAAGAAAAAAAAGAAATGCTTAATCTTGCACAGCTATTAATCCTGCAAGCTGTAATAATGATAGTCCTGATAAAACATGCCCACTGGAGTAAACAATCATGGAAGTAACCTAGTGTGTTTGGAATTATTTCCTGCCCTCCCCCCCCAAAAAAAAGAAGCTTATACCTAGTACTATTATCAGGGCTTAGAACTTGTAATGATACAAGCCATTGGCCGTAGCAGAGAACTTGCTGCTACTCTTCCTTTATATGGGATTAAGCCAATGCTGAGTGACTTATTATCATCTCTCACGATTAGCACATCTCTCAGAACTCATTGGTAATTGTTCTCATTGCAATACATAGTGATCAACCCAGAGACCCACATATGGCTGAGGATCAAAGTATAAGAAACTAAGAAATAGAAACGGCTTCTCATCCTCTTCTTAAAATGCCCATGGAGCATTGTGAAACAAGTTATGGAAAGATAGTAAGATCCAGAGATGGCGAGCTACTAAGTGGGGGAAAAACTACCCCTGGACACAGCAGGAGAGCAATACTTGTGCAAATTTAATCCAGAAAACATCCCATCATGGCTTGGGGGTGCAGGGTGTGAAATCCCAGTTTCTAAGAACAGGATGCTTGTGTTCTTTAAGGATGCGGATCCTGGGCTGACATATGCAGGAAAAATTCAACTTGATGCATTAAAATAAAAAAGAACACAAAGTTGAGTAGGTAACAGAAAAGAGGTGGATCTAATAGATGAGGATGGATATGGTCAAATATGTTTTATATAATTCTCAAAGAATTGAAAACGAATACTATAATAATGTCTATTCCGTCCTTTTTTCCCCCTGTGATTCAAATTTCAACATAGTTTCATATTCACTGACTTTAAAAATTTTTCAGGGATTCTTGTAGTGGACATGCACAACAAAATTCTTTGAGTTTTCCTTGAAATGTCTTTATTTGTTTTCATATTTTTAAAAATATACTTTCATTTTGTATTAGATTCCATGTCAGGAGTGTTTTTTTTTCTTTTGTTTTTCTCTTAGAAGGTTTAAGATGCCATTTCATGATCTTTTAGCTTCCTTTTGTATGTGAAATGTCAGCTCTTATTTTTTGTTTGTTTTTCCTCCTTTTAAAATGTAATATCATGTTTTTCTCTATCTTTCAGGGAGATTTTGTTTGAGAGACAAATCCTGTCCTGGTTTTGTTTCCTTTTCTTGGCTTTCAGGTGTTTTTAAATTGTTATTCTTTCCCACTCTCTGTTCTGTTGTCAGCTGGACATTTAATCCTATATGTGATGTTGTGTCATTACCAAGAAATGGAACCCAACTTGGTTGTTTTTAATATTTATGCCTGCGTTGGCTTGTTCTGGTGCATTTCATCCTTTTGTGTGGAAGCGTGTTTTGTCATATCATTTTCTTTCTGTCTATAAAAAGCATCTTTAGGTTTTTTTTTTTTTTAGATCAGGTGAGTTGGAAAAATACTCACAGCTTGCTTCATTTGAAAAAGCTTTTCATTTTCAAAAATGTTTTCACTGAGTATTAAATTCTCTGTTTCTCTGTCTTGTATGTTTGTGTGTGTGTGTGTGTGTGTGTGTGTGTGTGTGTGTGTGTGTGTGTGTGAGAGAGAGAGAGAGAGAGAGAGAGAGAGAGAGAGAGAGAGAGAGAGAGAGAGAGATCCCTCAAAAACTGTTCTGTTCTTTTGCGGTTGCATATAGATTTTCACACAAAAATTAAAATCTCTTAGTTTTTTCTTTTGTATGGACCAGGTTTGCCCCACTCCACTTCATCTTAACAGTTTTCTTAAACCATGCCTTCAGGATTTTGATTAGCATCTTACTGAATATTGTCTTCCTTGTTTTTAGCTTCTTTGGGCTTTTTAAAAAACCTTGGTCCACATCATTCAACAGCTTTTCTAAAATTATGGTCCTCTTTTATTGTTTTAAGAAAATAATAATTGCTTTCCTCCATATTTTTCATCTCACAATTGAAGACTTGTATATTAGACCACTTCATACATCCACACGGCACTCTTTTCTGCTTTTCACCATGTAAAGACACAAGAATTTGTCCCTTTGGAAGATTCTGAAATAAGGTGACATTTTGAAGCAGATACCAGCAAGCCGCAGAAAGAGACTCTCCTCAGTTCACGTGACCAAGAGAGATGAATGTCTGTTGTTTGTATAATATCCTGCCTCAGGTGTTTTCTTTCAACAGCATAAGCATTTCAGAATACAGTGGTGAAGTGACATATAGATAGTATCTCTAGTGTTAGATTACAGTACTGTGATACACTTTACTACCCAAATTTAACGTTATTAATTCCATGCATGAGCTTGCTCCTCTGATACTACAGCTATCGTTGTTAGAATCCAAACTTGCTACTTTTTATATTTTCCACTTCCCTCGCCATTATTTCTACATTATCCTTTAAATCCTCAGGCAACCCTGAGTGGATTTATACTGTGTCTGTTTCAAAATGCTTATCTGCTAATTCAATCATTCCATTCACTCCTGAATTTGTTTCTATTTACTGATCGTCCCTCAGTTTATGTCACATTTTCTTGCTATTAGGATGATAATAATTTTTCATGCGATGCCATATACCTGTCAACTTCATATGAGAATGTGCTCTATTGCAGTAGCATTTCTTTCCCCCCCCTAAGAATGCACAACAAAAGTAATTTGCAACAAAATTGAGAGCATGGTGCTTATATTTTTACATGTCTTATGCACTGGTATATGCGTCCTTAGCTTCTTCCATTGTCAATGGCTCCCACAGTGACCTACATTAACATGACAGTCTTGCTTAGGGTTCAAGATTCATTTAGAGTTTATTTAAGAGGCTGCACAGTTGATGGGACTGGAAAATCACTTTGATTTCCTTCTCAGCCTTATAGAAGCTGTGTGCTGATTCCATTTATCCCCTTCTCTCATCACTCTTGGCAACCACGGGTACTTTTACTATATTTAAAATTTACTCTTTTTAGAATATCGAAAAGTGTACCCATTTTTCATATTGGTACCTTTCATTTAACAATATGCCTTATGTCTCCTTTGTGTCTTGACACCTTTTTTTTTGATTGAATAATAATACTCTGTTGTCTGCATGCAACATAATTTGTTTTTCCATTTACCTATGGAAAGATATCATTGTTGTGTCTTGATTTTGACAATCATGTGTAATATTATTTTGAGAAATGATACATTTTGTTCTCCTAGGTAGTTATGTTACTTGTGCAATACATTGAATATTTGAACATTTTTATTTTTGAAATTTTGATTTTGGGGTTAGATTTTCCTTTACTTGGGGCTAGTCTATCTTCTTTACTAAGTTTCTTGTCTGCATTATAGTTACCCACTACTACTTTGTGTATTCAATTTTTCTTGGTGGGCAAATCAGAATTTGATGTTTCCCCATGATTTTTAAATTTTAGTGATGCTTTTGTTTGCAGTCCTGCCACGAATGTAATTTTAATATTCTTTATTAGCAAGTATTTGTTATATACAATAGTGGTTTGGAGATCATAGTGGGATAAAGGGTAGGCGTGACATAAAAGCTGGAGAGAGGCCAGGAGTGTAGGAGCTATGGTTTGGAAGGCTGACAACCAGACATACACAGCCTTTGGACTCTTTTAGTTTACAGCAACTTTGATTATCTGTACAAAAAAGATAAAGACTGGGCCCATACATTATTTATTTTTTCTCAAACTTGCTCCTCTGAACACATGTATTATTATTCAGCTAAAGAAAAGAAAGCCACATATATATTTCTTCAGTGTCTTTCCTCTTTCCATCTAGATATATCTTGTATGAGCTGTTCCACAAATTCCAGTAACTTTGTTATTTCTCAGTTCTAATGTACAAACAAGTAGTCTGCACACTTTGTCACTCACTCTTCCCTACTGAGTCCCTCTTTAACAGATGAGATCCTTCAGATGAACATAATAATTCTTTTGTCTAGCATGCTCCTCTGCTCTCCACATGTCTAAACTTGGAAAGCCACTCTTTGATGCATTTTTTTAAAAGCATTCTAGTGTTTACAGTAAGAAGATGAACTCTGTCTCAGTTGCCTCTAGTGGGTCAGTAAAAAGAAGATCTAATTTGTTGACTTATTTACTTTAATCCTTTGTTTTTCTTCTCAAGAGGATAGTTGGTTCTCACCATAGTAATAGGCTTAAAAGTTAAAATATTGATGTTTCTTGCAGAAATCTCTTAGAAGTAGTTACCCAATTTTGGTGTGAACATTTAATGCAGCATAGATCTCACTGCATCTCAATGAGCCTAGTTCTTTGTAGACAATTCTAATGATTTAAAATTACCCCCTTATGATTTATTGAAATATCCCTTCCTTTAATTCCATTTTATTATCCCTTTCCTTCACTGCATTCACAATCTGAGGTTGCTTTAATCTTGAATAAATTATCATTTTACTGTAAACATGCACTTGTTAATAAAAACAAAAGAACAATACTAATTTTGTGTGCCATCCTTTTATTAACATAATTTTAGATCTGTTGTCTTAGCAGAATAACTGTAATTAGTACTCTTATTAAATATGAAGAAACTAAATTCCTGGAATTATAGGTTAACCTGTTGAGAAAGGGGTGCCAATTGTACAGCCTTTAACAGCTGCATCCATTTTAGTAAGATGGGTGTCTGGTATGTTGTAGTCAAAAGAAGAGAAGTGCCATAATGGATTTATATTCAGGAATAAATATTAATTTTCTTTCCATCAGGAAAAGCATGATATTTGTAGGTTTAGCTAAACAATGCATGGAAATGTAGGAGAAAATAGAGCTGTGACAGACAGAAATACCTTTAGTTTGGCAGAAGTGAAATAAACCCACAAGATGCAAAAATAATATAATAAAAGTAAAATTATTAAGAACCAACATATAACATTTAGCTTACATAATGAAAGTATTAATATTAAAAAGTCTTTTTGGTTTTATTAATCTTTTATTATATATTGAAATCCTAAATATATCTTTCTATTAATACTTAAAGTTATAGATTAGAAAATAGAATGTTTCTTGTAAATGTAACTTTTATTCACCTGATTTAATTGTCATGTTAGAGATTTACTGCTGAATAAGATTACCCTTTTTAGTTCTTCCTGGGTTCTGTCTGGTTCAACTCAGCTGTTCTAGTTCAGACACCTCTCCACACTGACTTATTCAAACTGACTACTTTCAGCTTCTTGCTGAATTGTTCTGCTCAGCCTCAAGCTAACTCTCACAATCTGTTCTAATATTCTGGCTTCTTTTCATTCCCTGACTCTTGTGTCTTCACCCATGCCTATCTTGTTCTTTCTGCAGCCTGTCTCTGTAAAACTTTCTCAGTAGAAATTGCCTCTGAACTCCATGAACTGAACTGCCACCAACTGAACTGTCACAAACTCAGTTTCACTGCTCTGTCTGTCTCTCAACTGACTCCTACCTCACTGTACAAACTGTCTTTCCCTCCATTGCCCTCTTAAGTTGCCTCTCTTTCTTATCTGTTCTCAGGAGAGTTGGGTATATCAGATCTCTGACTCATTCTGTCAAATCTTTCTCTGATTTGTCACTTTCTCTGCCTCTTAATTGTATATCAATTTCAAATGTGGCTGCTTCCTTATGTAAACTAGCCTTGCTTTCATTGTTTGGGATTAAAAGTATGTACTAAGGGAGTGTTTGTGTTCGAGACAGATCATACTATAATACAGAGTGTGTCTGCATTCTAGCTGGATCACACAGAACTAGAAGGTTTTTTGAACGAGATCCCTGGCCAGAGCAACCATGTTGCTCGATTAAAATTCCTCTACAGTTCATGATATTTTCTGAAAATCATTTACTTAGCAAATAAAACTAAATAATTAATACCAACCAATATGATTCCTGTATGTACACACTTTGACAGTACCACTGACTCCCAACCTGCTTAGATTTTAGAGGAGGCATTGATCTTGGCCAGTGGTCTCTTATACTACCTACTATCTAATTTGCTTCTTAAAACACATGATATGTAGACTTTTGAAATAATAAACTCTATACAAATAAATGCCAAAACCTAAATGTCCTAATAATTTATACCTATAAGTTTGTTTTCTTGTCAATAGTTAACTATCTATTAGTTTTAAAAAGATTTAGGATAATTATTTGGTTAAATTACTCAATATAGTAACAGAATCACCTGGTAGCTGTGATGACAAATAAAGTTTTACTGAAACTATAATTTGTTTATATTTCACAGAAGAATAGGAATTAATATAGAACAGAATTCCAGAGAATAACATAGGAAAGGCAGCAGCAAATAAAAGAAGGTCAGCTCTCTTCATGTCTGAGCATTATTCAGCTAAGGGAACATCCTCAGAAAAGCCTGAGAACTTATATGAACTAGAACAGAATTACTATGTTAATGGCCCATAAAATGTCACCATGGACCTTCCTTTCCTCCTTTTCTTCCCTCTTGCTCTCTGACAGACAGGCACTTGGGAGAGCTGGATCACCGATACTCTCCCTGTATTTCTCCCTTAACAAGCTATCTCATTTTGAGCAACTATCCTTGTATCTCAATACAGAGGAATCTTTTTTTATATATACTCACTTATATCTGCATACTAGCCCAAGAGGCATGTCCCACGAAAGCCTTCACTTACCAGGAAACTAGGACAGAGGGGAGGACATCCTATTGGGACTCTAGATGAGAGAAGCATGGGAGAATAGCAAAGTAGAAAGATTCAGAGGGTCCTAGAAACCTACAAGAAGAACATTATGATAGGCAGATTAGGGCCCAGGGGTCCCGCTCAAACTAAGGCACCAGCCAAGGACAATACAGGCGGTAATCTTTAAACCCCTACCCAGATCTAGCCAATACAGAGGAATCTTAATCCTCCAACATGGCTGCTCTGGTAAGGAATCTCATCCAAAGACTTAGGTCGGCCTGATCTGGCTGGGATATAGATACACTCTTAGTACATACCTTTAATCCCTCTGATTGGAATATGGACACACACACACACACACACACACACACACACACACACACACACACACACACACACACTTAATCCCTCTGGCTGGAATATAGACAAGACATACATTTAATCACTCTGGCTGGAATTTAGTACTCACCTTTAATCCAGAACTTATATTTGAGAGACAGGCAAAATGATGAATCAGAGAACTATTTGACATAATGATTCAGAGATAGGATACTCGCAACTCTCATGAGAACAGACAAGAAAGAGAAGCTACTTAAAAGTGCATGCACGTGTGCCTGTGACAATATATGATCTATGTTCTCAGAATATGAGAAATTAATAAAACTTATATATGAAATAATTCTTTGGTTGGCCTATAGTATATAAAATGCTTACTTTTCTGTGTTGTGAAGAAAAAAAATATTAACTACTGAGAACAGATGGTGGAGATGTTTGGGAGATATAATCTTGCTGCCCAAACCAGGGGCATCTGCATGTGAGTATTCAAAAAGAAGTCTACAAATGAGTTAAATAGGTTGTAGCTTGTGACACACATGTGGATAGATTGCTAATTTTCACAACGAATGATTCATCATTATTCACAAAAGATTTATAAGAAGACTCTAATGAGAGTACGTAAGTGGATAATATACAGCCTTTACAATACAGTGGTAAAACGTATATCTAAGCCCTGTCTAACAATGAAAATGTTACCAGTTTATAGACACTATACATGTCTTTGCATGAAGGGTAACGGACCTAAACAGTTTCCTTGAAGATGGGTAAGGTCAGAATTCTGCCAATAGGGAAAGAAAAATAAATGAACACCTTATTTTTTTTTAATTTAGCTCTCAGAGTAATTAGTTCTGTAACCTCTGTAACAACAAAATTAGAGTGACAAATGAGTAAATAAGCGAGTGCACTAACACATGCTTACAAATTTAGAGAACATTCAGTAAAAGAACTCTCAGAGAAAGGGTTTCTAGTTTAACTCATGTCAAATCTTCAGCTTAGAGCAATATATTTTCAGGGAATCGAGGTTAAGAATATCATAAATTGAAGATCAATGACAGGTAAAAACTGGAAGATACTCTCACTATTGTCACCTGTGGATGGATAAAGGGCTAAGCTCACCCTGGTCATTACCTTTGCAATTCCTCGAAAATTTATGGGAAACACAAATTCCAAAGTTTGTTATGCAATTAGGCAGGATGTGAGAGAGCTTTTGTTTATCTCTGAAGTGCTAGGTAGATTTTCTTTTATCTACTCCAAACCAATTGCCTTCTCTTAAACTTATCTTTATTGAAAAGTGGCATATATTGTATTGATATTCTGCGAATCTTCCCTTCTATTGTTACATGGAGTGAACAAAGCCTTCATAATGTTCAGAGACAACGAGGGAATGCTTTGTGGTATATAGTTGACTCTTTCTTGGTGGTGTAGCAAAAGCAGCCATGTGGTTTTGATCTGATTTTGATGCTAAGAGTATGACTTTTTGCCCTTAGAATTCTTTCAAAAATACCTGCTGTCCTTCCTCTGAGTGCCACCAGGTCTCCCCCTCCAGGGGACATGGTCAAAGGTGAGGCACCAGAGTATGTGAGAAAGTAATATCCCACTCTCCACTCTACTGTGGAGAGTGTTCTGTCCATTGGCTAGATCTGGGTAGGGGTTTAAGGTTTACCGCCTGTATTGTCCTTGGCTGGTGCCTAAATTAGATCCAAGTGTTTCACTCAGTCAATTACCTACAAAGAATGTATTTGATGTTATGAATGAGGTAAAGATTTAGTCTGATTTTTTCCCCAAATGGAAAATTTGATAAATATAATTTATTGAACAGGATGTTTCAATTTTATGTATTGCTTTTATTTGTTTGATTTCCAAAATCTTGGAAGATAATAATGTCATTTTTTTCTCTTGATCTGACAGTCCATATTCTGATATTCAAGACATGTGATTCTTCCTCTTTAAAGTGACAAACTGAACATTATAAACTATTCTAGGTTAAGCATAACATAATTTTATTTTCTACATAAATTGCTCTGAAATTAATAATTTAACAATATACATTTTATAAACTAAATAAGGGGTGAAAGTTTTAAAATAACAGTTCTGTCTAAGTGGCTGAAGGCATATTGCTAGTAAAATACATACTATCTTCTAGATTCAGTCGTACTGTTGCAATTGTTATAATGAACTATAATGAAACATTCTCATTTAAATAAAATACGTTTTTTCCTAAATTTATCTTTTCAGCTGTTAATATTATTTTATAGGTACTGTTTATTTCTTGTTATATTGATATATCTCCACATAGTTTTCTATCATGACTTTATCTCATTACTCCTTGAATTATATTTTCTTTTTATAACACTTATTCATAGGTATGATTGATTTTTCAAGTAACTTATGATAGTTTGTCATTGGCTTTTAAATGAATTTATGAAGTTTTAAATTAGATAATGAGAATTTTCCTGGAATCTATTCAAGAAATTAAATGAAGATCTGTCAATATGACACTACTGTATTTTCTATCCACTCATGATAATAGTACTTCCTCATACTGTTTTCTTTCTTTCTTTCTTTCTTTCTTTCTTTCTTTCTTTCTCTCTTTCTTTCTTTTTTTTGAAGCTCAAGCATATCATTTGCTTTATTTAATCATTAATGTTATTGTAGAGATACGAACTTGGAGAGTCTCAGAAGTGATGTGATTTACACCAGAGCCCACAGTAACAGAGAAGCTGAGCTTGAGGCTGTATAAAGGTAAATGTAATCCATTCACAAAATCCTTTGCTACTCTTCAGGTGACTGCCACTTTTGAAACTTGTCCCAGTATTTTACAACTAACTACTATAATAATGTATTTAAGCTCTGTTTGGCATTATGTCAATGTGATTTTTTAGTTTTATAACAACAACAGTCTTGAAGATACATGTTAAAAATGCCCTTCCCCCTTAAATAGGGAGAAGAACCTGGAGTTTCCCTGATATGGAGCATTACAGACTCATAGAAACTAAGGAGATGAGAGACATCACATGTGCCCTGGAATACTGAAATATATTTCACTCACATATTGTTTAATGAGGTAGGGGTAAGCTAATTCATGTTAGTATGCAGAAATGTTTCTAGGAACAACCTTTCAAGAGCAAACAGGGATTTATTAGTGGAGAGGCGTGAGAAGAAAAAATTAACGCTGATGAAGAACGAGAAATTTTTCAAGAGAAAAATAACCAACATTCTCTACATTGATCCTAAGAGGTAATCAGAATATCTCCCTCTCTCTCTCTCTCTCTCTCTCTCTCTCTCTCTCTCTCTCTCTCTCTCTCTCTCCTTTTCTCTCTCTCCTTTTCTCTCTCTCTCCCTCTCTCTCTCTCTCTCTCTCTCTCTCTCTCTCTCTCCTTCCATCCATCCCTCCCTCCCTCTCTCTCTCTCTGTCTCTCCTACTCTCTCCCTTACTATCAATTCATATAGAAGTAACATATAGATTTAATTAATCTCTATGTTAAAAAAAAGACATCACAAAATCAACCTCTTTTCTTTCCGGTGGGTATAAGGATATCATATATATTGGAGGGTTTATGAGGATTCATACTTTTAAAATCAGCCTGGAGAAAGGACTCTCAGAAAAGTGCTTGCCAGTACTCTGTGATGACCTGAATTAATTTAGTCCCCAAAACCGACATGAAAAGGCCAGACTTGGTTGTATAAAACTGTATTCCCAACATTGCTAGATGAGCCTTGAGGATTAATTGACTAGCAAGACTAGCCTAATCACAATGACCAAAGTCAATAACAGACACTATTTTTAAAAAAAGAAAGAAAAAAAAACCCAAAAAAGAACAAGTTGGCTATCTTCTTCAAACTAACACTAAAGATTATTCTTTCTTCTCCATGCACGTGTACATGTATACATACTCAATTTCCTATACAAGTTCACTTCCATACACATCAGACACAAGCGGATGCATACAATATCACAACCACCAATGACATTTAAGAGATTGGTAGATACAAATTATATTATCTATTCTAACAACAAAAAGGTTGGGTATTCAACAAATCAGATATAGTGGTCTTATATTTATATTGAACCCCTACTTGATCTACCCAATGGACAGGACATTCTCCACAGTTGGAGAATGGGGACTGACTCTGATGGGAACTCTGGTGCTCCATATTTGACCACCACCCCTTCATGGGGAGACTCAAAGAAAGAATTGGCAGGCTACCAAGATGAGACTTGATACTCTATGACCATATAGTGGTGGAGGATGTCCCACTTGGTCTTAGACCTAGGGGAGGCGAATAGGGTGAAAATGGGAGGGAAGGAGGACTGGGAAGATACAAGTGATGGGATAACAATTGAGTTGTAATCTGAATAAATTAATAAAATTAAAATTAAACAAAAGAAAAAAAAAACATCCCCCCCCAAAAAAAGGAGAAATTGGTAGATACAAATTATATTATCTATTCTAACAACAAAAAGCTTGGGTATTCAACAAATCAGATGCAGTGATCTTATATGTAAACAAACATTTTGATTATAAATATGATAAGCATTGATGTTCATCATGAAAGACATGTCTAAGAAGACATGGTAAGTCTATTTCTTCATTAATTATTTCAACAATTTTCTTTTCCATTGGTTCTTCAAAATATCTTGTACTAGTCCATTTTTGAACAAATTGATAGATTTGTAAATACAATCTTCTAGGCTCATATAATGTTAACTATGTTTATATAATTTCAGGCCTGACCAACTTGGGATGACTTCCTAAGGCTTTGCTGTGGACAGCTATTTCTCCCACTCTCAGAAACCCTCAGTTGCCTGTAGTCCCATAGTTCTATGTCAACCAAGGCTGTGGTCTCCTGTGCTTAACTCCTTTATGTTAGCATCTCTATTAGTGTTCTCCTCCCTCTGTTCTTGTTAAGATAGCCATATTAATAAACTTCATAGTTATAAGCCTTTCTGTCATTTATGATGATAAAAAAATCTCCCAAAGAATTTTGTTTCTGTTGTGTGTGTGTGTGTGTGTGTGTGTGTGTGTGTGTGTGTGTTTATCTGTATCAATCCTCTGGACTAAATTGCAGGAGATTTTGTGGGAAAATTAATGGAAAGAATATAAGAGATAGAGAATTGGATAGAGGGCTTTAGTGCTGTGAAGTGCTCTGTTCTGGCGGAATATGGTTGATGCACTTCTGACATCACCGGAGCCATGATTACCAATACAAGATATGCAGAAGATCAGGACTGTAAAAACTCCATCAAAGATGATGGAAGGGCCTCATTATTAGTTAAGTAGTTCTTGGCATGTGATGGCTATGCAAGGAGGAATAAGCATTTCTTGTATTGTTTGCGGTAATCGTAGTTGTTTGGTTTTATGTTGGGGGGTGTAGTGTATTGTCTATGCTCCAGTGGATGTTCCCGTACTCGTGCATATAAAGTCAGTACTAATTAAGCTAAAGTGAGTCTTTTAAAATACATTTTTAAAAAGGCATAAAATGGGGAAGATGTGTGAAAGGGAGGGTCTAGGAAATCGTTAGAGCTGTCAAATATAATCAAAATTCAGTTAAAAGTATAAGTCACTCCTAGGTTCAAAAAGACTCAGAAAGAACACAGAGGCTAGTTTTAAGTAGTTCCAGAAAATATTGTCTCATGTCTCCAGGCATAGTAGATATCATCTTAGAAATAGAATTAAGTTTAGAGCTTTTTAAAGATGGAATAGAAACACTATGCCTAGAATGTATATTAGTCCGTGATTTCTCCTAAAAATGGAATTAGTAATAGCTCACCTGATGTTCAAAATGAGTCTGTTTATTAGATATTAATTTGCTCACTAAAAGCAATAAAAATAAGCCACTAATATATGGAAAGAAGGCTATTTCATTTTGTGGAGTTAGTATGAATAGAGCCATTATCCATAACTTTATGAATATTGAGATATGAGTTTGAAGTGCCAACTGTTTACCCATTTAAAAGTTATTGAAATGTCATTTGACGTTTCAGGAATGGCTTTAGAAATTCCCTTTGTCAATCTATGATGAACTGCATGACTGAGAACATGTTAAAATGAACTAAGCTTCATTCTACACCTAAAACTTTGATATATCAGTCTCATCTGTATGTCTTACTTACACTTAATGCTGTGTAAACTTAATGATGTTACCATCTCCCTGATGCTGATAATCCATTTCTAAAATGAAAAAGTATTAATAACTCACTCAGGTACTTATTCAGCAAATAGAAGAGAGAATGCCTATGAATTTCCCTGTTATGTTTATTTTATAAGTATGTACTAGAAGAAGCCTGGTAAAACAGGAGTACCAAGTGTTTGACATACAATGTACACTAAGCAAATGTCAGTAACTGCCATTACTATTAAGAACCTCACTTCATAATAAGAGACTGACAAATAAATCTATTTAAATGTTAATGTTCCTATATTCTCCATAAATATAAAATAATTAGGCTTTGATGTATGGCACTAATGAAAAATATTTTATTATAATAATTAACCTATTAACCATCCTAATAATAGGAAAAATACCCCCAATTGAAGAGGAAAACTGATGCAATTGGTACTATAAATTAATCAGTTACTTGATCTGGAAGGGGTATGGGTGTGTGTTTGAGTGAATGTGGATGTATATGTGGCTATGAATATGGTGTTCCTATGGTCAGAACACAGCTTCAGGTATTGGTCTTCAAATGGTGTGTACCTTTTTTTTCTCTGAGACAAGGACATTGCCTGGAACTTCTGTGTAGATCAGAATAGCTGCCTTGTGAGTTTTTAGGGCTCCTCCTGTATTCTGCTTTCATCTCTCTGTAGTGATTACAGGTCTGTCACCACAGTTTACTAATCAAATGGATGCTGGGCTCCAAGTCATGTCCTCATGCAGACACATAACTGAAACTGCCCATTGAGAGGTAATGAATTTATACATGCTAATGTGTTTAAATGAATAAAGAACATATAAGGAGCTGGGGATATCACTGACAGACAAGTTCTTGGCAAATATGAAGAACAAAGTTCTGGTTCAGAGTACTCCTTTAACATATATGTAATCTTTGCACTGGGTACACAGAGACAAGAGCATCCCATATATTTCCAGTTTATATTATAAGTGGTCTCCAGACTCAGGCAGAGACCTTGTCTCAAAAATAAGCTGGTGAGCAGTAGGAGACACACTATCTTTACCTATGTCCTCCCTGTGCCCAGTTACCCACATACATCCATATGTAAGAACACATTCACACATATATCACACACCTGTGATTCATAGGAGAAAATGAAAAATGGTGAATATCTAATACAGTAAAAGGCAATCATGACAGGTCAACACTTATCTATATGGTGATATTTTACAATGTATGGTGTATACAAAAGGCATAAATGTGCATTAAATTTTTATTTATTTTTATTTATTTTTTTATGATTCTGTTTATTTTCATTTTTTCTCCTTTATTAATTTATTCTTGTTACATCTCAATGGTTATCCCATCCCTTGTATTTTCCCATTCTTCCCTCCCTCCCATTTCCACCTTATTCCCCTCCCCTATGACTGTTCCTGAGGGGGATTACCTCCCCCTGCATATGTTCATAGGGTATCAAGTCTCTTCTTGGTAACCTGCTGTCCTTCCTCTGAGTGCCACCAGGTCTGCCCTTCCAGGGGACATGGTCAAAGGTGAGGCACCAGAGAGTGAGTTAACCCAGAAGCAGAAAGACTCAAATGGTATATACTCACTTTTATCTGCATACTAACCCAAGGGGCATGTCCTACGAAAGCCTTCACTTACCAGGAAACTAGGACAGAGGGGAGGACATCCTATTGGGACTCTAGATGAGAGAAGCATGGGAGAATGGCAAAGTAGAAGGATCCAGAGGGTTCTAGAAACCTACAAGTAGAACATTATGATAGGTAGATTTGGGCTCAGGGGTCCCACTCAAACTAAGGCAACAGCCAAGGACAATACAGGCGGTAAACCTTAAACCCCTACCCAGATCTAGCCAATGGACAGAACACTCTCCACAGTAGAGTGGAGAGTGGGATATTACTTTCTCATATACTCTGGTGCATTAAATTTTTATAAAAAGCATAGAGAAGATACATTATAGACACTGCACTGACAATGGCTGTTGTCCACTGTTTACCACTTGATCTCCAAATGTCTAATGCACATGCATCTTGAATGATAAAATTCATAAGAAAATAAGATGTAGTATTTATATCACACTTCCTTAAAATATTTTAGCAGCATTTTCTCTAGGAAGAAAATAGATTGAAATGGGTAGTAACAGTGGGATGAAACACTTTAGTATTTTACATTTTTCATTGCATTGAATTACTTATTAATATTTATTTGTATATCCAACTGTATTTGTGTAGATGGGCACATGTGTGTCAGTCAAAGTACAGTTTCTAGGATTCACTTTTGTATTTCTACCTTGTGGATCCACAAGACTGAAATCAGGTTATAGAGCTTGGAGACAAGTTTCATTACCAGCTGATCTACCATGCTCATCCATGAAATTTGAGGATTTTTCTTTTCTCTTTTGTAACTTGAGTCTGTGTTTACTGAGGATGAAATTGTATTTGGTACTCATTGTACCAATGTCATGACTTCGGCATGCCTAACAATGCATTCTGAAGATCTCTATAGCAGTAGTTTCAACTTAGAGGCATCGTTATTGTTTTTTGCTTGTGTTTATGCCTTTTTTTTTTTTTTTGCTTGTTTTATAAGAGGACATTTAGCTACATTCCCATACTTTTATTTTTATTGTAACTGGAGAATGGTGTAATTTTATCTAGATGGTAGACAGGGGAAAAAGTGAAATGATCATACAACACAAAAAATGCCTTTACAAGACAGAAGTTTAGTTGATGCATCAGTCTCTGCCACCCTCCCCACTCCCACCCCCTACCCCAGCCCAGATTTGGTGGACCTAGACCTACTACTCAGATGTAGCTGATAGGTATCATAGTCTCCATGTGGTCCCATAATATAGGGAGTAGGGGCTACCTATTATGTGGACTCTGGTTCCTACTCGTTGATCACTTCCCCTTGGTGAGGCTTCCTTGTCAGGCTGCAGTGGAAGAGCATGCAGGCAATCAAGATGAGATGTGATAGGCTGAGTCAGATTTTAGGGGAGGAGGGTTCTACATTTCTAAGGACTAGAGGAGGGGAATGGAGTTAGGAAGTGATGTGGAACTAGGAGATGAGGGATGAGCTCCTTTGTAAAATGAACAAATTAATAATAATAAAAATTACTAAAAAAAGAGGCAAAGTTTGTATAGTTGAGAATACTGCCCAAGTTAAAACATTGTGTGTGTGTGTGTGTGTGTGTATGTGTCTTAGCTACCAAAAATGAGATAACTTCTTGAGAGGATTATGACTTATTATTCAGGAGACTATAAAACTATTAGTCAAATTCCAGCATTTACTGTTAAACATTGACCTGAATTTGCTGAAAGGACAGGATATGTAACATTGATAGCTATGAATCAAAGATCCACCAAGAATAAATAAAAAGGAAAATGAAGCAAGGACTCAGTCTGCAGAGATGAACTGAGAATGAGAACCATAGGCATCTCAGTCTTGCATTCCAGAGCCATCTAATTATGTAAAGTTACAATTTATTACCCATGCAAAGTGCACCATCAGCTATAAAGACTCCACACATATGATCACAATTAACATTAACTTTAATTATCATACAGAATCATGTTAGCAGAGGCTAATTCTTATTTAGGAGAATGAAGATTTGAAATCCAGTCCAGCTCATGAAGAACTGCTCAACTTTTTGTTGTCAATGTTGTTTTGATTTTTGTTTTTGTTCTTTTGAGGATTTTTCTCCAAAACAAGGTTTCCCTGTGTAGCCATGGTTGTGTTGGATCTCACTGTGTAGACCAGGTTGGCCTTTAGCTTGGAGCTCAAATATCTGCCTCCCTCAGAGTGCTGAAGTCAAAGGTGTGTACCTTTATGGCCAGCAGCATTCTCAACATTTTGATAGGCATGTCAATGTATGGCTTGGTCTTCATTTTCATATGCAAAGTTGAAGAGTTGGGGAAGTAATGATTTTGAGAATGCTACAAAGTGCTACCAGAGATATCTTCCCAGTTGTTGCAGACATACCAAAAATAATCCTCACCTACCAGCCTCCTTTGTAAAAAGAACTGAAACAGCATCACATAAAGTGTTGCTTCTTTCTGAATAGTTTACATCAAATTATCAATTCACCATTCACAATTGAGATCCTCTTGTCTAGCTAAGTACAACTCTACAATCACAGCATCTTTGATATCTCCCTCAGTGTTCACAGTGTTATTCCCCGGAGATGGAAACAAAGATTGACTTTCTTTCTTTCTTTCTTCTTCTAATTCCAATTCTTTGTCCTTTCGTTCAATTTTATAAAATAGTTATCAATTCTAGGCATACATTCTAATCAGCATAAAGCAGACTAATTTCCATACCAGGATCTGCATCCTTGGAAACAAACTATAACTTACAGATTTTAGGTTTTCTCAAATTATCATATTTCATAATCCAAAGGTTATGTCCAGGTTCTTAATGCAAAATCCCCAAAGAGAAAATGATTGGCCTTTGTATATGATGTGTGTGTGTATATATACAAGTAATCATTAGAGGTAGAAGATAAAGTACACAATTGTATTAAAAACAGAAACTCATCGTGCTACTTAAAAACTTAATCTGAAATATTAAATGCATCATGCATTATAGTAACACATAGGCAGTAATTTTCTTAGTTAATACACACATACATGTGTATATATATATACATATATATGTATGTATATATCTCCATAGTTATATCTCAATAGTTAAGAACTGGTGAGACTGAACTGGAAGTTTTTGTCCAACTAGGATAAATTGGAACCAGTACTTCCTTTCTCTGATCTTATCTTTACAACTCTTATGTGATGCCAAATAATTTTAAAGTATTTATATAAATTCACTAATTGTAGGATCATATTGGTTAAGCATGTTAGCCTGATTTCAAGAAGGATAATCATGTCCTTCTTAAATAATATCATATTGTCTTACTACAGAGTAAAATTTAGACCCTGCCAAATGATTGGGAGCTGGAAAGAAAGATAAAAGCTACTTACTACAGAAAATACACATAAGCTTTTTCTTATGAGAGAATTGTACCAGGCTGGCAATTCATTTCAGTAGGAATAGAGAAAAGAATGTTAAGAACATATTTGCATCAATTGGGAAGTATAGGTGTACAGATTAATTATGTCTTACATGAGCACAGAAGTTAACACTGGTAGATTCAATGCTGTGCATTTTGAATCCTGGGTTCAGTGAAACATTATTCTGAAAAGAAAGAAAGTTGCCACATATTTAATATACAATGGAGTATCTACTACAGCATATACAGATACATATACAGAGTAAGGTCAAGATTATTATCAACAATAACCTGTTACTTAATTTATATATATATAATCTCCATGGCATTATAAAAAGTTAATAGGCATTTAATTTAAATTAAAAGCAAATAGCTGTATCTAATGTTGATGACAATGTCATTTCTATACTACTTGTAATGTTGATTGCAAGACCACTGCCATCATTTAGTGTAGCCAGTTATATTTTAAATAATGAATATTAAGCAAAACTTGAAAATTCATACCATGCAGGTTATGTCTACTGTGGGACAGGACAAATTGTAGTTCCATCATTATTGAAAGTTTTATTTGATATGACTCAATGCCACTGGATCTCTACGATTATTCTTATTTTGATATGTTCCAATGGCTTCATGAATACTCAACAAAAATTAATTGAGGGTGATAATTGATGTTAAGGTAAATCTAAATGTTCTTCATCTTATGCAAAGGCCACATCAAAGTTATGTATCCCTTGGGGCTACTTACCCAAGGTTAACATTTGTATATTGAAAACACATATGAATAAGGACACATTTTTACATTAAGTATACCATATATCTTATGATGCAGCTAAGGTCTGTGTACTTGAGACTTGTATGGCAAATACTGCAGGTGAAACTTTCATGATAATTAATACAAATGGTTAAAGAAATGCCAGTAAGGATAATACTTGTAATCAAAGAACACAAAATATTTTTAAAACTAATTTTATGTAATTTTAGTTGACATTTTCTCCTTTTATTTTTGTAATTATAACTAGATTTCTCCCTTTTTTCTCACTCTAAAGTCCACATATACCAATTGCTCTCTTTCATGTTTGTTATTTCTTTTTAATTAATTGTTGTTATATCCATATATGTATATACATGAATATTCCTGAATATAACCTGCTTTGTCTGTACAATTATACTTATCTGCATGTTTTCAATACTGTTCATTTGGTATTAGATATTTAATTGCTGTGCTCATTTCTGGAGAAGGCTATTTCTCCCAATCACAGCATTACTTAGCTGCCTGTGGTTATTGGAGGGTTGGAGGCTCATGGGCTTTCCTTCATCCATAGACAAGTGCTTTGGTCTCATCCTTGTTCAGCTCATATTTAGACTCTCATTGTGGTGCATCTTAAAGGGTCTCAATTCTAGAAGTCACTGTTTTACAGCAAACTTTCCTGCTCCTCTTGCTCTTACAAACTTCTTCCTCATTCACTGATCCTAGAGCCTTAATTGTAAGAGTATTTTTTTAAATCACAATTTGTATAGGAAATTGAAAAGTCCAAGTTCCAATCTGCATGGACAGTATATTTTCCATTTCTAGAACTCCCAGATCACTGCTTCATGACCAATTTGCACAAAGAATCTGAGACTGACTTTTTTCAATTACACAGATACAAAAACTGATATTAATGTGTTATTTTTGAAAACATAAAAAATGCAAAGAGTTTTTAAAAACATAATCTCAGGCGTGGGCATATTTCTGTGATCCATTTTCTAAGCCATCATTATGTCTTGCCTCAGAATGGCCCATAGGAATACCACATTAACCAAATCTCAGTTCCTAAACAATTTTAACAAACCTTTAAAAAATTCACTACTAAAGATATTGACTGTATGATTTTGGTGCATTACTCAAACTATAGAAAAATCAGCTTCTAACATGGCCTAAAACTTGCATACATTGCCATAAGTGTAATACATTAATTATGTAATGAGGGAAATACTCAATTGGAGACAGGAAGTGATGTATGTATACTGTATCAGATTCTGTCCAAAGCCTGCTTCCTACTCCCATAAACCACACAGCATTAAGTTACATTATTAATCTAATATTTGATATTGTGATGAAACCAAACCAATTCTCTGTGTTGACTAGAAGGCTGAACGATTCATACAAAAGACAAAATGGGTGGCTCCTCAAAGGCCCTCAGCATACATGCACTCATTGGATTACCTATGCAATAGGAACTCTCCTATTCTTGTTCCAATGCTGGATGGAGTTTATCTGAAATATCATCAAAATAGATCTTCCAGGCCTGGAGAGATGGCTCAAAGGTTAAGGACACTGCCTGCTCTTCCAAAGGCCCTGAGTTCAATTCCCAGCAACCACATGGTGGCCCACAACCATCTATAATGAGATATGATGTTCTCTTCTGGCTGACAGGTGTACCTGCAGTCAGAACACTGTATACTTAATAAAGAAATCTTTAAAATAAATAAAAAAATAAACCTTCCAAAACTGCAATATGAAAATAATTCCTACTCTAGGTTTCAGGGTTTTTGAGAGGCTTAAACGGTATGAGCTAATTTTTAAAATTCCATAGATTATAACACACCAAATTAAGATCATTTTACAAAGGCTTAATATATGCTATGCTCTATGTTAATAACTTTGCAAGCATTTCTTCTTAAATCATCCCAACTATCAACCAAAAAATACTATCCTTTTCAGCATTTGGATTATAAAATTAAACTGCACTTGTTAAAAATGTTAAAGAAAACACATTGAAACGAATGCGTGACTTGCATTTTTAACATGATACTACACAAGCAGCAGATATCATAGGTCGTGGCCCCCATGAAAGAGTCTAGAACAGAGGTAGCTGAATTTGCTGCTGGATATTTTTTAAATAATCTCCTGGTACCAGGAGTCATGCTACTTCAAGCCACACTCCAACTTCCATTCCAAGCCCAACCCCCTCTCTGCTGACAGGAACTTGACTTCCTCATCCATCATTTCCCTTTTAATAACACCCTCCTATTCATCTACCTTTCCTTCTTCACACCCCCTGGCATGTTGACAGTGGCTGGAGTTTCCCATTAAAGCAGTCACTCTAGTAGAAAAAGGAGCTGACATGATTAATGTCAGTCAGTGACTACAGACAGCACCACGCATCTCTGCACTCAGGTAATTGGAAGCATGACTTGTCCCAAATACACCTGGAATTCTTTCCCAAAGTTTGCTACAATGTTCTCCAATTCTACCACTGCTGGTTTCCTTAGCAGGTATTGCAGTTGAGAGAATCTAAAATCAGGTAATGTAAAAGTGACACTTACCATTTGAAATGGTCTGGTCATTTAATGTGCAAAGGAGAAAATGAAATTCAGGAAGGAATCACTTGTGCAAGGTTGTTTTGATCTTTCAGTACAGAAGGCAATATGAGAACCTGTTCTTCATGATTTCAGCCATTGCCCACCTGATTTTTTTTTATTATAAATCTTACACAGTTCACTTTCCATCTGCTTCCACTGGGATCAGAAATGAAGTTGAATTGACTTCCATAAGTGAGTTCTCCAATTTCACCCAGAGGGAAGCTGCTTGGGTATCTTCCTGATAGAAATTTTAATAAGTATCTTCTCTTAAAAAGACTCACTGCTTCCCATACCCAACATCTTCCTGTGGGTCCCTTGTGATCAGATGATTCCAACTGGCTCCAGAGTCTCTCTCTCTGCCTCACCGCTCCACTGCATTCTTTAACATTCTCCTTCCAAAGGCGCAAGGCAACATCATGCCCAGAATTTAAAGTAGAAAGGGCAACTATTTGTGAAGTTCAGGGAAAAATGACAAGGAAGAAAGAATAAATAAATAAATAAGGACCCTGTACCATGGATACTTTTGTAGAGACAAAATGAAAAAATAATCCTTATGCTGTCCTGGGAATCAGGCTCACAAAACAGACTGTTCTCTTGAGTCCTTTCTATTCATAGATTATTAATGTAGTCCTGTTACCTGAACTATTAAGTGAATTTTAAAATTGATAAAATTAAATTATCCAAAAATTAAATAAACAGTTCCCCAAATACTAAATTTATTGTTCAACTTGTGCTTGCTTGACTGTGCTTCCATGTTGGCCAGCTGCTTGACCTTACATAAAACGTTGAAATTTAATAGGAAAATATAATGTTTTCAAAACTGCTTTCCATTCTAGTAACATTTGCTAACACACACTCAAACATTGTTTTTCATAGCAAGCAAAGGAACAGGGAGGCAGGGAGAAGGTAGGATAAAGAAAGACAATGCTGTAGCAACAGGTTCAGTGTCAAGGTACATAACAGCAGGGTCTTTCCTTTGTGCACATTTTCATCATTTAAAAATATAGAAAGAAAAAAGTATAAAGTGGTATATTAGTAACTTTATGTTTAAGTTAAAGACACTGATAGTATATTATATTTATAAAATATTAGCCCTTTCAGTTAAAAAAAATGATGCTTTCAAGAGGTGTAGAGATGGCTTAAGAGTACTGGCCACCCTTCTACACTGATCTGAGTTCAATAATATTCTATCTCAAAATTTAAGGCAGTGATTGACTGAGGGAAACATTGACATTGACCTCCAACCTCTGTGTATACCTCCATACATATGCTTGTGAACACTGCTGAAATCTACTGTCACTTACAATACTATACATAAATACATACAAAGATATCATTTGCAGAGTTAGTTTACAATAATCCTTTTGTATTGTATTGAGATATACTCTAATTTAAATGTAACTGCATAGTACTTTTGTTGTTTAATAAGAGGAACACATGAAACCATCTGTGAAAATATTTGTGAATATTGTTGTTTTGCTGACAAATAAATAATAATCTAATCCAAAAATATTCATACAAAGTTTTGACAAATAAAGTTATGAGGATGACTTTAAAGAATATGTTATTCAATAACTGGACACAATAAAGAAATATTTAATTACAAGCATAGCTTCTATCTCCACTGCTCATCATCCTCTTTGCATAAACTAGATAGATTTTATTTCAGGTTTAGTTTTTATCTCCAAAAAATCTTTTTTTTTCTCAAAGTTAAGGGGCATCATCATTGACATCTAGTGGTTTCACACCCTCAGTAGCAAGTCTAAGGCAAGCCAGGGTTGACTTGGGCATGAAGTCAGATTGGGGACAAACTGGGATCACCTAGAAGTGAGTTTGTGGTATGCAATCTCCTTGTAACCTTCACATTGATTCCATGCATGTATCAGCAATGGAACCATTCTTGACACTCTTTTTTTTTCTCACCTGATAGTTTACTGTGATCTCATTCTTGTCACCCATGGGATGAATTATCCAAACTAACTAATTTCACAGCCAGTAAACTACACATATAGTCATCGAATCTGTGTCTCATTAGGAGAAGTTAATTTAAGCAGACAATCAACAGAAATATAGAGGGTTGTACAAATCCATTTTGAATAGAAAATTTCTCTCTATCTAGAGCATACAATGAATTCGCAACCCAAACATCTGCCATCACCAAAGAAAACACTTTACAAACAGAAAAGAAAGAAAGAAAAGAAATTGATTCACTCACTCACTGCAATTTTCTTTGATGAATGTTGAATTTCCAATTAGTATTTTAATTACTCCAGTCAGACCCTCAGCTGCCTTCAAGATTAAAAAAAAATGTCAGCATCAACTTTTATATTAATTCTGATAAGTAATTCAATTTTCTTTCTTTGAAGCACAACCCATCAACTACCAAGTGACCAATAAGGTTTCACCGTTACATACAAATTACTTACAACAATATTTAAATCTGTATTCCAGTAAAGAGCTCCCCTTCTATACTACAACATATGAAATTTGTCAAGATTCCGGAAGCATGTGGAACTAATTAATGACATGATATCATTAAAAATTAGTGAAAGTTAGTATTAAGTGTCTTTTGGTCAACAATTTCCATGAATATTTCCTTGATATTCTTAAGTTTTTTCTTGACTTCAAAGTATTGACTTTAAATTATTATGGACAGTTATCTTTTGGTTCTTTTTACCACCTTAGCTTGTCTGAAACTTGAAAAAAGACACATTTCATGAAAGCTTATGAAACAAGATTTTCATAATACTAATTCTTTTCTCTATAACATCAACTCACTTATTATTCCTCTAAGAACTATATACTAGTTTATTAAATGAAAGAACTTACAATGTCAATAAACTGAAAAAACTCATAAATTTTTTTATTCTGGTTTACTGAAAATAGAAAAAATGTTATATTCAGTTCATGTGGTCATTATGGCATGTCTAAAGATTGATATTAGGTAGGAACTTAGCTTTGGGAAATCTTGGTTTATAAAACTACCAATATATCCAGTGCATTTGATAATATAGCTATATATTTTAATAGGTGAAAGAAGGAGAGCCTTAAAATTTAGCTCAAGTGTTCACAGTTATATATATCACTGGAGCTAACAATATTAAGGAAAACATGCCTGATGGGCTGCCAAGATTGTTATCAAGACTATTTTTCCAATGGGCTGGGGATTGGAGAACACTGATTGTTTGTCTCTGTAAAATATTATGCTTTTTAATTATGCTACAATTTAAAATGATGTAAATCTATATTTATTAACATGGAAAGATGCCCATAACATATTGCTGAGTGAAAAATAAGATAGTGTTTTTTAGAACAGTATGTTCAGCATTATTCCATTTACATAAAATCTTGTATATCTTTCAGTATAGGCATCTATAAAGAAATATTCAATTAACTGATAGATAGTTGGTGCCAGATGATGCTTATTTACTTGTCTGAGTACTTCAATGTTCTGAATATTTATGACAAACATGTATTTATTGTTTCAAAGGAAAGCTTATTTTAAAAAATATATAAGATGCCTGTAACTGCTTAGGAATATTTCTGGATTAGGGCAAGCTCTGGATGTCTACACTTCATTTAGGAACCAGATAACCTAATTGTCCAACCATTGACTTTCTGGTGGATCTTGAAGAATAGTTCTGTATCTTAGACTTCCATGTTTCTCCTGTCTAGAATACTGCATAAACACTACCACAGAGCCTAATCACATTAGTTGACCAAGTGAAATATAAACCAAATTAACAGGCCCAATTCTATGAAATCATTTAATACAAGCCCAACCTGAGTTACATACCACAAGAAAGAGCCAACCACTGCCACTATGTACAATACTGTGCTATTCTTGCAGACAGGAGGCTAATATTGGGCTTCACCCAGCATCTAGTGAAAGCAGATGTGTAGACCCACAGGCACATATTAGGTGGAGCTCATGGAATGTTATGTCAGAGGGGAAGGAAGGATTGGAACAGCCAGAGATGTCAAGGATACCAAAATAAAACCTACAAAATCAACTAACCGGGACACATAGGGGCTCACAGAGACTGAACCATCAGTCAGAGTTGTCCATACAATGTATTTAGTTGCCCTCCACATATCTAACAGATGCACATCTTGCTCCTCGTGTGGGACCCATAACAACAGGAGCGGGTCCTGTCTAGGACTCTGTTGCCTGCCTGTGGATCCTATTTACCTACCTTCGCAGATTTGTTTAGCCTCAGTAGAAGTTGGACCCAGTTCTACTTGATATGCCAAGGTGGGGTGAAATACATGGGAGGTCTCCCAGTATCTGAGAAGAAAGGGAGAAGGCATTGGAGGGCGATAGAGGACATGAGAGGGAGCGATTGGGAGGGGAAAGGGGAAGGAAACTTTCTACTGGAATGTAAAGTCAATAAATAAATACATAATAAAAGAATTTGGTAAGATATAAATCTCTTATTACTTAATAAATGTTAGTTGGTTTTGTCATGTAAGATATTTGTGTCATAATAAACTATCCAAAACTAATTTCTGAGCTCCTCAATGAACATGGTGCTTCCAAAAATGTTACAATCCATTTCAGACTCCATGGAAGACATTGTCCCACTAAGCACTAGAAATTTTTTTTATCTGTCCTTGAAAAGATGTTACTGGTTCATTAAATTACAAACAAACACACTCAATATCAAATTTCTTTCTTAAGTGTCCAAACGATGGATATTTGGTACTCAATTTCTCATGTGTAAAGTTTTCCTAGGGAGAAGGAAACAAAGAGCATTATTATACCCTTTTCATTTTCTTCAGTGTTCAAGCTAATCTGTCTATTAGCTTTGTGTGTGTGTGTATGTGTGTGTGTGTGTGTGTGTGTGTGTGTGTGTGTGTGTGTATGCATGTGCTATTATGTTTATGTGCATTGGTGTATCCATGTAGGTATATGTTTGTGTGTATATTTGTGCACATGTATATATCTATGTAAATGTGTATGTGTGTGTGTATGTGTGTGAATATTAAACTAAGTATTAACTGTGAGGAAGAGAAACCCTAAAGGTATAAAGGACAATTTGAGATGTAGGGCCTGTCAATTCTTTGCATCAAATCTCAGAGAAGTCTTTCTCTTCCCTAATCTACTAAATATATTCTTCTTCCTTCCAGTTGACTTTTCAGATCTGAATAACTCATGATCATGCTACGAAATGGGCATGACTTATCCATAACCAGCAAGGAGGCTCTTTTCTGGTTTTCTCATTACAAAGCTGGGACATAGTAACCTTTACTGCACCACAATTTAGACCATAAAAACTAATTTACTTTACATGCTTAATATATTTCTGACATTCAGCACACATACATTCACACACGAACATACATATACACACAGATACACACACATGCACACACACACACACACACACACAGTGGCGGCAGCAGCTCTGTGCATTATTGCTACACACAGTACTTTCTCTTTTTAGTGGGTGGTTTTGAAATACCAAAAGTATTTGTTGTCAGAAAAAAAATGCTGAATAAAATTGCAAAATGCAGTACCCTTTGAGGACGGCCTTAACACAGGCAGTGAATTCTCAAAGCAGATAACACCAGGTCACTCCTAATGTCACCCTATAGAGCAAAATTTAAACCGCCAAATGGATGGAGTATGGACCAGGGTGACAGGATCAGAGTAATTTATTTTGATGTCTTCTGACATTTTCTAAGACTGAGAAAGAACAACATCCCTTTCAAAGAAGTTCCTAGGTCTCAACTTCATGCTTTCGAGTCAACTACTTAGAAACAAAGATTTAAGCAACATGAAGCTTTTAGATAGCCTTTCTGCCTATCTTCAAGTTATAAGAGTATCTACTTTGCTGAAGTTCATGTGTATTTGTATAGATTGTGAATTTCTCTCTCTCCCCCATATATACACATATATGTATATTTAGAGCATGTATAAATGATGTGTGTGTGTGTGTGTGTGTTATGCAATTTTTCTAAATCTGTGTGTTTGGCAGTAAAACAGACCTCAGGATTCAGAGACAAGTAAGAAAAATTCCAGATTGAAGAAATTTCTATTCATGTAAAACATATAGTCGTTCCATCATTGAAAAGTCATTACAGCCATTGTTACTGTATCTGATAATACAGGTAATGGACACGGACATCCATAATTACAAATATACATAGAAAAGCACAGAAACTTAGAACAACCCCGTGCTTAAACTGTTTAAGGAAGTACAGAAATTTTTTATGGTAGCTGATGTATATAGTGCTCTGCCTGCATGTACACCTGCAGGCCAGAAGAGGGCATCAGATCTCATTAGAGACGGTTGTGAGCCACCATATGGTTGTGGGGGAATTGAACTGAGGACCTTCGGAAGAGCAGTCAGTGCTATTAACTTCTGAGCCATCTCTCCAGCCCTTAAAAAGCTTTTAAGTCATGTTAAACCTCACTTTTCTTGCCTATAAAGTGGGCAATAGAATGTCAATGTCAAACAGGCTTTATGACAAGGAAATGAAATAACATGTCAAAGTCTCACCTGACTCTGGACACAAAGTAGGAATTCACTATGACCTGCCAAATACATATTGGAAACCTCTGTGGTTATCTTCAATTTCACCTCTCACCAAATTATGTACCTAAATTTATATTCCTTTATAAATGCCTGAAAATAAGTCAAAATTAGTGATGCAGTTTTTACAGGTGTTTTTGTGTTTTTATCTTCTTGATGAAATAAGAATACACAGTTTGAACAGATATTTATTGAATGAAAGACTAAAGTAGGGTGCCCCAAAGCAGGGAGCATCATAGGGGATTTGAATTGTGAATTTTAAAGAATAATTTATGAATAATTATATTTTCCTCTGTTGCTTTTTTTTTTTACACAAAAAAGCACACAGCCCACAAAAGAGGGGCTGTGTAAACAAGACAAGTGACATATATGCGTATGTATATGTATATATATATTTATGACATGATATTATAGTGAATAATGTTTTGAAGATGCAAAACTGCTTCTTATGAACATGCTCTGCCATGGTGTGTTAGTTTCTGATATAATGAGGAAGGCTGAACTGCAGCTTCAAGATGGTTTAACCTCAGTGGCACATTCTGGTCACTACTGGACACAGATACCACAATGTAGCAGGACTCTTTTTGTGGTCACCTCACTGAGTCTTGGCTGGGAGTTGGTCTGGCGTGGTCTTGTTCCAGGTTTAGATCAAGGCTTTCTTAGAAGCCACCCTTATCCACAGTTCAGCGTGGGCATTAGATGTGAGAGTATGTGAAAACCCACAGTTCCTCGTGTTTGTTCCTGCTTCGGGGAACAGAAGCTTGACGGGACCCCTGTGCCCAAATCTGCCTATCATAATGTTCTACTTGTAGGTTTCTAGGACCCTCTGGATCCTTCTACTTTGCCATTCTCCCATGCTTCTCTCATCTAGAGTCCCAATAGAATGTCCTCCCCTCTGTCTCAGTTTCCTGGTAAGTGAAGGCTTTCGTGGGACATGTTGCTTGGGCTAATATGTAGATATAAGTGAGTATATACCATTTGAGTTTTTCTGCTTCTGGGTTAACTCACTCATTATGATCATTTCTAGCTCTATCCATTTATCCACAAATTTTGGGAATTCCTTATTTTTAATAGCTGAGTAGTATTCCATAGTGTATATGTACCACAGCAGATTTGGGCTCAAGGGTCCTGCTCAAACTAAGGCACCAGCCAAGGACAATACAGGCGGTAAACCTTAAACCCCTACCCAGATCTAGACAATGGACAGAACACTCTCCACAGTAGAGTGGAGAGTGGGATATGACTTTCTCACGTACTCTGGTGCCTCACCTTTGACCATGTCCCCTGGAGGGGGAGACCTGGTAGCACTCAGAGGAAGGACAGCAGGTTACCTAGAAGAGACTTGATACCCTATGAGCATATACAGGGGGAGGTAATCCCCCTCAGGAACAGTCATAGGGGAGGGGAATAAAGGGAAAATGGGAGGGAGGGAAGAATGGGAGGATACAAGGGATGTGATAACCATTGAGATGTAACAAGAATAAATTAATAAAAATTAAAAAAAAAAAAGAAGCTTGATGGGAACCACTTCAGACTGTATAAGGAGAAGTTTTTGGGTTTTCACAAAGCCTGGTTCCTATTCCTGTCTGGCCAACCTGGCTATCTTATGCCCAACTTCAAGTTCTTTCATTTTTCATCTCTGGTGTAACTGATTGCACTACTCTAATACTAATTTTTACCCACCTATATAACACAATGGTTTAGATGTCCTTATGTTGGTTTCAAAGCACTAGACCAAACATAAGCTAGAGAGGCTGCCAGAAGCCACCATGTTCTGTAACACAAACTTAATATTTTATTCTGATGAGAACTTGGAAGACCAAAACATTGAGTGAAGTGCGGACTGTAAAAGCCTGTCTATCATATTCCAGGCATGAATAAAAATTAGATGTGCGGAGCCGGGTGTGGTGGCACACGCCTTTAATCCCAGCACTCGGGAGGCAGAGGTAGGCAGAAGATCGTTGTGAGTTCGAGGCCAGCCTGGTCTACAAAGTGAGTCTAGGACAGCCAAGGTTACACAGGGAAATCCTGTCTCGAAAAACAAAACAAAAAAACAAAACAAACAAACAAAAAAACAAAAAAACAAAAACCAGCCACAACCAAAAAAACTAGATGTGCAACTGAGCACAAGGACATTTTTTTTTTATTAGAGCAATGTGTCTGTCTCATGGTGCCTTTGTCCTAGGAACCATTTACTTGTTTTATTGGCATTTTTATTATAATTTATTCAGATTACATCCAGATTGTTATTCCTTCACTTGTACCTTCCTGTTCCTACCTCCCTTCCTCTTCTGCCCTACTCCTCTCCTCTAATCTGACAGAAGGGATCCTCCTTCCCCACACTATGTCTATAGCCTATCAGGTCTCATCCTGATAGCCTCCTTTCTCTTTGTTTGTATGCTGCTGGCTTTCCACAAAAGGGCAAGTCTTCAAATAAGAGTGGGGGGCTGCAAAAGGGTTCATGTTAGAGGGAGTCTTTGCTCTCTCAGAGTCTCCACTCAGCATTAGGACAGATGCTAGGACTCACTGCAGGATTCCAGGTGAGAGTGGTATGGAAGATTAGGGGGATGGGAGGGCTCAGAGGGAGACCCACAAGGAGACCCTCAAGGCAGGTGCATATGGACCCGGAGGAGTGCTGCACAAACTGTTGTACCAACCAAGGACAATGCATGCAGTAAACCTAGAAAGCCAATGGACAGCTCATTCTCCACAGTTGTGGAGAACCATTTAATTCTAAAGTGCTGGATTAATTTGATTGATGCAGCAAAATTCAAAGCAGGAGAACATTGAGGATGTGACATGGCTACTGTTAACTTCCCCCTTCTATGTCTAACAGAAGCAGAGCAAAAAATAAAGAAGAAAGACATTAAAATTTTGTGTTTTGGATGAATCACAGGTTCAAGTATAGCTGTCGAAAAAGGACATATTTAAAAACCATAGTGACTGTTAAAAAGAATAGAGCCATTACAGATAAACATGGTGTTCTATGACAAAACAGGGAATTTTTCCTGAGGACAAGATGCCACCTACTAAACGCCTTATTTTTTGAAGCTGCAAAGTGATTTGGAAGAAGATACACACTGAAAAAGATACTGCTGAGGTTCTCTTCTGGAAAGCAGATGCAGATGGTTGGAGAAATGCTTCCCTAGGGTCAACATAGAGGCTGACGTAATTGTGGACGAAGGAGGGCAGGTTTCATCCTATGCTGACAGAAGGTCTTGAAAGTACTATCCACTGTAGATCTCCTTTTATGAATAAATTATGAAAGACTGATGGAATCACAGAGTCTTCCACCAGATACCCAATGAACTGCTGAGATGTAGCAATATTTACAAGATTTGGATAATTTACAAGGAAGTTGTGAGAGGCCCTTGCATGAAGCTGTAAAGCTTAGACCTAAATTGAAATGGCGATCCCAGGTGTTGGAGATACTAGATCCATAGGATGTCTGCTTCAAAGCTGCAAGTATGGAGTATAAGGGGCCTAAGAGAAATGTTATATGTGCTGTGAGTAACAGAACTGATGGGGTTGGGAGAGAGGAACTCATTCCCAAAGCCCTAGGGAGACAATTCCTTATCAAGCACCAGCCATCCAACTCTGTGCTGCAGGATTTGATGGGTGCCTTTTCTGGGATTCATTTTTGCTTTAGTTATAACTTTGGTTGCCTTATCCCCATTTCACATTTTTGGAAAGTGAATTATTTTCTTGTGCCATTGTATATTAAAACTATGCAACTTGTTTATTTGTTTTCTGAGTTCGCAGTTAAGGGATTGCAAACAATGGAGTTTGAATGCCAACATTGTTTCAGCTTGAATTTAATTGATTGCATCAAATGTCCTTCTCAGGGAGAGGGTGAGGATAGCGAAGACACCATGCTGATTGGCAACGGGGGAGATATAGGTCATCTTTATGCGTTTTTAAAATCTCTGTGAACCTAACTCTGCTCTCAAAATATTACTTCATTAATTTGAAGATAGCATACATTATACTCCATTACAAGGTATTTATTGATACTCTACTTTTATAATGAAAAATTACATCACTTAAATTTATTCCTACAAACAGCACACTCTTAAAAATAATGTACATCTGTGTATATTTAAAGAATTTCTAAAAATCAATACCTTTATGCTAAATTATGCATTCACTTAAATGGAATAAGCAGAATAATTACTGTTTGAATATACTCATTTAATAAAATTAATTTTTTAACATTTGTTTCTGATATTATGTAAAAGTGAATGTCTTCCCATGGGAATAAACTTACTGTCTTACTAGTTTCTTCATAAAACTGTTTAGAACCTTCAACTTCTATGTGACGGAAAAATAGTCCAACATTTCTGCCGTTATATACAGACCCTGCAGGATATGTGTATATTTTAATTTGGGAAATATTACTCTACTAATGTGAGGTAACTGGACACCAAGAACATTTTACTAAATGACATGTGTATGTCTGCACACACACACACACACACACACACACACACACACACACACACACACATACACACAGAGACACAGAAACTCACAGACAGACACACACACACTCACACAGATAAAGAGGTATGTGCATTGTATGTTTGGCTAGGATTAAACACAAAAGCTTGCCTCTGCTTTTTTTCCCCCACCATGCTAATCCCTAGCTCTGTACTTTTGTTTTCTTGATACTGAATCTGTAAGCATTTCAATATAAAAGTTTTCACAGCTAAATTTTTATTCTCCTACAATCATTGTATGTTATGTTGATAAGCATTTGTATAGGTTGAATTTGTGTTGTGGTACAGGTGTGTCCTTTAGATATTTTGCTATGCTCTGATGCTACAGAATCAGTAGACTCTCAGCATACTGTTTTATTCCCGCATAGTGCTTTTCTTCTGTGTTCTAAATGTTGAGATGCAAAATGATTTTGGCATCAATATCTTCAAATGCTTTGTTAAATGCTTCAATACTGCAGCCAAATTTTAAGAGACTAATTAAAAAATGGCTGCCCTTTTAAAAAAATATTCAAAACAATTTACAAAACAAATGTTCCACAACATAAATGTTTCTCAAATCTGATTTATGATAGGCATGCAATTCTAATGAATACTTTTAAAAGCTTCTTGATTAAACATAATAAGGGATTATCAGGGCACCAACAGGGACGTTAAGCCTATTTCTTTACTTTAGATCTTTACACATAAAAGAAAAACCCACCCATTTTAAACATGGCATGCTTCACTGTTATTTATATTAATGTTGAGAATATTGCTGCAAAATATTTTTATCACCAATACTAAAATTTGTCTAAATTTACAGTACCATTAAAAAAAAACTGAAATATTTACTTAAACAAAATGCATTTCTGGAAGATTTACTTCAATTTTAATCATTGACATTGTTGGTTTTATAATGAGAGCATTATTAGAATTGATCCTTAAAACATCTGGTGGTGCTGATAAAAATTTGCTTTGACTTGCTTATTTGTGAAGCTTTTGTTGTAGTAATGAAGCCATCATGCTAGTCTCTATCACTTCACTTTCTATATTTTCAGTGAAAAATTACCCTAATAAAAAATGTGAGGAAATAGTAGTCATTGAACTCCATTGAAAAGCCTTGCCTATTGATGACAATATAGCTTCCATTTAGCCCTACATGACGATTAGCTGGTTGGAGAAAAATCTTAATAGGTTAACTTTCAACTTGACAATAATTGGGGTCTTCAGTATATTTATGCCTTTTTATGTTGTCAAAGATACCTTTCTGAACTTCAAATATATTATTTATCTACCACCTATAGATCCCCTATCATATCCATCATTCTATTAATCATTTATCATCTATGATATACAATTTGCTATTATTCTATTATCTGTCTATTATCCATATTTGAAAGAAATATTATGCATCTTGTCAGCTATTGTATACTATTTTCTATCATCTAACTATCTGTTTTTCTTCTATTTATATGTCATATATCTATCATCTGTCTATCTATTTATTTATCTATCTACCTATCATCTATCATCTATCTATCTACCCACCTATTTATCTACCTATATATCATCTATCTATCTATCTATATCTATAATCTGTTTATCATCTATCTAGTTATCTATTATCTATTTCCTATCTATATATTTAATCATACACCAATCATTTTTTCAAGGTAGTGTCATAAAAGGCATTTTTGCTAGTTTTCATTATTGATTATTTTTACCTATCCTCCAATACATTCTTTCTTTAGGGATAGATAGATATGGTTCAGTAGATATATAGGGTAAACTAGATAGGGTCTTCAAAGCCTCAGAGACCTACAGAATTTAAAAATGTTTTTATTATTTTAAAGATTCTTTGACAATACAGGTTAGTTCCTGGCAACACTCAGCCTACCTCAAAGATGATGAGTATCAAAGAACCTCCTTATAAAGATGGCTTCAAATGTTGCAAACCAACCAATGGGCAAAATGTCCTTATTTCTGCGACAGACAGAATTCCGCCTAAAAATAGGCAAGCTTGGATGCAGGCATAGTCAACTTTACCAAGACAGGGTAAACAAGTCCTCAATTATTCCTGCCTCACATATATAGCTGTCAGATATATTAGGTCAGAAGGCTGAACGTGATGCTCCAATGTTATAGATAGTTTTTGGTGACTGTTCAAGCAGCAAATTGTGCATTTTTTTCATTTCACAAGCTTTTAGTCTGCATTACCTGTTGACTCAGGTAATCAATTTTTTTCCTTCTCAATCTTTGATGGGGTTGAGTACCAGATAGTTTAGTTCTACAGCAAGCTTAGTTTTCATGGGATAAGATATTTTTACATGTAGATAGGTGTTTTAAGTTGATAGAGATAAGATATGATGGATATTTATTTACATTCATAATTTAAGACTCACTAAGAAAGGAAATATATTTTCTTCAAGGTTGCCAAACATATGTAGGCAAAACATTCTGAATGTAACATGTTTCAAATTTCTTCTTGCTATATGCAGTTTGTTTTATTTTGTTTGATAAATAAATGCATATATATATATATATGAGAAATGTAATAAAAATTATTTGTTCACTTATTTTGCATTATTTGTTGATATATATATATATATATATATATATATATATATATAATCTTAAAACACATTAATACAAGAAGCTCAGTGTGAATAATGTTACTTGTACATATGTTTTCAGTGCTGATCATTCAGTATTGTATAAACAATTTGAGTGCTCTTTCTAAGAAGGCTATTTCTCCTGCTCTCAACATTGCTTAATAGCCTCAATATATATGTATTTGTATTGGTTTAAGGTCTTGAATTTTCATCTGTGCCCTTTAGCACATTTGTTGCTGTTGTCATTGTTCATCTCATGTTTAGGTAATCATGTTGATAAGACTTTGTGAGTATAGCTTCGTAGATTTCCTAAAGACATAACACATAACAAAATCCCTGTTCTTCTTTTTCTTATAATTTTTCTCTTCCCTTTTCCAGAATCTTCCTGGAGCCTAAGGTACAGTGTTTTAAATGTACGTTTACTGAGATGAGGCTACACAACACTTCATTTTGATTGGTTGTCGTTATCTGTAATGGTTTCTCTGTTGCAGAGAATATTCACTGATGAGCTTATGAAGTGCTGGGTCTCCACTCATCTGTGAATGTAAGAAAAAATTAGTAGAAATTGTCTAGAGATTATGTTGGTTTAGTAAAATGACAGCAGTAGGTTCTCTCCAAGATCCATGACTTCACTAGCCCTGGGTAATTGGCTAGTTCTAGTACCAGTCACGTGTTTCCGGCTTGTTGATTGAATCTTAAATCCTATTAGAGACCTGCTTGTTATCCCCAAGGTAGTCATTACTTGAAAGGCATTATGTTTTCGTGAAGAAAACTCAAACTTGGATGGGTAAGAAGGGGAATATTGAAAGAGTTTCAGAGGAGGTGGGTGAATATGATAAAAACCGTATAGTGTATCCTATTCATAGAATTAATAAAGTATTGTTTTTAAAATAGTAAGGAGGTTTAAATTTTAATTGTTGTTGCTATATTGTTTTAATATAAGACTGTAACCATTTTATGTCCACCTGCATTACTAGGCTCCACAGACTTTTAATGAATTTGAAGTATGGGCTTATTGTTACATTAGCTTTTATAGTTCAGACTCTCAGCCACTTTGTATATTGTTTTCATGAGCTTGTTAAGAATTTGCACTGATCTTATGAGTAAAAATGCTGTCTGAATGCCGCTTCCTCCAATGGATATTTTTTTCTTTTTGTGGAAAATATAATTTTAATGGATAAACAGTGGCCATCTGTCATTTTTGATACATTTTACTAAACTCCATTGTTTGTCTGGAATTCAGTTAAGTAACTGATGACTGCATTAATTAACATTAACTTTCATTACTAGAAAAAATAGGTATATGATCTGCATTCGTTATAAGAAGTATATTTTAATATTATAATTTTATTCTGTCTCTCATACTCTGTGTGAGTGTGTGCACATGCATGTGCATGTGTGTTCATGTCTTTGTATGTTCAGGTGCTTATGTGTGCATGGGTTTGTGTGTATGTGTGTTTATATGTTACAGTTTCCCATGAAATCAGAAGAAAACTTGCTGGAGTCATTTCTTCCTTTCAACTGTAAGGAAAAAACTTACAGTGTTATATTAGCCTGGAAGTTTCTTTACTTGATGATTAATCTCTCTAGCAACATGGAGGGATGTTTAAGACAATTTTTTAATTAAATAAAATACAATTAGATTTAAATAAGAATTTGGGTGATTTGTTTTCAAATTTACAAGTACTTGTACTTGTATTGTGCATTAAATTCACTATCATTTTATCAATCATCACATATTCTTTATTGATTGCTCATCAAAAAGTGTTCTTATCTACTGTATAATTTACTTGCTGATGTGATATTGCCATGTCAGTTTATAAGACATGATTTCTGTAGTATTATCTCCTATTACTTTAGATATACCACTGAACATTTCTTTTCCAGAGATTATATGGCATCTTGAGACAACATTTTCTTTCCAAAGTTATATATTGAAACATATTTCATATCTAAAATATAATAAACTACATGTACAGTAACATCAAAATAATAAATTATTCATATATCTAACAGTTCAAGAAATAAAATATTATTTATTATTGGTTTGAAATCTTCTATGTGTTCTTACTCTGAATGTATCTCTGTCCTATCCCTGCTGTTATTAACCTCATCTAACATTTTTGTGAATTCCTTCCTTGCTTGTTGTCATTGCTGTAACTGGATTGTTTAAATTTCTGGTGTGAATAACTTGTATTTTACCCAAAAATGACTGAAGTATTTTTCAAAAGAGTAACATTAATTTATACACTCACTTCTGATGAGTGAGAATTATTTTGTTCTTCATTCTTACTACTGTCTGTCATAGCTAGACTTTTTCAATTTTCTTAGTCTTATGGGTGTGAATAGTCAGTTCTTTTACTGCTCTCTGACTTTGATGTGGTGAATATCTTTTCAATTGTTGTGAACCATCTATTTCCCTTTGTAATAGAAAAACAAGTTCAAATATTTTACCAATTTTATCCTCCTTAACTTTTTTCTAAATAAGGAGTCTCTGAGCGTTCTCTATAGTAAATGGTTGGCATTAATGAGTATTACCAAGTTTTCTTTTAATGAGTAAACAGTAAATAGTACCCTTATATTATAATTTAATCTATATATTTATTCGGATTTTTTATTTTTTATTTTGCTTCATAAGGATTTCTTTACACTCGACCCAATTACTTCTAAAGTTTTATTAATTAAACAGGTATAGCAAAACATTTAAGTAATCTATAGATTGTTTTAGTTAAAATGGAATATGACACTTCTTCATCTTTTTTTACATGGTAGAAAACTACTCAAAGCAGTGTTGATTATTAAACACCATCTACTTTTTCCCCCCGATTTTGTCAGTTTTATTGTTACCAGATGTCTGAATGTGTTACATCTCTACTTTGAATTTATCTGATTATTCCTAAAATGCTGTACTTAATCCAGTATCCTAGCTTGATTGTAGTGATATCAGCAAATATTCAAGACTTGGGATTTACAAGACATATACCTTTCCTTGTTTCATAGTTCCAAAAGATGGGCTTTACAAAGTCTACACTGTTATCTGCTCAACATGTGCTAAAAATGATGTTTTATGATTCAGTCACTCAAGTAGGCTTTTCTGAACTTCATTGCCTCTTCCTACAAAAACAGTGTTGTCACAGCAGAGCTAGAATTTTACCAATATCAATATGTCAAGTTAGGGATCAAGAATGTCTATTATTTTTACATCTCTGTGACAAAATTTATGGCAGAAGCAACTCAAGTGCTAGAGGAATGGTTAATGTCTACCAGGGAATAATATTGCCATTATGGCTAAGAAGGTATGGTGGCACGGTAACACCACATGTAGCAGTGTGAGAGAAGTATTCAACAATCCAGTTCATTCTCAGAGTTTTGAGGTGTTAAGGACTCCATCTGTCAATATGAGAAGGTGATATTTATATATAGAGAAAGGAAATCAAACATAAAAAGAGTTTAACAGCTCAATTAGATGTACTTGGACAATTGTCATACTTGAAGTCTGAGGAATGTGATGTTCTCAAATGGCTAAAGCTCAGCTGCTGATAAGGACAATTTTGGTCATTGACATAATAATATACACTTAATTTTATAGATATTTTAAAAAATATTTCAATTTGTTACTTACAGAGAGATGGTTAAGACAAATTTAATTTAATGTTACAATTAAATAAAATTATTGGATACACTGACAAAAATATTTTATTAGATATTTAATATAATTTAATGAACTTGCAGATGCAGACATTCTAATATGAATTTCTTCAGGAATAATCTCATAGTGGCTTCACTTAAAATCTTTTATTTATTAGTACTTTTATTTAGAAGTTTTTCCTGCTCTTGGGTGGTTTACTGTTTTAGATAATATATGTTTCTTTGCATATTTTCATCATAAAAGTATGCTGTCTAACAATGTTTTTTAAAATGATAATGAGTTACCCTACCCTCAGTTTGAACTCTGAAAGAAGTTATTTTAGGATTCAGTTGTTATATATATGTGTGTGTATGTATATATACATATATATATATATATGCAATATACATGTTATAGTAAAAAGTTTCAACACATTTCTCAATAAAGGATAGAGAATAATTATATTGTAAGATACATATTTGCAACATATGCATTTAGACTTACTATTGAATCTTAACCTTATGTAATATATATGCATATATATGTATATGTATATAATCAAGCTTGTTTTTTGTCCCAGTCATGTCTCGTCTATTCTCTATCACTTACTGAGAAATGTGCTGAAACTTTTTACTTTTTACTATGACATAATGACTTATTTTCTTTCTCTGATAACAATTTTTACCTTACATAAACACTGTTTCACTAAATGCTTACAAGTTTAAAGTTTTAATACTCTGTTAATAAAGTGAATATGTTTTTCTAAAGAATCATTCCTTTTTAATTATCTGAGAGTAGATTTTTAAATCATATGAAATTTTACCAACTGCACAACTCTAAGTCTCTGGGTACTTTTGTATTACAAATTCTCCCTTGATATCTTTCGGACTGGGTATGTCTTGGCATTTTAGGTTTCTCCTCAAAGTTGTATACAAACCTATGGATATATTCATAATATATATACATATATATTTCAAAGTAATTAATATACACAAGTATGATAATTAAATGCTTGAATTCTTATTTTCTTATTATAAACTTCATTTATTCCAATAAGGTATATATGAATATTTATACAAATCTGTATTTTACTTTTCTTTATTTTTTTACTTCTATGAGATCAGGGAATTATTTTAGTCTACCATTCTTTTTAACTATAAATGATAATACACATATTTAAGTTAGTAAAGTTAATATAGTAACATCTTTGGGAAAACAGCAATTTCCAAAGCACATAGTACTTTTTCCCTTTCTGCAGTGTGCTTTTTGTGTACCGAATTTGCACACAAACATGGGTCACATGTTTTTGAAACATAGGAATCAGTCTAGGTTTTATATTTATAGTTATTTTCTATTTTTACATTAAAAATTCTTTTAAATATACATTTATATTATTACACATATATACAATAAACTACCTACAGCAAGAAGAACCACAGAATAATCAGGAATTATATATATATACACATATGTGTTGCATTCATAGTGTTTTGGCTATTTGTATTTGGCAGCCTTGAAGGAATCATCTTCCCAACCTTGGTGAGTCTAAAATTCTGAATGTAAACCAATATCTATCATATCTCATCACTATCAAATTAAAACATCTATCTAGACCTAAAAACACCTTGCCACCTAAACAACTAAGCTTAGCTGTAAAACTAAACAATCTGGTCTTCAACACCATCAGAGATTCGAGAAGGAAAACATTAATTACCTGAGTATACATGGTGTGTAGGTTAGCAGCTTCTTAAACAAGGAGATGGCAGAGACAGTTTGTTGCCTGAACAGTCACCCAGAATTCCCTATAATGTTGGAGCATCATCCTCAACCTTCTGGCCCAATAATCTGAGAGACATATTTGTGAGACAGAACTATTGGAGACTTGCTTACCCTGTCTTGGTAGAGTTTGGACATTGACTCTGTCAGAATCCAAGCTTGCACATTTTCAAGCAGAATTCTGTCTGTGGTGTAAATGAGGACATTTTGCCCAATGGTTTGTTTTGCACATTTGAAGCCATTTCCATAAGGAGGTTCTTTGATGCTTATTATCTTCTTGAAGTTAATCTGTCTCATTGTAAATATATCTTTAAAATAAAAACATCTTTAAATGCCATTTCTGTAGGTCTCTAAGGTTCTTGAAGACTTTATATAACTATTTTACCTTATATTTCTATAGAATCATATCCATCTGCTACACCTAGGATGTATATTCTTGTGATAAAAATAGATTAATAATTGATATGGTCATGGTTTGATCAACTAAGAAGTAATAAGTATAACTTACCCTAAACAGTCTGCAATAGCACTTTCAAAGTATTAGAAGTAAACATTGTATTATAATTGAGTTGTATGGGTACAATACTGCAAATTAAAGTATATATATATATATATATATATATATATATATATATATATATATATATACACACACATACATATATATAACGTGTGTGAAGAATAACCTTAAATTTGAATTCTATATGTCAATCTAGTTCAATGAGTGACACTCTTGCTCTTCAGATTCTTGGCTCAATGATGATGATCACTTTGATTTCATATGGCTAATTCCCAGGCTTTCTCTTTTCTGCTTGTTCAAAATTTCTCTTAACCCTCTGGGATGAGACTTCTGTTGACTAACAGTAGGACTCATAGAAAAAGTGAAATTGTCCATAATGTGTGTAACTCTTTAAATCCATACTTTTAATTTAGAAAACCCTTTGTAAGAGCTACAACAACAACAATTAACAACAACAACAACAACAATAATAATAATAATGATAATAATAATAATAATAAATGGACAACATATATATTATTAATGCTGGGATAAAGTAGCAAATTATTAATATTGTTTTTCAGTTTTGTTGTCATTGTTTTGTGTCCATAATAAGTAAAAATTAATAATTGATCAACTGCCAATCAGGTAGGATTTATAGATTTGTTAGCATCTTGCACGCTGAAGATTTTCCTTATAGAGAAATACACTAGTCTTTAAAATTAAGGAAACAAATTAGATTTTCCTTTTTTATTAATATATTTTATTAATTTATTCATATTCCATCTAAATTGTTATCTCATCCCTTGTATCCTCTCATTCCTCCCTCCCTCACATTTTCCCCTTACTCCCTTCCCCTATGACTGTGACTGAGGGGGACCTCTTCTCCCTGTATATGCTCATAGGGTATCAAGTCTCTTCTTGCTATCCTGCTATCCTTCCTCTGAATGCCACCAGGGCTCCCTGGAAACAGCCTAAGTGTCCCTCAGTAGAAGAATGGATAAAGAAACTGTGGTACATTTACACTATGGAATACTACTTAGCTATTAAAAAAAAGTTCCAGAAATTTGTGGACAAATGGATTGAACTAGAAATGATCATAATGAGTGAGTTAACACAGAAGCAGAAAGAGTTAAATGATATATACTCATTTATATCTGGACACTAGCCCAAGGGGCATGTCCCATGAATGTCTTCACTTATCAGGAAAGTGGGACAGAGGGGAGGACATCCTATTGGGACTCTAGGTGAGAGAAGCATGGGAGAATGGGGAAATATAAGGACCCAGAGGATCCTAGAAACCTATAAGAAGAACATTATGATGGGTGGATCTGGGCTCAGGGGTCCTACTCAAATTATGGCACCATCCAAGGACAATACATGCAGTAAACTTTGAACCTCTACCCAGATCTACTCAATGGACAAAATTATATTTTCAATCATAAAAGAGATAATTAAGCATGTGAGCCCTTGGTATTTTTGTTGTTTTTATTTTGTGATCTCAGTCAATCTGAATCAGAGTCTGGTGGGCTCCTTCACTGTCAGCTCAAAGCACTCACTGGGCTGTCCCTATTCCTTTGCACCTGATATGAACACTTCAACTTACAGAATAGTTTTGATTATTCTTGCCTTGTCTTCTTGATTTAGGCACATCTTCCCCTAAACCATATGTTATATAAATGACTTAGTGAACCTTGAGATTTTACTGTAAAATCTGAGATTCTTCTTAAAATACATTTGGTTTTGTTCAACCAGTGAAAGCAAACATAAAACATAGTCCTGTGAACTTATCCTAGTCATTTTCCAAGTTACAAAAGATTAAACTATTTCAGCATCTCATTTGTGTTTTGTTGAAGAGCAAGAGACTTATGATAGCCTTGCTACTGCCAGCAGAAATCATCCATCTCATGAGCTAGAGGAGGATTTTCCTAGTTTCTGTGCTCAGTGGAAAGGCAATATACATAATTGAGATAATAAGCTCCAGCTTCTAATATATTTTCTGTGGATCTCTTGCCCCATCTTGCACAAAAGTTTCTAGAAACCCAAGGAGGGCCTTGTACAAAGTATCTTTTCTGTTGTTATAGAACAAATCTATCTAATAATTCTCTTACCCTGATTTTATGAAAAATGCATTTTCATCTTTCCTCAGATTGGAAACATTATGTTTCTGTACAGACAACACAGCAAATCTAGCCTGGTATACAGCACCGACAAGGTGTAAGAGATTTTCAGATAACCATAATAATAATTCTTTCTCCATCACTGTTCAGATCATGAGCTCAGGCACATTTCCTCTCTCTGCCTTTGTGTGCTATTGGGTAAGGTGAGTAGCTAGGAATGGTCTCATACCACCATTAGTTCTTTGAACCTGATGTAGAATGTTGTTTCCTCTATTTCACAACTTTCATTACGAGTAAGTTCAATGATAGTATTGAACTCTTTGTATTAAAGTTGTCCCATGGTGAACTTATTTAGGAAACACTCTCTAGATTTTAACCACATAGTTTAGAGTCTTGGCTTTTCCATTTGTGTCCTCATTACCAGTAAAATGGAAATCGGAAACAAGTGGATGTGATAGGGTTATACTGATTTTTAAAAGAATGCATACACATGAGTGATTACAATAGTTGTGGCAAGTATGCTATAACCATTGATATTTGGTGTTGTGAGTTCTGCTACACATCATCCTATAGGTGGCTTCTAATAGTGTTATGCGTATACTTTATAAAACACTGCCTCAATATCATTTTGAGTACTTGACTCACTTAAGGACTTTTCATATTTCTTGTCAAAGTTCAGAAGCACATAAGCTTTCCTTTACCGTCCATTCACCAGTACAGTTATTACATTAATTTATTACATCTTTCAACAAGTAGGAGTCTTCTCCTCTGTACATAGGAGGATCTGGGAGTTAACATCCTGAAAAAGTGATAGATTGGGCAATGAGAATGACACCTTCTACAATTAGGCCATGGCAGTCTTTCCAGAAAAGAGGGTTCTTTAACATGGGGAGTGAGATAGTGAGCAGAAAGCCAGTTTTGTTCTTGGCAGGAGCAAGCCCTTGGGGATTCCTAGTGAAATTTCCCTTTCTTTTTATTGAAGTTGTGCACTAAAGCAAGGAAATCTTCAAATGAGTAGAGGTCATTAGAAAAGCACCACTACTCACTGGTGAAAAAAAAACGATTAAAATGAAAAGTCTCAGAGTGCAGTGTTTGAGGAGAGGTGGTGGGGAGAAGTGAACAGGGATAGTTCTTAATACTTAATTATAAGTAGTAATAATGACTCAGAGTAGGGAACTAATTAAAAGTTTCTAAAAAGAGAGATTGAATGAGATAGAAAGACAAATTCATCATTTGTTTGTTTGTTTTTTAACTTGATTCAAGAAGTACTAGGCTTTGGCATGGCATTATAGAGAAGAAATCTGATATTTCAGTTTAAGATCTGGTCTTAGGTGACTCAGTTGAACTTGGGAAGAATATTTGTCCTTTCTGAACCTTAATCTTTTGTGTGCTTTTCATTTACAAAAGGATATCTAGTTTTCCGTCTCATTGGTTTATTAGGTCATATTATATGCCATAAGTAATTCCTTATGTTTTCTTTTCAGAGAAATAGTGTTTAATCATTTTATATATTACCTCTACTCCTTTACAGCCTCAAAATTGTATGCTTCCTCTTTAAAAATGTGATTTTCCAAATGGTGTTTAAAATAGGTAAATAAACTAGGTCCTAGAGGTGTTGCAGGCATGGCTGCTAGGTCACTTGTGTGTCAGAAGATGGCAGAGAGGAGAGAGGCTATGTCTATGTTCAATGTTGTGACCTATGAACATCTGAATGATTAGAAGCCTAACATTCCCTGAAAAAAAAGCAGGCCCACGAGGCTCTCAGGATGGAGACAGAGCTGGAGACTAGAAGAACCCTTCCTGGGACGACATGCTCTGAGTGGGAGTGAGCTCTACACAGACAAACCTCTCAAGGGGCCACTATGTTATGGTAGGCTAGGAACAAGCCTGAGTCTACCCCCAGAACAGTGCCATGGGCCTAGACAAGAAGATCCCAGAGATGATAACAGTCCAGTCTGCCACTCTAAGGCCCCACCCCTCACTTGGGTATAATGGGAGAGCTGGCCCTCGAAGCATGAGTGCAGGAGAGCGGACCACATCCTCAGCCAACTGCAATACTCAGAAAATCTGCCCCATTCATTGCAGGAGTAGTGAGTAAGCCAGCTCTGGGCATAGGAACATGGGAAAGCTGGTCCTACTACTTGTCTTTCATGAAGTGATGTGGACAAAGGGGAGAATCTTTCATTCCCCTTCTTCTCTTACCACCTGTGGTCCACAGAGGACCTGTCCCTGGGGTCATGAAAGAAGGAAAAAAAATACAGAATGCTGTTAGGTACTTTCTTCCTAATTGCAACAAGATACTTGGCAGAAATAAAATCTGAGGAAGAATTTACTTATTCTGGTGAAAAGTTCCAAAAGTTTGATACACCATGGTTGGGAAGGCATTGTGTGCAATCAAAAATATCTCACAGGCGGAAGTAAACACAAGTGTATCAGTAATGGTCTTTCTTGCTCTTTTTCACTTCTTTTATTCTGTCCTGAGGAAGTACCAGCTCATGGAATTATACTGTGACATTCTGGACAGGGTTTCCCCATAGGTTAACCCTCTGGAAAGTCACAACAGATTTTCCCAGAAGTGTGCCTCACCAACATTGTAGGTGACACTAGATCTTGTGATGCCATCACAAGCACATTCTGGACACATGCTGCCTTACATACTGTGCTCAGGTAACATCATAGGACATGCATAACATCAAAGGACACAGATCACGAAGGGAGTTTAAGTTGCAAGAGATTATATGCTCCATCATAAATCAAAGTGGCATTTAAGAGATGAAGTGCACACTAACTCTAGAGCTGTTTCCTTGCTGTCATGCTGAGATATCTGCTGTCATGCTTCTAGATCCTAGGAACCCCAAGTTCATTGTCAACCACATCCCCGAGAATAAATACAAAGCCAGATCATTTACAACATTGCCTGCTTTGGCAGTTGTACCTTTGAAATGGATTCCATTTTTTCTTCAAGCTACATTCATATTCTCATCTTCCATCTCATTAGAGTCTCTTTCTAATGTTGGCTCTGATGAGGAATTTCTGAGGCATCTCAGTACATTTAGTTTTTTAGTCAAGAGTTCTTGAATACCTGAAGTCTTTCTCCTCAGAAATGCTGATTCTCTAGTTCAGAAAAAGATTCTAAATCTGGACTCTAAAGCTCATTTTCACAGGCTGATACAGGGTTTCAGGTTAATCACAGAATATCCCAAAGTAGGTATTCAGTTAAATCTATTTTCAAGTGCAATGTCCTGTCCTTCATTAGCACCACAAACTTAATGGAGTCATCAAGTTGTTTTTCAGTTATTCACTAAGCATGGAAGGATACCTATGTCACAGGCCAAGGAAAAAACTCAATTATGAGAGTGAGTGATTTGTAGTGACAGGAATGTATAGCCAAAAAAGGATGGAGGCTTTTATGAAAAGGCTGAAGATCGGCTGTGGGAACTGGGTTCCAGTTGTGAGACTTGCTAACCTGTTCACATTGTGTAAGTTTTTAATCTTGTCTCTGCTTTGCTAACTTTGATTCTATGATAGAGTATCTGCACAAACAGGAAAAATATGTAGAAAAATGAGAACCTCGTTGTACTTTCATTATTTAGTCACTGTGAATGAATACTAAATAAGTGATATGTATGAATAGTTTAGAATTCTGTTCTGATTTTTGTTATTGGTATGTACTAAACAATGACTTTCTGAAGCTAGGAAGGCCTGCTTTATCTCTGTGGCATAGCACCCAGTGTTGCACCAAAGAAATTCCTAACACTCTTTGTACAAAAAAAGAAAATCAAAAGAAAAAAGGAAGACAAAATTCTAAAAATCACTGATGCATCATAAAGTCTGAGGAAGCATCTTGGAGTGAAGATGTCTGTAAACAGTATTCAAGGGGCTTCAAAGCAGGAAAAACCTTGCCTGTCCATTTTCTAGTATTCTGATGTTCTGAAACTAATGAAGTATATTCAAGGGGGAATTTAAATTACATTTTTCTCTTTCAATCATTATTCTTATATCATCCAAACATATTTGGATGAAACTATTTGATGTGCAAAGAGAGATAAGAGAAACATCACAATATAGTTTTTTACATAATTTTTTCTGCCACAGAGAAGCCTCATGTTGGTAAACAAGCATGTCAACTGAAATGACATGATGGATATGCAATCCTCATTTCTTCATACCACCTAGAGCCTTAATGGGAATTTAAATAATTTTTCCCTGTTATCCTTTTTCATTTCTTTAGTCTTTTCAATTCTTTATGTTTCCCTTCCATTTCAACAACACTTCAAGGTAGGTTGTTTAGGTTGTTTTTTTCTTTCCAATTGTGCTGCCAGGAGAAAATAGGTTTCACATATATTCATACAAGTACTTGTACAGAAGAAAAATATAATATCATGGAGTTCATAGGCAGATAATGGCATATGAGACAGATTTCAATAATAGATCTAATATTACTGTTTTTACAGAGAGGGTCATTAGAAATATAGTACAAAAAGGAAGTACCTTCATTGATAGCCCAGGTGCATCCACCTGCACATGTAAACATTTCTTCTATTTTGAGTTGGTGGCTCACTTGATTGTCAAAAGCCTTTGTTGTACTAGGCAGAAAGTGGTGAGAAAACAGGGAAGGATAATATTCTACAGAATAGTGGAGGGGGCAGAGATTCATTTCAGAATTTTTTATGACTTCTTTCTTTTTCACTAGATGTCATAAGCAAAATGAAGCTATGGGAGAGTTTTTTTTTTAAAAATAGTAGTACTTTTATACAGAATGTCTGAGGGACACTGTGTATTAGTAGAACATGCAGAACAAAGGCCATGAAAAAAGGACCGAATACATGTGGCAGAGAATCTGTTGTTTTGTTGGGTAAGAACTAACCTTTTTGGAAAGAATTTATAAAATGAATAAAATTTTAAATGATTTTACATTTCCTAGGCAAAATGGAATTTGTACAGTGGATTCTCCCTGAAGTGGTACCTCACAACGTGTCCTCAAAATGCCTAGTTTTGCCTGTTCAGCTACAGTGTTGGTAAATTCACTGCAAAACACAACATTCTATTCCGTATTTGGAAGGGTTTACATATCAGATAGACAGTTCTTTGCTTTTCTCCTGATACATTTACTTATCTATTGGATTAAAGAAAGCAACCTACATGATCTATTTATACAACAGTAAGGATTTTAAAATTCAAAAATGCATTCATGAATGTATTAGGTCATTGATTCCAGGGAATAAATTGTTAACTAGATGATGAGAGTTGTTCGATAGATTTAAAAATATTCAATGACCCTCTCACAGAAGCTTTAATCCTACAACAGACATACACACTGTCACCCAAACATGTATATGGTAAAGAACATTCTATCACAAAGATATTAAATCAGATAAGCATGTGATCCTTATTTACAGAGGGTGGGAGAAAGATGGTCACCAAAATCATGCTCTTTAATCAATATGAACCCTATAAATGTAATGGAGCTATGTGGACTAGAAGCCATGTGTCACCTACCTCATTTGAAATTTCAAGTTTCTATAAAGTAATTTTCAGATTGAAGTAAACTTTTATGCTTTGTAGACATTTTATCTTGCACCTATTGTTAGCGGAAATGCTTACCTAAACACTTATACAATATACATATCATGATACACATGTGCAAGGTATATGTATACAGATAATTTTGAAGTTCTTTAATTTTAATGTTGGAAGAAATTCTATTTTCATATTTACTTATATTTTTACTATTTATTTATCTATGTAGCTAGCTAATTTCCCTTTTCACCCATGACTCAGTATGTATTACAAGTTGGTCTTGAACTCAAATTTCTTCTAACTTAGACCCTTGAGTGCTAGGATTATAGCTGGTTGTTAACATGCCCAGATCTGGACATTCTATTCTTACTTTCTTTGCATTTTGGATACAATTAATTTTTCAAGGCTGGTCAGGTCACTTGAATGCTAGTTGTGTCTTCTGACATATTTCTATCATCATGGCACCTATGTATTTTATGACCTTTGCCTCTTTCTGTCCAGCCAAGACACTGCTAAATTTGTGCACACAGCAGAAAAGAGAAAAGAGACTGTGAGCTGTCACCAGCCTTTGTCCTCAGTATCGTCATTAATTTATGAATTAATGCTGCTGGGACTTATTTCAAACAGGTACAAGTCATGTCCTTCACATATCCATCAAAAGGCACCCTCCCCCATTTCTCCCTATAAAGACACTAGGAAGAATATTGTAAAATGGCTTGTGGTCAGCTGGATGTGTTACACAGTCTTCCTAGTTCTACCATCCCTAGACTAAAATGCCCCTAAAGTGAAATGAGGTCAGTCTGAGCTCATGTACTCTTCAAGAGCTTCTACCATGACCAACGTGCAAGTGGTACTACTTCTATATAATTAGAGCTTCAGAACTTGGATGCTGTGAAGGATTGTAGAGATTATGTGCTGCAGCCTCATCACTTCACAAGTGAGTCTCAAGCTTGAAATAACTTTGCCCATGGTCACACAGCTAGTCAGAACTAGAAATGTTGTTATAACATATATTCCTTTTTTCACACTTAGGAGGAGTGGAATTGACTTCAGAAAAGCATATCTCAAAATATATGCTATGGAATAGTACTTTTTGGCTGGAAGGAAAAAAAATCCCCATATTCAAATTGCATTCAAGAAACCTTTTTCATTGCCAGAGATTCACAATTTATACAACTATTAAATAAATATTTACTAATTGTCCCATATGCATCACTCATATGCTATTCTCTGAGATATAGTGGATAAGACAGCATATTTTTACAGTCTCTTTTAATTTTTTCCAAGAGGAAAAAAACATATTAAATAGATAATTACATAAGTAGATATATCAGTATGAATTGTGACTTGCTTCTTCTAAGGGATATTTATAGGGCCTTCTAAGAGATAGGGGAATAAAAAGGTTTTGGGAAAATATTTAAGCAAATACAAAGTTCACAAAAGAGACATCCAGCTATATTGTACAAAATGAAAGGAAGAAGAATAATGCATTGTAGTTAAAGAAGTGGTTTATTGGCAATGTTAGGAAAAATGTAAATGTAAAAATTCCTGAGCGCACTTTGAGCAGGAGAATGGACCAAATTTATTAGCATTTTGAAATGTTACATTGAGTACTAAATAGAGAGTGCATTGCTAGTTGAATCAATCAAAGGTGAATGCAAAAATACTGCTTCCTGCTAGCGAATTTTAGCAGCACTCTGGAGAAGGAGTTAAACAGTTAAATATATTGACTTTCAGCCAACACACACAAATAAATCACTAACTGCCTTATGATAGTTTCATAACAATGTTCAAGTTTGTTTCTCCATGGAACTATTATTTTTAAGGGAAACTTATTTTGCACTATGAAGTTCTAGACAAATGCTTATAAGTACATTGTGCTGTGAGTTATCTCAAGCTTAAAGTCACACTTTGACTTCTTCTCAGTCATGGCAAAGCCTGGCATTTGCTTCCTTCTGCTTTAAAGCATTGTATTTGTTTGTTTCAATTTCTAGTAGGTGACTCGCATGTTTATGAGGGTCACCCTGGAGCAAGTTTATTTACGTTCATTTAAATTGCTGCATATCAGTCTTCAGAAATCAGAAGCTTACACAATAACCTCCAATGTAGGAGCATGTTTACTTGAATATTGTTTTATTCCTTACCTCCTTCTTCTCACCCTCTACTCAATGTCGTCTGTTTTCAGAATAGAATTCTAATTGCTCATTAATATTTAGGAAAACTAACTACTACAGAAAAATTACCTTCTAGACTAATTAGCCAGCAATCAATTACAGATTTGGATACATTTCCATAGGCTGATGTAATTATATTTTTAAATAAGGAACAGGAATAAGGGGATTAGAAGGAGGCGTCAAGGTGTCAGTAATAAACTAATGATAACATTCATAATGGCTAATGTGTTGGTACTCCTCAACCTGACCATAATGAAGAGCTCCACAGATGATGGTGAAGATATTTATTTTGTGGGTCTGCATGGTTTCTATGACTCCTCAGTTCTATCAAGCTAATAGAGGATGCTTCTGGAACTTTCAGTGGTCTGTATCACTTGCTTCCTCTTTGGAAAAAATCAACGTATTATTAACTTTAGGGCCCATAGGTATATAAACTTAATTGAGCCAATCTTAATCAATGACACTGTTCATCTTTTATCATGACCACTAACCCAAAGAGATTGCAGCTCCAATTGTGGTTTGTTGGTGTTTCAATAACTTCATTATGGAAGGAAGTTATTTCTTATCCATCATTCTACTTTGCTTACATTGGTAGTGTCCTCATTCTAAGGCTATTTCTACTGAAGAGAAATAATCTTGTATTTAGATATCACGACATCCAAAGATAAACCCTTCACTTAGGCAGGTTTCTTTTAAACAACAACAAAAAATATCTTGGTCAAATTTATCTACTAAAATCTGTGTTATAGCTTTTCCAGTGGTATTACTACAAAACTGATTTGTCCATTCTTAGTTCCTCTGCAAGTTAGAATTAGCCCTGTGTATTCCTTGGATTTCTGGCCCAAGCACTGTTCTGAGTGTCTTTAGTCAATGCACAAGCCAGGATGAAAACATCAGAGGCAATTTCTAAAGCCCTGGCTCTCCATAATTCTGCAATGAGGATATGAGTCTGGCTTCCACAATAATTGTGCATAGTTAGTTCTGGTTCTTTCATAATTCATATCAATAATCTTCCCAGTAGTTCACAAGGAAGATGGATGAGCAAGTGATGGCTTCTTTTCTCCCTGTTTCTTATGAAGATCATGATCACAGTGATGCTTAAATTCATTTTCCAATAAACTATTCACACCTACAGGCTCTACATCAGTTTTGTTCTGGGAAAATGAGGCATCACTTCAAATTAAAAATTTAATATGTGTCATTTCCCAACTGCCATAGATGAATGGTCTTTAAGTGAGATTTCCCAGGCGTCCAGCAGCACCAAGAAAGTTGCTAGAAATAAAGATGTCTAGGACCATTCCTTACTCAATGAGACAGAATCCATCGGACAAGAGCAGAGAAATCTGAGTTTCAATAATGCTTTCTGTTGTGTGAGAGATTGTTCCCAGGGAGATCAAACATGGACTTGTTTACTCACCTCAAAAAAGGAGCTTAAAATTGTTTATTCCTTTTATAAATTTGGGGAGGGATTTTTCAATACCCTTCTATTTATGCAGACATGTGACCTTTGTGTTCCTTCTGAATCTCATGAGCATCCCTCTCTCTCCTGAAGGTAATGTTTCATTTCAGAAGAATCTGCTGTTTAACACCTTCAGGTAATTTTGATGCATGCTAGGTATAAAATCACAGGTTTGGATAAATCACACTGTATTTCTGTTTCTGAGAATAGAGTCTTCTTTACATCACCTGTTCCTGAAGTAACTGCATGGGCAAAATTATGATTTCATGAAGGAGAGTTAGTTGTGAAGAGATGGGACAATAGTGATTCCAAAAACCAACAGGTTTTTTTTTTTTGCTACTTTATACTCTAGAGAGTAGCAACAAGAGGTGGAATGAGGAATTCAAGACAGAGTCCTACTTTTTTAGTTTCTCCTGTTCTGTTGTCCCTACATGACCCTGCTCAGGGAGGAAGGGATGAGGCACTAAGGACAAGGTGTCCCTTGCTGGAAACCCTAATATGTATTCCTTTAGTAGCAATACAGTCCATGACCACAAAGACAGAAAAAGCATTCTGACATTGACATTCAGCATAAAATACATGAAAATAATAGAGGGAGATGATGACATTGCAACATGAAGCTTTTATTAGTGTTATACTAACTCTGGAGGGGAAATGGTTCATTTTATTACTTTAATGCCAGGCTTTCTCCTTTCTTCCAGTGGGCACAGAACTGGGGATGCTTGTCATTTTCAATCAGTAAATGAGAAAGCAGCTATCTAGTGCCTGGAATCTGTCTATAAAGGTTGAGTATGCAGTTGTGATACTCTGAAAGAATATAAAATTTGGATTTTCCCCAAGATTTCCTGACTAACTTAGGAAGACTCCATGAGCTGAGGATTTGGAGCTAATGTGTGTTGAATGCTTGAAATGTTTCAGAAACTATATTGAGTGATTTTTGTACATACTATTTTGTTTTAAAATATACATGTACGTAAGCAAAAGGAGAGCATGATGAAGCAGAGCAAATCCAGTGGTAAACTGTGTTTATTAGAGGTTCTATGAGAACATCAAGAATTGCGGTTGTCTGAATAATCTGCAGGGCATAGATGACTGTGGAGTTCAGTTCTAGGACTCATGTTTAGCATGCCCAGTGCTAGGTTTAAGCCTGAAAAATGCAAAAGTACCACCATACCACCACCACTACCAACATCATCATCCGGTTAACTTCTTTTGATTTTGTTCTCTGGGTTGTAAAATGAGGGTTTTGAAACAGATAAGCTCATTCCTCAAAATTAGAAAGCTGTGGTCTGTGGAGAATGTCTTTTTGTTATATTAAAAGATATACCAAATTTAAATACAAACAAAGCATTGGGTGAAGAAAGCCTAGTGTCAATATTTTAGAAGTATGCTCTCCATCAAAAGCAAGCTGATTCCTCTCTGAAGGCCTCTCAAAACTTGCAAGACACTTTTGTATTTAGTAATACAGTAAGAGTAAAATCTCATTTGTACCATTTTATGAAATTGTTTTATTCTAAATGCTACTTGGGTATGGCACTGAGTGACATCCCTTAGAGTCACATCCCAGAAACAGCAAGGAAGATTCTGAAAATTGCATCAGAGAACTCTGCAGGCCCCGTCGTTCTTCGGCCAGCTTATTAGACAGCTGCAAAACAATTCTCACATGCCGTTTGGTGGTCATCAAGAGCCATCATCACTCAGAGTATGTCTGGAAAATATTTTTCTTACATTTTTGCAACAGTTTCACAGGACATTTGCAAATATATTGACTAATTTAATCCTTCTCAGCAAATTGAGTTTAACTTTATATCTTAGACTTTCTATTAAAATGAAGAATCTGAAGTTTATATTGACTGCTTCTTACATTCTCAATGTCACCTCTCTTTTTCCAGCCGTTGGTCCTTTCACTTCATGCTGAGTTAATTTGCATATGAATTTTTGCACTGTTCCAATGTTTTTCCCCAGCATCTTCTTGCTATGTTATCTGGATGCCACCGGTGGTTATAGAGGACCCTATACAATTTCTATAGTTTGGGAATAAAAGAGATCTCCTTGTCAGTAAGGGGGTTCATATAAGAAATCAGGATTCAGCAGATACCACCTGAGTGGCTATCATAATGACCCTGGTCAGGTCTCAGTCCTCCATCTGCTGTCTCAAATTAAGCATCACCACAATGGAGTGGTTTCACTAATGTGTTCATACAGATCTTTGAGAACTCATTTCTTGGCTGTCGGAAGATGTTCTATAAGTACATGTCTAATGGCCAAAGCAGGAAGGCCAACCTGAAAAGCAGAAGGCTGGAATCAGTCCCACACTCTGGACCTTCTTTTTTCTTTTTGGTCATATCAAGAAAGTCACACCTCTTCTTTCAGCTTCTTTGTCTCATTGCTTTAGCCAATAATAAAAGAGGACTTTTCTAAGCCTCCTCCTAGCTTTCATGTACATTTAAGTTTTAATGTGAATTGGCCAAGTCAAACTTAGCAATCAATGAGGTGACAAATGTCACATTGGATAGCCCTCATGGCCATTATTTGAATCAGGGCACTTGAAACCTCCCACTTCTCCTCTAGTGACAGAGAAGATGAAAGTGTCATTTCTGACCTGAGCAGTGACCTGTGCCTTGAACTTTGTAGTGCCTTTCCCATTACCATTTCCAGCTAGATTTTTGCCCCCCAGGCAAGACCACACTTTCCTGAAAAAGCATAAACTTCTCTGAGTGAATTTTGAGAATAAAATATAATTGATTTCACAGCTCTTTGAACCTCTCCTATCAGGGATTGATTTTTCCCTTTTTTTTTTCTGTTTTACAACTGAAAAGTGATTCAAACAATGACAAAAACTCCAATGCGTAAGTGTTCTTTATTTTTGCTGTCTTACAAATGTTTCCTTTAAAAGCCTATGTGTTATATGTGTGCATGTAAATATGTGCTCAAAAAATGGTCCATGTTGGTGCAATCCATATGCACTTATATCTGCATTTACCTGTTACATGAAATTGTGAGACTGCTTATATTCCATTTATGATTTGGCATATAAGTATTTTTGTGACCTTGACATGTAGCAAATGCATTGCTACATACATACATGTTCAGTATGATTGCATCCAAACTGCAAGCTTGAAAATGCTTACCGAATGTCAGTAATATTAATGTGGATGTTTTGCAAATGTATATGCCCATTGACAGGTGAAAAGGAACTTTCATGCCTTCTTCCTTATATAGGTATGTCTCTATGTAAACAGTTGTGTTGCAACTGTAACTAAGTGCTTCTGTGCTTATATTTGCCTTATAGTCTTGTTATACTCTTTCTACTCAAAGAAAGAATAAACAAAAATTCACCTTTTTGGATTAACTGGACAGCTCCTGTTTGTGTGGGCAGTGACTATGAGCCATGACACTATTCTTGGCCAGCCAAGTATTAGCTGTCATTTCTTCAGGCAGGATAAAGTCACCCAAATAGAATTCATGCTAATTATCTGGCATGGGAAGGAGGTGTTGCAGATGTCACTGAAGGATCCAGTAATCGCCATTTCTTTAGTTGCAAAGGGACACAGTAGTCCCTTGAGATGCCACCCAAGGAGCCTTTATTGAGTGACACATGGCTGGCTTAACGTAGTGCTGATTGAAACGTTGGTCTGGCAGAAGCTGTCTGTGTTGGACAGGCTCTGCATACCTATTTTCCATCCCTTGCCTACCTAGATTTGTATGAGCAGGAGATTTGTGCTTCCTGTCATTCAGCCTGTCTGCTCTTCACCGGCCACTCTGCTGCAGTGGTCAGTTATGACAGTGATGGTTGGTAGGAAAGAATTCAGCCTTATCTTCAAATAGGCCTTGCGTTACTTTCAGTAAAAAGGAGTATCCTGCATGGAAACTTATGCCATTGCACACAGATGCAATTGTTCCACTCCAGTCATCTATGAGAAGAGTAAGATTCCAGACCCTCCTCAGCCTAGAGGGACAGATGCTTTTAGATTCTTGAGTATGAGAACAGGTAGTTGGAATAAATGCAAGTACCATACACTGTCACTTAAAAAAACTTGTTCTAAGTCTTTCTGTAAATCATTTCACTATGTTCGCAGAATAAGGCTGGACTTACAGTCAAAACAAAGACAGGGTAAGTGGTTGCTCCACTCTCCCGTAAGAAGAATCCAAACTTCAGTGTCTGGAGAATATCTAATCCAGTGGGAACCATGTGTTGAGGAATTACTGTATCGTCACAGAAATAACTGTAAAAAAGTAAAAGAAAAAACCCTTCATTTACAAAGTTCAAGGATCAAGACACAGCCATTTCTGGGACTACCAAAGCCTGCTATGTTATTCACTGATGGTTTTGGCTTGGATGCTTCATGTTACAGAAGAGTCAAGATTTCTAAAACACCCTCAGCTATCTTTTCATCACACTACAGTGGCATGTTAAGCCTTACCCACTCTGTCATTATATGCCTTCATGCAATTGTTCTCTCTAACCAATCAACGAGGGCTCTAGCTCACTTCAGTCTCATTATATCTTTAAAAACCCATGTTATGGTATCTTCTGTGACCAACCTCACAATTTTTAGGTAAATTGAACTTTGCAATTGTCTTATATTTGCTATCACTAACTCCTCCTTTGCCCCATTCATTTTTATTTCTCGTGCTAAACAAGCAAGGATTTGGTTATATTCAGCCCCCCCCCTTTAAAATCTTTTGTGATCCCTCTTTCCATCCCACTCAAGATAAAGGGCAGTTGGAGGAGTTTGAACTGTGATGACTTCTGCTATTCTGTTCATCTGTATTCAGGTGTACAGATTAATTTAATTTCTTTAAAACCTGTTTCCTCATGATCTGTTTTATCCATGAATCATTTCACAAATGCCCAAAAGTAGCCCACACTTCTAACATCAGGCATTCTCATGTGATCTTTCTACATGAAACAGAGGGTTTTCTCTTCTGGCCATCTGACCAGTTATTACATATAAAAATACACACATCTACAATCCATGGCTTCCACTTGCTTCTTTTGAGATTTATGTCACTCATCGCAGTTCAAACTAACTTGCCATGTAATTTTCATTCCCAACTCTGGTTCTTGTGTAGAAAACTCAATCCATTCTGTTGAGATTGTTTTACTCATTGATAGTCATCAATGAGTGAAAGTCAACTAATTACACCCTGAATCTAACATTAAGTTATATTATGTGAGGAGAGCCATAATTACAATATAGAACATGAATGAGAATTTCATCTCAAGATACAGAGTTCTTTCTTACGTGACTATTTCCCAAACCTGGATCAAACTGGTAACACAAAGGCAGTAAATTCATGTTTATTTAAGTGAGATAACTTTAAATTAATGTATTATTTTTGATATACAATGTACATAATTGAAAAATAACTCTCTTCTACTTTTGCTAGGTAAAATATTCAATCTGAATGAAAAATATTTATGTTCTCATACAGGATCTGGTTAAATGTGAACCAACATGATATACCCTAAGGAAAAAAATCTTTCTCAAATATTGAGTGCCATTTAAAATACATGCAAATTCTATTTGACCACATGTGTGGTGCAAATGTGTGTGTGTAATTTGAAATTACTTGAAGAATACGCATTACATATAACATTTTGTTTTACATTTTCTGTCACATTATCACATATTATGGCCAATAAAAATAACATTTAACCCAAGTATACCACTTCTGATTAAAGCTTTCAAAGGATCAAATTAAACTTACTGTAGGATAACCAGAAAATATATATGTACTGTTAAGTGTTTTGTCAACATTACACAAGCCAAATTCACCAGAAAGGAAGGAGACTCAATTGAGAAAAAGCCTCCATTAAAGGCTGTAAGCAAAACTATAGGGCACATTTTTAAGTTAGTGCTTTACAGTAGGGGGCCTATCCCATTAAGCGTGGTGTCATCCCTGGGTTGGTTGTCCTGGACTCTGTAAGAAACCACGTTTAGCAGGCCACGAGGAACAATCAAGTAAGCAGCACCCCTCCATGGCTACTCTATCAGTTCCTGGCCCCAGGTTCCTTCTCTGTTTGCGTTCCTATCTTGACTTCATTTGTTGGTGAACTGTGATGTGGAAGCATAAGCCAAACAAACTGTTACTTCCTCAAACTGCTTTGGTCATGTCTTATCACATCTACAGTAACTATATCTAGGGCAAAATGTTTATGGAAACACCACTGATGGTATCTAAATTCTTTAATTAACCTGGGTGCCCATCAGTGGTTGAAATAATAAAAAATGTGTTACATTTGTGAAGCACTGAGTTTTATCTTGCCATAAGGAGAATTAAGTGTTTTCAGGAAAAATGGAGAAAGCTGGAGATAGTTGTTTAAAAAAAATAGGGCAAGTCCATGAACAAGGAAGATCATTCCATCTTCTCATGTCCCCTGGAGGGGGAGACCTGGTGGCACTCAGAGGAAGGACAGCAGGTTACCAAGAAGAGACTTGATACCCTATGAGCATATGCAGGGGAAGGTAATCCCCCTCAGGAACAGTCATAGGGGAGGGGAATAAGGGGAAAATGGGAGGGAGGGAAGAATGGGAGGATACAAGGGATGGGATAACCATTGAAATGTAACAAGAATAAAAAATAAATAAATAAATAAATAAATAAAATAAAATAAATAGGGCAGTCACACAAAAAGGTAAAATGAATTTACTCTTACCCAAGTAGAGGAAAATATGAAGGTACAGTGGGAGTTATTAGAAATGTTGAATGGGAAAGTAGAAAGAGGAGAGGGAAGAAAAGGCTATTTAGGATTAAAGTAATTTATAATCATGTGTGAAAATGGCATGATGAAACGGATTACTTTGTAAAATTGATCTATACTTATAAAAACATGACAAAATTACATGTCTGGTCCCAAAACAATATGCAAATTCTTCATTCTGAATTGATGACATGCCAGGGGCTATTGCAGAATCTTTCATTTTCAGTAGATATGACTTGGAAATACTCATCTGTCAAACGTTAAAAATCCAAACAGTGGTGCATTTTCTGCATTTTTCTTTGGAAAACTTGTAAGGCAGATTCTTGTACACTAAATTAGGAATTAACTCAAACAGAAATAATCACTCATTAATATCACACAGCTATTTTTGTATATCTCTTGTTTTTCCTGCAAGTGTCCTCTTGCTGCTTCCCAGTAGCTCCTTTATCCAGCAGCTTCCCTTCTGCCCTTGTTCTAGCTGCCAGATGTAATTGTGCACATGTCTCTGCCCTCCCATCCCCTTATGCACACAACACAAGGCTTTAGAGTTCTCTTGCATTATTCCTTTATCCTCATATACCCTCAGTATTCAATGCCATCTGCAAATTTAATTAGCCAGTATTTCATCGCTTTTGCCTAGTCATTAGGGAAGTTGAATAACTGCATGGAAATAGAAAAGAAGAAAGCTTCTCACATGTACTCAGAAAAATAATTTCAATCTTTTCCTAAAAACTCTTTTACTTTTTTGTTTTCCCTAGTTAACAACGAAAGACAGCCCTCATGATTGGGTCCTAGGCAATCACCAGGTGGAGACATGAAATATGATAAGTGTGGGAACAAAAAAAAAAAAGCAGTTTTAAAAGGAGAAAATCCAAAAATGGAAGGATTTTGTGGGTAATGGCAATTTTTCTGCAAACTTGAAGACCTGAGTTAAATCCCTCCCCGCTTTTTTTTTCTACTTTTCTCTCATAATCATATTCCAAACACAGTTTCCCCTCCCTTCTCTCTTTCCCGCCCCTCCTCCACCTCTCCTCTCTTACAGGTCTACTCCTCAATTTTCTTCCAGAAGGGAGCAGCCCTACCAGAGGGTATCAAACAAACACAGAATTCTTTTTTGTTGTTACTCTTATTATGACATCTGCATTAATTAATTTTACTGTTGAGGAAAAAATACCTTTAAAAAACTAACTAATTAAAAGGAAGATTTATATTGACTCAAAAATTATAGACCATCATTGTTGGTAGATCATAGAAGGAGCTTGAGGAGGTAAGTGGTCACCTTGTATCCATTGTTAGGAAGAAGACAGTGAAGAAGAGATGAGGTTAGGCTATAAAACAAGTATCAACTTCACCCTGCAATCTATTTCCTTCAATGAGACTCTATCTCATAAAAGTTTCTGGACTTTTCCAAACATCACCTCCAACTGTGAATAAAGTATTTAAACAGGTAAGACAGTGGAGGACATTTGACATCCAATGCAGTACAATCTCTTTCTTTTTTTTTTAAATATTATTTATTTATTCACTTCACATCCCAGTCATAGGCCCTTCCCTCCTCAACTTAAGTCCCACTCTCCTTCCCTCTTCCCACATGCCCATGCTCATCAGAGAAGGGGAGACACTTCCTCTCCAGCAACCCACTTCAGCTCATCAAGTCCCACCAGGACTGAGTGCATCCTCTTTCCCTGTGGCCTGGCAAGGCAGTCCCACCATGGGGAGGTGATGAAAAAGTGGGTAGCAGAGTCCATGTCAGTGATACCCCCTGTTCCCCTTACTAGGGAAGCCACATGAAGCCTGAGCTGCCCATCAGTTACATCTGTGTAGGGGGCAAGGTCCAGTCCATGAATGGTCCTTGGTTGGTGCTTCAGACTCCACAAGCTCCTCTGCGCCCTGGTTAGTTTATTCTGTTAGTCTTCCTGTGGATCTTGTATACCTTCCAGGCCCTTCTATTCTTCCTCCTTTTTTCCACAAGACTCCCTACTCTTCAGCCAATGTTGACTGTGAGTCTCAGTGTTTGTTTCCATCTGCTGCTGAGTGGAGCCTCTCAGAGAACAGCTATGCCAAGTTCCTGTCTATAATCATAGCAGAGTATCATTAATACTGTCAGGGGTTGGCTCTTTCTTACAAGGTGGGGCTACAGTGGGCCAGGCATTGGTTGGACATTACCTCAATCTCTGCTCCATCATTATCCCTGCACACCTTGACATTTTGTGAGTGGGTTAGTGTTCCACTATGAGTTCTTAAAGAAAGCCTGGCCCAGTTGCCCACAAAAGTATAGAATGTGGAATCAAGAGGGTTATTTGTACTTGATGTCCTCCAACCTCAATTAAAAACACTGTCACAAAAGAAAATGTGTAGAGTGATAAAGGAAGACACTCAAAGCTTCAGGACATTTGAATAGGTACATGTACCACACTCACATACACACATGACAGAGAAAAAGTGAGCAAGTGAGCAAGAAAGAGAAAGAGATACAGAGACACAGAGAAAGATAGGGACAGAGATAAGAGACATATAGGATAAAAATAAAACCAAAAAAAGAAGACAATGATACTCAAAGTAATGCAGTTATAATCATTTTATGTCTATTTTTCTCTTTTCCCTTCTAAATACACAACAGATAACACTAAAAATTGCTTAGCTATTTTTCTGATAACTGCCTAGGGAGTATAATAATTAGGACACTGAGTCCTTCCTGAAGAATCTCAGTTTCTTGTGCTTGCCTCAAAAATTCAGAGATTTCTGATTTTTTCCTTTCATAGTTAGCCAGACAATTACACTACTTTTCTATTCATCTGGAATTATCTTGGAAACTTCTTCTGATATTTGTGCAACGGTCGACATTTTTTCTTTCCTTTTCTTTTTTCTTTCGATTTTCTTTTTTGATACAATGGTTACACACAGTCTTCAGACAAATATGATTCCTCACTGAGTTCTCTTGAGTTTTATTCACAAAGAAAATAATATCCACTGGGGAAAAATCACATGGACTTGGGTTTTTAAGGTTTTTTTCTATGTATATGAATACGATCATGTTTGACTGAAGAAGAAATCGGCATTGGATCACATGAAATTAGAGTTACTGGCAGTTGTTAGGCACTTAACATGATACTGGGAATTGATCTACAGTACTCTGTAAGAACAAGCAAGAACTGTTACTTGGGACTCCATGTCTCCACAATTCAGTGGCCTTTTGCATTCACTGTTGCATCACTTTGCATAATATATCTGTCCTTAAAATTCTATTCTAAAAGAATAACTTGATGTCTGTGGGTTTTCAGTCTACTCTAGCACAACTTCTTAGAATATGAGGCAGGGTGATAATTGAAATGGAAAAACTTCTAAGATATTGGAACATATGACCTCTGATATTTAATTTAACATGTATTTGTCTACTCCATCCCCTTTCTAACATTTATTTTTTCATCTTGATTGTTTATCATTATTATGTGTATGATATTTTTAAGTGCAGGCATAATGTACATGTAGTGATAGTGATCATGGGAAAACTTTACGAAGTCAATACTTTTTTTTCCACCATGGATCGAGGGAGATGAATTTTAGTATTCTGGTTTGTAAGGCAAGTGATTTTTACCTGCTGAGCCATATGTCAGACTTTGTTTCTTTTTTTAAATAACTAGTATCACCTGTATATTTGAACCAATGAAACACTGAAGGAATAATAATAAAAATTAAATTCACTGAATTTTCTCTGCAAAGAAACTTTTACAGTTAACATAGCTGAATATGTTAGTGTTTATTGAGTAGAATCCATCCAGTCATTGTAACCCTGACTTGGGAAAATGCTTACAAAGCATTACAGGAGAGAAAATTAAAGATAATCATCACCATCAACATTATTATTAATTGCTCCAATTTACTGCTAGCAGAGAGGACTTTGGAATGCCTACAGAATGTACATTCAGTAAATGTTTCTAAGTGACACTTCAATTTTCTTATTTGGAGATTTGTTCTGGTTGCTTATTTATGTGCTTACTGATTAAATTGTGGTCAATTCAAAGTAAATCATTGCTATTGATTAAGTAACATAAAAATCCAAGATTAAAGTTAAGAACGTCCATCACCTTTTTAATTGCAGGTATGCTAATGCTTGTTGCTCAGGTCAGTCATGGTCCTACATAGTTATCTCTAGAATAAAGGGAACCAAACTTATAGAATCCACAAAAACAAAATTTAATTTTGAAAAACAATATTAAAATTGATCTGAAAGAAAGGAGACATGTAGTGTGGTGGGAAGAATTTTAAAGAGGTTCTCAACAAGAGGAACATTATCTTTAATTGATTTGTGGAGCCTTGCATAATATAGTACAGATACTACTGTGTCAGACACAGATACACTCCTAGACTTGTAGTGGTGCGTGAACCATCTCACTGTAGAGATGTACAGGTGATGTACAGATGTGCAGAACTCATGAGCAGCTTCTAAGTCATAGAGCCATACTATGCTCCTCATCTCACATTCTGTCATATTCTGCTCTATGGAATGACATGGATTTAGTTTCCCTGATCCAAAGGAGTCATATGTTTAAATCCTAAATGGGATTAAAAATAAGATGTTAAGAAAAACAGTCAGTTATTTCCAGCTCATTATATTGGAATCTAATTTAGTAAGAATGGCATTTTTATTTTAAAAATAGGAAATATTAAGGAGAAAAAGGAGTGAAGGAGAAGAGGAGGAAGAGAAGGAAGAAGAGAAGAAGAAGAAGAAGAAGAAGAAGAAGAAGAAGAAGAAGAAGAAGAAGAAGAAGAAGAAGAAGAAGAAGTCAATTTTTGACAGCAGAAACATACAGGGAAATGATGATCAAGTGAGGACTGTAGTCATGTTACCATGTGACAAGGAACACTAGTGATTAATAAATGCTAGTAGACACAAGGAGACATCTCTGTTTCAATGTTTCAGAGGGGAAAGACCTATGCATGTGCTGAATTTACATGTTTAGCTCACAGAACTCTAAAAAAATAAATTTATTTTATTAAAGACATTGGGTTTTGCTCACTTGACAAGGTAACTCTAGTAAATTAATTCTAATTAGTGAATCCAACAGATATCCAAACCTTTTTAAAAAAAAATTTTTCATGACTTGGACCAACAACTCCATTTGGCCCAAACAGAAGTTCCTCTCTATTAGTAAGTTACATTTTCAGGTAAATCTTCTAAGAGAGCTTCAGAATAGGTTTGTCCTCACCTTTTCATTCCTCCACTACCCATTTCATGATCTCTTATCACAATGAGCTACATATAGTAAAAGAGAATTCTCAAGGATGGAAATCATATTACATAGTTCTTCTGTATATGTTATGGTTTAGATGTAATTTGTCTTTTAAAGATAAATGTGTTGAGATTTGGTCTTTTTTTGATATAATGTTCTTGTGGACTATGTACAGTTTAATCTTGTTCATTCAAATGCTGTTTTCTCTACCTCACTATCTGGTTTCAAACCAGACTTTCCATTGTGATATTTAAGTGTCTCAAGCTTGTGTAAACATGACACCATTTCTTCTCTGTTTTGCCAATAAAAGCCAACTAACCTATGATGAGTAATACAGAGCATAGGGTGGGATGTCCTGGTCAGGTGAGAAGGGGAGAAAAAGAGCAGGAAGGATAGGAGGGATGCAAGTGGAGAGGACCAGGAAACACCAGTAGACATGAACCTGACTTAGGATATGAGTAAAACAGCAAGTATAATGTGGGAAATTGGATGAGAGGAAACTATACTAGCTTGAAAGTTTAAGATGGCATATTTATTGTGCAGCATTGTGCTCTATGCTAATTAAATAGATCCTATTCTCTCTATATGGCTATTTGAATATAAAACTTATTAAGGAGTAACTGCTGATTTATTAAAATAAAAAATCAATATTAAATATTAATAATCATTCCACAGTCCTTCATGAAACACTTAATGACAGTAGAACCTTTAACATATGGTGTTTAGTCAAAGGTGATTAGGTTATGTGATACTGTCTTCAGACAGGATTAATTCTTGACTATTTGGTTCAGGTTTTGTTCCTGTGTAGAAATAACCTCAAAAAAATAACTTAAGAAAGAAGGAGGTTGGTTCCAACTTATTATTCTGTATGATAGTCCCTCATTGCAGGGAAGTCTCAGCAACAGGAGCCTGATACCTTTGCTTGCATCATATCCAAAGGAAAAACAGAGATAAATGCATGTAGGTACACACCCCTAGTTCACAGTTCACGTTTCTCCTCTTTTATTATCTAGAACCACAAACCTAAGGAGTTATGCTGCCTGTGTTAGCCTGGAACTTCCTGTAATATTTAGCATAGTCAAGACTACTTCCTAAAAACATATCCAAAGACTGACATGATCCAGACAGTCCTTCATCTCTTCCTCGGTGATTCTAGACTGTGGCAATTTCACAATTGAACTTAATACTCAAACAGAAAGACTCAAATGGTATATACTCACTTATATCTGCATACTAGCCCAAGGGGGATGTCCCATGAAAGCATTTACTTACCAGAAACCTGGGACACAGGGGAGGACATCCTATTGGGAACTCATTAGATCTTGAGAGACTGGGTTGGTTTCTATGAGACCCGGTTGCTATAAAGCACATCAATTCCGTGCATCTGGCTTCTTCTATCCATGCTTCTCCTAATGTCTCATAAATCTTCCTTCATTAGATACTAAGGCTTGCTCAATTCTAGGGTTTTAGCATCTGAAACCATGGTTTAAATATATATATATATATATAATGAACAATATACTTATAATAATTTAATTATATATGTATATATATATATGTCTATATATATATATATGTCACTATAATGATGTAATAATCACAGTCTTTGGTAGATGCTGAATTGAATGGTATAACTGGGTGTAGTTTCTGGAAAGAAAAAATTTGAAGAAAATTAAATTAAAAATAATTTGGCTCCTCCCCTCTTCCCATTCTTCCAAACCTCTCTCACCTTGAGACCAATAGTGAGTCACAGCATCTGTCCCAATCTCCTGCTGAGTTAAGACGCTCAGAGGACATCCGTGTTGGCCTAATATCCACTTATAAATGAGTATATATCATGTGTGTCTTTCTGGCTTTGCGTTATCTCACTCAGGATGTTCATTTCTACTTCCATCCATTTGCTTGCCAATCTCAAGATTTCCTTGTTTTTAATAGCTGAGTAGTATTCCATAGTGTAAATGTACCTCAGTTTCTTTATCAATTCTTTGACTGAGTGACTTCTAGGTTGTTTCTGGATTCTGGCTATTACAATAAGGATGCTATGAATATAGTTGAGCAAATGTCCTTGTGTGTAATCTGAATAAATTATTTTTAAAAATAATAAATAATAATTTGGTATGCATCAAAATAATGCAGATGATTTTTCTACCAGTCATAATTCTTATGTATTACTGAGGCTGTTTATATTCAATGTATCCTAAGAGACATATATTAACTTTGACAATGGGAAATACATAATGAGAAATAAACTCAAATATTTAGTTCCAGTATATGTACTTTTCCCCATCAATACTGCTTCCCAATCTCTTGGTCTGTGATTCTCTGTTGCATTGATCATCTTTCTCTGTCTCTTTCCTTCTCAATATTTAACAATTATACATTAAAGTTGGGCCTAACATTGCTAACTCACATATTGGTGATCTGGGCTCATATGCTAAGGTGTATATAAGTATATGTGGGTATGTATGTGGCGTACCTATGTAGTAGATTCACACACATACGTGGTGGTAAGGGGTGCATTTCTTTGTACACATTAGGACAACACAGAAGGATATTGGATATCCTAAATCATACTTTACCTATTCTCATGATATAGGGTCTTTGGCTGTACCTAGAACTAAGCTGTTGGCCAGAAAGCTCTGGAAATTCTCCTGTTTCCATAACCTGCCCACAGTTCTGGAGTTACAGAGATAAGTGTCCAGCTTTTTAAGGTTTTTATTTATTTTTGCTTTTTGCTTTTTATATATACATTTATATAATTACACACATATATAATAAACTACCTACAGCAAGAAGAACCATGAAACATTCAGGAATTATAGAAATGTTACATTCATAGTGTTTTGCCTATTTGTATTTGTCAACCTTGAAAAAAAAATCTCTCCTATCTTAGTGAGTCTAAAATTCTGAATGTAAATCAATATCTATCATATTTTATCTCTATCAACTTAAAACATCTACCTAGACTTAAAAACACCTTAACCCTAAAATCTAAGCTTTCTTGTAAAACCAAACTATTTAGTTTCAACCCCATCAGAGACTTGAGAAGGAAAAAGGATGATTACCAGAATAAACAGGAAGTGCAGTTTAAAAGCTTCCAAAATGAAAAATCGACAGAGACAGTTGCTGCCTGAACTGTCACCCAAAACTCTCTATAACGTTGGAGCATCATCTTCAGTGTTCCAGCCTAGTATAGCTCACAGGCATATTCATGAGGCAAGAACTATTGGGTCTTGCTTACCGTGTCTTGACAGAGTTTGACCCTCAACTCTGCCTGCATCCAAGCTTGCATATTTTAAGGCAGAATTCTGTCTGTGGCAGAAATGAGGACATTTTGACCAGTGGCTGGTTTACCACATTTGAAGCCATCTCCATCAGGAGATTCACTGATGCTCATCATCTTCTTTGAGGTAGCATGGTTGCTGTCAGGAGTTAACCTGTTTTATTGTCAAAGACTCTTTAATATAATAAAGACATCTTTAAATGCCATATTCTGTCACCTCAATCATTTTTTTTGTCCAGAACATTATTTGTCAACAAGCAATCAAAGCAAATGTAAAGCTATGAAGCATTACAGTATCACCCCAGCATCTTCATTGTAATTATCCAGTGATTCAGCCGGCCCCTTGACTTAGCAGATTGAGGTGATAGAGCTTTGAGAATTGATTTTTAAGATCTGATGTTTCAAATTGATAGTTGTGGAAAAGATGTGTTTGCTGGTAAAATAAATGCAGGCTGTAGTCACTTAAACAAAAAAAAATGCCATATTCTGTAGGTCTTTGAGGTTTTTAACTATTTTAGCTATCTATTTTAGCTTATTTTTTGTTTCATTTTTAATTTAAGTAATTTATTAAGATTATATCTCAATTGTTATCCCCTCACTTTTATCTACCCATTTCCCCCTCCCTCCCTCTTTCACCCTAATCCCCTACCCTAGGTCTGTGACATAAGGGGACCTTCCATTCCACCCTATGATCATAGGCTATCTGGTCTCAATCTGGTAGCATGCTTACCCTTCATCTGAGTGCCACCAGGCATCTCCACCAAGGGGAAGTGGTCAAATAGGAAGCACCAGAGTTCATGTCAGAGTCAGTCCCTGCTCTCCACACAACTGTGGAGAAAGTCCTGTCTATTGGATAGATCTGCATAGGAGGTCTAGGCTTACTGCATTCATTGTCCTTGATTATACAGCAGTCTAAGCAGACGCCCCCTAGGTCCAGACCTGCCAGTCTTAATGGTCTTCTTGTAGGTTTCTAGGATGCTATGGATCATTCTATTTCCCCATGCTCACTTACCTCTCTCATCTGTAGTCCCAGTGGGAAGTTCTAGCACCTATTCCAATCTCCTGCTAAGAAAAGACTTTCAGGGGACATGCCTGTTGGCCTATTGTCCAATTATTAGTGAGTATATACCATGTGAATCTTTCTGGGTCTGGGTTACTTTACTCAGGATGATCATTTCTAGTTCCATCCATACCTTTTTATAGAATTATATCTATCTGTCATACTTAAGATTTATATTCTTGTGAAAAAAATAGACTAGTAATTGACATGACCATAATTTGATGAACTAACAATTAACCTGTATTACTTAAATACTACACCACAGTCATAGGCGAGGAGACTAAGAGGGAAATGGGAGGGAGGGTGGAATGGGAGGATAACCATTGAGATGTAATAAGAATAAATTAATAAAATAAAATTAAAAATTAAAAAAATATACTACATAACTAGCAATAACACTTTCAAAGAATTGGAAGTAAACTTTGTAGCCTTTTAGCAATCTCTAAGTATTTGAACCCAGTTTTCATATGTGTATACAATTGCTTTAACCCAGTAAGTCATCTCTTCACAGTGATACTCTAAAGTTTATGTTGTCTTTGCATTTTCATTTTAATTGACTGTGTACCACTCCCCATTCCTTTCGTCTCTCACTTCAGGCTGAACTAACAGGTAGGATGCTGCAGTGGCATTCTCAGTCTGTCCTTGCAAAGACCATGACTATGATATCTATACTATTATCACTCTGGCTTTATTACCTACTGATGCCTCACCTCAACTCAATCATAACAGATCGCCTGGCTTACTAATGTGGCAGGTATCAAGTGGAATTTTAAAATCACCGTCTTCATCTTATTACATCTCCTCCTACACAATGCCTGGCCCTTTTACAGTATTTTTTCAGAGACTTGATTCTCCATAATTATAGTTCAAACAAAACAAGATCCAATATTTTAAGGTCGAAGTAGAATGAATAGAACAAAAAGAAGGCTTTATATGTCTCAAAAGAAACAGGATGATTTAGGAATGTCCTTATCTTAAATAAATAATATCCATAGGTGTTGGGTATCCTACTGACAAATGTGATCACTACTCATTAATTACATGAACCAAAACATTGCACTGAACTCTAAAACTATAATTATGTGTAATTTTAGATTCCAAAAATTATGTAAAAAGTTATTAAACTTGATATTTTTGTGTCATTAGCTTCTTTGTTTTAGTTTATTATCTAGAATGTATTGCCTTTAAATTATGTAATCATTTATATATTTTCTTCTCTACTAAAATTTAGTGTTTTATAAACCTAACTTTTATATTTTCAATACTTCCAAAAAGTGGAAAAAATTATTTTCATGGGTCGGATAAAGAATGAACAAATGAAGATCTTTTGAAAAGAATAATCTTATATCATCAAAAAGTTTGGATTAAAGGACTAGTTTGATTACATGCAGACAGCCTACACTGCTAAAACCATATTTATCTTTCATTAGTCAAATATTATGTATGCAGATAAGCAGCAGCTGCTATATTGAGGAAAAGAACTCCAAGTTGTGTGCAATTTAATAAATACAGGCTAGCTGTATTCTAGGGAATATGGTCTAGTGACCATAAGAAGAATAATTTCAAGTATTATTTTATGAAAGTATCCACATCACTGAAGGGAGATTATTTTGGGCACTGTAACTCAGACAATATGGGGGTATTTCTGTCAGCTTTGTTCTTGAAAAATCCCTAAACGTAGGATTCTTGGGGAAGTTTTGTTTAACATCCCTTTATGTTTTAGGTTTTTTGTAGAAGAAGTACTGATATTCACCTAAATAGATCTTGTTTTCTTTGATGGGGAAACAGATTAGATGAGATGAACAAGATGTTCCAATTAGGAAGACAGAAAGATCTATGTGCCCTGTCTAAAATAACCTGATTATGTTTTAAAGTATGGGGGAAAAAAAGAATATTCAGTGCTCACCACCATGAAGAGAGTTTTCTTTTTGGAAATCGTGTTTACTTGACTAAAATTCAGCTCTCAGGGGACAGAGCTGCAGTTGTTCAATGAAACTGATGTTGCAAATTGAATAGTTGGAATTTTCAGAGATTCTTTAAATGACACCCCAGTGTGTGGCCATTGTCAGAAAGACATCAAAATGTCAGTGTGGTAAGGGACAACATAGTATTAGAATAAGAAACTTCATCTGCAGACACAGCTGTACCATAGCCTCAGGGAGGCAGAGGATCTAATCCATCATTCACTCTCTTCTAAGTTAAGGACAGAAATGAGTGAAGGACATTCTGAGAGAGAACTCTCAGAGCATCCAGAGATAATCATGTTGAATTCCTTTTCTCTCTCTATCAATTAGGAAACTTCCCTGTCTTTTGATGAGAGGGAAATGGGGTTAGAAATTTCAAAACTATTTCCAAATTTAATTCCTTTGAAAAAGATAAATTTTTCTCTTTTCTATGAATGTAAGGATTGAAGAAATTATGCTGTGTTCTGTCAAAGAGAATTAAAATTAGTCCCAATTAGAAGGCTCTCCTCGTTTCTAAAGAAAAAGTATTAAAATAGGAGAGAAGCCAAACCTCATAGCCAGAGTTCCAAAGGTAGTAGACAACTTAGTTTTTTTTTTTTACCATGCTATACTTTAAAACTATTCAGATATGTGGTGGGAATTATGAAATATTTAAAAAGGAAAACATTTCCAGAATCATTGAATCACATAGATTTTGTTTCATATGATGGAATTGTGAAGAGCATGTAATAGTAAAATATTTTCCAATTGGTTTCTGTCACACGTGTGGGACAAGGAATGTTTTTTCATTTTCCTGTAAGAACCAAAATTCAGTGTAGCATATATAAGGAGTTCTACATATCAAAATGTGTATATATATTCAGGACATATTGTTCATATTATTTTGTGATATGTATATATGTATATGTGATATATATCCATATCACAAATTAATATGGATATTATTCCAATTACCTCATCAAGAGTCTAATGCTGAGGTACTGAGACCCACTGGTGGACTGCAAGGTCTAATAGCATATCTAACTACTAAATATTTATACTTTTCTTATTTTCTCCACACCCAATTTTTCTAGTTCTACTTTCTGATCAAAACATTCCACTTATTTTTTTTTAAGTAACATTAAAGCATATGCAGGCAAGTGACAAGGATACGAGTTTCTCTTCTAGCGCAATAGAAAGATAAATGCAATTTCTTTTTTCCTACATCTATAAATGTGAAGCACAATTTTATTTGCTGAGTCATCAAGACAGTAACTACATGAATCCCAGATGAACCAAATCTACACTACTGCATACAGCACTACTTAGATAATGGGCTCTTAATAAATATAGCTGTAATCAATGAATTAAAGCTTGATTTTAGATAAGACTAAGGTTGGTGATGAAATTAGGGAGATTATTATCGGACATTTATAGAATGGGTGTCTAAGACCTTCATATCTACTTCATCTCTTATATGATTGTCATCTTTTATTCATCTTCAAGTTTTGAATCCTAGATATTACTGTTTTTTTTTTCGGATACTGAAAATTGGAATCTATTTGACATCCTGAAGTTCAAATTTCATGCTTATTTTGGAAGAATCAACTGATTACGGAGGTACCCACCTGATGGATCAACTGTATTTGGAACTAAAGCACTGAGATAGGATTTACTTGGTCAATGGTCATTCAATCAATAAGATTTTACCTCTGATAGTGTCAGCTTTTAAAAGACTGATGTAGCCATACAAGAATGCAGAAAGGTAAAAAGACCCACAGTGTAAGCCTTACCAAGATTACTGTGATTCTGAAGTTTTGTGGTAAATGGGCATCCCCAGAGTTCCTTCACTGTTTACTGAAATCAATTTTAGGCATACTGTTAGTCAAAGCATTTCCTGGCCTATCTCCATTTACTTCCTCAGTATTTTTAAAAACAAGCAGATTAGTTTCAGATTGATTTTTTAATTTATATAATATCTTTCTAATAGTTTGCCTCATCAAATTATCCACCCTCTTTCTGTTGCTCGTAACAAAAATCCATGGACGATCCTGTGGTGGATATCTGGGACTGATCTTTAAGAAAGATCTGACAAAGAACAGAGGAACTTTGTGATATATTTCCTGACCCAATTGGGGTGGATGGCAGCATTTCTTCTCTTAAAATTCAGGAAAAAATGCATTTGGCCACTTATGACATGCAAGAATGCAAAAGCTAATTAAAGAATTACCTGTCTGAGCCTGGAATACATTACTCATTACACTCAATGCACAAGGAGCTTCATTGCCAGCATGATCAACTAATGTGAAACAGTGGAGCAATGTGGTGCTATATGTACTGTGTACAACATTTTATATTATAATTGCAAAGACATTGTCTTTGGCACAAGTCTCTCTGTCAGTAGCTTAAAACATGAACTGATATCCAGCAGCTTTCCTTGAAAAACATATGGGACTACTTCTGACATAGATTCAGGCACCCACATGTTGATCACTTTCCCCTGGTGCAGTGGCCTTCCTAGGCCACAGAGAAAGTAGATACAGGCAGTCCAGATGAGACTTAGTAGGCTGATGTCAAGTTTAGGGGCAGGGTGAATACCCTTTCCTAAGGCTAAGGGGGAAGGGAGGGAGAGGGTATGAAGCAGGTAGGAGGGGGCAGGGAGGAGGTCAGGGACAGGGCTACAATCAGGATGCAAAGTGAACAAATTAAAAATAATTTATAAATTTTTAAAGATAAAACATTTTATATGACAGGTCAAAAACAGATAACCAATGAATATATAACCTTATATGACATAAAATTAGTATTTCAAAAAATTAACATCTTCACAGTTTTTAATGTAAAAGCAAGCAATGGATATATGAATACTATGTATACATATTATATATACATGTTATATATAGAAAGACATGTTATAGATAACATGTATGCATATATGTATAAATAATAACCCAAATATATAATGCTTTGTTCTCTGTGTAGCTCAGGTATGTAGGAATATTAATCAAATACAGGCTTTGGAAGAAATTTACTGTCTTCATATCTCAACTATACCATTGATGATAATGTGATCTTGAACATACACTTCATTTTGTGTCCTGATGACATAGCTGTGTCACTTTTAAAGAAGGATTAACTACAATTTTGCCTTAATAGATGTAGATTGAGGTTTAATTAACAGGCATGTGTAAAGAATTCAGAACAATACCTGGACCATAGTAAATAGTCTTCAGATACAAATTTAATTAGAATTTCCACTACAATCGTTACCATGTTGATGTCAGAAGGATCATTCAGTGTGCAGAGTAAAGAGCAGCAGATCCTTCCTGCCATGTTATGAGATGTACATGTATCTGGATGTTAGATATACTTCAGATGGTCCTCAGTGTGTTTCTCTGAAGCTCTAGTAACATAAAACCTTCACAATCCAAAAGAATGTCGGCCTAAGACTGTTCACGCTTATCCCTTTAGAATGCCACATGATGCTTCATGAAAGTCTTAGGGTTTTAAGTCATAGTACATAACATTATCTGGTTTATTTGCTACTCTACATAAATTAGGTTCATATTGTGTACTCTATGGAAGAACAGAAAGGTAATTTAGACCACAAGCAAAAGAAAACTGTGATTGACACTCATGAGCTAGAGGACTAGTGTCACCTAACAATGTTACATCCATCCAGAAAGAATAATTTCTTGTTAAGATACAAAACAGGTGTCATCCTTACTTAAGGATAGAACTCTATTGTAGAAAACAGTTAATATTTAATGCTACTGCAGAGTTTTGCCTTAGTATAAGGCAACTTTCCTCTTTAATTATTTAAACTAAAACAATAATATAAAAATATCTAAAGCACTCTAATGAAAGAGGGAACTGCAAGTATATAATACAATTTGGACATTTCATACACTCTTCTGCTTTGGAAAGTGCCTAGAATATTTTGGTATTTAAAGTTTTGTCCTTGTTTTTCTTGCTTTTTTCTTTTTGTGTTTTTAACTGTCTCAAGGTGAATTACAAGTTTGTAAAGAACTTCCAAACATTGAAATTCCAAATTCCTCCTGGGAGTTCCTCAGCTAAATTCATATGTTGATTATTTTTAATTTTATGGTATTATTATTTTATATTCTTTATTTTCCTATTTTTGACAGATATAAGCATTACATCTATATCACTCCAGCTGTACCTCTGCACTTTCGCTTTCTTCCATATCCCATGGCCTTCTCTCAAGTGTATGATTGCTTTATAAGATACTATTGCTATAAGTTTATACATGTGCATGAGTGTATTTACACATAGATGTGCATACACAACATACTGATTGCATTTAGCTTCTCTCCTATGTGCATGTGTACAGGGTTGACAACTTGGGATTGGACAACCTATGCTAGAGCTTATTCCTTAAGAAATCAAATTCTCCATTTCTCAGTAGCCATTAACCTCCTACAGCCTGTGAACAACAACAATGACTGGAAAGGTAAGATGTTTAAAATGGTTTAAGAGTGGTACTTTTATCCTGGCATTAACGAAGAGGTTTACAAGTGGAACTAAGGCCCACAAAAGAGTTGAACTACAGGTATGCTACTATAATCCCATCGATCTACTCATGGTTGAAAGAGTCCTTAAACCCAGAGAACAAACTGCTGCCACTTTCTAAAAGTGCTATACATTATAAAAGATGTGAGAGGATGATGTCTCTGTGGAGTATTAACAAAATCAAGCAAAGGATGCTGTCAGTAAACATGAATTTTGCTAAGTCTTATACTTCAGCCAATGTGACAGCACCTTGGCCTTTTGAGCAACTTTATTTTAGATAGGTGGGTTTTGTCCCATATTTTTAGATAGGAACTTACACTTTCTCTCCTGGAAGTCTGAGGGTTTCATGCTTATCCCAGACTTAATAAAATGTGTCCACATCTCTGAACTAAGTAAAAATAGAATAATTAATAAAATATGAAGGCAAAGAAAAATAGTAACTTAAAGGAAAACACTTTTATTAGAGGTCTCCTTGAAGATTCTCTCTTCTGTCCTGTCCTTAGTTTCCCCATGATCATATAGCAAAGGACATGAGATATATGTCCTTGAGTTCTCTTTCGGTACTAAGATCCTGTGATTCTGAGGAAGGAAGTCAGCCTGGGAAGACCATAATAGTGTAGCTGTCCTTTTCCATTACTCCAAAATGTGTCTAGACTCATCAAAATGGGTTTTGACTCTCGGGGACCAAATGTCTTCATTTAGATGAGGCAGGGAAGCAGTCCTGCAAATGACACCATTTCTCTCACCTCCATTACGCGACTAGCATTCTGCCAGTGCTGTTACAACCCAACAGCACACAGCCAATTGGAGCAGAAAAGACAATAACCTTAATGGGAAAGAATTCGAAGCTGGGAGACACTACAGATTGTATTAGGAGAAATGAAATAATATTTAATTTCCCTGGTCATAAATAATCTGTCTGTACATATTATGAGAATATTAGAGTTGACAGGGAAAATATTCGCCAACGTGGGAAGAAAGGTCATTATTTTTTCATTATTAATGGGTAATAGGGGTGGGGTGGATATTAAACGGATTTTTTTTTCATCTGACAGATGGAAGTGTAGCAGCAGAAGAAATCAAAATAAGTTGTAATCCTCATTATTTGTCAGCAGGGGCAATAGCGATTCTGGGAGTCCTCTTTCACAATATCAGGATCTTTATGGATTTTAAGTACTTTTCCATTGGTTGCCTCAAAAGCACTTCAGTACGCAAGACGGTGCAGTTTTTTGGGAGACAAAACAATAAACCTCAGTAATGGATTCGATGTTTTGAAACTGTGGCTTCCTCTACACAGTGACAAAGTACTTGAGGAAAAGATCTTAAGAAAAGAAAAATTTCAGCCATTCGATATTCTTCTGTTGAGAATTCTGTTTAGTTCTGAGCCCTATTTCTTTTTTAAATTTTTATTTTATTAATTTATTCATATTACATCTAAATGGTTATCCCCTCCCTTGTATCCTCCCAATCCTCCCTCCCTCCCATTTTCCCCTTACTCCCCTCCCCTATGACTGTGACTGAGGGGGACTTCTTCCCCCTGTATATGCTCACAGGGTATCAAGTCTCTTCTTGGTAGCCTGCTATCCTTACTCTGAGGGCCACCAGGTCTCCCCATTCAGGGAACGTGGTCAAATATGAGGCATCAGAGTACGTGTGAAAGTCAGTCCCCACTCTCCACTCAACTGTGGAGAATGTCCTGTCCATTGGCTATATCTGGGTATGGGTTTGAAGTTTACGGCCTGTATTGTCCTCGGCTGGTGCCATAGTTTGAGCGGGACCCCTGGGCCCAAATCTGCCTATCATAATGTTTGAATGGCTGAGAAACACTTAAAGAAATGCTCAACCTCCTTAGTCATCAGGGAAATGCAAATCAAAACAACTCTGAGATTCCATCTTACACCCATCAGAATGGCTAAGATCCAAAATTCAAGTGACACCACATGCTGGCAAGGATGTTGAAAGAGAGGAACACTCCTTCATTGCTGGTGGGAATGCAAACTAGTACAGCCACTTTGGAAATCTATCTGGTGCTATCTCAGAAACCTGGGAATAGGGCTTCCTCAGGATCCAGCTATTCCACTCCTTGGAATATACCCAGAAGATGCTCTAGCACACAACAAGAACATTTGCTCAACCACGTTCATAGCAGCCTTATTCATAATAGCCAGAACACGGAAACAGCCTAAGTGTCCCTCAGTAGAAGAATGGATAAAGAAACTGTGGTACATTTACACTATGGAATACTACTCAGCTATTAAAAACAAGGAAATACCAAAATTTTTGGACAAATGTATTGAACTAGAAATGATCATAATAAGTGAGATCACCTAGAAGCAGAAAGAGTCAAATGGTATATACTCACTTATATATGGACAGTAGCCCAAGAGGCATGTCCCATGAAAATATTCACTTACCAGGAAAGTGGGATAGAGGGGAGAACATCCTATTGGGACTCTAAGTGAGAGAAGCAGTATATTCTTCACATGAGTGGAGAGTGGGGACTGACTTTCACATGAACTCTGGTGCCCCATATTTGACCAAGTCCCCTGGATGGGAAGGCCTCGTGGCACTCAGAGGAAGGACAGCAGGCTACCAAGAAGAGACTTGATACCCTATGAGCATATACAGGAAGAAGAGGTCCCTCCTCATTCACAGTCATAGGGGAGGGGAGTAAGGGAGAAATGGGAGAGAGGGAATAATGGGAGGATTCATGGGATGGGCTAATAATTTAAATGTAATATGAATAAATTAATAAACTATATTTTTAAAAAAGAAAAAGGAAAAAAGAAAAGAAGAATTTATATTTGTTCACAGGTTAAGGGCACAGACTATCATGGTGGCAAACTCAGCAGGAGCAGTGGCTCACACTGCCTCTGCTGTCAGAAATCAGCGAAGGGAAGGCTGGTGCTCAGCTCTCTTTTTCATTCTCACTCACTCTGAGACCAACGCCCATCCCATTCATTATTAGGGTAGGTCTTCTTACTCCAACTAATCTAAATTAGAAATTCCCTGATAGAGCTGGCTGATGGCAAGCTGCATAGAAGATCCTATATTATCCTTAACTGAAAATATTAACTATTACAGTGACCCAGATGTTTTTTTGGTAGAAAAAAAAAATGCCTCACTTTTACCTTTATTGATTTAAGCTTTTGGCTATAAAAACATGATTTTCAAACTCAGCTTTCTAATTTAAAAAAACTTAGGTTCAAATCACTTCCTTAGAGTAGAAGTGTGGATTGAGCCCCATTAGTGAGAGTTGTATCATACAATCTCCTCAAACTCAAACTAGGAAATAGTGACAAATTACACCATCACAAAAATGCCCGGTTAAGATTAGTTCCTCCAATTCCCTAGTCAGTCTCTGTCCTAAAATAATCAGTATGCAATTGTTTTGCAAGTATGATCCTGCACAAAGCCCCTCATTTAGTACACACTTTGAATTAAAAAACACAGAACTCATACCAATAGTACTGTCCTTCCTGATTAAACAAAGCTATATAACAGGTGAATTTCCTGTGTTAGGTACAACATCCCAGTTAAGCTCTGGGAAATAGCAGAGAGATACTCAAACATGACTTCCTAATGGAAGTAATTTCAGCAAAAATGATCACTAATACAAAACATGAAGTTTTGAAAGAATGTGACCCCAAATATCCCATGGAAAGAATATGCTTATGATATGATGCCTGGAAAAAAGAAGACATATGTTTTGATATCCCTTTTTAGCATCAAGAATTATTTAATAAAATCATCACACAAGTATCATTAAGTATGCCAGAAGTTTCAAGTTCACCTTCTGTAAAACACTCCACTAGGAATATGAAAATTGCCTGGGTTTTTGACCCTTAGTTTTTTTCAAAGCATTCTTTGGGAGAAAGCAGTATCTTTCTGGATCCTAGTATTGAGGACCCAGCTGACTCTCCTGTGAGTACACCTTGCTAGATGTTGGTGCTTTGCTTTCATTACACTCTGGTGTCAGAGAAACCCCTCACTTATAGGCAGAAGAATGAAATATATCTTGAGAGTTTGAATGGTTGTTTGATCCTATCTTCCGATACGTTTAAAAATTATTCACTGCTATTTTAAAATTCAAGAAAAAGATTGATCCTTTTTCAAACTATGCTTTGGACTTAAATTCAAAACTTCCTTTTTTTCTGAGTTCAAGAGTTGAATCTGAACTCAGCAGAAAAAAAATCATCCTGAAAAGCAATTTACTTCCCTGTTGTTAAGAAAGTCCTCATAAGGGTCCCCTACTAAGGAATGGGGGTTACCTTTGACATGGACTCTGTTGCCTGGTTTTTGATTACTTTCTTTTGGCAGGACTATCCCGCCAGCGGATGCCCTCAGTCCTTATGGGATTTGATATGATAGGCTTGTTGACAGTCCCCTTCTCTGAGGAGTAGGGGAGTGGGGATAGGGGAAACATGGAGAGAGGATGTGACCAGAAGAAGAGGAGAGAATGGTTTATGACCAGGATGTAAAGTGAATAATTAATAAATAATAAATTACTAAATAAACAAGTTAAAAAATAAAGAAATAAAAAACACATTGAAAGACAGAATAAAGGAAAGGCAGAAAGAAAGGAAGAAAGAAAGAAAGAAAGAAAGAAAGGAAGAAAGGAAGAAAGAAAGAAATGGTGTCTGTGGAAACTTTCTGGAATCTGATGGTGATGCTAGTAGGACTCCTAGTAATGGGGGATATAGAGTATAAACTGTTCATGTCTTTTAGCCAGTCAAGGCTCCCTATGGGAGTACAGGGTTTTATTTGGTTGAGTTGTTGCCCAAGCAGTTCCCATGGAGATTCCCAAACACTTCAGGCCAATGTTAAGACAGAGGGTTGCTTTCCCAAAATGGACAGTGGGTCCCCATCAGGGAACAACAGCAGTACACCTTGTTGAATGTGGAGAGCCTAATCTGGTGCCCTCATGAGCCCTTCACCTATTCATTGTAGCCCCTTTGGTTTAGGAAGGTACTCTGCAGGCTATGGAAAGAGAAATACAGATACCAACCCAGCCACAAAACTTTGATGTACAATCTGTCCTGATTGCAAGATATGCTTGGCAATGGTTGCAGAGAACTTGTGGGAATGGACAACCATTGTCTTACTTAATTTGAGGCTCAATCCGTGAGAGGGAGCCTATACATGACATTGCTTGGATGTCAAGGAATTGTAGACTGGTTAGCCCAGAAAGCAAGGGTAAAGCCAAAAACAACTGGTCTTACAAAAATAATTAATAAAATGTTTTTAAAGATGTTCTTCTATACTCATTGACCAGTGCTTTGTCCAGTCATCATCACAGTGGCTTCCTCTGGCAGAATTCCCTTAGGCATGGACACAGAGACACACAATCACACATTACGTGGTGAGAAAGTCTAAAATGGAGGTCTCTATCTTGTCCTTCTCCTCAAGCTCAGAGAAACTTAATCCAGAGGAGGAAGAAAAATTATAATATTCACAAGACAGGGAGACCAAAACCCATTAAATCAACTAAGCAGGGAAAATATAGATTTGCAGATGCTGAAGAGGCAAGTAAAGGGCCAACAAGGGTCTGCAACTGGTCCTCTATGTATATGTTGTGGCTGCTAACTTAATATTTTCATGGGATTCTTCCCTGTGGGAGTGGGTGTGTTTTTGACTATTATGCCCACACTTGCGACTCTTTTCCTCCTGAGTAGTTGTTTTGTTCAGCCTCATTGTTAGAACTTATATTTTTTTCTGATTATATTTTGCTTTGCTCTGTTTGGTTTTGTCTCTTGGAGGCTTCTTCTCTTTTGAAGGGAGATGAAGGAGGAGTAGACCTGGAAACGATGTTAGGGGTGGCAGGGACTCGAGCTGGGAAGAGTGGAGGGAGGGTAAATTACGGTCAGCATGTATTGTATGATAAAAGGATGTACTTGTCAATAAAAAAGAAGGAAAATTATTCTGAACTGCAGCTGTCTTTTTCATTAGATCATCAGCAAGTCACAGTTATTTCTTAAATACATTACTCTCATATTCCTTTATAATTAACAATACTTACAGTGCATGTCCCCAATACTTATCACTTTTGTCCAAAGATTTTTAATAGATGAAAAATTTAGATTTGAAACACTAGAGATTTGAATTAGTTACTCTATTACCCTAACAAAATACCAAACAAACACAACTTATGTATTGAAGGTTTATTTTGGCTTACAGTTTCAGAAATAGTCCACTAAGGAGAATAAATAATGGTGGCAGAAACAAGAATCACCTGATCACATTGCATCTGCAGATAGGAAACAGAGCCTCGAGCTTGTTTTGACCTTAATCTCATCTTGTTTTCTCCTTTTCATTCAGTCTGTGTTCCCTGGACATGAATGATTTTTAAGTTGGGCTTATTCAACTCAAGTAACATAATCTATACAACCTTTTAAAGACATTACCAGAGACATATCTGCTATCTGAGATAAAACCCTGTCAAACTGACAAGCAACCATCATGCCATCATAAATGGAGACACAAAATCTAATTGACATTCAATAAGCAGAATGTGAGTGTGAGAACTAAATTTATAACTGATTAAATATGAAAAAGTAGGTATGAGTTTCCCAGATTTTTGACTTTATCAATACCTATGGTTGCTAAGTATTTTTTGGCTCCACCAGCTACAATGTAATATCAACTGAAACACATTGTCTCTCCTCATATATCTGTTATTTATAAACTAGGAGCAATGCTAACTACAGAAGAGATTGTTATGATAATTTGTACATGGGGTACTTTTTCCTGTGTTTGTGTGTGTGTTTTATTGGATTTATTGAAGTATTAAGTAAATCTGTATTCCCAAATACAGCAATCATTTGGCTTAAACAAAATTTTGAGAATTATTTTTAATTTATTTTTGCTTTTTAATAGAATAATATCACTTTGCCCTTTCACACTTATCCGTCCAGTCCCTCCCAGAGAAGAACAAAGTATAAAAGGGCAATATATGGGAGTTAGGGTGGACTTGAGAGGAAAGGAGTGAGATAAAGGTGAAATGAAGTGGTAAAGAGGATGATCAGAAATAAGTTCCAAATGAAGACAAAGGATGAAGGTCAATATAGATGGCAAAGGACAGGTGGGGGACAAATAACAGCACAGTTTTTGATACAGCCTCAAGGAATCATATGTTTCATCAAATTGTATACAATATGCATGTGTATGTATTATGGATATGTTAAATGAAGGTAAGACACTTGGGCTTGCATTTACTTTCCACAAGAAAGCTAGAATACCAAAAATCCAGTACCAGGCACAAGAAATCTCCTTGGTGAGATTGGTTAGGATAGCTAGTCCTAGTGACTTCCCACAAAACATTATGTACTCTTTATGTAGCCCTTCATTGCCTCTTAAGTATTGGTGGTGGGTCTTTATTGGTAAAGACCCCACACACTTAGGGCATTGATAATTCAAGCTGCATCTGACCTAAAGGCCTTTTCCCTCTTTCTAGCCTCTATTTCATGTGAAAATAATATGCATGCTGACAATGGAGGGAAGCAATTAATAGTCCTAGCCAGCTGTAATACATATGAACCACAGCAAAGACAACCAAGGCAAGATATTCATAATGATTTAATAACTGGCAGTTACATGTTGGTGGAAACCAGCCATTGTCAAACTGGACTGGAGGCCAGCTCGGTGGGAGGAAAATCATACCTGGTACTAGGAACCCAGCCAGTTTCACTGGGATAGTAATGTCATGGACATGATCATAATGAGTGAGTTAACCCAGAAGCAGAAAGACTCAAATGGTATATACTCACTTATATCTGCATATTAGCCCAAGGGGCATGTCCCACGAAAGCCTTCACTTACCAGGAAACTGAGACAGAGGAGAGGACATTCTAGTGGGACTCTAGATGAGAGAATCATGGGAGAATGGCAAAGTAGAAGGACCCAGAGGGTCCTAGAAGCCTACAAGTAGAACATTATGATAGGCAGATTTGGGCCCAGGGGTCCCACTCAAACTAAGGCACCAGCCAAGGACAATACAGGCGGTAAACCTTAAGCCCCTACCCAGATCTAGCCAATGGACAGAACACTCCCCACAGTAGAGTGGAGAGTGGGATATGACTATCTCACATACTCTGGTGCCTCACCTTTGACCATGTCCCCTGGACAGGGAGACCTGGTGGCAATCAGAGGAAGGACAGCAAGTTACCAAGAAGAGACTTGATACCCTATGAGCATATAGAGGGGGAGGTAATCCCCCTCAGGAACAGTCATAGGGGAGGGGAATAAGGGGAAATTGGGAGGGAGGGAAGAATGGGAGGATACAAGGGATGGGATAACCATTGAGATGTAACAAGAATAAATTAATAAAGGAGGAAAAAAAAAAGAAAATAATCTTCTACCACTACTTTGCTTGACCAGAAGCAATTTTTACATTGCTTATTCTTATACACACAGATAAGTGTAGCCACACCCTTTAACAAAGAAACTATTTTTCTCAGCAAATGACGACCCTCACAGAAAATCAAACCTGGACACAATGCCAAGAACAACAGATTGTGGGATGGTAAGCCACAATAGACACATCAACATCACAGCTCTCATCTATGGCTCAGGGAAATCTCAGAAGAGGGGTCAGAGACTTGATATCCTATGAACATATACAGGTGGAGGAAGTCCCCCTCAGTCACAGTCATAGGGGAGGGGAGTAAGGGGAAAATGGGAGGGAGGGAGGAATGGGTGGATGGGATAACAATTGAGATGTAATATGAATAAATTAATAAAATATATTTTAAAAAGGATTAGAAGAGCCAGAATACCAAAAAAATTGCAGTGAAACAGTATTCCTTAAAACAACAGCAACAAAAAAACATTATTAATGCAATTAGTGATAAGTATGTATTGATAGATATGGGAGTATGCACTGAGATATGGGCAAACATGACCCCTGAAGATGGAATCTTCCTAATGGGCAGATATTAAATGTGATATCTCTGGCTTCTCAGAGGTGAGCATTCGTAAGGTCCTTCTTCATTCACACTAGGATGTTGGCTAGTCTGGTCTTATATAGGGCTCATGAAATTAGCTGCAGCTTCAGTAGACTTGTTAATATAGCAGTTATGTCTATTTAGCCGACAACATCTCACCGTTGTTGTAACAAAATAAATCTAATATTTCTATTATTCTCAATGGCATATGTCTCTAATTCTGAGTTTTCTCCTCACTTGCCAATTATTCTGCCCTGAATGTGTCCTTCAAAATTATGATTCAGAATAAGCTTTTGTATCTCAGACAACCTAACTACTTCAGAACAAAAAAAGAGCAGACACTTCCCTCCTTAGGCAGTCTAACATCACCTTATTTTCATCATAGTTACATGATGTCAGAGATCAATACTGAGTTTTCAGTAAAATAATAATTGCTTAGCCGACTTCTCTTTTATTCAACTTATGTGGCTAAAGCATATCACTTCTGATTCAACAGGAAGAAACAAAGGCCAAGAGAGATTTCAGTACTTACCCAAAGTTATTCCAAGGTTAGCTGAGGTTTCAGGACTCAAAGACAAGTCTGCTGATGCCCAGTTTAAGGCTGCTTCCTTTTTGGCATGCTGCTTCTGACACTGTGCTTCCTCGGTGGTTGCTCTTGTAGCTCATGCCTGGGAGTCACGGCCATTCTCAATGTGAGAAGAGAGGTGCATTTAAGAGCCATGACTGTTGCCCAAGATGATCTCTTACTTTGACTGTGCATTTATCATTGGAATACTAATGCCCTCACATATATGCTACCTTCTGACTAACCCTTACTACACAAACAAAACAGTCAGTGAAATCTCTTGTCATCTTTCCATCCTACTTTTATTTCTCTTAGTGATCTTCATCTAATGTTTTAATGTATGCAATTCTTCCTTCTTTTACTCTGAGCACCCCTTCCCCAGGCAAAGCATCATTGGTTTACTATCCAGATGGTCTACCAGCTGTTCCTGCCAAGTGCCCAGGTAGCAGAGCTTCCATAAGATATAAAACATGGGCAGCTATTGCCTGTGGTTTATATAGAAAGATAGAGGGGTATACAAGGTTTCGTGGTAGATACTCAGAGGCAATTTTTAGCATTCAGAAAAAGATGAGAGGATGATGGAAGACTAAAAAATCTGAGAACAGATATAAGGAGTAGAATATCAGAGGCCAGTATGACAACTTCAAAATAGAGTGCTGATTATGTTTTTTTTTAAATCTTTAATTCAGACTTTATTTATTTATTTATTTTTACATTTTTTCTCCTTTATTAATTTATCCTTGTTACATCTCAATGGTTATCCCATCCCTTGTATCCTCCCATTCTTCCCTCCCTCCCATTTTCCCCTTATTCCCCTCCCCTATGACTGTGACTGAGGGGGATTACCTCCCTCTGTATATGTTCATAGGGTATCAAGTCCCTTCTTGCTGTCCTTCCTCTGCATTTTTAAGTATATATTTGTGGATTATCTTCCTGGTAACCAATTCTATGTATGTATATTAGATATAAATAATGAATTAATCACTATCCATAGCTCATAGAACACTGTAGCCATCAGTCCAAATCAACTCCTTTCATTGCACTATATATATAATTCTTCCCCTTAGGTGCCTTCTTCTCATTTTATTCCTCATACACAATATTACATTGGACCCTACAGTATCTGTACACAATACCTATTATATATTTTAGAGATGGTAAATCTGAAGTTATATATTAGCTCTGATACATAAAGACCATGTATTCATGATATCTAGCCTTAAAACCCAAAGAGGGTGAGCAATTCAAATGACAAATTTTCAATTAGAGAATTGAGGTTACAGGAAGTACTGACCTTTTCTCCTCCCACCCCCTTTTTCTCCTTTGTCTCTATTTCCTATCTTGTTAAGGGTGCTATTATTACAGACAATAGACCAAAACATTCATCTTTGAGTGGGTACTGCAGGTCACAGCTCTTGCATTTGCACAACAAGTGCTCTATATACTTGTCCACCCTTCCTTCTAAACCGTCTTAGCACGGAAACACAGGTAAATAAAGAAGGTGTTTTACATTGGAGTAAATTCAAGCAGAATTGGTAAAGGGTAAAAACTGATTAGTCCTACTCTGATACATTTCTTGGGTCTCAGTTTTATTGGATTTTTCCTTATTCTAATCATGAAATCATATTATGTTCTGATGGAGAGGCAAGTATTGGATCTATTGCGCTTAGAGCAGTGCTGGAAGAGATGTAACAGTGAAATAATTCTTAACATGTAGATTCAGTGTACCAAGGGAAAGTCTTTCTCAAACTCTGTTCCAACTGAGAGAAATATTTATCATCTATTTTAAAGACTCCTAAACTCGTAGAAAAGAGTGAGACTTATCTATAAACTATTTGAAAACCATGGCTCAGACATAAAGACTTACCAAATAGATTTCATCTTAGCATAAATTCTTCCCCACCATATCAGCAGGGATCCATGTTGTAATACTGTGAACTAGCAGCAAGGCACAAATTCTTTCTAAATGAGAGTAGTGGGAAAAACCCAGAGTCCACAGGAGAGATCATAAAATGAAAGAACAGTAAAAAAAAAAAAATACAGTCTGTCACAGAAGACAAGCATTAAACCCAATACAACTCAGCAAGATTAGCATAAAACCTCATATTAACTATGATTTACTTCAGTCTCTATTGTCCAACTTACCATATCTGACTTTCAACAAAACTATAGCATTTTCAAAATTAAGAATACCCATGTAAAGAGACAAAGCAAACAATAGATTAAAACTCAAATATGACACTTTGGAATGACCAGTGAAAGGAATTTAAAGTAATTATCATGCAGAGAATTCTAACAGAACATTGAAACACATAATAGCATAGGAGACATTGTAGGATATAAATGTCACCCTCAAAATTCAAAGTCTAAACATTTAAACCTCAGGGCAACAATATTAAGAAGCTTTGCTTTTGAGGAGGCACTGGATCTCAGGATCCAAACATATAAACAGCACCACTGTGAAAATTGTCTGTGTGATAACATTTCTTCTAATTTATTGTTAGGTGAACAGTGTTAATCCCTTTCTGAAGATAAAACAGTCCAGATGCCATCTTGGAAGCAGAAACTGGATTGTTTCCCAAACACCACAGCCCAGAACCTTTAACTTGGACTTCCCTGTCCCCAGGCCTGTGAAAGACTAAAAATTTTGCATAAAACCTACAAGCAAAAGAAAACAAAAAGAAGACAGAGGTAAAGACCAAACACTACATAAAAACTATTACCTATGTTGCATAAATCTGCCCGAGTACATCAATATTCAATTTTCATGATTATATTTCAATTATGTCAATTAATTGCCTTATCAGAGTTGATAGGAAAAAGAGCAACTTATATATTGTCTATTAAAAAATTCAATGCAAAACCCAATCCATATTTAGACTGAGAGAGTAGAGAAAATACACTATAATCAGTGAAAGAATTTTTATGAATTTCAGACAAAACACATTTCAAACCAAGAACCTATTCTGTATAAAGAAGGGAGGTCATGCAATTCTCTGAATATAATATAAATCCATCAATTTTTATTTAATTTTTATACCCCTTCTAACTGTGGGGTACCTTTCTTGGTGCATGGTGATGTTACACATTTGTGTAGTGATGTTAACCATTTCTATGTCTATTTTCAGAAATGTTTCTAAAGAGATGTTTCCACAGGTAAAAGCACTTCTTACTCCTGCTGAGGACCTAGATTCAGTCCCAAGTACGTACATTATCTAAATGGTGGCATCCCACACACCTATCTAAGTCTAGTTCAAGGTGATCTAACATCCACCTCTGGGCTCTGCCTGACCTGTACTCTTTCTGTCTCTCTCTCTGTATCTCTGTCTCTGTCTCTGTCTGTCTGTCTGTCTGTCTGTCTGTCTGTCTGCCTCTCTCTCTCTCTCTCTCTCTCTCTCTCTCTCTCTCTCTCTCTCTCTCTCTCTCTCACACACACACACATACACACACAAACATACACATACACACATACACACCCAAATATACACACCACCACCTCCACAACCACCAACAACAACTCAACAGACATTTTAAAAATATATTTTACTAATTTATTCATATTACATCTCAATTGTTACCCCATCCCTTGTATCCTTCCATTCTTCCCTCCCTCCCACTTTCCCCTTATTTCCCTTCCCTATGACTATAACTGAGGGAGACCTCCTCCCCCTGTATATGCTCATAGGGTATCAAGTCTCCTCTCAGACATTTTTAAAGAAGAATGTGCCATGAATTTAAGAAGGACCTGAAGGGACACTAGGAGAATTGAAGTAAAGAAGGTGGAGGGAAATGTTTATATATGAAATTCTCAAAAAGTAAATATACTAAAATAGTACAAATACATTTTCACATTAATTAACTAACATGTTTGTCTCTTTTGATGCCACTGAGTTGTAAAATATCATTAAGTCTCTTTGAATAGTAGTCTTTGTTGGGTGCATGCTTTATTGATATTTCCTTATAGTCCATAGGTTGCATTTCATTCTATTGATGTTCTAGGGCAGAAACTGTTCACTTGGATGCATCTCCAATTATTTATATTCTCTTTGCTTCCATGTCACATTCATATACTCACTGCTAATTTTAATGTCAAAAATCTGTTTTGTAAAGCTTGTATGCAAATTAAAATTTTATAGTATGCCCAGTTTTTCCTTTTATTGAAAAAAGATGGTTTTTCTCATATAACATATCCTGATTTGTTTCCTCTCACTGTACTCTTCTCAGTTCCTCACTGGCTTCCTCTCCACATTCCTACCTCACTTCTGTCTTTCATTGGACAACAAACAGAATTCCAAGGTATAATTATATAACAAATACTAGAATATAATAAAACATATAAAGAGAAATCAGAATAAGGTGAAACAAACAAATAGAAGGAAAAAAGCATAAGAAAAGACACAAGAAAATAGACCGATTCATTCACATATTTGGAATACAATAACACTAAATTGGGTGCCATAATGTATAAGGAAAGGACTTTTAGAGTGAAAAGAAAGAAGAAAAATATACATTAAAAAAGATAAAAATTAAAATAAGATTGAATTAAGTAAAGAAAAAAGGAAAGCCCTGACATGATATTATTAGACTATGAACTTCCAAAGATGACATTGAGTTTGTTTTCTGTTGCCCATCTGCTTCTGGGCATGCATCCCACCCTTAAGAGTAGTTTGTTTCTCTAGTGATACTCCCTTCTAGGAAGCTACATTTTCATTTGCAAGTGGTTATCAACTGCCAACCTCATATTAACTATGATTTACTTCAGTCTCTGTTGCCCAAGTTACCATATCTGACTTTCAACAAAAAGCTATAGCATTTTCACCATGGCCCTAGTATGTCTTGCAAACAGGACACCATTGTAGAACAGAGGTTTTCTGGGAGAGTTGGTGTTTACATTTCTCCATTGGATGTGTGCAACATCTTCCCTGTATGAAAGATGCTAATAGGTAGGTGTGAAAGCCCTATATGAGCACAAACTCAACTTCTTCATGTTCACTGAGTTGTTGGGGTATTGCCTTTACCTATAGGGCCTTCCTCTCAGTTTATGGAGACAATGTCCTAAGCTACTTGGGGAAGTCCCAAAGCATTACACTGCCTAACAATTCAATTAGACTTCAATATCCAATTCTGGTACTGGAAGCTTCATTTAATGACAAGAGATAGTTGTATGGGTCTCTTTCTCCCACATAATTTGACAATTTCATTTGAACACCTTCTTATATGTATATATATTTAGGAAGTTTCTGCTGTGTTAAGTTTCTAAATCCCTGAAGTGGAACTTAATTTAACCTATAAACAGAACTTAATTTAAGTTGTTTTTCTCCATGTTCCCTCCTCATTCCCCTCTTACCTTCTCTTCTGCACTTTATCATTTTCTTTCAGTACCCCTATCCATCCATTCATCATGATTCTGTTTTCCTTTCCTAAAGAGATCTATTGGCTGCCTACTATCCCTTTACTTAATACCCATCCTCTGTAGTTCTATGCACTGTAACTTGGTTATCATTGACTTAAGAGTTAATATCTACACAGAAACAAATTTATGCCATATTTGTACTTCTGATACTGGGTTAGCTCACTGAAGGGTTTTTTTTTCCTAATTCCATTCATTTACCTGCAATTTTCATGACCCCATTTTTAAAGGGCTGAGTAATATGCCACTATATAAAAGTACCACACTTTTCTTTGTTGCTTTTCTTATCTTGATTTCACTTGTTTATCACCTTATCACAGCTCCCTCCTTCATTTTTCTAACTTTGTGGTTAGCTCGTCCTCTTTCTAACACCTTAAGTTGTGAAATTAGTGTGTTATTTTCTGATATTTGAATCCTCTTAATTTAGGTATTTGTTATTAAAGTTTCCTTCTTAGAAGTGCTTTGTTGTATTTAACAAGTTTTAGTTAATAAGTTGTGTTTCCAATTTTATTTGTCCCAGATACATATATTTTTCAATAAAAAAAAATGTACCCTTTGGTTGAACAGTAGTGTGCTAATTGATTTTCACCTGTTTCCATAATATACATCTTACTTTTCTTAACTCTATTTTCTTAATCTTTATAAACTTTGCTTCCTCTATTACTTTGTGCTCTCTATGAATGATTTATTTAAAAATATACAGCTTCATAATTACATGTTTGCTTGGTCATATTTACTATTGATGCTTGACTGTATTTTCAAATTTTCAATAATTATATTCTTCAAGTACAAGATTATTCTTTATTTATTAATTTTGATTTGTTTTCCCAGTGTTTGTTATCTTATTCACCCATTGTTTTCTTAATGTGATTGGGCTGTCTATGTATTTATTTGTAGCTTGCTAATTATTTTCACTCCTTTTTAGATAATCTATGCATACATACTTTGGAACCATTTATTAAATCTTGTATTTCTTTGATTAGACTGTTTTATTGTTTCTTTTTGCATTGCTATTATGCCAAGTTATTTGATAGCAAAGTCTATTTTACTATATTTACAGACTATCTTCAAAAGGAATATATCTTTACTTGTTTGAATTCATAAGGGACTGGTTGGATGGCATATGGTATCTGTCTTGGGGATCACATGAGTATAGTCTCCATAAAACTCACCCTCATTTTTGAGAAATCAAGACTGTGTATGTCTATGGCATCATTGTTGTCATCAAAGAGAGTTGATGGATTCTGCTCTAAAGACAAACCCTAACTGAAGGAATTTTTCTTGATTTGAGAAGCTCTCCAGGCAGCAGGTATACTTGTAAGAAGGTACCAGGACCATGGCTTCCCTAGTGGTTGTGTAGCTGCAGTTCTGAGATCATGCTTTAGAAATACTGCAACAGCTGAATCATGCAGTATGGCCACATTGAGCAGAAATATGTGAATACATTCATGGCTCTGAGGTGCTTTCTATTACACTTGGACACACTCTGGTACTGCAGCCCTAGGAGAGTTGGCTTAAACTATGTCTTGAGTCTTAGGGGAAGCAGAAGTTCTTCTTTCTGTGAACATGATGGTTCATAGAAGATTAGGTGCTGAAAGCTGTCCTGATGCAATAGGTCCCCCAAATGAAGGTCCTAAATGAGCATCTCACAATCTGGGCATGGGCAATTTATATATCAGAATAGCTCTGGGAAACATGGTTTTACAGAAGGTCAGACATGCAAGTCAATAGTCCATGTATACCCAGAACACTGGCAGACTGGGAAAGCAATAGTATGGCCCCTGAATGATGCAGACAACAGCTATTTAGTTCAGGGCACATCAGAGAAGAACCCGTGGTTCCTGTCATGAAGAAATAGTGGGACAATTCTGACTCTGAGGAGCAGGGGGTATAGTGCTGCCTACTCATCTTTAGAAAGTGCAAGCATGGGCTCAGGCAAGTGTCTCTGATGGGCTCAGCATTGACAAGAACTCTAGAGGTCCCTAATGTTACAAGCATTGGAAATTGGATTGGACCAAGATACTTATGTCTTTAAATTTTTTATCTTGGAGGAGTCATGAGTTGAGAAGATTCTTTCTGTCTCTGAGCTGTTTTCAAGTGAAGAATAATATGCCTTAGCGAGTGTTCCTGGTATATTTTATCTGGTATGAATCATACATTTTTGGTACAGCTTTACTGTACCTTAGAGGCCAACTGCAGTTATCTTCATTGGTACTTAGTTGTGTCGTTCCTCTGTCTGTTGTTTTAGGAGATAGGAGATGAATGTTGGGACTTTCCAGTATCCTACTTTGCTGACATCACTTGAATAGAATACAAATGTTTGATAATCATATTTCATCATTCCAAATGCCTCCTAAAATGATGATTCATTTGATTTCTTTTTCTATGATGACATTGCTAACAAAAAGAAATGATGTGGATACTTAAAAATTTGTACGTTTTCTAAAACCTTATAGTTTATAAAAAGATTCTGTCTAACTCAAGATTATAAATCTCTGATTTGGAAAGCTATCATTTTATAGAGTTTTAGAAATATATTTCCTATATAAGCTCTGGTTCAGAGTTTAGTGTTATTTTCCCACACAGACTAGTTCTATCTCCCCAGTACCGTCTATTAAATGATGTGTCCTTTTCACTTTAGTTTGTATTTCCACATCAAGTTCATTCTAAAATGCCACTTATAAATACTTCAAGTTCTTAAGTCTTTATCCTCTTTTTAAGAGTCTTTAAATCCTCTCCCACCCACTAGTCTGTGTGTCCACTAGTGTTTAAACTCATCACTTTTATTACTGTAATTTTGTCTTCATGACTGATAGGAACAGTTGTACTTCTTTGCTTGTCTTTAGAAAAATTGACTTAGGTCTTTGGAAAGTTTTATTTTTCTATGTACATTTTAAGAATATTTGTCAAAACCTTCAAAATTTGCCAAAGTAAACGTTATATTTTCAGATGGTTCAAGAATTGAGATAATTTTGTAAATGTCATCCAATATGTATTTAGCACTCAAACTTGGATAATATATTGGGGGCTCTTGTCATGGAAAAAACTTTGTATAAAATAATATGCAGGGGCTGGTAAAATGACTCAATATATAATGTACTTATTGCACAGGCATGAGGATCTGAGTTCAGATTTTCAGCACCTATGGGAAAAGGGGACTTGAACTCACATCAGAAACAAGTGATTACTAGTACTTACTGGTAACCAACTTAGCTTCCTGTTAGTCAGAGCACCTGTTTTATGGAATAAGAGAGAGAATGGTGCAGTATATCTAATATAGCTATCCTCTGATGCAAGTATGGGCATGAGCACCTGTACATACACACATAACACACATGTACACACACACACACACACACACACACACATGCACACACACATACACACAATACACAACTGAATGTTTTGTGTATGCATTTCTCATAAGATTACCTGGTGAAGTCCTATTAGGATCAGTTTACAGGATATGCTCCTCCAAGGTGAGTGAAAAATTCATTAGAGTCCACATGACTCTAGAGCCAGTTCCTAGTCAACTGCTCAAGTAACTATCAGGAAGAATCTTGATAGTGTTTTTTCATTATTTGTGCTATTAACGGATGTCACAATATTCATCTTGGAATTCTCACAGTACTTTATGTGCTGTGATAAAATAATGGCAGACTGTTTCTTCTGGGCTGTGGGTTCACAATATGGATTTTGAATATTTACTTTCACAATAACTTTAGTGTAAATAGGCTAGCTATCATAATTCCCTAGAGTTGAGTTTTCTCTGCTTGAGCTTGATATGCAACCCAATGAGAAAATTATTAATGTCTAAATAAAGAATTCCTGCTGCAAGCAGAATAGTGTATTCATCCTTGGGAATTTGAATGTTGTGAGTTATAGATAAGCTTTCCTTTATCTCCATCTTGGGTGCTTAGAGGATAAATCCCATGACATCTCATACATCTCATGAGTGCCTACACAGTTGACTTCAGGGGGACACCACTACATACAAGTAAGAATATTACTCGAGTTTCATATTTCTCCTCACTATTCTCTGTAGAGTCACATAAAAACCTTGAACTGGGAGAAATATCAATTGACAACTTCATTAAAGTTGAATTTGTCTTTTGTTACTGAACATTAAATGTCACAAGTTAATATTTTCTGTAGACTCTCAAAAGACAAAATATAAACCCAATGATATGACTGAGGTTAGGATACAGTCAGGGGTGGCAACAGAGCAGCTCACCAGCATCATCATGAGTTTATGAACTAGAACACTATTTTTATTTGTGCCAAAATTTATCTTCCCCTGAGTCTAGAAGTCATCTCTGAGTATATTGAGGCTTGTCTTTATTTTGTATATGATCAATCTCTTCCAATGCAACATCCTATGCATCTCAAGAGAAATAAAATTAAAATAGGGTCACACACAAAGAAAATACCTAGTGAATTGAGCAGGGTGTAAACCTATAATTAGTGTAGAAATTTTAAATAAATGAATAATTTTACATAGAAATAAAAGAGTGGCTAACTTAAATGATGGAGTTATGGGTGATTTCAACTTTGTTCCACTATTCTTTGTCAAATTTTGTACTTTCAGTGTTGAAATAGAAATATCTAGCTATTCACCAAATACATGGTTGTTCTTTTATAATTTAAAGTTATGCCAAGCAAAGCCTACACAGAAGGAACTGTTTCTATGTCCTCCTTACTTCTAGATAGGACCATATAATTCCAATGTTACCATTGCAATTTGGGAAGATACAAGAGGATAAGGAATAAAAGTCCTTGAGAAAACACTCTGAGTTTCCACAAGTATTCATTCACACAATGGGAAGAACCTGATTTACTGCATGGAATGTTTGTAATAAATAGAAACATCCATTCCTAAATTATTTAAGCAAAGCATACGTTTATATAGAAAAATCTACTGTTTTGTCTCAACTCTCATATGAGAGTTTTTATGTGGGTAGAATTTTTAAATATATTTTATTAATTTATTCATATTACATCTCAATTGTTATCCCATCCCTTGTATCCTCCCATTCCTCCCTCTCTCCCATTTTCCCCTATGACTGTGACTGAAGGGGACCTCCTCCCCCTGTACCTGTTCATAGGGTAGCCTGCTATTCTTCCTCTGAGTGCCACCAGGCCTCCCCACCAGCAAAACTATCAATAGCCATTGACAAAGAAAACAAAATATTCCATGACAAAAACAAATTCAAACAGTACCTTTCCACAAACCCAGCTTTACAGAAGGTACTCGAAGGAAAACTCCACCCCAAAGGGACAAGTTGCAACCAAAACTACACAGGAAATAGATAACTATACCATTGCAAAACACAACCACACAAACACTCTACTGGAACCCACATCAAAATTAAGACTCTTAACAGTCACTGGTCATTAATATCTCTCAACATCAATGGGCTCAATTCTCCAACAAAAAGACACAGACTAATTGAATGGATGTATGTGGGTAGACTTTTAAGAAGTGATACAAAGAATAAAAGTGAGTCATCCATATTGTGACTCAGAGAAAGAATAAAGAAAATACAACAATGAGTTGATGAGTTGGCCTTCACTGCAGACAGGTGGTTCTCAGGCTTACCAAGACTTCTGAAGGATTCGACAAGTTCAATTCTGGGTATGGTGTAGAAAGAATCATTCAAATAAATATCCCACATTCTAGAGGCCCAAAACTAATCTTTGAGATCTGGTTTGACTTTCCCAATTTATGTTCTCATAATTATTTCTTGTCTACATGATTAACTTGACAGAATTGACTTTGAGTCACTCTTTTCTAGCCAGGCCTTCCACTCTTATCCTTTGTACATTAACCTCTGGAGAATTGGTTCTCAACCTGTGGGTTTCAACCTCTTTGCAGGGTAGGGTCAAATATCTGATGTCCCACATATTAGATATGTACATTTCAATTCATATCAGTAACAACATTTCTGTTATAAAGTTCCACTGAAACAATTTTGTGGTTGAGGATCAGCAACTCTATTAATGGGCACCAGCATTAAGAAGGTTGAGAACTACTGCTTTCCACTGTCTGGGATTATAGGCCAAAATTCCAAGGTCTTGTTTGAGTCCTACATTTTTTTAAACTTTTACTTAATTATTCAACAGCTAATCCAGGTCAAACACACTCCTTAAATGATCAAGATTTCTCTGCTTCCAGGTTGGTTGCTTTTGCTTTAGTTCTATCATCTGCTAAAATTGTTTGAGAAAATTCTGCTCCTCCTTATGTCTTTATAATACTGCTGTACATCTTTTTCCTGTGGAGATGTGAACAAACACTTACTTACTTAAGGTAGAGAACCAATAGAAGTCCCAAGTAAATACTGCTGTGGTGTTAACAACATAAACTAATGATCTTATTAAACTTACTTACAGAAATATGGATGTGGAATTATGTATGGGAGCATGGGCTGCACATAGGCAGCTGCATCACTGGAAATAATCTTCGCTCTGGATGATGACTTACAAAAACACCGTATCTGGAAACCTCTGCTTGACTTGGAAATAGGTAGGTAGGGCAAAGTGTCTCTTAACTCAATTACTTTTTAGTGATTCTACAATACAGAGCAGAGGCCTTAATAATCATGTGTGTTTGGGAATTTTCTGAACATTGTGATTGTTTACATCTTGGATATCTTGTCTCACTTCTCCCTTAAGTGGAGACTGTTTCAATTCAGAAGAAACTGCTATAAAGGAAATGTCTAAATTTGAAATTATATGTAGTAAGCTATCTACAAATGTTACATCCAAGCTTCACACTCATTAAAAAATTCCATAATTTTTATTTAAATTTCTACAGTATACATAATCCAGCCCAAATATACACCTTCAGTCTTTTTGTTTTGTTTCATTTTTAATTTTGTTTTTTGAGACAAGGTTTCTCTGTGTAGCCCTGGCTGTTCTGAATTTGCTTTGTAGACCAGGCTGGCCTTGAACTTGCAGTGATCTAACTGCTTCTGCCTCCGGAGTGCTAGGATTAAAGGCGTGCACCATCACACGTTCAGTCTTTTTAAAAAATTTATTCATATTACATCTCAATTGTTATCCCATCCCTTGTATCCTCCCATTCCTCACTCCCTCCAGCTTTCCCCCTACTCCCTTCCCCTATGTCTGTGACTGAGGGGGACCTCCTCCCCCTGTATATACTCATAGGGTATCAAGTCTCTTCTTGGTAGCCTGCTATCCTTCCTGACATGGTCAAATATGGGGTACCAGAGTTTGTGTGAAAGTCAGTCTCCACTCTACACTCTACTGTGAAGAATGTCCTGTCCATTGGCTAGATCTGGGTAGGGGTTCGAAGTTTACTGCCTGTATTGTCCTTGGCTGGTGCCATAGTTTGAGCAGGAACCCTGGGCCCAGATCCACCTGTCATAATGTTCTTCTTTTAGGTTTCTAGGACCCTCTGGATCCTTCTATTTCCCTATTCTCCCTTGCTTCAGTCTTATTCCTCTAATTCACGTTTTCCATACCTAACACTTTAGGTAGGAAATAGAGCTACACCAGTGTTGAACTAAATATACAAGGTAGAATGACTAAACCATGTCATTATGGAGTTAAAATGTTGCAAAATTATGCGTAGCTACATTTTAGTCCCTATGCAGGCTATCTATCAGCCTGCACAATCAAAATCTTTACAAGATATTTCCAGCAATTAGCTATGTCATATCAAGACAAAATAAAAGTGGCATATTTGAAAGTGTTAGCTGTTTTCTTCTTAGCTTTAATACATGTGTCTATGATCCCCACTGTTTTATTTGCAAAATCCTTTATTAATTACTTTTTTCTGTAACTAATAAAATGTCATATAACCAGTGTTTTACATCTTTATTTTTTTTGCAATTTTATTTTACTTTTATTCACTTTAAATTCTGACCGTAATCTCCTCCCTCCTCTACTCCAGGTCCCACCCTCCCACTCTCATTTACCTATTTCCCACATCCCTACTTCTCAGAAAAGAAGAGCCCTCCACTACCAACCTACCCAGGCAAATGAAGTTGCATCAGAACTGAGCATATCCACTTCCAATGAGGCCAGGCAGGGAAAAAAAAGGTGATCAAAGAGCAGGCAACAGAGTCCATATCAGAGACAGCCCCTGCTATTCTTATTAGGGGACCCACATGAAGACTAAGCTGCTCATCATTGACATATCTACATATGTGTAGAGTGTAGATCCAATCCAGGCATAGTCCTTGGTTACTGTTTCAGTCTCCATATGTCCCATCCCCTGGGCCCAGGTTAGTTGACTCTGATAGTATTCTTATGGAGTTCTTGTCACCTCCTGGTTCTTCTATTCTTCCTCCCACTTTTCGCCAAGGCTCCCCATGCTCCAACTAATGATTAAAGAAACTCTTCCATTGCTGTTGGGAGTACAAACTTCTACAACCACTTTGGAAATCAATCTGGCACTTTTTTTCAGAAAATTGTTAATAATTCTATCTCAAGACCCAGCTATACCACTCTTAGTCATATATCCAAAGGACATGCTACCATACAACAAGGACATTTGTTGGACTATGTTCATAGCAGCTTTATTCAAATTAGCCAGATACTGGAAATAATCCAGATGTTCCTCAACCAAAGAATGAGTCAGGAAACTGTGAAACATTTATACAATGGAATAATACTCAGCTAATAAAAACAAAGAAATCATGAAATTTCCAAGAAAATGGATGGAACAAGAAAAGATCATCCTGAATAAGGCAACCCACATCCAGAAAGGCACACATGGTATGTATTCACTTATAAATGCATATTAACCACAGAGTACAGGATAAGCATACAACAATTCACAAACCTTAAGAAGCTAAGTAACAAGGAGGACCCAAGGAAGGATGCTTTAATCTCACTTATAATGGAAATTAAATAAACAGAAGAAGTGGCTGAAGAGACAGAATAAGTAGGAGAGACAAAGAGAGTGGGGATCAGATGTAGGGAGATCATGGGTAGACAGTCACAGGACGTGGAGAGAGAAGAGAAACGAAGGGCAGGGCCAGAGATAAGACAAGGGGGAGACCCACGACAGACAGGGTCATCTCCTGGGAAGACATAGGTGTAACTCTAGCTAAAACTACTACTAACAAGGGTCATGGAGACTGACAAGGCTACATTCTAGCCAGACAGGAGTTCTTGTAGAGGAAGAGGAACATCAAGCCATCCACAAAAACTTCAATCCAAAATTTATCCTACCTACAAGATGTTCAAAGATAAAGTTAGAACAGAGATTGGGGAAGTATCCAACCAATGCCTAAAGCAACCTGGGACCAAGCCATGGAGAAAGCTTATCCCTGACACCATTAATGCTTGCAGACGTGGGTCTAGAGTAGCTGTTCTCTAAGAGGCTTGAACCAGCAGCAGATCATAACAGATGCTGAGCCTCCTATAAACACTTTTAAGTGTTTTAAAGTGAATCAGGTCATTCAGTGCAATCTGAATGCGTACTGCTTAGACACACTCATATTTTGCTCTATAGTAGTGTGTCTATTATTACTGTTTGAATTGAGAGCTGTTTTTGTCCTTTATTAACATATACATTTATTTATCTTTTCCCCAACTTTTCCTTCATCATCCTCTTGGAATCCAGGTTCTTTAATATTTATTTCTATTATTTTCTGGCGAAGAAATGCATAGCACTATATGCAGAATCATCCTTAAGCAGTGGGTGAATTTATCCAGTTAGGCGCTCTGCTCTTAGGCACTGTGCTTGCTTTGTAGAAAATTATATTATAAAGCATAGAATGGTGTTGTCTAATTGCTTAAATTTTATGCAGCATTTAGAGTCAGGACTTTTGCAAGCTTAGGCATTTTTTTTCTATTTCATCCCTTCTAACCTTACAAAGCCTTGTCTACAAGGTGAATGTATTAATAGTAACTCCATCATGGCTTTACTGGTGAGATTCCCAATGTGCTAAGCACAGTATGAACACCTAGTCCATTTTCAGTTCCTATTAGCTGCTGTGATGATGTTTGCATAGTTCTGATACCTTAGATGAAAACTTGGAGCCCCCTGAGAGACATCAACAACCAAACAATATCCCCAGCTTATACAGAGATATGGCCTTGCTTATTTTTTCCAGCTATTTTAATACTCTCATTTGGCGTTAAATAAAATGGTGTGTTTGGAGAGGGAAGAGGGAAAGATAGGCTTCAAAAAATAGCCTGTTCATTTTGTCTAAGAATTCCTTTCAATCTTGTTTTGCTTACATCTATCTTCTTCCTGCTGGGTTTCTCTTGTTTTTTCTATCTCCTTTCTCTTTCTGCTGGCTCTCTATGTCTCTCATGGCCTTTTCAACAAGTGTGATTACTTCATTTTATTTTTCAGCCCATTGGACCTGGATACATTTCTCTCCTCCTTTATCACTTTTATTTAGTATGGTTTCCTGCTTTCCCAGATTTATTTTCTTCCTTGCATCTCGTTTCTTTCCCTATTTAAAAATCTCATCTCTCTCTATTATTAGTTTATCATTAATTTTCTTTCATACCTTCAATGTTCTGATGACAGCTATTAAATCTTTGATATTTTAGTTTCTGATTGTTTCCTTGCTGTCATCTGCTGATTACATTCTCTTTTCTTTCTTTTCCTGTTTTTTTTTTCTCCTCATGCTATCTACAGTGGTTCCTGCCCCAGGGTAAAGCTTCCCTCACTTTTAGATGGCCAACATACCAAAAGAAAGCTATTAGTGACCCAGTAAAAGAAGAAGACTGGACTGGGTGAAAAGTCGGCCACTGGGGGAACATCCTGACACCATGCAAAACCTGAAGTGGTCAGGAAGGAAGAGAAGGCAGTGTTTAATGGAATGGAAATAAAATAGGTGAGAGAAAATGAGATGGAAAAACAGAGATGTATGACACAAGAGAATTTACTTGGAATGAGATTGTCAGCAGATCAGCTGGGGGGAAAGGATGGAAAACAAGCTTGTTAAAGTGAATTTGTTGTCATAACTATAAGTGCTTAAGTTTCTGCTTCCCTGCTTGGCTTCTCGACATTGTTTTGTTATTTCCTGATCACTTTCATATGACTCCTTTTTGTCTCAGTCTTTTGCTATGTATCCGGCCCTTCCTATTTGCTAGGAGATTGAGCTTTTAAGCAAAGGGTTTGGAAAGAGATTGTGTGCTAGAGCAGCTGCAAATGAAGATCTCAGAGGCAGATAGGATTTGAATTTTAACTATGAAAATCAGTCTTTCTATTGATGAATTCCATTTATTATGTATTGGTCTGTACTATGAAACATAAGCCTTGGAAATGTGCAGAACTAGGCTACTCTGTTGTTTCTTCTCTTCCTGGATTATAATTTTTGCCAGTTTAGGCATTTTTATGACAGAAATAACAGCTCTTAAGTTCATAAATGAGGTTGATGTAAGAACTCAATGAAATAATTGGGCTTGAGGAATAATTCCAGCAGCAAAGGATGACAGCAAGTTACACTGGGTACCCTGATTATGTGAATGCTTATTCAGTTCTGGAGTGTGACCATCAGCTAGCCAGTCTGAGGTACAGGTTATCTCAGTCTCCTCAAAAACACCACCATAAAACCATGGTCATAATTGTTCCTGTAACCATCTTTGTGACCTTGAAATTCCAGAGTTGATACTTAGCAACTAAATAGACCCTGTCAGTGTCTCCCAGATTCCCACACTATGCCATCACCTCCACACTATGGCCACCTTTATACTATACCTTTTCTCATTCATTATATTAAGAACAGCTTTCTGAAATCACATTCACTATTTAATTGTTTCATTCCAGATACACCATGCTTTGAAATAAACATCTCCTTTTCAGGTACAAACCTACTTGCTTTTGCTATTGACTAAAATGCCACTTTCCTCAGCAGAAGATCAGTGTCTTAGAAGCGTTCATATTGCACTATATTTCCTTCCCCTTTCCCAAGCCCTCCCGTTCTTCTAATGCTGGCTCCCGGAATGATTTTTTAAAAATAGGTGAAATATCCCCAAACGAAGCAACTCACCTCAAGTCTCACTATTCCCAAAGCAAATAGATATTCTGGGGTGTCTTAAGTGAGAATGGCCCCCAGAGGCTCATATATTTGATTTATTGGTCTCAGGCTGTTGGGACTGTTTAGGAAAGATTAGGACATCTGGCATTGTTGGAGGAGTTATGTCACTGGGGATCCACTTTCTGCCTGCAAAAACCTACATTATATCAGTTAGCTTTCTCTGGCTCCTGCTTACTTTGCAAGATGTAAGATTATAGCTATTGCTGTAGCACCATGCATGTCTCTGTCTGCCAGTCACCATGTTCTCTCTACCAGGATAGTCATGGGGTCTAGCAATCTAAAACTGTAAACAAGCTCCCAATAAACTTTTTCTGTAAGTAGCTTTAGTCTTGGTCTCCCTTCACAACCATAGAAAAGTAACTAAGACATATGCACAATTAAATCTGTTTTGTTTGAAAAAAAAAAAAGAACTTAGGTTTCTAGTAAACATAGTCTAAGTAGCTTTTTCTTTTTACTTTCTCTGCATGCCCAGCTCCACCAGCCTTGCATTCAGCCTTTCCCACTGCTCCCTACACTCACATTATACTTTAATTTTGGTATTAGAAGAGTGCAACACAACTAACAATTTACAAAGATAATTTCACTATGTCTTCTTAATGCTTCATCCCAGTACAAATGGTCGTTGGTCTGTGACCTATAGGATGGATGTAAGGTTTGCTGTGTGCCCTAATGACCTGATACCTACAGAGGCTTCTCTATAAGAAGAACATCAGCTGCTTCTCTCTCTCTCTCTCTCTCTCTCTCTCTCTCTCTCTCTCTCTCTCTCTCTCTCTCCCGTACTTTTGCTCAGTTTCCCCAAAGGTAAAATACCAAAGTGTCTCTGCATTTGTTTTTGTGCCCAGCCTGGCTTACTAATATAATTCTTGACAATAGACAGCCTTTTCTTTCTTTCTTTCTTTCTTTCTTTCTTTCTTTCTTTTTTTCTTTCTTTCTTTCTTTCTTTTTCTCTATCTATCTATCTATCTATCTATTTATCTATCTCTCTATCTATCTATGTACCATCTATCTGTAACCCAGAAACTCACATACCATTTGGATGGTTGTGTTAGGGTTTCTATTGCTCTGATAAAACACCATGACTATGGCAACTCTTATAAAGGAAGGCATTTAATTGAGGCTGGCTTACAGTTCTGAAGGACAGTTTGTTGTAATCATGCTGCAAAGCATGGTGGTGTGGTGCTGTAATGTAGCTGGGGGTACTACATCTAGACTGGCAGGTTCAGGAAGAGTGGGACTGACTTGAGCATTTGAAACTCCAAAGCCCACCACTATTAACACACATTCTCCAACAAGGATATACATACCCCAACAAATAATGCTACTGCCTGTGAACCTATAGAGACAATTCAAACACAACAATTAAATCCAGACCCCTGCCCTGTTTCCCCAGATTCTAATATGAAAAAATTTCAAGCTATGAGTGTACAAGAGCTAGGTTGAGGGATACCCACCCCCTTTTGGATAGTCACATAATACAAAAGAAAATCACAAGTGCTAAAAATTTAGCTGAGCTAAATTACATCTATATACAAATTTCAGGTAATATTGCAGTGATATGTGGAGAATGATAGTAAGGACCAGCATATTGAGATATTTGCTATGAGACAGTGTCTTCTATATATGACAGGGAGCTGCATCCAAGAAGGCTCAATAATATAATTATATAAACAATATTTGAAAAGTAAAATGTCATATTTACATATCAACTTTGAAGAGGAAAATCACACAAAGGTCTCTGCTACATGTAGAGCTATAGGCAACTAATGTCTGATATCAGAAAAAGAATGAATTAGTCTTATCTATGTACAAGCACCAACTGCTAAGATATCCAACCCCAAGCTGTTAATCCTAAATTTGTGAGTTCGTGTGTGTGTGCCTCTGTTTTGTGAATGTGTTTGCGTGTGCAAAATTAAATGAATTTAGCAGGTTCTATTTACAAATTTATGTAATAATAATAATAATAATAATAATAATAATAATAATAATAAAGAATAGAAGGACACAAATTTGAGAAGGAATGTGGGGAGTTGCAAGAAAGATTTAGGGGAAGAAAAAAGATGGAGGAAAGTGATGTAAATACAGTACATATATAATAAATTTTAATATAATATAGTAATTATATATTTATATAATATAATAAATATAATATGTAATATATCACTATATAATATAACAAACATAATAATAAATATAATATAATAAAATTTGGCGGGTGTGGTGGTGCACACGTTTAATTCTAGCTCTCGGGAGGCAGAGGCAGGCAGATCACTGAATTTGAGGCCATCTTGCTCTACAAAGTGAGTCTAGGACAGCCAATGCTACACAGAGAAACCTTGTGTCAAAAAAGCAAAAAAAAAAAATTCAAATAAAAAAAGCAGTAACATAATTGTCTGACAGTAAATTACAAGAGGTTTTTGCAATGACAAATGTTATGTTAAAAAAAAATAAAATGTTAGATACCACCGTCTTAAATCTAACTGTGAAAGAAACCTAGAAAACACTTATGCATTGACAAAATTAAAATTAAAAAAGAAAACATGTAAAATGTTATGGTGATAATATTTTTCAGGGATATAAAATAATCAGTAGATATATCTTTCATTGGTGACTATTTTGTACTGGTTATATATTTAAGATAGAAACTATACTGCTAAGAATTGTACTTTCTTGTTGTGGGCTTCTCTTATGTAGAAATCCCTGTGGTTGTAATGTTGAACCCTTCACTGCAAATGTGACCATCAGGACAAACCAGCAAGAAAAAAAAAGAGACAATGTTAGTAATTGGACAATCCCAATTATAACAAAGGAATGTGTTTCAGGAGAAAAAAAAACATAGAAAGTGATGAAATGTGGCTGAGCTGAGGTGGATGGTGGTATTTAAAAAAAGAAATAGAAGAAAGATCCTGTTAGGTGAAAATTATGGTAAAATAAGAAAGGGCATTCAAATGGGAACAATGAGACCTAGCATCTAATCAAAATGGTACAAAACTAGCTTGGGTTGCCATGCACCCTTGCAAATCTCAGTGGTCTGCAATGAAAAATAAGAAAACAAATAGTCTTTTCTAAGCTTTCCTTTATATAGAGTCACTGGAAGAATCAAATGAGATCCAGGAGAAAGAGGTGCCTTGTTAACTATGCCCATGTAAGGAACATCTTATTATAAAACGTTGATTCTTACATGGCTGGAAGTAGTGCTTTACTTTGTTAGAATGGGACGCTGCAGACTGAGGCCAGCCAGCCTCCGAATTAAACTAGAAATTATGTGAGTATTCTTGTCTCTCTTCTTCTCTGACTTGTGAAAAAGACTGAAGGATTCCTTGTCACCAATGGACATGTAGACTGAGGGATGGACCCAAAGATACCTTATGAATTTCTCAGCCTGAACAACTTTGCTCAGAAAGATGCATGGGCTTGCAACAGGCTTTATGAAAACAAGTAACTACCTTGATTTTACTTTGGGAAAATACTGATGTTTCACTGTCAACTGAAACTGTTACATTTCCTTCCACCTAACAGAACAGTTACTCTAGTAACACAGTTCCACTATAGCAATACTTCTTGAAATGTCTCACAAAGAGGGTGGTTTCTCACTCTCAGTGAAAGTACTGCCAGCCAGCCACAGTAAGTACACTGCATGTAGTGATGTGCATAGCAGAGCCCTGATTAGACTAAGGGGTGGTACCTAATCAAGTGTGACTCAGTCACAGCCCCCTTTTTGGAGATGGTGAGAGGCAGAAAGAGAAAGAGAAAGACCATGTGAATATCTTCATGTATCTGTTTCATTTCTGTATGATAGAATTTTTCAACTCTTTCTGGGCAAACAGAAAGCATTAGTGTAAAGAAAGGTATTACTTTTCTAAAAGAGAGGAGAAAAAAACACACAAAGATAAAATTAAGATACTTTTGTTTCACAGAGTTCCATTGTACTAGCTATAATGAGACTAACATATGATTTTTGTTTTCTATGCTTATTAAAAATTAATTTCTGTCCAGGTGAGAGGATTCTGTGAGCAAAGTGGCTAGCTGCAGGTCAGATGATCTTAGTTCGCATTGTTAGCCCATATGGTAGAAAGAGGGACTTACTCCTATAAGGTGTCCTCAGTCCTTGAAAAGTATACATGGCACACCTGTGAACAGTAACACGGACACACACACAAGCAAGCACATGCATACACTTCCCTAACTCAAAAGATGGTTCCCAAGCTTGGCACTGGGCATTTGTTTGAGATTCTATGAATCATGGGAAAGCATTATCACTCCAAGTGTACAAATCCAATATATAAAGTTAGTTTATAAAGCAATATGCCTATCTCCATTTTTTCAAACATCCTTACGGTTCTCTCTCTCCTTGCCTCCATCCCTCCCTCCCTCCCCAGCCGCTCTTTGTTACCCTTTCCCCCCCAGGTAAGGTCTTCCTCAAGTTTTTATTTCCTCCTTTATAGTACATTCCCTGCCATCAACCCTATGGTTTTAAACAAGTTAAATAATGTCTCAAGAAATTGGAATAGGTCTGCCCTAACATTCTCCTACAATAGCCACTTTAAGGTGTGGAGTCTAGTAAAGGGTAAATAGGTCAGCAGCTTCCTTCTCCCATTAAGCTAATGCTGAACTTGCAGAGTAAGAGAGTTCTCTTTCAAAAGTTGTTATAAAATGGACTTCTCTTCTATACCACATAATGGTACTCTTCTGCCCAAAGCAGACCCCTTTCTTTTTTCTTTTATATTCCAACACAATCTAGGGACTTCCAACAGGACTTTGTGTCCTGTTATCTGAGCCCTCCTCCTCCTGTCATTAAAGTAAACATTTTCACTTTACTAAGTACTCAACTTCAGATATTTTGTTATCCCAATGCAAAAAGGACTAATTTCCCCACTTGAATGTATTTGGGCAGATGTTCAGGATATTTATAGTCTTCCTTCTAAATATTATGCTATTGAAAATGGTTGATTTCTAAAATCAATAAAGAACAAAAAACCCAGAATAGCTAAAACAATCTTATACAATAAAAGATCCTCAGGAGGAATCTCCATACCTGATCTCAAGCTGTACTATAGAGCAATAGTACTTAAAACAGCTTGGTACTGGCACAGCAATAGGCTGGTTGATCAATGGAATCGAATTGAAGACCCAGATATGAATCCACACACATATAGTCACCTGATTTTCGACAAAGAAGCCACATCTATTCAATGGAAAAAGGATAGCATCTTCAACAAATGGTGCTGGTCTAACTGGATTTCTACATGTAGAAAAATGCAATTGGACCCATACTTGTCACCATGCACAAAACTCAAGTCCAAATGGATTAAAGACCTCAATATAAAACCAGAGACACTAAATCAGTTAGAAGAAAAAGTGGGGAAGAGCCTGGAACACATCGGCACAGGAGACAACTTCCTGAACAGAACACCAACAGCCCAGGCCTTAAGGTCAACAATTAATAAATGGGACCTCATGAGGCTGAGAAGCTTCTGTAAGGCAGGAGACACTGTCAAAAGAACAAAGCGACAGCCTACAAACTGGGAAAAGATCTTCACCAACCCTGCATCTGACAAAGGTCTAATATCCAAACTTTATAAAGAACTCAAGAAATTAAATGCCACTAAACCAAATAACCCGATTGAGAAATGGGGCTCAGAATTAAACAGAGAATTCTCAACAGAGGAATATCAAATGGCTGAGACACACTTAAAGAAATGCTCAACATCTCTAGTCATCAGAAAAATGCAAATCAAAACAACTCTGAGATTCCATCTTACACCCATCAGAATGGCTAAAATCAAACATTCAAGTGACAACACATGCTGGCGAGGATGTGGAGAGAGAGGAACACTCCTTCATTGCTGGTGGGAATGCAAACTAGTACAACCACTTTGGAAATCTATCTGGTGCTATCTTAGAAAAATGGGAATAGGGCTTCCTCAAGAACCAGCTATTCCACTCCTAGGAGTATACCCAGAAGATGCTCCAGCACACAACAAGAAAGTTTGCTCAACCATGTTCATAGCAGCCTTATTCATAATAGCCAGAACATGGAAACAGCCTAAGTGCCCCTCAGTAGAAGAATGGATAAAGAAACTGTGGTACATATACACTATGGAATACTACTCAGCTATTAAAAACAAGGATTTTCCAAAATTTGTGGACAAATGGATTGACCTAGAAATGATCATAATGAGTGAGCTAACCCAGAAGCAGAAAGAGTCAAATGGTATATACTCACTTATTACCGGACACTAGCCCAAGGGACAGGTCCCATGAAAGTCTGCACCTACCAGGAAACGGGGATAGAGGTGAGGACATCCTATTGAGACTCTAGATGAGGAAAATATAGAGGATAGGCAAGTAGGGGGACCCAGAGGGTCCTAGAAACCTACAAGAAGAACATTATGATGGCTAGATCTGAGCCCAGGGATTCTGCTTGATCTAAGGCACCAACCATGGACAAAACGGGCAGTCATCATCAAACCCCTACCCAGATCTAGCCAAGGGACAGAACATTCTCCACAGCTACGTGGAGACTGGGGACTGACTTTCACAGGATCTCTGGTGCCCCATATTTGGCCATGTCCCTTTGTGGGGGAGGCCCAATGGCACTCGGAGGAAGGATAGCGGACTACCAAGAAAAGACTTGATACCTAGCACCATATTCAGGGGGAGGAGGTCCCCCACAGCCACAGTCATAGGGAAGGGGGATTGGGGTGAAAGTGGGAGGGAGGGAGGAATGGGAGGATGCATGGGATGGGATAGAAAATGAGATGTAATAGGAATTATTTTTAATTTTCAATAAAAATGTGTTATTATTAAAAAAAAAAGACATGGAAAAAAAAGAAGTTAGGACACCGCTTTTATTTGGGAGAAGAGAAATGAACAGGGAAATAACTATGGGAAAATGTATAATAAAATATAGTATTTTCTTAAAAAAAATAAAATCAATAAAGTTTTTTCATTAAATTTAGTGCACTTTCACTTCATTTGCTATGTTAAGTGTCTCTATTTTCATTCTTGTGAGTCTGTAAAAAATGTGAAGATTTCAGAAAGCCTATACAGTTACCCTAAATTTACTGATCCAGCATACATGATGCATGTTACAAGGTGAAGTATGATGAATATCATCCTATCATATCTTTTGTTTCCTTTTAATGACTTGTTGTATTTATGTGTATTTGTGTGTCTGTGTCAGTTTAAACCACATGTATGTGGACACCATAGGAAACCAGGATAGGGTATTAGATTCCCCAAAACTGGAGTTAACACATAGCTTGATTTAGGTGGAAGGGACTAAGTCCAAGCACGTTGGAAGAACAAAAAATGCTCTTCACTACCGAGTCTCTTCTACAGCCCAGTGCATTGTTTCATTTTTATTCAGTAGTATATGAACTTCAGACATGGCCTAAAATGGATTTGAATTTTTCTTTTCCTTTAATATAATTTTTTATCAATCTAAGAAACACATGTTATTCATGATACTGGTATATTGATTTCAAATCACTTGGATTTGGTTATCCATGTAAAATATGTTTTCATTTCCTTTATGCAAAGTTTCATTTGGTTGGTTGGATTTGTTTTTGTCTTTTACTGACAGTAGTTACCAGGCTGTGGGTACCAACTCTCAATATCGTTGCTCTGCTCCTACACTGTAGAGAAACCAATGGCAAAATTGGGTGCCCAAATCTCATACTATTCAAAATTTACCTGATTCAATATGGAAACCTCACCCACTGCTACAGTGGCTGACGGGAGTAATAGGAACTTAAGGTGATCAGAAGACATTATACATCTGTTCAATGGCGTTGATTTGGCAATCAGTTTTTGAGACTGAAATTGGGTTCATAAGTCATGAGAGAAAATTTTGTATATATTTGTGAGGCATAATTTTCTTTCTTCTGGGTGATCTGTACAAAACCATCCCTTTCTTCATTATGAGAAGCAATTGCATAAGTTTGACTTGAGGATGAGGGTGATATTTGCATCAAAGATAGCAAAACAGAGAGATGGAAGAAGCTCCCTGCTAAGGACACCCCTGAACCACTGAATCAAGTACACCTCTGGGGCTGCTCACTCTGGATTTCCACTTTGTGGTGTCATAAGTACACTTTGCCACCTGAATGAATTTGAGAGGGCTGTTCCTAAAAACCAGACTCAGCAACTCATCCAGTTTCAGACTTGGGTGAGTTATGCTTCCCTGACTATCTCTCAGATCGCATCAGGCCCACATTTGTTCTTCATTATTCTCACTCTAAGGCTCACTTCCTCAGACCTGCACCATCTCCCTGCATCTGCCTCAGCTTCCTGGGAGATTATTTTCATTTGTTTCGTTTCTATGCATCAGCCACAGCTTACTACTACTTTCATATTCTAACACCCAGTATGGATAGCCTTTGGACATGATGATGGTAGTTTCACAGAGCAACTAATTCGAGTTTCAGAGTTGCAACTGTCCACCTTGGTATCAAACTGCCTGACATATCTATTCACTGTGTTGCTTTTCTTCTTTTATGTGTTGTTTAAATGAGTTTCAGAGAATTTTGTGACTTAATGGGCCCCTTGAAATATCCACAAGCTAAGCCCATCTATTCACAATTAGGGAGAACAGTGATCTGGAAATGTTATGTGGCTTGCCTCGGGTCACCCAGCTGGTCATATTTAGGAAATATTGTGGCTCAGATATATTGATCCCAGGTGAGTGCCCTCTGTCTGACCTCACACCAATTTTCCTTGCTGACACACATTTTAATGGGGGAATGTAGTTGCAGGCATACTATGTAAATTCTGAGGAGTGCCTACTTCCAGAAAGAACATTACATACTGTCAATCCCACTCTGGGTAAGTGCCTGGTCAAACATCCCAGAGAGGATCAAGATTCTTTCAAATTCTTTTTTCAAATGGGACATTGTAGTACAGCTTACTTCATAGTCTTCAAAAGTGATTTGATAATTTGAATTAAATGTTTAGAACGACATCTCCTGGACCACACACCTAAGCAAGTAATTTGCTACCAGTAATTTTATCATCTTCACCAACTAGATGACATTTTTTTAATCTGCAAGAAAGAAGACATTAAATATAAAAGATAAAGTAAATGAATGAGAGGGGAGGAAACAGGTGAATAAGGTTGGGTATTTTAAAGTGGGGAATATATTCCATAGGAGTGGAAATGATGAAATGGACAGAAGGGAATACAGGGGAGAAGGAGCTTCTTACTTGTTGGACTCATGTATTTTGATGAGCAGCACTGAACCCAGAGACCATGCTTATAACAGTAGGTAGCCATTCCTAACATGCAACAGAAAACAATCTGAGTCATTACCTTATGTAGTGTACAGGAGAGAAATATAGTAAATATGTGATTAAACAAAAAAATCATGTTTTTTATGCAATGAGTGGGAACAATGGGTCTTTCTGAAAAAGAGGCAATTTTGAGTAAGAAAACCAAGAGCTTTCTTCAGTCCATTTCAGGAGTATGTGTAGTTTGTTATTTATAAGTGTATTCATTCCTCAAATACTTTTTGAAACGACAATATATCCTGCATCAAGTTAAGGATACCAAGCTAGAAGGCAGGAAAGACAAGTCTGTAAGAAACTATGACCATGATATCTGATAGAGCTATGAAGCAGTGTACATGAAGGCCCAAAATTATACACATTATGCTCTAAAGAAGGATCCTAGTAGCTTGAACTGTTCTTTCCTTAGTCTATGTTTCTTGTTGGAAGCATTGTCATTCCATGTGGATTATAAGATATATGAACACATATTTACATTTGTATGTATGCATGTATGTATGTACATATGTGTGTATGTATGTATGTGTATTTGATATATAATTTTTCTGTCTTCTGGGTGAACTAAATAGAGACATCCCTTCTACTAGTGTAACTTGTGAACAGCTTTGTAATTTTGACTTGAGGATGAAGCTGAATTTGGCACCAAAAAGTTCAAATCACAGAGCCGTAAGAAAGCTGCCTGCTTATTGACACCACTGAGACACTGAACCGGGTCCCCATGAGGACTTTCCCCTTCTGGATTCTCACTTTGTTGGGTCATAAACTCCTTATTGTCCTTTATATAAGTTATGCCACACTGATGCTTTCATATATAAAATATCTTATACATAATATATAATGTGTATATTTAATATGTATTGTGTGTAACCTTGGGTAAATATGAAATAATCTACTTCTATGAAGGTTCAAGTGTTCTTGGTGTTATTTGTTCCTTATCCGGTCTTCTCCTTCTGTATTAATTTTTATTCCTTCCTTTACCAAATTAAAGCCTTATTGCAATTCTTGTTTCTTATTTCATATAACCTGAATTTTGTCATTCCCCTTGCAAGTCCCATTCTGCACATCTGTGGTCCTTTCTTACTTTTGTGGTTTCTGGAGATACTGCAAGTTTTATACTCACTGCTGGATATTTCAATCTAGGAACAAAAGATGATAAAGAACATGCTATTTTTTTTCTCTGAGCCTCGCTTACCACACTCAGTATAACTTTTCCAGGTCCACCCACATACTGGTAAGTGAAGTTCACGGTATCCTTTCTCTTTACAACTAAATAATATTACAATCTGTGTATGTATGCATTTTCATTATCCATTTGTCTGTTAAAAGATCTTAAGTTGTTTCCTCTTCTTAGCTATTGAATATCATGAATTATTACTAATTTACAGTATCTTTTATGGAGAGCAGTGAACATGGCTGAGAAAGTAACTGTGCAAGTTTGGAAAGAAAAAAATAAAAGAAGGTGAGCGTTGACCTTCTTCTTATTCTTCTTGCTCTGTGCTAGGCGCTTTGAAAGATTTTAGATGCCATACAACTTTTGAAAGAATCTGAGAGTTCAAAGACACTAAATTCAACATACACAAGGGGTCTGAGTTCAGCATTCTTCTGTTGCAACATAACATGGCAGGGATGGTGAGGTGTAAGTGGCACAGGACTCGGTGGAGTTTTCATTGTTAATGCAAAACTCTGACTGGGCCCTTATGACTGAGCACATGGGACTATGTAATCAACAAGAGTGACACCGAGGGCTTTCCATGCTGTTGTCAGTTATCATGCTTGAGCTTAACTCTGCTCTCTCATTTTTTCTTCCCTGTGCATCTCAATTAATCAAAAATACAGTCTCTCAAAGATTCAGGCAGAAGTTATTACCTCTTTATAAAGGTGAGATTCAATGACCAATCAGTTGTCATGGAATACTTGCTATGCAGGTTTCATACGGGTATCTGTACTAAACATGTGGAGAGAATGCATCTTATACATATCACCTCCCACTGCTGGGATACAGTGGTTCATGCTCTCCCTGAAAATCATACTTAATTGCTTCTGTGAGCATATTCTTGTGTTCATTTTCTTAATATAGGGAGAGGGAACTACATCTCTTGTTAATTTATTCATTTATATTTCCAAGATGATTTCAAACATATTTCAATCAGTGATAATATCATTCATTGTACTAAAACTCTGATCAAACAATACTTAACTTTTATAAACAAATATCAAATTTGAATAATGAATTTAGCTGTGTTTATTTAAAAAGGATTAATATAAAAGGCAGTCATCTAATATCAACACATGTACTAAAGCTATAGAAACTACTATATATGTATTATCACAGTTAGTTAGGAAGTATATACAGAAGCCCATTTCCAAAGATTTGGACGCTCCAACAGAATGCTTCAACACTGAAAACCTTATCATAAAGTATAAGATTGCGGTAGACTCAACTGGAAATATGCAGGCTTTAAGAATTATTCTGTTTAATTCTCTTACATTTTTTCATCCTCACAGGATTGGATTTGGAAAAAAAAAACATTTTAATATGAAGGCTATTCAAATAGAAGAATCTATAATATCATGATATTATATATCCAAATTAAAGTTTTAGTAATGGAGCGGTGTATTTAATGCTTTATTCATGCCCCTTTCCTTCTTAAATTATGTGTGTATTGAGTTCCTAAAACTCTTGAAGCTGACGTAGGAAACAAAGATGGGTGCCTTCCTATGTCTGAATCATCCACCTTCTTTCTCCTTGAATTCTCCTCTGCAATCTGTGTGTCTCCATTCTTGTTCATCCTGCCCTGTTGCCTGGGCACAGATGGTAGAGAGACCCAATGACACGGACCATGGTTACCACTAGCTACATGTCTGGGGTCAAGTAATTTCTTCATTATCTTTTTTTATTGCAAACAGCTTTTGTAAGAAAAAGGGTCCATTAGTAAATATTGATGCTGACAGGCAGGGCGTGCAAGCTGTCAAACAGCTGAAATGAGGGATTGTCAGCTCAGCAGAGGGAACACGGGGAGTCACTTTAGAGAAAAAAATGAATAAAATACTTTAATGTGACTAGATGAGCAAGTGGACATTCATCAGTGATGGATGATCAAAGCACGGAAAGTTTCAGGCAGTGCTGTAGGGAGAACGAATGGGGAGAACATTATGAGACAGCATTGGATTCACATCATTTTGCAAAGATATCTGAAAAAAGAAATAAAAATACATACACTTATCATTTTCAAAGTATAAGTGAATGAGACACGCTTAATGAGGACAAGAACCTGAGACTAAACATGTCATGGGCTGGCCTAAGGGAAAACAACTATTATTCTGCTGTAGGACCATAGCATTAAAATCACTCCTATGTACCATTTTGCTCTACCTAAAGATCCATAATTTAGCTCTCATCCAGGAAGTGGCTATTTCCTGTAGATGTTAATTAATGCAAACACACACAAACTGGACCATGTTCAGGCAGAGTGACAAACATGGCAAAAGTCAGCTGTAAAGCCAGAGAAAGGATAAACGGGCTACCAGGATGAGACTTGATCTGCTGTGACCATATGGTGGAGGAGGAGGTCCCCTTCTGTCACAGACCTATGGGAGGCGGGTAGGGTGAAACAGAGAGGGAGGGAGGAATGAGAAGATACCAGTGAGGGGATAACAATTGAGATGTAATCTGAATAAATTAATTAAATAAATAATTTTAAAAGTCTATGTCTTTGATACCGTTCTTCTCAAGCTTTAAGGACCCATGAAGAAACATGGTGGAAAAATTGCAAGATCAAGAGGTGATGGTAGAGTCCAAAGAAACAGTGTCTTCTAGACACAAAATAATGCACAAAGACTGGGACAGTGTACTTAAGATCTGGATAGTTTCAAATCAGAGAAAACCTCCGAAAGGAGAAAGGGAAAATGACACAAATTTCCACACCTTATCAAGATGCTTTTGTAATTGATAGCTGTTGGAAGAAAAAAAATCCAGTTTGCTCAGTGGACTTTGGGTATATCAACCATGTTCCACAGCAGACCTAATGCTCTTGCAACACAAAATTGACTCTAAAGTGTGAATGTTTTTGGTGTTGTAGGAGTTGATTTTGTTTTTGCTTTGTTTTTGTTAATCTGTTATAAGAGAAAACATATGAATATGAATGGCCAGGGGACAGAATCCATAGAAGGAGTTGAGAGAAAAGAACAATTATGATCAAAATAAATGAAAATTTAAAAATTGAAAATTAAAGGCAAGTCTTTCTTTAATTATAGTAAATGTTCATTCTGTAACCAATACAAATATGAACCCATGACTGTTATTACTTTTCTGTCTAAAATAAGGGATACTAATTTTTAAAATATATAAGCCATGTGTTGTCATAGTTTCCAAAACATTTACAGATAATAGAGGTGTGACATATTGTGATCGTGTACAATACAATTTTCACGTTTAGAAATATCTAAATTTAAGTTCAAGTATTTTCCTTCTTTTTTCTTTTTTTAAATTGTTTTTATTTATTTATTTATTTATTTGTCAAGACAGGGTTTCTCTGTGTACCCTTGGCTATCCTGGAGTCACTTTGTAGACCAGGCTGGCCTCGAACTCACAGTGATCCGCCTGTCTCTGCCTCCAGAGTGCTAGGACTAAAGGTGTGTGCCACCACCGCCCGGCTTCAAGTATTTTCTAAATCAGTGGTTCTCAACCTTCCTAATGCTGTGGCCCTTTAATACAGTTACTCATGTTGTAGTGACCCACTGTCATAAAATTGTTTTCATTGCTAGTTTGTAGATAAAGTTTTGCTACTATTATGAATCATAATGCATTTTGCTGGTATGCATTGTATCTGATATGTAAGTCCTGCAAGAGGATTGATCTACGCAAATGGGGATCACAACCCACAGGTTGTGAACCACTTGCTCTAAATGAGTCTTTGCTCCTCCTCACAAAATGTCAGTGGTTATTCTAGTACCATAGGGATTATATGGGGCTAACAAAAACATATAGCATTGTCTTTAAGCACAAGATTCAGGTTCCCCAAACCACTGATACTTAACACTGCCAAGACCGTATTACATATTATAAAACACAAAGTTCAATGTTTTCCAAAGATAAAAGACAAGAGTTCAAAAGTAGCAGTTAATAGTGTACGTGAGAGACACTGACATCCTTTGTATGGCAAGCATACATAATAAAGATGGTTAGCAGGTAGAGTAAGAGAGTCAAATAAAGCTAGAGGTGAGGTAACTTAAAAGTTCACAGAAGACAAATTTGTTTTTAATTTGAGTATATGGAAAGTATGGTAAAGGTAACCAGAAGATAAGACTAAAAGAAATTTAGGAATGTAGACTTTGGATGAAATGCTGATTACACAAGCCCTCGGTTTCAAATAATAATGCTACCGTGAATATTTCATTGAACAAGATTAAAGCACTAACCTAACCTGGCTTTTCCCATTACAGTTCAGATCCATGTGGTTCCATACCCAACCCTGAGTTTGAATTGCCTGAGTAATTCACTGTAATCCACTATCAGAGTATAATAAGATGAAGATATTCTGTAAGCCAAAAGAGGATGTCACCAAATTACCACCATACCCCTGTGACTTCCACATCAGGAATTCAGAATTGAACTGAATAGACTTGTGTTGCTTTATATACACACAGTCTATTCTAGACAACCATAGTGTAAAAGCTTGGTAGATAAAGATAATGATATTAATTTACATATGTATAATTTACCCTCTGGGGGCCAGTTATCTGTAGAATCCCATAGAAATTATTACATTTCTCTCTATGCCAGTTTATTAGCAACAGGATCACATTATGACCTCTAACTCACAATATTACATGGTGATTAATATATGATATCATTTGGAATAGAGATTGGCATCACAATTTCCTTGGTTGATCAATGACTCAATAATATTCATTAAATGCTGTTTATTATTCAATAATGACTGACTTAAATGGCTGAGAAATACACCGCTAAATCAATCTATGTCCTACAGATGATACCCCACATATGGTTTCTTTATTGAGAAAAGTTATTGTTTTGCTGTGCCTCTATAGCTAAGCAAGCACAGTGTAGTGTTATGGTTTTGGCTGGACTGTAGTAGAAATAATACAACCCTATTCTACAAACAGCTAGTGCATAATGAGGAAGACTGTGCTGAGAAATTTGTCCTAGAATGGTCAGAAGCAGAAAGGTAAAATAAGCATCTGCCTTTCAAGAATATCATAGGTTTGTCTGTCGGAGAAAAGTCACTGTCATTTAAAGTTTGGCTGAGCTAGCCTGCCTTTCCCAGCAGGTTTACCTTATTGAGCCTTAGATACTGGAAATTGTTTGCTAGTTAATCTTACAATATTTATCACTGCATTACTGACATTCTGCTCTCTTCATATCCTGTCATTTTGCATTTTTCTTCAATAAGTAGAAATGTATAATAAAGAATTTAAGCAGGACACATCATATTTTATGAGATAATGAAGAACAGATAAAACAGTTTGCTCTAATTTACATAAGTAGAAAAGAAGGTAGAGAACTCTGGTACTCCATTAATTATATCATGTCTGTTGCACTCTCTGCATGTAGAAATTAAAAACCTGCAAAGCAGTGTGTAGAAAAAAGGAATACTACAGAATATTTTCCCAAACCCAAAGTTTAGTGGGTATATGATCTGTCTTAACATTTTGGATAGATTATATTTTTTTGTCTATGTAACCCAGCACAACACAGCAGTAGACTGTTCGGCTTACTTCTTATTCTTACTAGAATAAGAGCAAATGATCCAGGATCATAAGAAATGAAGCTCTGGAACAGGAAAAATTCTTAATTCTACTGGATGAGATTCATCCCTTATGGGATAATCAGCTTATTGTTGCTTTTTTAAGCCGCCAATCCTATAAATTTTTTTATACTAGCAATAGGACACTCATACAATATTAACCACATGGACAGATAAATATTTTTAATTCTACCTACTACCCAAATCTGTACATTCAGATAAGTAACAGTGTTGGAGAACAGTGGAGTAGCAGATTTTTTTTTCTGAAGTCCTAAAGGTTAGAGTTAGGATTAATGATATTATTATTTACATATTTTTGCCTTTGAAGTTAAAATATAATTACAGTATTTTCCCTTTTCATTTCCTCCATTCATTCCCTTCAATGTTCTCACATATGCCAGCTCTCTCATAAATGTATGCCCTCCTTAATTGTTGATAGATTTTTTGTAAATATGTAAATATAAACTTCTTACACTCCCCTTCAAAATAAACAATAAATAAATAAATAAATAAAGCTTTGAAAGTAAGGCCTAGATGATGTCTTAGAAAAAATGGAGCTATTTAGCTAGGAAAAGGGAAGGTGGATGAGTCACTCAATAATAATCTTCAAGGGTTATTAAAAGACCAGATGTTACACATTTCTACCCAGGGCAGTAGGAAGAAATTGCAGGCATGAGAATTTAGTTGAAGCTTTGTGAAGAAAGACTCCTCTACACTAACTACAAGGTCTATTAGACACGAAACATGTTACTAAGCAAAACTGTGGAGCTTTCTCCTGGAAATATTGCAGATTATGTTATATAGCCTCAGCCCTAGCTCCCAAGCATCACTTCTTGGAACATTAAGATCCATTTACTTGGGGCATCTTTTACAAATACAGATTCCTGGGACACATCCAGAGTGAGGAAGTCAGAATCACTGAGGAAATAGAGGGGCTCGTGTGTATTTTAACAATGTCTCGTGGGAGTTTTATACATAGGCACATCTGGGAAACCATCTTGTACATAAAAGAAGTCAAGTGTAATTTCTCTTGAGTGGATTTAGAAGCCACTTGTGAAAGTCTTTGCTGCTGTTTGTCTCAGGGAATAAAATCCCCAGAAAGTATACATAGCAGAATCTTATTCCCTCTGGAGTATTCAATAATGTAATTAAAGACTAATGACAAGAGGGGGCAACTGTTTTACTTTATGTTCCACTAATTTGAGAAAAAAAATTAACTTTGATATTGTTGTTTTGTTATCATAATTACAAATAAGAAAAAATATTGGACTGTAGCAATTTCAAGAATTACGTAGGTACTTTCTCGTCAAAGTTGGGGGAAAATTTAAAGTCAGGATATGTAGATGATATGATGGTCACTCTCCCACTGGTAACCTTTTTCATGCCAGATGTTTAATATACCGAAGTACTTCATGTGTAGTGAATATTCTAACACCTTTAGTTTTAAGTGGCTGTGCCCTGATGTTTTCAGCACACATTTCTCTTCTAGATCATCTCTGTATACTCATTTTGTAGCCTTTATTTGTACTGGGTCACCATGGTCCACCACCATGTCCCTCACTGCTAGACGGCTCAAGCAGTACTCTTCAAGACATAGGCCATGGCTGCTTTGTGGAAAATGCTTATTATAAAAATAAACTTGGAAAGAGTACTTATTTCCCAAGCTATAATTTACTACCTTGAACACACAGTTCACTTTATGCAGACCATGAACATTTGCATTTCTCATATATGATTCATATGTTAAAAATAAAATGAGAAACTTAATTAGCTTTTCAATTGACTCTTTACAACTCACGTCTTTGTGTAAAGTCAACAGGAAAACTCTGCCCTATAATCTCACTGGGGGTCTTAAAAATTCAGAGGTATAGAGCCTTATCCAGTATTATGATAAATGTTTCAAATGGTGATACTCTTTAGTCTTTTCTTAAGATTTATTTTATTTATTCATATGTGTGACAGACTGTATGCACTTATGTTTGTGCAATTGCACAATTGTGTACATGTGCTGTAGCCAGGATAATGTGTCTCATTCCTTGGAGCTAGAATCTTAGGTAGTTTGAAGATGTTTGTCTTGATATGTAGGTGTCAACATCTGAATTCTAGGTTTGACTGTGGTGTGACAAGTGTACACAGTAACTGAGCCACTGCTGCATAAGGCTTTGGATTATGAATGAAAGTTAATGGTTGAGGAATTGCCCTGTAAGTTGAAACAACTTACAGAGTTTTGAAGGATCTATTTCTCTATCTCAAACTACAGTTTTGAATACACTCCAGTCACCTTTTATGTTCTAACATTCTGGAATATAGACAAAACTGACAAAAAGTTCTGGTCATATAGTAAGAAAGAAAATAGCTCACGGTAGTCATAGAAATTGTAAAATGTTCTAAATTTAAAAGACACACACACAGATGTGCAGTTTGTGTTGGCTATTTTAGAAGTATTGATAATTATGAAGTTTTAATTTATTATATGGGTTTTTAAATTTTTATTTTTGTGTATATGGGAGTGTTGCTTACAAATGTAAGCAAAAGTACCTGTGATGTTTAGAAGAAAGTATTAGCTCCCCTGGATTAATGAACTATTGTGTTCTGCCAAACGTGGGTCACTAATATGCACTTGTAATGATCATAACATCAATACAGTTAAAATTCGAGCTATTCTACATGATGTATCATTAAGCCAGAAAAGAGATAATATTCCCCTATTTTAGGGCAACAAAATCTGAAACCAAAATAAAAGCTGTTGAAAGACTGATCTAACTATGAAAATAGTTATTTAAACTCTCATGTTCAAGCAGAGTTAAGAAACACAAGCCTGTCCAGTATTTGGAAGCCACATCTAAGAGGAACTTGAGTTAGAGGCCAGCACTGGATAAGAATACTGTGATCTGATAAAATCTTAAAATAAAAGGAAACAAATAAACATAATATATTTTTATTATGTGATAATTGAGATATTTAACATAACTTTTATCTTATTTAAAAATGCTTCCTTTTATGATTTCACAAGGAATTTTAGATAAAATGTATTTGTGTAAGAGAGGTTTCTCTTTCCTTCCTCCCTTTCTTCTTTCTTTCTTCCTTCTTTCCTTTTTTCTTCCTTCTTCCAGTCTTCTATCTTTTCCTGTCTTCATTTTTCTCTTGTATATGTAAATTTTAAGTTCTTTCTTTCTCCTGTTTTATTTCTTTTTATATTACTGATTTACTTCAAAACCATCTTTAAAAAAGCAAGTTCATGAGTGTATTGAAGTTTTTATTCATCTGGGAAAGAGATCTGCCTGAGAGTTGTGTTGGAACTGGAAGGAATGAGGACTAAAATTGGAAAAAATGGCTGCTTTCAGTTTTATGTATGGGCACGTATTTTACATATGCATATTCAATACAAATTTTTGGGAAAGACCAAGAAATAGAGTTACTCACATATTCCGTGGCACAGAATACATCTGGCTTATATCTGTGTCTTCAATGACATTTTTCATTAAAGAGGAAGCAGAGATCTTTAAGGAGCTGGCTGGCTTCAGTACTCTGGGAAACAAATGTACAAGATGTTTCTAACATAGTTCACTGTGCCAGAAAATATGTAGTTGAACATAATGTAAGCAGATATAGAAGCATAGAATAATTCACCAAGGACTTCCCATTGAAATAATTCTAGCATTGAATTAAGCAATGATAGTGATAGATTATAACACATTTAATAAATAGGCACTCATGGGTTCATTTTTGATATAATAAATGGAAAGAAGCCAATGCAAACTGACAAAGATCAATGGTTGCATCAAGTTTGTGGTTTGGTAGCTATGAAGATGATGATGATGGTGGTGGCAGTGGTGGTGGTGATGATGATGATTCCTGTATGCAGTTAGTAGGATTTTGGTGTCATCCTTATTTTAGTGTGTTATCAGTTCCATTTCTGTGATGAGTAGACATTTGTTCAAGTCGCCTCAGGAATATTATCTTCAAATAGGGGCTTTCTGCATTGTTTTCAGGAGTAATGGAATATCTTATCCAATAACTCATTTTCTAGTTCTCCATAACAACAATGGTACAATGTTCCTATACTGCTGCTGAATTTTTCTATATGTTAAAATTTATAGTAAAAGAAAAAGCAAGCATAACATGAACTTTGCACAATTTCCTTATGTAGTGATGTAGCATGCATCACTGTCAATGAACTGGTCTATTTTCATTGGCCTACAGTTACAGATAAAAGGCAGTAAATATGTGGTTTGCTAGTTTTCTATGGTATCTATATGAAATTAACTAATTCATATGCATAATTATGAATTAATTTTAGTGATCCATACTTTGTCAGTAATGCATTGTGGATTGTAGTTTAATGCAAAGCTCTTCTATATAGGAATAAATAAAAATAAATATTTCATTAAGGCTGTTCAATGTGAGTTGAAATATAGTCATGTGTCTCTAAAAGTCTTACATTTTGATAGAAAAGTGCTATGCTTACTTCTTTGGGCTGAAAAGATAAACTAACAGACTCAAGATTGAAGATACCAGTTTTAACTGAAAAAGATTGGAGCCTCTAACAATAGGCAGTGTAAACTGATTGTGAGAGTGAGTGACTCACAGTGAGATCTGTTCAAGTTAGGTCAGCGTGATAACTTGTTACAGATGTATCCGAGCAAACAGATAAACAAATGATGAATAAACCAAGGATAACTCAATTTCTCACACTGAAAACTTTCCATCTCCTGAACCTCTAAGCAGAGAATATGGAATTGGAACACTTAGATATTGTTAATGACATGGAATCTGGGTTTGTGTGTCTATTTCTCTGTGCTCATGTTTGTGTGTATTTACATACATGCACAGGCTTTGGCATGTATACTCTGAGGTGAGAATGCCAGAAGACATAGTAGAGTATCATTTTTGGTTGCCATCATCTTTTTGGGGAGACAAGCTTGGGGCTGTCTTACTTGCCTGGGACTTACCACATAAGCTAGTATTGCTGTCTAGTGAGCCTGAATGATCTACGAATAACAAGCCGGTGCCAAAAGATTGACAAGTTTTTAAAATATTTTTTTTCTGAGAAATGAACTCAAATCCTGATACTTGTAAGTGGAAGTCTTTGAAACAGAGTCTTCTTCCCAGCCCAGGGACGTGGTCTTATATTTGACTACTTTCAGGAGACTGGAAGGATAACTCCATCATCTGTTGCATGTGCACAAAACACAAGTTTGGATCTCTAGATGCCACTTAAAATATTGGTGTAGTTGTGTGGATCTGAAGCCATGGCTCTGAGTGAAGTGATTGGAGATCCCCAGCGTTTGCTAGCCAGCCTGCCTGCTGAGCAAGAGCTGTGTGTGCAAGGAGAGTCTGGCTCAAAAGATGAGGCAGAGAATGAGTGATAGTGGGAGACACTAGATGCCAGCTACATACCTCCATAGACATGCGTGCAAGCACTGTGCATGCAATATTCATACATATACATTACACACACAAATACAAACATTTTTGCTCTTATTCAGAATTACTACAGATATGTTGCACAATTAAGATGTAATAAAATAAGTCACAATATCTGCCTCTTCTGTCAGAAACTCAAGAACGACCTTGTGTTGAAGGGCTTCCTTCAAATGGAAGGAAACCTTATCCTTCAGAACAGTCATTGTAAAGAGAAGAATGAGAATTTGGAAAACCACTGACTGAGATTCACTTCATAATTGAGGGATGGCCTTATTAAAAGGACACAGCGGGCTGGAAGGAATTATGTGATCATTTACACAAATGCTAATTTTGATATGTAGTGTTCCTTAGCAGTAAATATGATATGGTTGGGGCACCATGATGAATAGTGAGTTCTTCTCCAGGAGCCAAATACCTCAATGAATAATTTCCCTGAGGGTAATTTTCAAGGGAGTTAGTGGTGCAGCATTCACTCTCCCTTATTGTTGTGCTCATGACAGAGCCAGTTTGAAAGGTTACAGTCATCTGTCTACAAGGGCAATCATCTTCTTCCAGAGATCCATTTCTGAGAACTAATGTCAATGTTTGTATAAAGACGGAGGTAAATCGCTTCCCTTTGCTGGCCCTGGTTTTCTCAGTTAAGTGTGGGGAATTTGGAAGAGCTAGACTTATATCTCCAGGAATAGTCATTTTCACTGACTTGTGATATGAGAGAAACAACTTAGGTTATGGTTTCAAGAGAATGGGATTTGAATATTATTTCACATACTTGTGAGAGCCACAAGAAGTTTTGTAAGTCCTCAGAGTATTTTTGAGAGATCTTCTCAGTTAAAATCAATATGCTTGCTGAAGTAGCTTGAAGAAAGACACCCAAGTGCCTGTTCTAGCCCCCACTGACCTAGGGTGGCCAGAAGAAAGACAGCAAAGAACCTCCTCTGGTTGCCATCATGATAGATGAATGTGTGAAGAAGAGACAGGAAGAATGGAGTGAGCGAAGAAGAGATGGAAGAAAAAGTGAAGCCGAGGGGTCTGTGCAGTGTAGAAAAAGGTAGAACTGGAGACTTGATGACAGTGGGCAACAGGCAGATATGAGAAGCCCACGGTGAGATCCTGGCCTGGGCTGCCACTAAGGGCTATGTTTGAGTCTCTGGTCCTGCTGCAGCTGAGGTCTGTGTCAATGTCTGTGGCCCAAGTTACTACTAAAGACCAAGCAGATATCTGTGGTCTGGGATGCAACTGGAGACCATGTGGATATCTGAGGGCCCTGCTGCAGAGAATGGGTGGGACATGTTGATCTGAGTGTCCTACAGTCCACCTCAGGCCATGGGAACATCTAGGCCCAGGCTGTTACCATGGGCCATGTCTGGGTCTGTGAAGTTATGGAAACTGGTGTCTCTCTTGATGTCCTCGGTGCCACTTACCACCAAAGGTCATGCAGATGTCCCTGGTCTGGACAATTTCCTGAGGCACCGGGATGAGCTGGTGTAGCTCCTCATGTGGGGAGCACAGTAGAGCTGACGCTGGTTGCAGGAGTGTGGGGATCAGGGAAGCCAGCACCCAGACCATGAGAGCAGGAGACCTGGCCCAGCCCTTAGGCTGTCATGGGGTAAAAGGAGATATGTCCTTCCTGTCCTCATGATCCTGTATCAGGTAGGAGAGCTGGCCCTAAGGTCTGGAGAACAGGAGAGCAGTCCCTGCCCCTTATTGGTTGCATCACTCCAGAGAGCAGGCCCTGCACCTCACCTGGGAAGCATAGTAGTAGTGGCCTAGTACTGGCCATGGTGTTGAAGATGCAGGTGAGCTCGGCCTGAAGACATGAGAACAAGAGAGCTAACCCTGCACCTTGCCAGCTGCAGCATTGGGTGAACCAGCCAGAGCAGTGCTAGGGACCTCACCCTGGTAGTGCAGGTGCAGGAAAGCCTGGACACTAAGTCAGCCACCTCCCAGGCCCAGATATAGGACTTTGCATAGGCCCGGCCCATCCCAATGTCTATCCCATCCGTGATCTATTGGAGGGTGGCAAAGGGCTGATCCTGAAGATGAAAAGCTGCAACAACAAGATACTTGGGAAGAGTCCCTGTAAGGATCCAGTATTTAGAGTATATCAGAAGCCAGAGGCCTTGACACAGACCAATGCCTCATTGAACTGAGCTTTTGCAGGTAAAGATTTGTGGAACAAAATGTATACTGTGTGACGCACTACAGCTTAGACGAGATGTTTTTGTTGTTTTTTTGTTTGTTTGTTTTAATTTAATTTAATTTAACTTTTTTTGGAGGTGTTGCAAGACTGAAGGGCAAATACAAAGGCACAGGGATATGAGAGGACTGAAGGAACATGATGTGAACTTCACAAAGAATCAATAAAAAGTAAAAAAGAAAAAAAAAGATTCTGTAGGTTTTTATTCTTTTTTTGTTTGTTTGCTTTTTTAACACTGTGAGAGACACCATGACCCAAAGTAACTTGAGAGGAATGGAGTTATTTTCATCTTAGCAATCACAGTCCATCACTAAGGGAAGCCAAGGCCAGACTCTAGCCATGGGCTTAAAACAGAAGGATGGTTCTTACTGGCTTGTGTTTCAGCTTAGATTCAGATAACTTCTTTTCATAGCACAAGCTCATCTTCACAGTTATGGTACTTTTCTCAGTTGGCTAGGCCCTCCAACGTCAACTGTATCTTAAGGGACTACACCCACAGTCAGGCCCACAGGCTGTAGGCAATTTCTTAATTTATATTCCTTCTACCCAGATGGGTTAAATTGATAACCAAGATCCAAAATCACACTAGATGAGCATTAAAATGTGTGTTCTTTTCTTTCTTTCTTTCTTTTTCTTTCTTTCTTTTTTTTTTTTTTTTTTTTTTTTTTTTTTTTTTTTTTTTTGATATGGCATTGGGTATGATAGTTTCCACACAGCCCCCTAGTAAATAGTTTCTGCTTGGCTGAAGTTTATATTTGCAATTTAATATAAGCCAATGTGTATGTAATCAAGTAATCAAATATTAACATTTATTCACATCAACTCTTACTGCAAAATAAAGTTTAAGGTAATGTAAAAACCATGGTAGAAAATTAAAGATGTTACCTAGGGTTAGACACATACACATTATCTGTCACAGGTGCAAAGAGCCACATCAACATGATGTTAGGTTAATGAACTAAATGCTGTTCTCCACCCCAGACTCTTATACTTGAACTTGATGACCCAATGTCTTACTAATTGTAAAGTGCAGGCTTTGGGATATAATTAGGCTTCTCTAAGGTCTATAACATAAAGGTCAAAGAAAGAAATGTGTTTTCATGTGAGATCAGAGGATTCACATTCTGCCAGGTAGCAAAACAACAAGTTGGCAGCTGTCTGCAATCCAGAACAAAGCCTAAAACTGGAGAACTTGAAGCACTTTGATTTTGGGCTTCTTGCCCATGTAATAATAATAAACACAGAACACATAGACTACCTATGAAAAATATGCCAGCTTTTTTATGCCAGTTACAACTGACTAAGAGAGCAAACACTAGGCAAAAGCTCTCCCAGTAAATGCAGGGACCAAATGACCACAAAATCACCCTCCATTACCATGTGTGTAGGTATAGGGCTTTACCGCAAATCCTATAGAATAAAATTTTGATACAAACTCAAGACTGAATTCTTCTTTTTCCTTGACCACTCTTTCTCCTCCTCACCCTCTGTATCTCTTGCTTCTTTATCTACCTCCCCCTTCCCCTCCACTCTCAAATTCTCCCTTCCGGCCATTTGGCTTGTTATTGTGACTGAGTAGCAGGAACATTTCACATGGAATAAGCTAAACCCATTTGCACTTCCTAAATTTCTTTATTGAAATAAATTCATCTAATGTGTACTTGGTCACACATTAGAAAGCCTCCATTAAATTCAATGTGAAATGTAAATGTGGTGGTGAAACCTAACCATATATGTATATGCATTTATACACTTTTCACATTCTTTTGAATGATAATGAAGTAAAATGTTGGGAAATATTCCAATTTTCTCAAGCAAGGAAAAAAGAGAGAGAATTGGATAACTTGAAAAGAATTGACTTTTAAAATTGTACAGTATTTGATATTTTAAAAAATCAAATAAAGGAACATAAATTGAACGGAATAGCTTTTGTTAATGCTGAAACTTGCAGAGCCAGTTAGAGCTCATTAAAAGGTGATGGAAAATATGCAGATGAGATCAAGTTTGGTAATTGGCTGGTTCTGAATCCATTAGAAAGGTTATAGGGTTGTTTGGGTGGGTTATGTTTTATAAAGAAATTATTAGAAGTGTATTAATGGGCCAATGGGTTATAAGACTTAGATTGGTCTCAAATGCGGTGTCTAGGGTACCATTAAGCTGTTGATAAGGTTGTGCGGGTACTATTAGATTTGGAAAATAGGTCAGCCAGGATCATAACAGATAGGTTATGGGGTTACTAAAAAACAGTGTCTTGTGTTTGGTGGCAATGAGAAAATGAGAATTTAATTACACTTCTTTTGCAAGCTTTGGACTTTCAGTTCTCTGATGCCTTTATATGTGGAAATTTCATCTGATACTTGAATGTGATCTAGATCACAATGTCTCATGACCTCCTTGTATCAGTGAAACTCACTGATTCGTAGAAGAGCTGGCGTTGTAATGTCTGTGTTATGAAGATAGAAACATGGGGTCAGGGATGTTGTTCAAATGGTGGAGCTCTTACCAACATGCATGAAGCCATGGGGGTGATCACCATCACTGCAAAGACTGATTGTGTGCCACCTGCCTGTAACCCCAGCACTCAGAAATTAGGCACAAGAGAAGCAGCAATTTTAGGTAACCCTAGGCTGCATATTAAGTTCATGTAATCCCAGGTAGATGAGACCCTATGTCAAAACAAACACATATACTGAGGATACAGAACATTTACGATACTATTCACAAAGTTTCTCAGGAGTGAGTGAAAAAGGAAATGGCATTTATATAGGATCCCAGAAGTGTAAGACTCAGTGGTCATAGCTGTCACTGTAGGAGATTATGGGCCAGGGTCAGACTACAGTGGTTTGCGGAAATATGTAAATGAATACACTGATGCCTTCATGAAATTTATAAGATTTATGTGTGCCTGTTTTGGGGGGATATTTGGGAATCAAATAAGGGGCTTGATCAGTAAAAGATTCAGCAAGGGAGAACAGAAGGGCATTTCTAGTATGTGTTGCCTAATTAATTAAACGAGCTTTTCCATTTAGAGGCCACACAGTGTATCCAAAGCAAGCAAATGTCAAAACTGGGAAGAAAATTAAACCATGAATGTTTATGTTCCTGTTGAGTTTTAAAAAATCTATCTCTACCTGTTCTTAAAGATAATTTACATGGAATTTAGAAGTTTGAAGACATCCTGTGTTTATAAAACAACAACAACTAGAACTCTATGTCTTATGTACTTAAAAGTTTTTTTATCACAAATATCTCTTTGCCTACCACAATCTCAAGTAAAAAGGGTATTAATATACATCTTTTTGGATATGTCTTCTACAGGGCATACACATAGAAATATTTTCCTAGATAGGTGGTTCTCAACCTTAGTAATACTATGACCCTTTAATGCAGCTCCATATGTTGTGGTGACACCCATCAACCAAAAAAATGTTTTCATTGATGCTTTAGAAATGTAATTTTGCTAGTATTATGAATCATAATATAAATATCTGTCTTTTCTTATGGTCTTAAGCAACCTCTATGAAACGTCATTCACTCCCAAAGAGGTTGTGGTCCACATGTTAGGAAATGCTATTATAGGCAGACAAAAGTGTTTAGCCATCCCAGTTTTGTTTATTGTCTTTAATCTTAGTGACTCCAACTCCCAGAATAATCCTTCCATCTTAGAAGCTCTGACAAACTCATTTCAGAACTCACTCTGTACATTTAGGTATGGGAGCTCTTCCCTCACACTCTGTCCAGTGTTCTCCGCTAGTATTTTCATTTTGGGTACATTCTAAGAACTTTTTTCTTTTTTTTTTTAATTTTAAATTCATTATAATTTATTCATATTATATCCCAATTGTTATTTGCTCACATGTATTTTCCTATTTCTACACTCCATTCCTCTTCCTCCCTACTTCCTTTCCCTAGGCCTCTGACAGGGGTAGGGCCGGAGGGGCTCCTACCTACTGTCTGACCACAGCCTGTGAAATCTCCTATGGATAGCCTGTATCTGCTACTCTGTGGACATTTTCATAGGTTAAACCAAAAGTGGTAGAGTCAAAGTCACATGCTGATCATAAAATTCTATCAATGCTGTTGAATAGTTGAATTACCTAAAGCTATTTTGAGAATTGTAAACATCTCAGTGGTTCAAGAAACAGGATTTTTTTTAAATACATTTTTATTAATTTATACATATTACATCTCAGTTGTTAGCCCATCCCATGTATCCTCCCATTCCTCCCTTCCTCCCACTTCCCCCCTACTCCCCTCCCCTCCCCTAAGTCTGTGTCTGAGGGGGACCTCCTCCCCCTGAATATGCTCATACGGTATCAAGTCTCTCCTTGGTGACCTCTTATCTTTCCTCTGAGTGCCACCAGGCATCTCCGTCCAAGGGACATGTTCAAATATGGGGCACCAGAGTTTGTGTGAAAGTTAGATCTCCTTCTCCACTCAACAGTGGAGAATGTCCATCGGCTAGTCCGGGTAGGGGTTCAAGGTTTTTACTGCCTATTTTTTCCTTGGCTGTTGCCACAGTTTGCGGAGGGCCCCAGGGCCCAGACTCGCCTGTAGTTTTCCAGGACCCACTGGGTCCTTCCATTTCCTCTTTCTCCCAGGCTTCTCACACCTAAAGTTTCAATAGGATGTCCTCCCCTCTTACCCACTATTCTGGTAGGTACAGTTTTTCATGGGGACGTACACCTTGGACTAGTGTCTCGATATAAGTGAGTATATACCATTTAGCTCTTTTTGCTTCTGTGTGAACTCACTCATTATGACAATTTCTAGTTCAATCCATTTGTCCACAAATTTAGCATTTGACAAAATCCAACACCCATTTATGTTTAAAGTTCTGGAGAGATCGGGAATACAAGGCACTTTTCTAAACACAATAAAGGCTATATACAGCAAACCAATAGCCAACATTAAATTAAATGGAGAGATACTCAAGGAAATCCCTCTAAAATCAGGGACCAGACAAGGCTGCCCACTTTCCCCATATCTCTTTAATATAGTTCTTGAAGTTCTAGCCAGAGCAGTAAGACATCAAAAGGAGATCAAGGGGATCCAAATGGGAAAGGAAGAAGTAAAATTATCCCTATTTGCAGATGATATGATAGTGTATATAAGTGACCCCCAAAATTCCACCAGAGAACTTCTACTGCTGATAAACACCTTCAGCAAATTGGCAGGATACAAAATAAACTCAAAAAAGTCAGTAGCTTTCCTATATACAAATGACAAACAGGCAGAGGAAGAAATTAGAAAAATTACTCCCTTCACGATAGCCACAAGCAATATAAAATATCTAGGATTTTCTTATTCCAGATATCCATATCCCATGAAAGGAATCATCAGGGTAAAAGAGAGAGGAGCTATGCTCAGTCCATGAGTTGTTCAGAGAACCTTCCTCACCTGTCATAACCCATCAGTCAACTGGAGGTCAACATTCTTAGCTATGAACACTAGCCTGATACTAAAACTTTGGATTTTTCCCTTGCATGCTTCATAGTAAGTCATGTTTACTAATTGAACAGCCATATATGTATATATATTTCTTTTTCTTAATATTTATTCTTGATAGCGTATAGGTATATATTCTATTTTCTTAATATTTATTCTTGTTAGCACACCAAAAATTTGAATAATTCATAATTGAAATTTATCTGCCTCTTTTTTCCCTGAGGCTGATAGTTACATATGTTAAAAAACAAAATAAAAAGGGAAAACTACAATGCACCATAGATGTAGGAAAGTGGTATAGTACTTAATAGACTATTCAATATCCTGAATGTAATCTCTAAGAGAGCAACAACCACATCTGACATATACTATTTTGAGAGAATTTGTTTTGTTCTGTATCAGTTTCCATTTCTATTTTCTGTAGTTTCTTCTCTATGACAGTATAGAGTTAATTTTCCTTATGAAAATAGTCTTAATACTTTGAAACTTTTTTATTATTAATATGCCCAACCTAATTATTATTTTTTGTTTTCCTGACTGTGCTTTCCTTATTCCTTTTCTTTAGAAAGAATGACTTTTTTCCTCTTACACTCATACTGTTTATACAAAGCTCCTTTACTTTAACGTGACGTAGTGCTTGTATTTTTGTTGCTCAATTTTTAAAAATTTATTCACTTTATGCACCTAATGTATAGGTGTCTCCTCCCAGTTACACTTTCCCTCCTTCTTCGCTGTATTTCTCCTCCTCTACTTCGGAGAAAAAAGAGCCCCAACATACCACTCACCTCAGCACATCAAGTCACACCAGGATTGAGCCTAGGCAAGACAGACTAGCCAACTGGAAGTAACATGCAACAGAGTCCATGTCAGAAGCAGGCCCTGCTTTTCTTACTAGAGGACCCACATGAAGACTAAGCTGCCCATCAGCTACATATATGTAGGGGGTCTAGATCCAGGCCATGCATGGTTCTTGGTTGGTGCTTCAGTCTCTGTATACCCACTCTGAGCACAGATTGTTTGCCTCTGACACTCTTCTTATAGACTTCTTGTCATGTCCAAGTCCTTCTATCCTTCCCACCACTTTTCCACAAGGTTCCCTGGAGGGCCAACGAACGATTAGCTGTGAGTCTCAACATCTGTTTCAATTCGTTGCTGGGTGAAGCCTCTTAGAGGACAACTATTCTAGGCTCCTGTCTGCAAGCATAGCTGAGTATCATTAATAGTGTCAGTGACTGGATATCTCCCAAGGAGTGGGTCCCAAAATTCCACCAGAGAACACCTGCAGCTGATAAATACCTACAGCAAATTGGCTGCATACAAAATTAACTTTATAAAACTCAGTCATCCTCCTTTATATAAATGGGCTAAGAAAGAAATTAGAAAAACTACACCCTTCTTAATATACACAAATTATCTAAAATATCTCAGTATAACACTAACCAAGCAACTTAAAGACCTATATGACAAGAATTTCAAGTTTGGGGAAAAAATGAAGAAGATGCCAGAGGATGGAAAGATGTCCATATTCATGTATCAGTAGGATTAACATAGTAACGATGGCAGTACTACCAAAAACCATCTATAGAGTCAGTGCAATTCACATCAGAATTCATCACAATTCTTTACAGGCCCTGAAAGAGCAATTCTCAGCGTCATGTTCTTCAAAATTCTAAGCTATGAAAAAAAATGACAACTTGACTTTGTTGTTGTTGCTTTTGCTTTTTATCCTTTTGGTCTTTTGTCTGTTGTTTTTTGTTTTTATCTGTCCCTTTCCTGGCTCAATGCCCAGTGCTAATTTTTTTTTAAATAAGTGACTATTTGTATAAATATAAAACTGAATGTATTTCTTAAAATATTCACTGTGGCTCTCATTGTAACAATCTTTAAAAATAGTGCTAAAACAAAGGATCTTCATTGTCCATTTCTTTTAAGATACAATGTGTCCTTGGTTTAAAAAAAAAAAAGCAAATAGGTGAAAATATGATAAGTAAATCTTTAACTGACTTCATTCAAATAAATGTGCTTGGGAATCTAAGTAACAAATTCATTTTAAATGTCCTTGCTAATCCAACAGTTTTATTTTAATGTTTGAAAACAAAACAAGGTTTGTATGCCAAGTTTGATTATATGTTAGAAACCTGTACAAACAATAGGTGAAGATGAGAGCTGTCAGGCACATACATGGGAAAAAACAAATGGGCACATCTATAATAAGCAGGTGTATTTATAAACCAGGAATAACTTTAACAGCTAGAGTACTTTGCTTAACTCCCACAGTAATATTGCTCTTTGCCAAGGCTGTCGGCTTAGGCTCATGTTGTTAATTAACTGTACTCACAGAAGGAAAAGGATCAAGGAAGCAGCTCATATTTCATGCCTACTTCAAGTCTCAGACTGTAGTCCAAACATCTTTTGTTTGACTTGCTCTCTGATCACAACCTGAGCCCAATCACACATCCCCCCCCCACACACACACTCAGGTATAGGAGTTAGGGAGAATGGCCTCTAAGATAGAAGAATGTTGGGGCTATCTGTGATGATTATGAAAGCCAGTTCCTTAGACAGACCCAGGAAGTAGACTAAGGATGAAGTAGAAAGCAGTAATGCTAGCAGATTGTTTATAAAGCCCCCTCACATAGAAGTATTGTCATATTCCCAATAGAGAATACTGTCCTACTGGATGATATTTTCCTGAAAACTAGTGAATGAATTCGCACAAATATCCATCCCTACATAGGATGGCTAGTCTTGCTTGTCAGCTTGACTATATATGGAATTAACTGAAAGCAAAGAGGCTGGGTACTCCTGTGAGGGATTTTTTTATTCCTTAATTAAATAATGTGATGTGGCAAGCCTCACATTAACCCATATCTTCTGAGGTGTTAGGATACAACTTTAATTCAGCTCTTTTAAGGTCAGAAGATCCAATTTTAATATGGGCCACACCTTCTGTTGGCAGCCTATACAGATGGCATGAAAGAAGACAAATTTTGCTCTTTGCTGCCTTATTGTTGCTTTCTATTGCAAACCCACTCCTTCATTGATAATCCAGCTGACTTTTTGGAGATCTGGAATATACTGAAGACTAGCTAAGACACGGCGCCGAGTTGGATGAATAACTATTGGGTTCCCACACATTCTGCTGGTGGGTAGGTAGATGTTGTTGGTCTAGCTGGACCACAGCCTGTCAGTCATTCTAATAAATCCCTTCTATAGATATATTCTATACGTCCTGATCATCTAGAGCAGTGGTTCTCAGCATGTGAGTTGTGACCTCTTCAGTGGGGTCACATGTCAAATATCTTGCATATCCAATATTTACAATTCATAACAGTACAAACAGTACAGATTAAATAGCAATAAAATTATTTTACTGTTGGGGGTCAAATAACAGAAGGGATTGTATGAAAGGGTTGCAGCATTAGGAAGGTAGAGAACTAGTGAGATAGATTCATCCGTGATCCACCTTATCTTATAGTCAAGGTTATTTTTCTAGGTGAAATCACAATTATCTTCCCCATTAAATATTGAAACAGCCCTCATCCTCAAAATAACTGGTTATTACTAAAACAGTTTGCAAAAATTAATTCTGGTTTGGTTTCTCTCTTTCCCCACTTGCTGTTTAAACTTTCTTTGACTTCTTCCCATTGGTTGCAGGATGACCTGTGGTCACTGGATCCATGGCTGACCTTGCTTTGACTAAATTTCTTGGCTCTTCTGTTATTTTTGATAACAGCTCTCAGCACAAGCTCAACTTGGTTACTCTTTGGGCCTTCCACTCATGCGATTCTCCTACGCCAACAAAGACTAAGCTGCCATGTCATCGGTAACGTCAACTTCGATGGAAAGCCCGTTCCCACAGTATCAGTCCGTCCCCCAAATTACATTCTGGCATTTCACCTCATTCTTTTTCCACGAATTTGTATTTTTATAAAATCCTTTCTCTTCCACTAGACTGTTTCCACTAGAATGTCAGCTAGCGGGTCACCATCCTGCTGCTGAAGACAGACAATGACAAAGGATGTGCCTTGTTTTTAAAACTGTGTGAGTAGGATAGGAAGTATGCACTACCAGAACTTGTGGGTGGAATCCAGAATGATGCTAAACATCTCCTACCACATGGGATAGGCTCTTACGACAGGACACTATCCAGTCCCAGTGGCAATGATGCCAGTAGGTTCAATTCCTGAGTCCAGTGGTAATCTCAACATATAGCCAATAACCAAAGCAATCTTCAACATTTTTATTTCCTCATGGCCTAGCATTTCATTAATGTACTTTATGGTTAAAGTATGCTGAGTGGATAAAATATGTGCTCAACTAAAAACTCATTACTGACTAAGAATCAATATCTATCAAGCTGTGAGTTTATCGTTGATGATGTCATAGGAATGGGAAACCTCACAATCTCAGAAAATTTAAGCTTCAAAGTGTCGATGCCGCTCTCTTCCAGCAGGAAAGACACCAACACCGGGAACTCTTCTTGCAGCAGTTTTTATTCAGGATCCTTGACTACCAGAGTGACCCCGGGAAAAGCTCCCACAGAACCTTTATAGTGTGCCTGTCCTATCAGAAACTGCCACATCGTCACTTCTGGTTGGTGCATTCGGATCACACCACCTCTCGCTATGTCTTGTTCGAATCACGCCACCTTACGTCATGCCTTCAGGCATGCACATAAGGGGCTTGCTCACTGCGCATGCACATACGGTTTACTCACTGCGCATGCGCAAAGGGGGTGCATTGTGCCAAGGAAGCAGCAGGGGTGCTGCTATCTGTGGCTCTCCACATCAAAGGAGAATAAAAATTAAGTGGTAACTTTAAAACATAAAATACTATGTCTTATACATATCACTTTACAAGCTCAATAACACAATAGATGTTTAAAAGAAAAGACATGCATGGTGCATTTACTCAATACATACACATGCAAGGAAAGATAGTCCAGGCTCTCTGAGTACTCTATTTGTAGACCAGGTAGGCCTAGAACACAGAGTCTGCCTGTCTCTGCCTCCCAGGGCTGAGATTAAAGGCTTGCACCACCATGCCCATCTTTAGGGTAAGATTTTAAAATAAAGTGAGTAAGAAAAGATTTTTTTCTTATTGAAAGTTATTTGATGTATGATATGTATTAAAAAAATCAAGAACATTTTAATTATATGCTATGAGAGCAAAACAATACATGAGATGCTAAAAAAAAAAAAAGGATAATATTAAGAAAAATGATAGCGTGAAGCCGGCTTTAGGTGCTGCTTTCTGCAGCTGCCTCTTGCCATTGATGATCGTTCTTCTCTCCCTTGGGAGAGTGAGATGGAGGGAACACAGTCTGAGTGGACTTCGGCTTACTTGTTATGGTGATTAAAATCAGAGCTCTAAAAAAAAAAAAAGAAAGAAAGAAAAATGATAAGGCAAATTCTTCCTGAAAGTTTTAAGTATTATGACATAGGCAAGCTCATAATGAATAAATATAAATTCATTTTTGAACATGTGAGATAGCACATACAATGTCTCAAATTCATCAAAGACATTTTCACAATGAAGGATGCAAAGTTAAGGATTCAGAGATCATTAAAAATTCTTTCAATGAAGTTTTTCTTGGGTTTGATTTTTTTTTTTTTGAGAAATAATAAAAACCCATATCGAGTTTTCATTTACAACTTTAAATACTGGGCTGGAGAGATGTCTCAGAGATTAAGAGCACTGCCTCCTCTTCCAAAGGTCCTAAATTCAATTCCCAGCAACTACGTTTGGTTCACAACCATCCATAATGAAATCTGGTGCCCTCCTCTTGCATGCAGGTGTACATGCACGCAGAGCACTGTGTACTTAATACATAAATAAATTTTTTTAAAGTTTAAATTACTGCTCTAGCTTCTTGATGAAAACAGCAATTGGAAGAGTTGAAACCTATAAAATATTGTTACAGTATTGTCACGGGTCACGCACAAGGTGCTGATAGCTGTCACCTGATGGTGAGAGCAGAAAGGGAAATGTATAGATGTTTGAGATCTTTCTTGAATTGAGAAAAACAGGAGTTTGTGACCAATTACATGAAACAGTTAAAAGAAATGGATAAAACATTTTGGCTTGTGTAATTTGCTGTTCAGTGTAATGTTTAATTTACTAGGAGGGATCTGGTAAGAAATAATACTTATCTGCCTCATTGGTGATAGTTAATTACTGTAGCTGTCCGAAGCATGTTTACCACTTAAAGTCATAGTACAAGAGTGGTGAGAATTACTAAGTACACAAAATATGATGGACATTGCCTGTCTCTTGGATATTTTAGCTGTCTGGAATGGTATGAAATAGGATGTCTCTGTATTTGCACCAGGAGAAGATTGATGTTCATATGAGTGATAGTAGAACTTCCCCAAAGATGGGAGGGAGAAGTAGAAGATTGAGAAGTATAATGTTAATTTTGGGCACATAGTTAGTTCAACTTAAGCATAGGCTAAAACAAACAACAACAACAACAACAACAAAACAAAAAACCCCACAAAAACAAAAACAATAAAATGAATGTAATATGGAAAACAATAAATAAAGTGGTTTTAAAATATTAAAAGATATACTATGTTAAATCCTTGTTCCACAACCAAATAAACAAGAAGCAACAACAAATAAAAAGCAAAAAGAAACAGAAACTCTAAAATAGAGAGTTTAAGTAACCAATTTTAATCTAAAAAGACCCATGAAGTTAATGACACAATAGAATAGATATATTGAAAGACATAATATATGGAATTGGTAAATGAGAATTTGTGCTATTCCAGAGATGACCAAGACCTCAGATGTCTATTAGAATAGCATATTCATACAAGAAAGAAAACATTTAACTAACTTTAGAAATCTCAATAATTAAGCAATGTAGAAAGTAAGGTAAAACAAAAGAATAGCAAAGGCTAGCTTCTATGGCATATCCACGTTCTGTAATAGTGAAACAATTGAATGACATATGAAGTCTTTCTATTTTTTCAGAAATATTTGCATTCCTGACTCCTCCCTCTCAAAATGTATTTTCTAGGTTGTTTGATATCTTTGTTTTTTTTTGTGTGTGTGCGGGGATATTATAAACTGCATATCAAGTTGAAGATTTAAAATATGCTCATCTAAAAACTCAAGGTAATTAAATTTAAAGCCAATATCTGAAGGATCAACAACCATCTTATCATTATTATTACCATTATTAATATCATTAGTTTACCTCTGAGTTTCCTTCATGTGAAGCTGTCCTAAAGAGCATGGAATGAAAGGTAAATAATACCAATTTTTTTCTCTCTGTGTTAGACATGTATCTTACAACTCCCTTGAATAGTGATTAGTTGTTTATTTGTCTGGAATAATTGACTTCTCCACTTATCTAAATTTCTCATTAAACTACAAGTTTCCTCGGGCTAGAAATCAAAGCTTGTGTTATTCTGACATTGTTCAGAGCATGTGGTCTGCAGACATATTTTCATATAATCAGTCTTACCTTCTATGCTATTAATAGATATGTAACCTTGTAGGATTATTTGTCTAATATGTGGTTTTTTTATTAAAAATGAGACAAATCAATAGCTGTCCTGATGGGGATTTGTAGATAACAGATTAGAGATTTTTATCACTGTTTCTGGCAAATGGCATCTGTAAACTGTATTTTTTGTGCATTTCTGATGTTCAATTAGAGATTAATAAATATTTGCTGTTGATATTGTTGAATATATATACTCTAAAATGACATATTTTGAGAATTTTTTTGAAAGCTGCATCATTCAAGATCAAGATGTCGAGTGTGGGAAAGTAGTAGTAATGCTATATTTTGATTTAAAAGGATCAGTCAGAGTTCAGAGACAGACAGAAATCCAATTCCTACAAATATAGGCAAGCAAGGGTTGGCTGGATGTTCATGCCGTTAATCCCAGCCCTTTGGAGGCAGAGGCAGACAAATCTCTGTGCATTCAGGCCAACCTAGTCTACATAGTTCCGTGGCTGTTACACAGAGAAACCCTGTCTAAAAACAAGCAAATGGTAAGGATAGACCAAAACAAAAGGTATATTTCTTATTGCTAGATTAAGGATACATCACTCACTGCTGGATGAGGTGTGTGCTAGAAATTTCCTAAACAGTGAAAAGTTTTTCCCAATGCATTTACTTACCTAACAAAAATTGATGTTAGGACCCTAGTGCTAGGTTTCATGGTGCCACAAGGCACTTTGCAGGTTGATAAGAGTAAAGCATTTTGTGGGTTACTAAAGAACAAAAGCAACTAATAGTGTTATCAGCTTCTGAACACTGTGCCAAAATGATGACTTGTTTGTATATTCATATAAACTTAGAATCTTTCTTTCAGATCATGCAGTTTAAAAGTGTGTTGGGGTTTTTAGTGTAATTGTAGTGTATTTACAAGTCATGGTTATAAAATCTGACAGAATCCCATCATATAATCCATGTACACAGTATGTCTTTCAACATATTAAGTTCTTTGGTTTGCTTCCTCCAAATTCTATACTTTTCCAAGTATAGATTTTGCACTTCTTTTTCTGTAATTTATGTTGAAGTATTTCACTTGGGGTGACATATCTAGGCAATATAACATTATTTTATTAGTAAAGGTGTCAGAACTGCTAAGTGTTCTGTGAGAGTAGAGATGAACAGGCAGAACAAAGAGGATTTTGGACAGTGAAAGTAAATAATTTATATAATATAGTTGACACTTTCAATTCATTGCACAAACTAGCAAAATGTACAGCAGCAACATTAAACCTTAGTTAAATCTGTGAAATAAAAATGATCATGATGAGAGCCTTAATTCAATTGTAAAAAAAAATGCATCACTTCGTTAGAAAATTCAGATTAGGGGTAGAGACTGGAGGGGTTGGACTGTGAAAGCAAGCATGTAAAGTCTGAATATTTTTAAAAATCTATGTACGTAAGTTAGCCTAAAAGTTCCACCAGAAAATTTCTACAGCTGGTAAACAATTTCAGCAAAATGTCTGGATACAAGTTTAAAAACAAGGACAACAACAACATACAAAAAATTTGAAGAAGATAACAGAAGATGGAAAAAATCTCCAATGTTCATGGAGCAGTAGGATTAACATAGTGAAAATGGTGATTCCACCAAAAGCAATCTACAAATTCAAATCCATCCCCATCAAAATATCAGTACAATTCTTCACAGACCTTGATAGGGAAGTTCTCAACTTCATACAGGAAAACAGAAGCAACAATCCAGAAGAATAAGAGAACTGCTGAAAGTAGCATCATCCCTTACTTCAAGTTGTACTACAGAGCTACAGTGATTAAAAACAAACATGATGATAAAATAAAATAAAAATAAATGAGTACATACCATGTGAGTCTTTCTGCATCTTGGTTAACTCACTCATTATGATCATTTCTAGTTCCATCCATTTGTCTACAAATTTCGGGATTTCTTTTTTTTTAAATAACTGAGTAGTATTCCATAGTGTAAATGTACCACAGTTTCTTTATCCATTCTTCAACTAAGGGACATTTAGGCTGTTTCCATGTTCTGGCTATTATGCATAAGGCTGTCATGAACATGGTTGAGCATATGTGTGTGCCTGTTGTGTGGTGGAGCATTTTCTGGGTATATTTCAAGGTGTGGAATAGTTGGGTCTTGAGGAAGCCCTACTCCCAGTTTTCTGAGAAAGCGCTAGATAGATTTCCAAAGTGGTTGTACAAGTTTGCATTCCCACCAGCAACGAAGGAATGTTCCCCTTTCTCCACATCCTCACCAGTATGTGGTGTCGCTTGATTTTTTATCTTAGCCATTCTAATGGGTGTAAGATGGAATCTCAGAGCCATTTTGATTTGCATTTCTCTGATGACTAAGGATGTTGAGCATTTCTTTAACTGTTTCTCAGCCATTCAGTATTCCTCTGTTGAGAATTCTTTGTTTAGTTCTGCTCCCCATTTCTCAATTGGGTTATTTGGTTTGGTGGTGTTTAATTTCTTGAGTTCTTTATATATTTTGAATAATAGACCTTTGTCAGATGTAGGGTTGGTAAAGATCATTTCCCAGTCTGTAGCTTGTCACTTTTTTCTGTTGACAGTGTCTCCTGCCTTACAGAAGCTTCTGAGCCTCATGAGGTCCCATTTATTAATTGTTGACATTAAGGCCCGGGCTGTTGGTGTTTTGTTCAGGAAGTTGTCTCCTGTGCCAATGTATTCCAGGCTCTTCCCCACTGTTTCTTCTAACTGACTTAGTGTCTCTGGTTTTATGTTGAGAACTTTAATCCACTTGTACTTGAGTTTTGTACATGGTGACAAATATGGGTCCAATTTCAGTTTTCTACATGTAGATATCCTGTTAGACCAGCACCATTTGTTGAATATGCTATCCTTTTTTCCATTGAATGATTTGGCTTCTTTGTCAAAATCCAGTGACCTTATATGTGTGGATTCATTTCTGGGTCTTCAATTCAATTCCATTGATCAGGCAGCCTATTGCTGTGCCAGTACCATGCTGTTTTAATTACTGTTGCTTTATAGTATAGCTTGAGATCGGGTATGGAGATTCCTCTGGAGGATCTTTTATTGTATAGGGTTATTTTAGCTGTTCTGAGTTTTTTGTTATTCCATATCAAGTTGAGAAGTGATCTTTTAATGTCTTTAAAATATTTTGTGTAGGTATTTTGATAGGGATTGCATTGAATCTGTAAATTGCTTTTGGTAAGATGGCCATTTTTACTATGTTAATTATCCCGATCCAAGAACAAGGGAGATGCCTCCATGGTATACACTCACTTATAATTGGGCACTAACCCAAAAGGCATGTCCCACAAATGTCTTCACTTACCAGGAGATTGGGATAGATGTGAGTACATCCTATTGAGACTTCAGGTAAGAGAAGTATAGGAGATGGGGGAATAGAAGGACCCAGAGTGTCCTAGAAACCTACAATAATATCGTGATGGGTGGATTGGGGCCCAGGGGGAACTGCTCAAACTTTTGCACTAACCAGGAACAATACAATAGTAAACATTGAACCCCTCTCTGATCTACCCAATGAACAGGACATTCTCCACAGTTATGTGGAGAGCAGGCACTGACTTTGACATTCGCACTAGTGCTCCATATTTGACCACCTCCCCTTGGTGATGAGGCCTGGTGACACTCAAAGAAAGAATAAGTAGGCTACTAAGATGAGACTTGAGAGCCTATGACCATATAGTGAGGGAGGAGATCGCCCTGTATCATATAGAGGTCTCATATCCAAAGTATATAAGAAAACTCATGAAACTAGATATTAAAAAACAAACAGCCAAATTAAAAATTTAGACCTAAAAGTGAATTCGTAATTGCAGAATCTCCAAGGGTGAGAAACACTAAAGTAAGTGCTCAACATTCTTAGCCATCAAGATTTTTTTATAAAATACTCTAAAGCTTCTTTGAGATTCTATCTTACACTGATCAGAATGGCTACGATCAATAAAACAAGTGACATCTCATGCTGACAGGGATATGAAACAAGGCAAACAAGAGGAACATTCCTTCGTTGCTGATGGGAGTGCAAACTTTAACAGTCACTATGCACATCAGTATGGCTGTTCTTCAGAAAATGGGGAATCAATATACCTCAAGAACCAGCTATACCATTCTTGGGCATAAACCCAAAGAAGCTTCATCCTACAACAGTGACAGTTCCTTAACTATGTTCCTGGAGTCTTTATTGATAATAGCCAGAAACTCGAGGCGATCTAAATGTTCTTCAAGCAAAGAATGGGCAAATAAAATGTGATACATTTACACGATGGAGTATTACTCAACTGATAAAAAAATAAAATCACATCATGAAATTTGTAAGCAAATGGCTATAACTAGAAAAAAATTATCCTGAGTGAGGTAACCCAGGCCTGAAAGCCAAAAAATGTCATGCATTACTTTTAAGTGGATAGCAGCTGTTAAGGAAATTATAATCAAGCTACAATCTACAGATCCAGAGAGTTAGGTTAAATGGAGGGCTTTAGGGGAGATTCATGGATTTCCCTAGGAAGGGATAAATCATTAGATTTTGTAGATGGACTTCAGGTGGGTGCAGATAGGTGTGGGAAAGATTAGGTTGAGGTGGAAAGGATGGAGGGAGAGGCACGAGGAATTGAGGAGCATTTGAGGGTGATGTGAAAACCTCACACAGTGGAAACTTCCTGGAATCTACGAGGGTGACCCTAGGGAGAAAATCTAGTAACGGAGGTTACAGTTTTCTCCCCATCTTTTCTAGCCAGGCAGAGCTTCCACTGGTGAGACTGGGTTGCATTTGGCTGAGCTCTTGGCAAAAGTGAAGAGCCATAAACAATCCAGGCAGATATTAGAGCAGAATATCACTCTCTGAAAACTGACACAGTAGTCTCATTGTGGAGGACATCATGCACACAGCTCAATGAATGCAGAGAGATTGAGATGCTGCCTACATGGGCTGTAGTCCCTACAATCCAGAAACTTTGGAGTTGGAAGCCTATGGAATGAGAAACCTGAACACCAACCAAGACACAGAAAACCTTGACCTACTACCTGTCCTGCCTGCAAGATGTGCTGGGACAATGGTGGCACAGAACTTGTGGTAGGAGGCACAAAATGTCTGCCTATCCTGTACACTGACTGGATGGTCAGGAACCAGAGACTGGATAGCTCAGAGACCTAGGCCCTAACCAAACACAACAGGCAAAAAAATTTTTAAATCAATGAAATTACTCCTAATGATATTTTACTACACTTAAAGATTGGTACCTTCTCCAGTCATCATCAGAAAGGATTCCTCCAGCAGTAAATGGGAGTGCATGTAGACATCCATGGCCAGACATTATGCAAACAGATAGTCTAAATTGGATATCTTTATAGGGTTTCTCCTTTAGATGTTCAGAGATCCCATAGGAAGAGGGAAAGGCAATATTGTAGAAGTAGGAGAGGATGGAGAATGTGGCCCAAAGAATCAGCTAACATGGCTCATATGGTTTCACAGAGATGGACTAGGGAATAACCAGACCTGAAATGTTATATACCAGGTCCTTTGCATATATGTTATATCTTAGTGTTTTGTTTGATTTCTATCAGTGCAGGCAGTTTTGTCTCTCACTCCTTTAACTGCTCTTGGGACATTTTCTCCAATGGGTTGCCTTGTCAAGGATTAATATGAGGGCTTTTACCTTGTCTTATTTGAATCTTGTTTTGTCATGTTTGTTTATAACCACTCGGAGGCCTATTCCTTTTTAAAGGAAATAGACAGGGAGTAGATCTGGGGGAAAGGACTTGAGGGGCAAGTGGGAGGTGTAGAAGGAGGGAAAACTGTAGTCATAATGTAAATAGAAAATATAATATTCTATGTTCAATAAAATTTTTACAAAAGAATCTCTGTATTTTTATTTTAATTATACTAGGCACTTAAAGGAACCCAGATAGCCTTAATAACAAAGACTAATGGAGATTCACAGAAATAGCACTAAGGTTTGAATGTATGTGTCCTTTTAAGATTCATGTTAGAACTTGAACACAAAGGCCATGGTAATAGGATGCATGGCCTTTGGGAGGTGATTATGCTGAGTGTTCTGCCCTCATGAATGGGACAAGCGCCCTTATTAAAAGGGCACAAGGGATGGAGTTTATCCCTTTTAATCTCTTTTCCTCCAGTGTCTATAGCAACCAGGTGTCATCTTGGAAATAGAGAGCAAGATTTCATCAGGTATTATGTCTTCCAGAACCCTGATGTTGGATGTGTCAGCCTCCACAATCACTAGCACTAGAGCTCTACTGTTTCAAACATACACAATCTCGGATATTTGGTAATAGAAGCCTAAATTGCCTGATAATTACCAGCTGTTTGTCTCTTCTCACAGATTGCATAAACCTTCAAACTCAGTTATAAGTCTCCAGTGTATAGAAGGGAAGAACATATGCATCGCAAATTATAATGATTTTGTAAGAATTAAACAAACCAAGATGAAGGCACAGCATTAAACAATAATAATAGTATGTCGACTACTTTTTTATTTATCATCAGAATACACTTATAAAAATCATAATGTTGCTTTGAAGTAGGAAAATTTTAAGCCAGACACTAAGATCATGGCTCAGATGATAGAGCACATGCAGAGTGGCCTGGGTTAAAATCCCTGCAGAATCCTAAACTCCAATATCAGACCTTAGGAGTTGCGAACAGAAGGACCAAAAGGTAAAGCATATTCTTAGCTACATAGAAAATGTGAGAGTAGCCTAGATTATATGAGAGATTGATATAGAATAAAGTTAGATGAAGATTAAAATAAGTTGAATAAGAGTTTCTATACTTTATGGAAAAAAAGTAAATTGAAAGAATTAATAAATTGATATTAAATATTTAAAGTAGTTCATAATTCTACTAAATGGGTGGTTCTTTCCTGTAGTGTTTTCTGATGATTATTAAAGCATATTTGTATGTTTTTAAAATGAGTCAACAATATTCAAAGAGGAAGTAGGATTCTTCTAAAAATAAATTATATTTTTAAAGTTTTTATTAGTTTTATTTGTTTGTGTGAATGTGTGTGTGTGTGTGTACGCACATGTGTGTGAGTGCAAGTTCCCTCAGTGCTGGATATTCCCGGAGTTAGACTGGAGGTGATTGTGAGCAAAGTGATGCTGGGAAGCAAACCTGGGTCCTTTGGAAGAGTGGCATATGCTCTTCACTGTTGAGGCATCTCTCAACCAGCCTCTCCACCCTTTTAGATTTATTTTATGTATATTAGTGGATTTCCAGCAAGCATATATGTTTACTATATGTATTTCTGGTGCCCTTGGAAGTCAAAAGAAAGTGAGATATGTCCTATATTGTAGTTAAAGTCATTGTGAGCAATATGTAGATGTTGGGAACTGAACAGGGAACTCCTGCCAGTCTTTTGACCACTGAGCTAAAAAGTATATGTTATAGGAAAAACAATTATATAATATATTATATGTACTTATGTATATTAGATATAATGTGTGTAATTCATATGCACTTGCATATGATATATTCATGAAGAAAGGTAGCTGGCTATTTATCTTTCCTGATTCCTCCTAAAATAAAGAGCTGGTCAAAACTTTGCTCTTATAATTGCTTTTGAAATATTAATGGTTGATTATTGTAATCCATTATAACACACACATAATGATATGGAAGGAAGCTACTAAGTTGTACATATGTGTGTTACAGAACTTATTGAAGCAAATTCCATTATATATTTTGTATACAATGCCAATAAAAATAACCACTTTTCACTCTTCCCATAATGCTCTTTTGCTCTTGATTAACATAACTATCTGCATTTTTCAGCAGCTGTGAGTTTCCATAAATTTTGTATTGACAATTTCTGAAAGACATAATACCTATCAGTGATTTTATTTGACACATTCATAAAGAAATGTAGTTGGCCATATATCTTTCCTGACTCATCTAAAAACGAAGAGCTGGTCAGAACTTTGATGTTATTCTTCATTGGTTTTTTTTTTGAACAATTTATTCAGATTATATCTCAGTTGTTATCCCCTCACTTGTATCTTCCTTCCCTCTTTCACCCTATTCACCTCCCCTACACCTGTGATAGAAGGGGACTTCCTCTCCCATCATATGATCATAGCCTATCAGGTCTCATCCTAGAAGCCTGCTTACCCTTACTCTGAGTGGCACCAGGCTTTCTCACCAAGGGGAAATGGTCAAAGATGGGGCATATAGTTCATGTCACAGTGCCCAATCTCCACACAACTGTGGAGAATATTCTGGCCATTGGCAAGATCTGAATAGGGGTCTTGGATTACTGCATGAGTTGTTCTTTGTTGGTACAGTAGTTTGAGCAGAACCCCCCGGGGTCCAGATCTGCCAGCCTTCATGGTCTTCTTGTAAGGTTCCAGGACCCTCTGGATCTTCTCATTTTCCAGTTCACCCATACCTCTCTCACCTGGAGTCCCAGTAGGAAGTCCCAGCATCTATTCCAATCCTCCATTAAATGACTCTCAGAGGACATCCATGTTGGGCTAGTGTCCAATTATAAGTGAGTATATATCATGTGAGTCTTTCTGGGTTTGGGTTAACTCAGTCAGGATGGTCATTTCTAGTTCCATCCATTTGCTTGCACATGTCAAGATTTCTTTGTATTTGACAGCTGAGTAGTGTTCCATAGTGTAAACATACTGCAGCTTCTTTAGCCATTCTTCAGCTGAGGGACAGCTAGGTTGTTTCCAGATTGTGGCTATTATGAATGAGGCTACTATGAACATATTGGAGTAAATGTCCTTGTCGTGTGGTGGAGCATCTTTTGGCATATTCCAAGAAGTGGAATTATTGGGTTTTGAGGTAGCTCTATTCCCAGTTTTCTGAGAAAGTGCCAGGTCTTATTCTTATTGTTTTTGAAATAAGCATGACTGCACTTTTAAATGCATAAAACAAAATTCCTTAAATAATTATAAATGAAACTTCATCTAGTGTGCCTTGATGCATTTAACATGGCAAACCTCATCCTCATCTTACTATCACTGATAAATGTCTTCATTCCTACTACAATATCTCTTATTTATAGATCATTGATTAGTTATATCCTCTCTGTAAAATATGAATGCTGGGACTTAAATGTCTTTATATACTATCAGTTATCAATTTTGAACATTCTTAAGATTGGCTCTCATTTGCTTTTTAGTGTGTTTTCCTCATTTTAAAATAGGATGTTAAAATTCAAGATGTCTTGTAACAGTCCTTCTGTAATTAAGAAACAGACGTGTGTCTGGATGCTTGAGTGGAGGAAAACATAATTCAAGAAACAGCTGTAGTTCAGAAAGGAACGGGTCTGCTCTGCCCATGGTGCTGAATATGATTTCCTGTGAGTATGGTAAAGCATTAATGGCTTGTCCAGGAATCAAGCAGAACCTGATTTCACTGAACTACAAGAACTCATTTGGAATATATAAAAGAAGCCCACATGCATATGTATTAAACCATAATATATACCATAACATTAAAATGTATGTAGCAATTTTATACATTGTTTTCTCTCCATAATTGGAAGCAATTTAAGTCTGGAGATACCATGTTTGATTTTCATGAATTAAACTGAATGTTTTCATAACAGAAGTAGAATCAAACTTTCCCCGACAAACTAAGTTTCAACAACAGTTTCTTCACTTGTTAGATTTAGCAAGCAAATAAAACATAAGTTCAAATAATTTATGTATTGCTAAGAAACTGAAAGGTATTGAGTCTGTATACCTATTTAAATTTTATAATACATATTAGTAATCACATTTGTAAATGCATATTTTTCTAAGAGAATGCATTTGGCTAAAACTTCCTTAACACTCTATACACTACCTACTTATTGATGTGGAATTCTGCTTATGGGACTAATCAGACTCTGACTTCCACAATGATGCATACTGTGAAAAGTATGTTTAAAACCTTATGCTAGTGCTTTCCCCAATGCTAGATAATCCTTTCAGGATCTAGGGACTGAAGAAGACAGAATAGAGGGAAAGATTTAAATCCAATTGAATGCATGGAATTTGTCTGCAAAGGGGTAGATAAGGCATATGGAAGCTCCAGTGAGATCAAATGGCTTAAGGACTGTTTGATGACTGTTGCTGCGTTACCCATGGCTTCTTTCACTTTGAATTATTCCACTATGAAATACTCATCTGCAAGCTGCAGAGAGAGAGTGACATAGAGGAAAGAAACATCTTTGGCTTGTCTAAACTTTGTGGAAAGGCTGTCGCACACCAACCAGGCTTGTCTCCTCTCATTTATGTGAACAGGATCTGATTCACTCTTTCAGTTCACTGCCTCCCACCATGGGGACTATAGCACTTGCTTTATCCATGACTCCATTATAAAATAAAAAATTTATGAAATGTTTTAAAATATATTTATGCATTTGTTTACACCTTTCTTTCACATTTATTTTACTGTGAACTAAATTTTTGGGGCACACACACACACACACACACACACACACACCACAACCATCACTACAAAACTAACAAGACTTATGAGTAGCATTATCAGTTACATTCTTATTAATGTAAGAATATACATTAACCAGAGTGTGTTAATTAATGCCTCCTAGTGTTAATGTGAGAACTGACTCTTACAAACCCTATACTCAACACCTTTAGCAATGGCAGTGGTCTCTGATACTGTTTCTTTTTTGGATTTCAGACCCTGACCCTTTTCGTGAATCTTATTAGCTAAGTTTTTAATCTAATAACTATTTTGTTGTTGGGGTGAATGTTCAAGCCACATAGCTATATACTAGTATTCCTAATCAATTTTGTTAAATAAGGTCAATTTAAATAATACCCATATGGAGCATAGGGTAGGGTTTGAAACAGGAAAGTCAGGGAGTCGTTGAATATGCTAGAGATGATATGGGACTAGAGATCTGGACAATCAGTGGCTACCAAAGTCATTCTAGGTGAATGCTCTTTGTTCTCTCTCAGTCTTGAAGATTGAAAGAGTGGGTTTCAGAAAGGGGTGATATTATGTGAGGTGAGGGTAAAGGAAAATAAAGGAAATTAAACAAGCAAGGATGCAGTATAAGAGGGTTAAATTTCTGTTTCTTTGTTTTTCATTTGGTGAGTGTATATTATAGGATGTGAACAACAGAGAATTGGTGATTTTTTTCTTTAAAAGTTAGTTTATATCTTATGAAGAAACACCACAAAATTCAAATAGCTCTTACAAATAAAAAATACTAATTGGTTTGATAAATTGCTAGAGTTTATGCCAAAAAGCATTCCATTTAAACTCACTATTAGTTGGATTTTTGCTTTGTTTATGTTTTTGGCTTCCATTATTTCCTTTATTGTTGCAAATTTAAATCTCACAAATTGGCTAATGCTTCACTTAAGCTGTTTGTTCAAGCCAGTGGCCACCAGAAGTCATCAGAAGGAGAAAAAAGTGCTTGTAATGGGTCTGAAAGAAGCTTATGCTATCAAATTCTTAATAGACAGTTGTGCAGCCCTAGGCATGATCGGTACCACTGGTGGGTGCTCTCTGCAGTTCCCCCTGAGGTTTCAGCAAATGGGATAAATAGGCAATGGAGAATGAAGTGAGTTGGAAAAGTGTCTGACTGACTTAAAAATACCAAAAGCTAAAGATAAGGATGATTTATTGTCCAAAAATAAACCTGTTATACTTGGGTTCTGTGCACATGTGCGTGGTTACATCTGAGTACTCTCACACATATACACATGTGCACAACACAATATGCCTTTTGCTTCACAGTTTTCAATCTTTCATGAGATTTATTCTGACATTAAGTTAACCTACCATGACTTTAAGTTTAGTTAAAGAAAGCCTTACCTTATCCAGAGTATAATTTGTCTCTACGTCTGTTGTTGTAAGAGGCTACATCTCTGGGTTTTGACAGTTACCCAAAGAGAGAACATAGCCTAAGGGTTCTCAAGCTAAAATTGCTTTCACTTACAACTATTTATCAATGTGCTTAGTTCCCTTTTCTACTTTTCTTTTACTTCTGAAGCTTACTTTTGTAATGCAAATAGCTTCAAGGAATGCCTGGGAAACCAAAAGATCCAAATTTGATGTACCATTACCCTAACCTGGAGCTTTGTGGTATTCAATTTTTATGTTTTTGGAATAATCAGTATTTACTGAATTACTAAGATGCTAAATACTTAAGAACTGTGATTTAATTTAACATTTATAATAAATCAATGCAGGCAGTACTGTCAGGTTCTTGCTTTGTGTTTGAAGAAATGAAAACCCACAAAAGCCAATAAAATAATAATAATGACAATAATTATAAATATTTTATTAAAGTCGTTTTCAGGGATCAAAATATTCTAGTTTACTCAAGAATACCAGGAAAGTGGGACAGAGGGGAGGACATCCTGTTGGGCCTCTAGATGAGAGAGGCATGGGAGAATGGGGAAATAGAAGGGTCCAGAGGTCTAGGGTCTAGAAACCTACAAGAACATTATGATGGGGTGATCTGGGCCCAGGGGTCCTGCTCAAACTATGGCACCAGCCAAGGAAAATACGTGCAGTAAACTTCAAACCCCTACCCAGATCTAGCCAATGGACAGGACATTCTTCACAGTTGAGTGGAGAGTGGGGACTGACTTTCACATGAACTCTGGTGTCCCATATTTGACCACATCCCCTGGATGGGGAGGCCTGATAGCCTTCAAAGGAAGGATAGCTGGCTACCAAGCAGAGACTTGATACACTATGAGCATATACAGGGGGAAGAGGTCCCCCTTATACACAATCATAGGGGAGGGGAGTAAGGGGAAAATGGGAAGGCGGGAGGAAAGGGAGGATACAAGGGACAGGATAACACCTGAGATGTGATATGAATTAATTAATAAAATATATTTTAAAAAGGAATTAAATTTCAAGTAGTATCCAGGCTTTCTTATTTCCACAATATCCTGGGACTTTTAAATAAACTCAGATCCTTCAGTTATGCCACTAAGAACTTGACCCTCATTAAGTGTCCTTTGCTGGTTTGTGATATTTTTATGAAGTGCACGTATGGATTTCTTCTTGTTGTTTCTCTAATTTTTGCGATATGGTCTTCTTATACAGCTATAAGATGTTTAGTATTCATGATGGATCCAAAGATGGTTGGAAATTCACAGCCACTTTCTTTCCTAAATGACCTGGGTGCTAAGATTAGAGGCATGTACAACCATGCCTTGGTAAAAGTTGTCATATATTTTATGCAGTTAAGTTGTACCAGCCTTCTTCATATTTATAGAATTGTTAATAAATGTACTTATTTGTATTTTGTGATCTGTAGCTGAGGAGCCTTAAATGAGCTGCTACCTATGATCAGACCTCTGATCCCAGGACACTCAATATACTGGAGTGTATTTCGAACTGTTTTTCTTTCCTTTTGTTCACATTCTCTGTGCCTTACTCTTATATCTGCTTTGTTTTTCTACCACAGCAGTGTACCTGGACACTCTCTTTAGAGAAATAAAAAAGATGCAGTTTATAGCCATTAATTGTCTAGACTAGGACCAACACATGACAAACAAACAAACAAGAACCCCAAACACATGGTTAATAATAGAAACCAAAATCATCCCATTTAAGAAAGTAGGATTTTAAAGTAATTTCATATGTATAGAAACCTTTTAAATCATGACTGTAATTGAATAAAAACATTCTTATCTGGGTCAATACAGTCCTCTCACTTGGATGCTTAAAAATCAAGAATATTTTCTGACAGCTAAAAGGGCTGCAACAGCTGGAGGGTGGTCAGCAAGATGCAGTATTGGAGAGCTGAAGGTGCAGACTATACACAAGCAACAAACAGACATTTTTCTAAAGCTCAAAAATGAGTGCAATCTTGTTGACATTTCAATTTTAAAGCAGTGAGAATCATGCCAGCTTATGATACATATGGCCATATTTTTAATAGAAATGTAAATACATTTACTTTATCACTTTTATTTTTAAATTTTTTATGTATTATAATTTATTCAAATTGCATCCCAATTGTTAGCCCCTCTCTCACATCTTCCTGTTCCCAAACTCCCTCCTTTATCAGCCATATTCCTTTCTCCTACACTACTGACAGAAGGGGACTTCCTTCCCCACCATTTGACCAGAGCCTGCCAGGTCTCATAAGGGTAGCTTGCATCCCTTTCCTTTGTGTGCCTGCAAGGCCACCAAGCCAAGTGGAAGTAATCAAATCGAAAGCACCAGAGGTCATTTGAAAGGTAGTCGCTGCCCCTCCTCCCCTCAGAGAATGAGTGAGCTGTCCATCTGTTACCTCTGAATAGGGGGGTCTAGGTTCTCTGCATGCATTGTCCTTAGTTGGTGCATCAGTTTGTACAGGTTCCCCTGGGTTCAGATCCACCACCTTTGATGAGTTCCCTGTGGAGCTCCTGCCCCCCCCCCATCCCTGCACAAACACACAAACACACACAACAACCCTATCATCCCACGACTCTTTCATAAATCTCTCAGTACTTCTCTCAGAGTCCTGCTCAGAGTCCACTGCCAGTCCCAGCATCTGTCCTGACACCCCTCTGGGTGGAGTCTCTCAGAGGACATCTATGTTGGGAAAATGGAGTACAGAACTAAACAGAATTTTCAACAGAGGAATATCAAGTGGGCCAGAAACACTTAAGGAAATGTTCAACATCCTTAGTCATCAAGAAAAATGCAAATAAATAGGACTCTGAGAGTTCCATCTTAGACTTAGCAGAACAGGTAAGATCAGCTCAAGTGACAGCACATGCTGAAGAAGAGGTCGAGAAAGGGGAACACCCCTCCATTGCTGGTGGGAGTGCAAACTCTGCAAACTCATACAACCACTTTGGAAATCGATATGATCCTTCACAGGAAATTGGGAATAGTACAGCCTCAAGGCCCAGCCATAACACTCCTGGGCATATACCCAAAAGTTGTTCCTCCATACAGCAAGGATATTTGCTCAACTTTGTTCATAACAGCTTTATTCTTAATAGCCAGAATCTGGAAACATTCTACATATCTCCTAACTAAAGAATGGATAAAGAAACTGTGGTGCATTTAAATAATGGAGTACTGCTCAGCTATTAACAACAAGGATATCTTGAAATTTTCAGGCAAATGGATGGAACTAGCAAAGATGATCCTGAGTGAGGTAACCCAGACCAGAAAGACATGCATGGTATATACTCACTTACAAGTGAATATTAGCCCAAAATAGATGCCATATGGTCATATTTTATTGGAAAGAAATCTACTATAAATGTCCAGTTAAACATAGAGACTACTATATACATTAAATTTCTCCATATGAATCACCTATGTGCCCTATGTTTACCTTTTGATGTGTATGCCACCAAGAAAGCTAAAGCCACTCTACTTTCTGAGAAACATCTGTGAGCAGTTGATCCTTTATTCTTCACTTTCCAGTCTGATCACATTGTGGTGATTTTCTTGAATTTAAGTATTGGTCACTCCAAATTGTAGACATTCCTAATCTAAAGAGTAGGAAGAGCCTCATCCATAAAACTCCTTACTGAGTAACTGAATTATCTGAACTCATATTAGTTTCATATATTGGCCATGCCAATTCCATAGTCTAGGTAATGTAATGAACACATGCCATCAATTCTCAAGAGATAGGGTCAGCACAGCCCTTTTCAAGAGTAGTCCATAAAACTGTTTTTATAAGCTGTATTTTTATACTAACATTCTTGTTCATTTGTTCCTTGTGTTTGTTTCTTTTCTATAATAGCAGAGTAAAGTAGTAATATCAGAGACTGTATCTCCCACCAAGTCTGTAACATATATATTTTGCATGGCTCCATCCATCTAACAGATTGATATTTATTGCTCTAGATGGAGATTGAACATGAAGCAAATATACACAAACAGGAAGAGTGATATAAAGAAGTAGAAGATACTCTGCCTGCATCTTATAGTGTGGGAATGGCACATTGTATACTTTGGTATAAACAACACTTGAGTTACAGTCTACCGCACTATTTTTTCTGAGTCTGCCTTCATCCCACTAGATCTTATTTACCAAGCACAGAATTGAAACCACCAAAGAATCCTATCAGCCTAGCTCTTTAAATTTCTAGTGGTACAATTTTAAATAAAATATTATATAAGTTGATCACATAGTACTTTTAATGTGGTCACAAAATTATTTCTATGATTAACCAGAATAACTTCTGTGGTAGCTTGATTGATTCAACAGTCCCTCCTAAAGATGTTCCTGGCTCATTTGTTGTTTTCCTAAAGAATCATTTACTCTCTTGACTTAATGACATAACAAGTATGATTTTTTGCATCAATTCTAAAAACAAACAAACAAACAAACAAAATAAAAACAAAACTCATTTTCTTGTTTCTGTCCTATCGATCATTTCTCTTGCATCTCATGGTTAAGATAGTCTTCTGGAATAAGAAACGTTTAGAGCAAAGTTGAATATTACTAGTTATTGAAGTTCAGCAGGACCAACACCTTTAAGTAAGGCCTAATATGTACAGTTGTCTGTTGTGGAAGTTTTGATTTCTTTAAAAACTCAGTTGTGTTATGTAAAAATTCTTTCCTTTTAACATCAGGTTTGGGATATGGTGGGTGCTTCAGCTTTGTCATTAGCTGGTAACAGCCTCCGGAGAAGGCTGATGATTTTTTACTAACAAGACACTGCCTCATATGAGAGTGTGGTCTTTGCCAGTTTGAAAAATATGAGAACCGGGGAAGAGGGGACAAGAAAATTGCCTGGTGGAGAAGGTCAGAGAAAGAGAATGAGAGAAATATATATAGAGAGAGACGGAGAAAGAAAGAGACAAAAAGATTGACAGAGAGAGAGAGAGAGAGAGAGAGAGAGAGAGAGAGAGAGAGAGAGAGAGAAAGACAGACAGACAGACAGACGACAGAGACAGAAAGAGACAGAGAGAGAAATAGAGATGGGGATGATTAGGTAAACTATGTTTCCATCCACCCTCTAAAAAACTCCCTGTCTGGGATATTATCCACAGTTGTGTGGAAAGCGAGGACTGACTTTGTCATGAATTCTGGTGCCACATATTTGACCACTTCCCCTTTTCGGGGGAAGCCTAGTGGCACTCAGAGAAAGAATAAGTAGGCTACCAAGATGAGACTTGACAGGCTATGACAATGTGGTGGGGGAGGAGGTCCCTTCTGTCACAGACCTAGGGGAGGGGAATAGGGTAAAAGATGGAGGGAGGGAGGAATGGGAGGAGACAAGCAAGGGGATAACAATTGAAATGTAATCTGGATAAATTAATTTTTAAAAAGTCCTATCTCTTTCAGTCTAAATGTCTGTCACTAAAGTCACCTCCACATCTCTTCTTCCTTTCTCTTTTGGTGCTGACCATATCTCACTTATATTTTTTTTTACCACTAGAAATAAGCAAGCAAGCTACATCTTGTCAGGATCTACACAGCCAGACTTTTGAAGTGTTCTGGACATGGTTTCCAAAGAGACAAGCTGCTAAAAAAAAAATGCCTTTGTCTTCTTCACTGCAAGGCTCAGTGATGTTTGTTTCCAGGTGTGTTCCTGGAACAAAGAGAAGGGAATTGCAGCTGCATATCACTCGTGAATCGGTTGAAAGACGGTGGAGACAGCAAGCAGAAGAAATATCTAAGGTCATGCAGCAATGTAGATATGATGTAATTTTATTCCTCTGATAGAAAAGGCTCAGTGTCCTTCACAGATGGACACTTAATAGAAACCTCCACTGCTTCTGTGCAAGCCACAATCCATCTCTTCTACTTTACTTGATCTTCCAAAGTCTATATGTTATATTTCTTCGTATGAACATTTTCTTTGTTTCACGCTCCCACTTCATCAGGCAAATGTCAGGATGTTACTCTCTTGAAGATCTACTTCAGCTAGAATTGTATTTCAAACACTTAATCTCAGTCTTTAATTGGATTTTCATCAGTACAAACTTTTGTTACAGTAGGCAATATAAAAAGTAGGAATTATGCTGAGTGTTGGTGGCACATGCCTCTAATCCCAGCACTTTGCTTTGGGGGCAAAGACAGGTAGATCTCTGAGTTAAATACCAGTCTGGTCTACAAAGTGAAGTCCAGGACAGCCAAGAGTATACAGAGAAACATTGCCTCAAAAAACAAACAAACAACAACAAACCCCAAAACAAAATAAAAACAAAATTAAAAAGAACAAAACTTATATCAGAGGTGTGTTTTAGTCAAAACTGTCTCTGTAAACAAGAAAAGAACATTCAATAAATATTTACTTATTCAACTATCACCATTATCATCATCATCATCATCATCATCATCATCATCATCATCATCTTTATATTTTATATTTGCTATTGGTATTGTGACTATTACCTTGGGTTAGTAGATTGTTAGAGTAATTATTTTATGTCTAACTTACTTGACTACTAATAAATATTTTATCTTAGTATTCTTTATAACACAAATGATCTCTTTGGATCCAGTAACATTGTCCATTATAAATGCTGATCCTGATGACCCAAGTTTGATCTCCAAAACTTCAATAGAGAAGGAAAGACTTGACTCCCACAAATTTTTCTCTGACACCTACATGAACATTATAGCATGTATGCATGAACACACATAAAACAAGTAGAAACTATAATATTAATTTTTAAAAAAAAATACCTCTTTGGCTTTTGTAAATAGTGTCACTAATTTCTCTCTCCTCTCTCATCTGTTTCCTACTGTCCAATTGTTCACTTTAGAAATAAAATAAGACAGACAATTTTTTTAATGTTGTGAACTAGTTTATTAGAGCTTCCACAACTAAGAATGACAAACTGAATAACATGAAAAATAATGCTTTATATTCTCACATTATCAGTATAGTCACAGTCTTGTTTCTTTCTACCTCTGGCAGTTTGCTGGTATCTTCACACATTTTTAGGCATATAGATGCATTACTCCATTGTCACTGGAGCATTTTTGCTGTCTCTGACTTTACATGAACATCTTTTTTTTTAAGATGCAAACATTACATTAAAGGTGTATTCTATTCTATAGGACACCATCTTCACTAAGTACAAGCATAATAACAATATTTCACAATAATATTACCACTGAGGACTGATAGTTTGATATTAAATATATCATTTGGGGGAAATTATGCTTAAAAATTAGCATTTGCATGACTTAGCTCTGTTCACTTGTCAGCTTCTGTCTCTCACCATTTTTTCACAAGTCATATCTCTGATCATGATGGCTTTTAATGAGCTGATGATTTTCTGTCCTCTCTGACTCACGAACTTTCATAAACTTTGCATTCTGGCTGAGATATGTGCAAGGGCCTATTTTTAGTAACTTACTGAGGAGAAGATTTACTTTATAAAAATATGAACTTGGACATATCTGCTATAGTAAGAAGTCTATACTGGAAACTCTGGCCAAAGTTCCATGTTTGTTGTGGATTTCCCACATACTGGGGGTGATTGCTTCATTATCACACTTACCATATTTTTCCATGGCTGTCTTCTTATCCAGCCTGGTTATGTCTAGCCTTTTTTTATAGGAAGCTGTGAAATCGGTGTGTTATATGTAGTAGATTCACAATTATTATATTCTAACCAATTATGTAAGCCAATAAAATGCTCACCCTCCCCCATTATGAGGCTACTATTTGAAAATAAACTACATAGACAACAACCAGGGATAACATGGAGAATATCAGAGTATGACTACATTAAATATAAAATGATCCTGCTACTGTGATAAGAAAGCCGGGTAGTATCCCAATAAGCTAGAATTACCATTTTAATTATAACTACTGAAGTGATTATATTTCTGGGTATATCCTTAAAGGATTACAAGCAGGAGTGTTAGTGCTGCTTTTAGAACCATATTCAGAGCAACATTATTGAAAATTGGCAGAAGATGAAAAGAAACGACATGTCCCGAGGTGACTGACTATATAAACAGATGATGCTGGCTTTCTAATATCTCTAAAGTGAAGAAGAATCACAAAATAACTATAATCACACACTGAAGGCTTAAGACAAGGTACAGAAATTAAAGTGGATATTTGAGGTTCATCTCCACAGATAATTGGTGCTGTGTGGAAGTAGAAGAGATTAAAATACGCCTGTGGGGTCAGTGAGTGAAAAGCCACATCCCAATTAAAGTAACAACTTCATATTCAGGGTGCATATTTTTGTTAGTTTTGTGGTGTGCATGGCTTTATCAAGCCTTGGAAAAGTTTAGAACCTTTGTGTTTAGTAACTGATAGACTTTTAGTAGGAAACAGTAGTGAACATATTCTCTATTTTAGCATATCAAAGTAAAATAGCAATCTTGAGAGGTAAATGATTCAAGACAGTTTATTGGAAAAGGCTGGATGTACAATTAAGAGACATCTTTCTGGTTTTTCATTTTAAATGATAGCTAAGTTCAGTTTGAATAACCACTGTTCAGGTGTTAGAGTTTCTTCCTAATTCTAAAAGTTAATGATGTTACCAAAGTATACAAATGTTACAAAAAGCAACATTTTATAAATTTAAAAAATTGATTTAAAAGCTTGTGTCTGTTGATCAGTTTCATTATACAATTATCAACTATTCAATTTAAATGCTTTAGTAGACCTAGTCATGGTTAACAGATATATTAGCTAGTTTTCTGTTGCTGTGATAAACCGCTTAAGAGGGAGAAAAAAAAGGAGTTAGTTTGGTTACGGTTCTAAAGGTACAAGAATCAGTCACCATTATGGTGAGGAAAGGTGACAAACAGCTTCAGTCATGGCAGCTGGAGAAGCAAGCTTGTATCTCATACATTGAACTATAGTACAAAGCAGAGACATTGAGCTGAAAATGGCTTGAATCTTTAAACTCACAACCCCACAGCCAGTGGCATATTTTTATCAATAAGGACCAAGCATTTAAATACCTTAACATACTGAGAACATTTCATTCAAACCTTCTCAGCAGAGTAATTAGTTACTTTCTTTTTGTTTGCAATAAAATATCTGACAAAACGACTTACAGATATAAGAAGGTTTTGTTGTTGTTGTTGTTTGTTTGTTTGTTTCTTTGTTTTTAATTGGCTTATAGTGTAAAGGTACACTTTATCATGGCAGGGAGTTGATGGTGGGACGATATTGAGCTCACTTGTCAAGTTGTACCTGGACCCATGAAACAAAGGAGAGTGAACGCTAGCTCTGAACACATTTTCCCCTGTTTATGAAGTCTGGGACCCCTGTCCAGTGAATGGTACCTCAAAATTTTAGGATGTATTCCAACTTCACTTATAACATTCTATATGCGCTTTCTCTGGGGATGTTTAAAGAATTTTCTCTGCTGAATCTAGATCCTGTCAAGGGGTAACAAATATTCTGTATTATAAGAAATTACTCTGACCAGCACCACAAGGACATAGACAATTGCAACCAGTGCCAAATCTCTTTCAAATGGAGAACTACAGATGAACTGCTTTGTAAATTTTAATTTACCTTAATTGCATGGGAATTGGTCTCTACGAAAAGCCAATCCAGTTGACTCCAGCGATCTATATAATGAGTACACTAGGTGAGTTAAGACACAAATTCCAATGGCAGAATTAATTATTTCACATTCAAATACTCATATCTCTGTAGAAGACCAGTAGGTTATGGCTTTTGGCAAAAATACATAAACCAAGATCAGCCCTTAGGCTATAAAAATGAAGACATCAAGACCTTTTAATACTTCAAGGCTTGGGCCTTAAGTAGATAGACTTTCATTATCTCATCTAAGTTAACTTAGCCACCTAGTCCCATCCAGCCACATGGGTGGTTGTACCTTCTAGGCCTATAGTTAGGCACTTCTCCTATCCTGCCTCCTGGCAAAAGGGTGTATCCCTTACTTCTTTCTCTCTCTCCCAAGAAGTTCCATCTTCCACTTCTCTCTCTGCCCAATTATAGGAAGTTTTGTTATTCAAGCAGCGACAATTTGGGAAGCAACACACAATGTCATCCTGAGTAAGTGAGAATCTTCCCATAGAACACACAACAAGGATCCTCTGGGGTGGGGTGGGGGCAGGCAACCAACATTTGAACACATAGTAGTTAATGATCAAACCCAATATATCTCTTGCACTTTTAAGTTAGGCTACACATACTGTATGTCAAAATGTCTCTATTTGTGTAGGAGAATTTGGTATACAAGCTGGTTTCTTCCAAACACATTAGTCAGACAATTTTTCAAGAACCTTTACACAAATTTTCTAAATCAAGTTTGTACCACTCAAATTTATCAGATAATTGACATAATGCTATTTTAATTTTGGCAGTAAGGATCTTTCTTAATTCTGTTCTCTAATTCCATCTAGTCATATTATTGAGTTCTGCCAGACTCACTTATACTTCATTAATTCTTTCATCTCAAATACTAGTTTTGAGAGTATGGTAGTTTGAATCAGATTGACCCATGTGTTTTATTAGTTCCCTGTCAGGGAACTGTTTGGGAAAGATTAGAGTGTGTTCTTATTGGAGGAGGTGTATCACCATGGGTGGACTTTGGGATTTTAAACCCAAATCAGGTCCAGTCTTTTCTAGGTCTGCCTGTTGCCTGTAGAACAGAATATAACATTATAAGCTACTGCTCCATTGTCTTAGATATCTGCTTCATACCATAATGACCAAATGTCCAATTAAATGACTTCTTCTTATTGTTGTTTTGTTATAATAAATGTTTCTTTGGGTATGGTGTCTTCTCTCAGCCAAGAGAACAGTAACCAAAACAGTGAACTTTTAAATTAATTCTTGTTATAATGAGCTTCAATTACTCCACGGCATTTGTTGAACTTTTGATCGCTATGAGACAGCTGAGTATACAACATAAAGGAAGGGTAAGTTCATACTGGTTCATAGTATCAGAAGTTGTGGTCACTGTTATCAGCTTCTGTATTTGGTCTCTATAGTGTGACAGCATATCCTGGTAAGAGGAATAGATAGATGAAGGTATTCACCTCACAGTTACCAGCAATAAGCTATATTAATTCTTTAGTAGAAAGCTTCTTTCTGTTCCTCAGTTATGCTATTTATACTCAGCCTATTGAAATGTACCACTCAGATTCAGGGTGGGGTTTCCTGCATTAATATTAACTGAAAATGCCCTCACTGAGGGTGTGGTGGACCTCTGTGATTTGGAGGCCAACACTGGCTAAAAGGTTAGTCCAGGACAGGCAAGGCTACAGAGGAACCTTGTGTCAAAAAAGGAAGAAAGGAAGGAAGGGAGGGAGGGAAGAAGGAAGGAAGGTAGGTAGGAAGGAAGGAAGAAAGGAAAAAAGAAAGGAAGGAAGAAAGGAAAGAAGAACATACAACTGAATTCTTTTCAAATAATTTATGAAGTACAACAGAAATAATAAAGAATCTACACATTCCTGGAAAGGGAACAAGTCCATGTTCAATGACTGCTGGGTCACAGACAACATAAAGAAAGAAACTAAGGACTTCCTAACATTTACTGAAAAAGAAGGCATAACATACCAAAATCATGGGACATCATGAAAGCAGTGCTAGGAGGAAAATACATGGAACTGAGCACCTTCATAAGGAAATTGGAGAAATCCGTACTAACAACTTAAGTATTCACTTGAAAGATTTAGAAAAAAAGAAGCAAACGCACCCAAGGGGAGTAGATGGTAGGAAATAATCAAACTCGGGACTGAAATTAACACATTAAAAATAAAGAAAACAATACAGAGTCAATGAAACCAAGATTTGGTTCTTTGAGAAAATTAACAAGATAGACAAACACCTAGCCAAACTAACTGAAAGGCAGACAGTACTCAAACAAAGAAAATAAAAAATGAAACAGGGGACATAACAGACACGGAGGAATTACAAAGAATCATTAGCTCTTCTTAAAAAGCCTGTACCACCAGGCATGGTGGCGCACGCCTTTAATTCCAGCACTCATGAGGCAGAGGCAGGTGGATCTCTGTGAGCTTGAGGCCAGCCTGGTCTACAAAGCGAGTCTAGGACAGCCAGGCCTACACAGAGAAACGCTGTCTAAAATGAAGAAAATATAGGACTAGAGGTTCTAGGTATAACAATAAGACAACTAAAGGAGATCAAAGGTATAAAAATTGGAAGGGAGGAAGTCAAAGTATCACTAGTCACAGATGATAAGATACTATACATATGTGCCCCCAAGAGTCCACTAATGAACTCCTACAGATGAAAATATCTTCAGCAAAGTAGCTGGATATAAGATTAATTTAAAAAATATCAGTATCCCCCTTGTATAAAAATGACAAATTGGCTGAGAAACAAATCAGGGAAATTACATTCTTCACAATAGTCACAAATAATACAAAGTATCTTGGTGTAACTATTAAGAAGCAAGTCAGGGATCTGTATGAAAATTTTTCAAATTTTTTCAGAAAAAAATTAAAGAAGATATCAAAAGGTGTGAATATTTCCCATGTTCATTAGGATTAACATGGTAAAAACGGCCATCTTAGTAGAAAATCAAACTATAGAATCAGTGTAATCCCCATCAGAATACCAGTACAATTCTTTAAAGACCTTGAAAGAACAATTCTAACCTTCATATGAAAAAAGAAAAAAGGCAGAAGAGCTAGAACAATCCTAGACAATTACAGAATTTTAGGAGATGTCTCCATCCCTGAGTTCAAACTATACTACAGGGCAATAGCAACCAAAAATTGCATGATACTGGCATAGAAATAGAAATATTGATGCACGAGTTTGTTTGAAGACCCAGAGCCAAACACACACAACTATGGAGACTTGAACCTTGACAAAGGAGCCAAAACCATACAATGGTCAAATGTGAGGCACCAGAGTATGTGAGAAAGTCATATCCCACTCTCCACTCTACTGTGGAGAATGTTCTGTCCATTGGCTATATCTGGGTAGGGGTTTAAGGTTTACCGCCTGTATTGTCCTTGGCTGGTGCCTTAGTTTGAGCGGGACCCCTGGGCCCAAATCTGCCTACAATAATGTTCTACTTGTAGGTTTCTAGGACCATGGAGGGGGAAACCTGTTGGTACTCAGAGGAAGGACAGCAGGTTACTGAGAAGAGACTTGATACCCTGTGAGCATATACAGAGGGAGGTAATCCCCCTCAGGGACAGTCATAAAGGAGGGAAATAAGGGGAAAATGGGAGAGAGGGAAGAATGGGAGGATACAAGGGATGCGATAACCATTGAGATGTAACAAGAATAAATTAATAAAAAAAATCTGGTTCACAACTTGAAAAAAACCATACAATGGAAAAAAGACAGAATCTTTAACAAACTGTGTGGGTCAGTTGACTATCTACTTGTATAAAAAAATGTGAATATATCCATATTTGTCACCCTACACAAAACTCAAGTGCAAGTGGTTCAAAGACCTCAACAGAAAACGAAATGTACTAAATCCATTAGAAGAGAAAGTCGGGAAGAGCCTTGAGCTCATTGACACAGGAGACAATTTCTTGAACAGAACACCATCAGGTCAGGCTCTAAAAACAAAAATTAATAAATGGGACCTCAGGAAACTGAAAAGCTTATGTAAAGCAAAGGATACTGTCAACAGAACAAAATAACCACCTACAGACTTGGAAAAGATATTCACCAACCCTACATCTGACAAAAGTCTAATATCTAAAATATATAAAGAACTCAAGAAATTAAACACCAACAAACTAAATAATTCCATTAAAAATGGGATACATGGCTAAATAGAGAATTTTTAGCAGAGGAATATTGAATGCCCATGAAGCATTTCAAAAAATGCTCAACATTCTTAGGCATCATTAGAAAATGACTTTGAAATTCCATCTAACATCTACCAGAATGGCTAAGTTAAAAACACTGAAATAAGAGCACTTGCTGGCAAATGTGTGGAGAAAGTAAACACTTCTCCATTGCTAGTGGGAGTACAAACATGTACAACCACTTCAGAAAACAATTTGGCACTTTTTCAGAAAACTGGGTATAGCTCTTACTCAAGACCCAGCTATAACACTCCTGGGCATACATCCAAAAGGTGCTAAACCATATTTGCTCAACTATGTTCATAGTAGCTCTATTCATAATACCCTGAATCTGGAAACAACCTAGATTTCTCTCAACCAAAGAATTAATAAAGAAACTGTTGTATATTTACACAATGGAATACCACTCAGCCATTAAAAACAAGGAATTTATGAAACTTATAGGCAAATGATGGAACTAGAAAAAGATCACCCTGACTAAGGTAACTCAAACCCAGAAAGACACACATAACATGCCCTCACGTATAAGTGGAGTTCAGCCTTTTATTACAGGATAAAAATACTACAATTCACAGACCCAAAGGAGATAAGTAACAAGCAGGACCCAAGGGAGGATGGTTAAACCTCCCTCAGAATGGGAAATAGAATAAAGAGGGGTTGTGGTGGAAGAGAGGGCCCAAGGTAGGAAAGGGAACACAGGGAAAAATAAGGGTGGTGATTAGACCCTGGAAGAGCAGGGGTTTGCAGGAGGACAGAAGGCCTGCTGAGAAAAGAGAAACTGTGAATGATGACATCTCTGTGATAAGTTTGAGACCTAAGTCAGAAAAGCCCTCGGGAGGGTCTGAAGGGGACTCTACCTGAGACTCTTAGTATCAGACCATGGATACTGAAGTCATGTCTCTAACTAGACAAGACTCCTAGTGGAGGCAGGAGAACAGCCACCAACCCACAAGAACTTTTATCTAAAATGTACTGTCTACAAGATATGCAGCAGTAAAGACAGAGCTGATAGAGCAGAGATTGAGGCAGTGTCCAACTAAGCCTGGCCCAATCCAAGACCCACCCCAAAGAAGAGGACTAACCCCTGACACTATTAAGGATACTCCGCTGTGCTTGCGCGCAGGAGCCTACCATAGTTGTCTTCTGAAAGGCTTCATCAGGCAGCAGTTTGAAACAGACGCTGAGATTCACAGCCAAACATTGGGCCAAGCATAGGGAGTCTAGTGCAAAAGTGGCAGAAAAGATAAAGGTGCCAAGAGCTCCACAAGAATACCAACAAAGCCAACAAAACCAGGGCCTATAGGGGCCTGTGACACCTGAAGCATCAACGAAGGAATACCCATGGACTGGACTTACGTACTCTACCTGGATGTAGCCAATGGGCAGCTCAAGCTTCATGTGGTTCCACTATTATGGGGAGACGGAGCTTCTCAGACATGGACGCTGCAGTCTGCTTTTCAATTGCTTCCCATGAAGGGACTGCCATGCCAGGCCACAGGGAAAAGGGAGAACTCAATCCTGAAGAAGTAAGGGAGGGGTGAAGAGGAGAGCTGTGGGCCTGAGAAGAGAGGAGGGAGGTTGCTATGACCAGGATGTAAATTGAATAAATAAATAAAACAGTGTATTCCCCCCCCCCTTTTAAAAAATATTTTTCTACAGTGTTCTTGTTATGTGTACATAGTAAGGTTAGAATGAGAAACAGGTTATACACCCAGTATCCATGCTTCACAATGAAGTCCTGGCAGTCTGTAAATAGATATTGAGTACAAGGTTTCTAGGCTAAAGGCAAAAGCTTACTTCCTTTAATCTAAGGAATGTATACTTAGTACTTGCATATTAAACTTAAAAGTATCTACTACCTTGAACACAATCTCTGCTTCCATTTTCTTCGTAAACATGAAGTATTCATAAATGGATAGGTAGGAAGATCCTTCTTATCTCATGATTGCATGTGGGCACAAATATTAATGTATCGTGTATACACGGCTAAGGACATGCACGCATGAGGGGTATAGAGTTCAACAGTAGTTGTATTCCTCAGCTACTTTCAGCATTATTTTTTGAGACAGGGCCTGTCTTGGACCTATGATTCACTGACTCCACAGGACTGTACTTAGGCAAGTCCCAGGGGCCTCCAGGGTACTCATTCCCATCAGCGGATTACAGTCATGGCCAGCTTTAGTGAAGATGCTGAGGATCCAGTCAGGTTCCTAAGGAAAAAGTTCCTTACAGATGGTACTATTGCTCCAGATCTCCTTTCTCCATTTGATCAGAGAGTAATTTTCCATTTGAAGAATGCTGTTAAGTGAGCACTCCACCCAGCCTGTGTCACATTCTATTGGGGCTCTAGATGAGAGAAGCATAGGAGAATGGCAAAGTAGAAGGATCCAGAGGGTCCTAGAAGCCTACAAGTAGAACATTATGATAGGCAGATTTGGGCACAGGGGTCCCGCTCAAACTAAGGCACCAGCCAAGGACAATACAGGCGGTAAACCTTAAACCCCTACCCAGATCTAGACAATGGACAGAACACTCTCCACAGTAGAGTGGAGAGTGGGATATTACTTTCTCACATACTCTGGTGCCTCACCTTTGACCATGTCCCCTGGAGGGGGAGACCTGGTGGCACTCAGAGGAAGGACAGCAGGTTACCGAGAAGAGACTTGATACCCTATGAACATATAGAGGGGGAGGTAATCCCCCTCAGGAACAGTCATAGGGGAGGGGAGTAAGGGGAAAATGGGAGGGAGGGAAGAATGGGAGGATACAAGGGATGGGATAACCATTGAGATGTAACAAGAATAAATTAATAAAGGAGGAAAAAAAAAGAAGAATGTTGTTATCATAGAATTATGTTGAATTGTAGTGGACTGATTTCCTCTGCTGGGGACATAATGGGTGGTAACTGAGACTAAGGTGAACTGGAGGATGTATCTTTGGCTAAAGAATAAAGCAACTGGTACTAAACAGAAGGTAATTGTTAAATGAGAATGCTAGTAGAGATTAAAAAAATCTTCCAATTTCTTAGCTGAAATTGAAATTTTTTAACTTAAAAATATGACTAATTTAAATTAAACTTTAATGATTACGTACATTATGGTAAAAAACACATTGTTGGGATAGATGCAGCCTTTGGACCAGGGGCATCCATCTCTGCACTAGATGGATGTGATGTAAAGACTCTGTTAGTTTGGGGATTGATTAGAATTTAATTAGTGAGTGTCCTTCATGTCTTATCGAAGGACAGGTACATTGAACACAGTTAATTTGTTACCTGGCATTCATTTTATTCTCTTTTTGCAACAATTATGGATATTTATCTGAGATGTAAATCTTCCTACCTCTCTAAACCTATATGTTCTTTTGGAGTTAAGTATATCTATACCTCTAAGTGTAGCTTAACAAAATCAAATCCTGTATTCTGGCAAGATATGTTCAAAGCTAGATATAAAACTCAGTCGAAGCCAATTGGAAACATAGACTAAAATCTGAGATATTTTCAAAAGCCAGTAGGGAAACAGAGCCTTTTTCTCTGCCAAACAGGAACTAAAACGGATTAACCCCCCAGAACATATTGGAACCAGTGACAACAAAACTTTTAGATAATAGAATCAGAAAGAATCAGAGTGTTTGCTGGCTAGTTTTCTGTCAACTTCACACAAGCTAAAATCATCTGGAGGGAACCACAATTAAGAAACTGCATCCCTAAAATCGGGTTTCAGGCAAACCTGTAGGGCATTTTCTTAATTAGTGATTGATGGAGAGGTCTCAGCCCATTGTCAGTGGTGACATTACGGGGCTGGTTGTTCTGGATTTTGTAAGAAAACAGTCTGAGCAAGCCAGGAGGAGCAAGCTAGTAGGCAGCACTCCTCAATGGCTTGTATATCTCCTGCCTTCAGGTTTCTGCCCCAACTGAGTCCCTTTCCTGACTTCTTTCTATGATGAACAGTGCTGTGGAATGTAAGCCAATTAATCCTTTCTCTCCTCAAATTGTTCTTGGTCATGGTATTCCATTGCAACAAAAGAAACCATGACTAAAATGGAGAGGTAAATTCTTGATTCTCATTACATGTTATGTGTTTCTATAGCAAGTAAACATAGACATATAGGATCTATCATATAAATCTAACTTCATCTAATTTGCCCCTCGGTTTTAGTTACTAATGACTACAAGCTCAAACTGATATACAGCAGTAATTGGTGTAACTTGCTTAAACTGCTTTAGTGACCTTAATGTCCTTCCTCACTGTTAACTTACAGACAGACAGACAGACAGACAGACAGACACACACACACACACACACACACACACACACACACACACACACCATGCACACACGCACGCACACAAGCATACACATGCACGCACCACACCCCAGAGCAGTGTGATATGTGTATAATCACCCCCCCTCCGTGATTTGCATGGCTACACATAATCTCACTATTTTCCAGCAACATTTCCAGATGTTTCTTTTTTGTACTTAACATTATGAGCAACCTTCTCTTTCTACAATGGGAAAGAGAGTGTTATTTTTCTTTTATCTCTGTTGCCATATTCCCCTGTGAAACCATTTCAATTTAGTGAAGGAAAGAGGGGCTCAGCCACTCGCATCTCCTGTTATGAATGTGGTGCTTGACATGCAGGAGTCAATGGCATGAGACGCAGGGCTTCATTACTCCCTGGCTCACCCAGACTCAGGCTTCCCAGGACGCAGAGATAGTTTGCTGCCAGGAAGATATATTTGAATTTTAATGCATCAAGTCTCTCTTGTAGCACTTTCTGCAAATGGCTTTTAGAAATTTTCTGAACATCCCAGTGACTCAGCCCTATACCTTGCACTGTTGCCTAGTACTGAAGTGAATATATTTATTGCCAGATTGTTATAGAAAATAAAGGAACATGTGGTCTCCATAGGAACATGGTTCTACGATTACAAAACATTTAGCATATGAGAGACTTTTAACAAGACCATTCAGCCTACAGATGATGCAATGTGAAAGTGAGGACTAGGCCAGGTTTGAGGTAATGGCCTGTCCTTTGCTAAACACAAAATCTGATAACCCTACAAAAACTTTGTCATTGATAACCTCAAAAGACATACAATATGATTTGTTTTACAGAACTATGATATATAGTTTTCATTAAACTTCAACTATTATTGATGACTGTCACTTCCTAATCAAGAAGGAAGAATTCTCTTAAGAAAAAGGACTTATTCATTCAATAAAATTTAAAAGGCAACTTAGAGACTAGCAAATTAAAACATAGACACAAATAGCACCAGATTTGTGTCTCAGACATTAAGAATGAGCATTCAGCCCTGGGACTTGACATAATCTACTTTGTAATGTTACCATGAGTGTTTTATGAGAGTAATTTTCAAGATAGTGTCAATCCCTTAGTAAAAACCCAAGAAGTGTTATCATTATAGTTACTGATGCCATTGCTTGCCACTTGAGGATTTCTATAGGCAGAGGTGATATAGTGTTGGATAGAAGTCAATTTGATATAGCTTCTTTGAGGCCAGATTAAAGTATGTGTGGGACAAGCTGTGATTCTCACTCTAGCATGAGTTTTTGACTTATCAAATAATCTTACTTTGTTCTAACTTTTCTCATTTCTAAAATTGTGATATTATTTAATAGCAGAGACATTTAGAGAAAAAAGGGTTGTGACATATTATGTTACATGCAAATAAATTATGAGAATGCCTAGTGTGCAGTGAATGTTACAAGCCTTTGTTTTAAATTTTTTATTTTATTTTAAAACATGTGCATGTGTACAGTTGTCTATGTTTGTTTGTGTGAGTTTTTGTGAGTAGATATGCGCATGGAGGGCCAGAATCACTGGGTCTTTCTGGAGATACAGTTCCAAGCAGTTGTGAGCTCCCGACCATGTATGCCTAGAACCCATTTCACACCCCTTAGAATAGCATCATCTGCTCACAATCACATAGTCACCTCTCCCGCCCATCTCTCAATATTTCTAAATGTATTCTTTCAAAATTATATAAGATATAAGGGACATAAATATTCATACAACTACAAGAAAAGTTGTTTATCATTTAGGCTTTGAGTTCATATCTGTTTCTAAAATTCTGAAATTTTCCATTTCCTCATATTGTCTTTTGTTAAACAAAAAAGATCAACCTCAGAGAAAAGCCAAAGGCACAATTTTTAAATTTATTTTACTTCCATCTAAAACAAATCATTCCAGGGTGTCATATCACTTTTGAAATGTATATATTTTTAAAAGAAATAAAAAATAGCTTCGATAACTGCTGACTGTCTGCAGAGGAACTTGTGGTAACCTCTCTGCTCCCCATTTGCAAACATATTTGGATGACATCTGGAACAAAATCATTAGTGGCAGGAAGACAGATGTTCTTCAAAGTTCGGGGTGTACATGTAGACATCGAATATTGATGGACGTGTTATTTACTCATTTGATTTTTTACTCTTTTCCAAAAAAGATGGATGTCAAGCTTTTTCAAGATTTATTTCTTCTTTCTTTAGTTCCCAAGGTGACAAATCAAAGTTCACCCCAGGAACTTTCAAAGTATATCATAGGTAGGAGAAATCCATCAGACATGGGATCATATTAATAACAGGCATTGTGCAGTTGTCAGTGAGAACAGAGTCTTTTCTCAGTAGTAATTATGAATATGCTCTAAGCCAAAGCAGTACGTGGCAACAGGATCACATGCTGCTATTAATAGAACGGTTAATATAGTAAAGTTTACTCAAAATTTTAATTTAAATATAAGCCATTGCAATAAAACACCCCTAAATCATCATGTATATTTTGAAGGAAGATATTTAAGGGGAGACATGCATGTGATATTGAGATGGCGTAGAAAGAGAAGGAAATATGGGGATATGGGTAGTGAAAGATTCTTGTTTTCCTTGGAGTCAGAGTAAAGCCATTTGCTATCTGAAAGGGAGAGTGTAGCACTATTAGCGACATTGTTGTGAATTCTGTTAATATAGTGCTAATATTTTTATATATGGATATTTTAAATTTGGGATATTCATTTATGTGTCAGAGTGGTTTGCTAACATGTATATATGTCAACATCACGTTTGCTTGGCACCCATGGAGATGATAAGAAGGTGTTCCATCTCCTAGAACTGAAGTTATAGACTGCTATGATTCACAATGAGGGTGATGGGAATCAAACCCAGTTATCCTGCAACGCCAAGTTCCCTTAACCACTGGACCATATTTCCAACCATATAGTGTATGTTAAAGCAAAAAGAAACCAGGATTAGTGCTAAAATACAGACTGTCTTAGGTAGGGCTTCATTGCCTTCCCCACACATCTTCTGAGTACCATGTACACACAAAAAAAGTGTGGTAAGTTCCCTACACTCTGATTCCTGAATACCTCATCAATTATCAACTTGCCAAGTGTTCTTTTAATCAATGACTCCATTTAGTCTTCTCAGCAACCTTTTAAGAAATATAACTTGAAATTCTACCAAAATCCTGTATATGGCTAACATACAGAAGCACTGAGCTGATATGCTCCCTTGAGGTGTAAGTATTCACCCTTGATTATGACTTATTTATTGTAAAAATTCTTAAAGGATTACTCTTTCACGCTTGTGGATTGTTTACTATCTTTGGAGACCCTCTCTATCTTTTAAGTCTTGTGCGTAAGCTTCTATTAAATATCTTTATTAAACCCCAAATCTGCTTTATAAACAACATTTTCCTAAAATTCTTTTTGACTTTTGACTCAAATCAATGTTTAGTCTGAGTGAAGGTGTCTAAAACCTAAGAGTTCTTTCAGGCAGCTAAGAATGATTATGAGCCTTGCCCCCTAAATCTGCCCCCACACTATCCCCAAAGCTGGTATCTATTATTAGAAATGTATGTAAAATATTTTTAGTGATATAAACAATTGAACTGTTTGATGACAATGAAAGATACATATGAGGCTGTGGTTTTGTGCTTTGACTGCTTGGGCTGACAAAAAAAGTCATTGTCATTGAGGCAGTGTTTTGTAATATATCAGTTGGGGCAGAACTCCACAGCTCTGCATTTTGATTGGTTGTGATTTTATGTAATGGTCTCTGTCAGATGCAAAGAGAAGTTTCTTTGATAAGGAAACTCATCAAAGAAAGGCTTTCAAGGCAAACAAAGGCAAAAAGACAAAAATTGTCTTGACATAATGTGTGTTGACACCTTATGAGACAAAGAACCTCTAAAGATGCTGTGGAATTCTTTTTCTTGGCCATCTATTGCTGATTATGTGACCTTCACTTAGGAGTAGCTTGTTTCCCTAGTGAGACTATCCTGTAGAAAACTAGCTTTTCATTAATAAGTAGCTAATGATTTATATATTTATTTACATATATATTTAAGTATACATATATGTGTAAATGGTTGATGATATGATTCCCTATGTCCTTTCTAAACATCTATTTATTATTTTACCCTTCTTTTGTTTCAGCATTCTCTATTCCAACCTCATAAGTAGCCCTCCCCTCCACAACACACACTATTTCCTCTATCAGGTCCTTTGTATTCTGCTGGGAGCATTACAGAAGATGAAACAGAAAGATGTTAAGTGCCAGTAGATGATTGAGTTTTCTGTGAGATTGTATATCCCAGTAATACCAGAAGATGCATCCATATAGTTACCCAAGTATGACTGCAAAAACGTAAGCTGAACAAGTATGACACCAAAGACATGGAGAGCAGAGATCGAAAAGCCCATGATTTCTGAACTCTACATAAAGAACTACAGGTAGGTTGAGTGGGAGAAAGAATCTTCTCCAGGAAAGAACACACTGATTGATTTTCTCAGTGCCACATTATCAACCCTGAAAAACATGCAAAATTATACAAATTGACATAGTTATATTTAAAAATATGTATGTGTACAAATACATGTATGTACACATATACATGCATGCATAGATACAATAAAAATTAATGAAAAAAGAGGCACTGAATTTGAAAGAGGGCAAGGAGGGGTAAACGGTAGTGTTCAGAAGGAGGATAGGAAGGAAGAAATATTGTAATTATTTTAGAATCGCAAAAATAAAAAAACCCCAAAATGTTAGTGAAATAGGCTACAATTTGTTTTACTATGAGAGGAGTAACTACAAAAAGTTAAAAATCAAAGATTTTCTGTTCAATTGGAACATAACAGTTGTACTGCTAAGTAGAAGCTATATTCAGTAGATCATGTGAATTTCTTTTTGACATCAATTGACATTATTTCCTTATCTCCTCTGCTCTTATAGCAAAAAGTAAAAAGTCACAACCTTGTATTAAAAACATTGACGCTTCAGGTTGAAAAAAGATGCACAGCCTAGGAAGAAAGCTGTTAGAGGTAAACATTCAAGCGGAAAATGCTACTATCAAATGAGGTAGTATGAAGAGGGCAGCAGGATAATTATCTTAGGAAAGTGAGATCTCCATCAATGTGATTAGAGAACCTGCAAATTCTCCCCCTCTCTTTCTGGTATGAGAGGATCCAGGGAGAAGGTGGCTGCCTAGAAACTGAAAGGAATGCCCTCTCCAGACTCCCAATCTCCAAGCAACTGGATTTTGAAACCTTGTTTCCAGAAATGTAAGAAGCCCATTTGTGTTTTGAGCCACCCACCTATCACAACCTATTGCTTCATCCCAACCTGACAAGACAGACACAAAATAGTATTCTTTTGTTTTATTTTGTTCATTAAGCTTTACATATAACAACTGACATCTTTTCTTAGGTTGTTATTCAATGTGAGGTCCATTTCTACGCTTTTATGCATGCTTAGCATTCTCTGGGTTTCAATACCAAGTATTGAAGTACAAAACAAAATTGACTTAAAATTCTGTGTTACTCTATTCAGAATGTCAGTGACTAAGAACACAAACCATAATAGCTGGTAAACTATACAAATACCCTTATAAATGGTTGATGGGGAATATAAGCTAGTCTGTGTACTGTGGAAGTCAGTATGGAGGTTTCTCAAACAACTTCAAGTTAACCTGCCATATCATACATCTATATAGCTCGTGGGAATTTACCCAAAATTTTCAATTCAACATGTCTTTGACATACTCATATACCCTGCACCACTCTTCATAATATTTAAAATATGAAACCAGTCTAGATGTCTGACAGCAAAAGGATGGATATGGAAAATGTTTCATATATAGATAATTAAAAGTTTTTTGCCATAAGGAATCATAAAGTTGACAGAAGGGGACCTCCTCTCCTACCACATGGACACAGCATATCAGGTCACATCTGGATAGCCTGCTTCCCCTTTGTCTGTATGCTGCCTGGCTTCCCCACCAAGGGGAAATGATCAAATTGGGTAAACTAGAGTTCATGTCAGAGGCAGTTCCTCCTCTCCCTACAACCTTGGACAATGAGCTGTCCATTGGCTATTTCTGAACAGGGTGTTTAGGGTCAGGGAAGGGAGCCTAAAAAGGAGGGTGGGTGGGAAGGTGAAGATACAAGCATCAAAAGTAGTGAGGGGATAGCATTCAGGATGTAATCTGAATAAATTATAACAAATTAAAACTTAAAAAAGAATGATAAAGTTATGAGGAAAATGGAAGAAACTGGAGATAACTATATTAAGTTAGTTAAGCCAGTCTCATGAAGAAAAACACAGTATATTTTCTCTCATTCATTGTTCCTAGATTTTATATGGTATAAAATCCTATATGTGTATATTTTAAATAAAACACTCAGTCTAAACTTCATCCTATCCACAAATCCTACCACAAACATCTCATTTGAGTTAGACCTTCCTCTTTGCTGTCAAAATATTTTGTTTCTATATACATATAGATTATAAATATAGGATTTAGTAAATTGTGCACAGATTTAGTTTACACAAATATATTCTGTTGTTGGTAGCATTGTTAAAACTTTCCCTGATTTACTCATATTACTCAATATGGCCCATATCACATAGGTATTGAACAAGGAATTATGAGTCAAAGAATATGTCTATCCATTTCTTATCATGTGAATAATGATGTAATGATAAGCCTCTTACATCACCATCATTGATGTTACCTGATGTGTAAAATTATGATTAAATACTGATATTTGATTCTTAATGTTAATTTCTTGTATTGAACAAATCTTTCTATTAAACTGCTTTTCTCAGTCCTCATAACCAATTGGCAAAATTCACCTTTTGAGAATTTCTTTTGTGTGTGTTGGGGGGAAAGGGAGTTGATCTCTTCAACATCTACTTCAAGAGTCCTTTTGTTTCTAACAATTCTCTCTTACTGGGGAGAAATTAATACCCTGGGGTGACTAATTACATAAAAAATGGAATGACCTAGCATCTTTCTTCTCTCCCCCACTGGAGTACCAAACATTTTCTCTCGGTCGCCCACTGCACTCAAAACAGAATAATTGTATTAACTGGGGACTTTTGGAGGGGGTGTATTGTTTTATTTAAAGAAATGTTAATTTACTATTAAATCTCTTGTTGAAAGAATATAATAGCTTAATGAATGCATTAAACATGTGCAAATTAGTTTTTTTTAAACTGCATTAGTTAGTTTCAGATTGAGAGGGGGTGATACATCACAGTCATCCCTGTGGGAATTAATGAGGCATTTGGCCATCTCCTGTCATGGAGACCAGACTTATGAAGAATTTGCTGAACCGCACATGCAAACCTTGTCCTGTTCTCTCTTTCCACCCACCACATACATCTTTTCTCGGCCTAATGCCTGTGAAGCCTGATTTGGTATTTGAAATACAAATGTCAGCTCACCATCAGTCTGGAAGTGAAAAGTAGTCTGTTCCCTGTGACAAATGTTGTTTACTATTACTAAAAAAGAGGGTGGAACAGTGAACACATATATTAGCATCACAGGAGAAGAGCTTGATAGTCGTTCAATTGCCATCTTGCCCTGGGAAGACACATAACCTTTCTCCTATTCCCTCAATCACCCACTTACTCTTAGACATGTACATTAAAATAAAGAACCTTAGGCAAGGTAAGCTATCTTAACTATAATAAGTGGCAAGGTGTTCTCAACTCAACAGCTTTTGTCACCAGCTCTCAATCTCTCACCAATGCATAGCTTTAGCTACCTCCATCTTTTGATGTATTTATTTGCCTCATCCTGCAGTTCCCAAATCAGCAGTCTCAAACCTTCATGAACAAGTGGCAATTTAAAATCCATCCTTTTAATTCAATGGCATATACTGTCTCCTGCACATTTTGTTTTTATAATTAGCAGATATGACATTTAATTGTGTTTCAGGAATCTTTGATGGATTTTCACTGTATCTTGAGATAATTGAAGATATCATGCTTACTTAAAAAGTATCAGATATGGAAATAGTCATTAGATTAAGCATATAAGCCACATCTGTTCACAATGCGCAAATCTGTAACAAAGTTAGTAATATTTATTTCACACCAAAGAGTTGTTTCACTCTTAATCACTTCTTATAATATTCATTCTTACACCCATACTATAGACTAGGCTTGGACAAAACCAAAGGAGTCAGTCACTAATCTGACCTTATTAGGCATTAAATTCCATCATTTTATTTCCTGTCTATTTTCAAATCATCCTGCATGCTTAAAGTACATTAGTATATTACATAAATTCCATTGTAGTGAGGTCAAAACACACAACTGTGGATGATTCCCTTTCAGAGTCAGCTTAAATCACTTCTACACAAAAAACCAACATGCTAAAATAAGTTTTAAAAATCTTTAAATGTCATATTCTGTAGGTCTGAGACTTTTACAGACCTTATCTCACTACTTTGCCTTGTGTTTCTATAGAATCATATCTATATGTTAAACCTAGGATATATGTTCTTGTGATAAAAATAGAGTAGAAATTGACATGACCATGATTTGATCAACTATCATTAAGTTTGCATTACTTAATTATACTAAACAGTCTGCAATATCACTTTCAAGATATTGGAAGTAAACCTTGTATTATAATTGAGTTGTATGGGCACAATACCTCATATTAAAGTAGAAATATATATATATAATGTTTATGAAGGGTAATCATAAATTTAATATTTTATACAATTGTATCAAAGTGAAACTTATCTCTCACCAATATACAAAATTCTATACTACCGAATTAAAAATAAACTTATTTTTGCATAACAATAACAGCCTTAAATTAAGTAGATACAGTAATCTACTTTTTGTTATATCACCGCTATATATTTCTATATCTCCCCTCCTTTTTTTTCAACACTAACCTATGCAAGAAAGATAAAGGAGAAGAGAGACATCCCTGAGTCCAACCTTGTTATCTTTCATATAAGCCCAATAATAACTTATAACCAACTCCCTATGAAAATAAGCATCTGTAGCCCAAGAGAGCAAACAAAAACCTACCCAATACCCCGTAAGGGACATGGGGCATTGTTCTTTTAAGGTTTCTTCCAGCTGATTTGGGGTAAATAATACCTTTGTAGGGACCCAAATAAAATTGGAGAAAATGGTTTTTAAAAAAGCCAGGGATAGCATTGGTGGACCAGTTTCTAAATGTGGAGAAATTCTAGGCTTAATAGTAGTCCTGTGTGGGATAGTCTGAAAGATTCTTTGACAAAAATGCCAGGTTAACTCTTGACAACACCCAGCCTACCTCAAAGATGATGATGATCCTAAAAGAACCTCCTTATGGAAATGGCTTCAAATTCAACAAACCAGCAACTTACAAAATGCCTTTGTTTCTGCCACAGACAGAATTCTGCCTAAAAATGGGCAAGCCTGGATGCAGGTTGAATTGGCAGTCAAGCTCTGTCAAGAGAGGGTAAGCAAGTCCTCAATAGTTCCTGCCTCACAAATATGTGTGTCAGATATATTGGGCCAGAAGGCTGAAGATGATGCTCCAATGTTATAGAGAGTTTGGGGGACTGTTCAGGCAGCAAATTGTCTCTGTCATTTTTTCATTTTGTAAACTACTAACATGCACTTCCAGTTCATTCAGGAAATTAAGTTTTATTCCTTCTCAAGTCTCTGATGGGGTTGAAGACAAGAGAGTTTAGTCTTACAATTAAGCTTAGTTGTTTAGGGGTTAAGATTTTTTTAGATCTAGACAGATGTTTTAAGTTGATATATGTGATATATGATATATATTGATTTACATCCAGAATTTTAGACTAACCAAGATAGGAAAGATGTTTTATTCAAGTTTTCCAAATGCAAATAGCCAAATCACTATGAATGTAACATTTATATATATATAATTCCTAATTGTTTCATGGTCCTTCCTGCTGTGCATAGTTTGTTTATGTGTAATAACATAATTGTATATGTAATGAAAGAAATAAAATTTTAGAAATCTCAAAACAAAAACAAAAAACCAATACTCACTTCAGCAGGGATAATAGAACCAAATATGAGGAAACATCAACCAAGGGCACACAGTTAGGTTTCCCAAGACCCCGTGTTGCAACGTGGAAAGTTTTCATAGGAACAGAACAAAGAAAGTCATGAATTGAGACTTAGAATCATTGTAAAATCCTTTTTTCACCAAGACTGAATAGCAAAGACTTACCTGAATGATGAACGTCTTGGATTGGGTGATAAAATTAACATTACTTAAAGCCTACAACTTATGTCACAGTGATGTATTTCAATTATATACCTCTACTTGCAAAACTAATACACACAATATAAAAACTTTACAAAATCAATAGAATACAAAACACAACGTGGTTATCATGCTGGCATCATCATCACAGTCTTCATATACTCTTCATTGTCTATAAATATCACTACTTTTTCTTTTTTAAATTTGTATTTATTTTTCTCCCATTTATTACAGCTATACACTTTCCTCACATTCATCCCTTCTTCCCATACCATACTCATTCCTCCTCAGTTTCTCTTCAAGTTACAATAAGACTAGGCCTCATCCCTCATATTAAGGCTGGACAACACTAATCAGTGCGAGAGAAAGAGTCCTAAAAGCAGGCAAAAGAGTCAGAAGTCCTCCCCACCCCCACCTCTACCCCTACCCCCATGTTCCACTGTTAGGAGATCCACAAGAAAAAGAAGCTACCCAACCATAATTGTATGCTATAAAAATTATGAATATGATGCAATTGTAAGAGAGGACTCTTTATTGTTGATATAACAAGGAATGTATGTATATTAATGTTAAGGTAAATAGCATATGAAGAAAATACAAAGCAAGTATGGGTTTGGAGATTTGGTTCAGGGATTGAGAATGCATATTATTCTCACACAGGGCCTGAGTTTGGTTACCAACACCAATGTCTGTAATCCCACAACTATTATCACTCTAGCTCTCTTTTAGTCTCTGTGAGTATCTACACACACACACACACACACACACACACACACACACACACACATACACACACACACACACACACATGAGTAAGAAATAAAACTTTAAAAGATAAAGGAAAAGAGAGACATCTCTAAGTCCTACCTTGTTTTTTCTCTCTAAAAAAGACCAATAATAACTTATAAACAACTCCAATATCTATCACCCAAGAAAGAATCCCAAAACCAACCCAACCTCTCTCAAGGAAAATGAGGTATCATTCTCTTAAGGTTTCTTCCAGCTCATTTGGGGTAAATAATACATTTGTAGGGGCCAAAATAACATTTGGGAAAATGGTTAAACAAGCTAAGAATAGCATTTGTGGTCCAGTTCCTAAATATTGTCAAATTCCAGGCTTAATAGAATTCCTGTATGGGACAATCTGAAAGGCTGGACCAGTTGGGCTGGGAAGCTTTCTTTGAAGATGTCCTGGGAGTTGTCCTCTTCTGATGAGGTATAACAACTAAAACACTTGGTGCTGCAACATGAAGGGTACAGGATGTCAGTGTCCAGCATGCTGAGAGGAATGAATCCTGTCAAATCTGATCCAGTGTCAGTGGCCTGTATTTCTGTTCTGAAAACATATCATTTCTCACAAGCATTACAAAGTTTGGATGCAGGCAGAGTCGATGTCAAACTCTGCTAAGACAGGCTAAGCAAGTCCTCCGTAATAACTGACTCATAATGTCTGACAGATATATTGGGCAGAATGCTGAAGATGGTGCTACAACATTATAGAGAATTTTGGGTGCCTGCTCAGGCAGCAAAATGTCTCTGTCATTGTTACATTTGGGAAGTTGCTAACCTACACTCCCTGTATGCTCAGGTAATTAATTTTATTCCTTCTCAAGCCTCTGATGAGGCTGAAGACCAGATAGTTTAGTTTTACAATTAAGCTTAGATATTTAGGGATTAAGATATTTTTAGGTCTAGATAGAAGTTTTAAGTTGATAATGACAAGATAAAATCGATATTGATTTACATTCACCAAGATAGATTTTCTTCAAGATTGCCAAATACAAATAACCAAAACACTATGAATGTACCATTTATATAATTCCTGATTGTTTTATGGTTCTTCTTGCTGTAGGTAGTTTACTGTATATATGTGTAATAATATAAATTCATATGTAAAAAATAAAAAAGAAAGAAAACTTTAATAACACTATAAAATAAAGAAAATTTCCAAAAAAATTCCAAGGAGTCAGTGTCAGTAATGTAGTGTTTAGTCTTTCATGTTTGCCAAAATAAAATGTTTTAATGCCTTCAGAACATGCTAATCAATGAAAACATTCCTATATAACTAATTTTATTTTTCCTGGTGTTTCATTTATTTTTATCCCATCATCAGTGTGATTATATTCTTTATGGTATTTTGTATATATTCCCTTTTTATTGAAAAAATTTTTCATTGAAATATATTATGATTAAATGTTTTCCATCCCTTAAATTCTCCCAGGTCCTCCCCACCTACAACCTACTCTAATTCATCCCCTCTCTCTTTGTATCTATCTATCTATCTATCTATCTATCTATCTATCTATCTATCATCTATCTATCTATCTATCATCTATCTATCTATCTATCTATCATCTATCTATCTTTCTATCATCCATGTATCTACCTTTAAAACAGGCATCTAAAGAAATAAGAATTAAAAAAACATGGCATGTTAAAAATAATACATGTTCCTAGGGTGCGAACATGTTTGTGTGTCTCTTAATCTCCATAATATATGTTGTGATTTTTCTTTGTCTTTTTCTTCTGCAGGTTTGTGTTGTACTATTCATGTTTGTTTGTTTATGTTTTGTTTTACTATATATTATTATTTTATTGATTGATTGATTGACTGATCAGTGCCTGTTTCTTTCCTAACAAGAGACAGAACAGGTAGGATTCAGATGAGAGGAAATGTAGGTGGAAATGGAGAGGAATTGTGGTTTCATAATAGAGAATCTGAGGTTGAGAGAGAGAGAGAGAGAGAGATTTCCTCACTTTCTTTTTATAGTAACTCAGAATAATCTAAGCTTCAAAGCAAAATACTCATACCTAACCCTTCCTAGTCCTCTCCAGATAACAACGCAGGCCATGGAAGACAAAAAGAGAGCTAAGAAGCCACAGAAAGAGGCTCAGGAATCACATGGTAATCACTGTTTGAAAGGAATCATAGAGGCAGTATGATTAGTAACATTTACCATTACATAAAATGACTGCTTTCAAATCTACCACCAAGTTTTTAATAGCATGAAACATGATTTTGCACAAACTTACACATAGGATGGCACCCCATGAGGCCTTAGAGGATCAAGTCTTGGTACATCATATTTGTTACAATGAAGGGCTGAATAACTCTTGAAACTGTGTATTTTATTTCACGACTGAAAGTATAGGAAGCATTGGGGAAAATAACATAAAACAGACATGGTTGCAACAATGTCTGACGGAAACTTCACAAGCTAGTAGTGAGAAAGATGTGGAAACACTTCCTGTGATATATGAGTAATCATAGACGCATATCCTAGAAACAGTGATGATATATTAGCATATTAAAGTGAGCAGCTCCACTCCAGAAGGCCATCCAATGCTGCTGCATTTAGGACTATAAATTTTGTCCCATGTTGACACTACACAATCTACAGCAATCAAGAAAAATATTGTAAATAATTCTCCTTTGGAAAATGATCTTCACAGGGTCTGTGCCTTCTGTCACAGGTCGTTGGGGCTCTGCCTGTCTAGCACTTCTTCTGTTGTGCATGTGGCACAAAGGCCCCCTCAGTGCCTCTTCTAACATAATAACTGCATTAAGTTTGTAGATAAAGACAAGAGATATTTTTAGAAACTTTTAAAAACATTACCAAGGGAGATGGTTTCATCATTTATTCATATGCAGGCTCTTTATTTTTTATTTATTAATGAAGTTTAGAAAATGGTTCTTGAGCATAAAGAATGTTTCTTATAAAAATAAAGAGCGACAAATCTCCAATCTATTGATTGTATCACAACCAAATGTTCATCTTTGGAATACAGAGCTACTGCCTACCCACTCCGCCAAAAAAACAAACAAATAAAATTACTTTCTTAATCTCTGTGTGCACTGATACAATGGCAACTGAGGTAAATTCATAGGACAAAGGTAATTATGTAGTTTAGATTATTTTATTTAATTGAAAAATATTGAGTATATTTCTAATTTAGAAAACAAATAAATCCATTATTTTGCTTACTAGCTAAAACGTATTTCACACACAAAAAGGAACTACTGAGTTTGATAGAACTGTGTTACATAGACTTCAAACATTGAGATCTTAGCAGTCAGAATAAATGAAATAAAATGTGTTTTGAACTGTATTGTGGAAATTGAAAAGGAACTAAAAGATTTGACATAGAAAGGGAGTTCTGCTCAAGTAGTTTTAGGAAAAACTATACTCTAGAATTCACTCTTATAGATCTACAAAATGAGTAAATGCAATAAAAGAATTAAAAAAGCTTTGTAGCTAGATAGCTATTTTAAATTTAAGTAGCTTGCTTATTTTCAGCAGTTGTTTTGAAACGAGGCACTACTAATCGATGCCATACCTCTAGATTCCACAGAATACACAATTGGATAACAAGAATATGTACTAGAGTGCTGTCATGTTTTGCTAACAAAACTGCTTTATCTACATCAATTTCACATCTTATTCTATCAGAGGAAAGGCTCTACCAATGTAAAATTTCCTACAACCAATATTGTATTGCCTCAGAGTCCCATCACCAGCTTTTTAAGCCTTTTTTTCCAAGTTAATCTAGCTTATTATTCAGAGGTTAGCGCAATCTGCATTTCCAGAAAATATCTTTATGTCACACAAGTAACTTAAGGTATTTGTCATTGGTTTTAATTATTACTTGATGATAAAATTCTATTACTTTTGAGATAAAAGAACCAAGAAAGAATAGTTTATTTTGGTTCATAGATGCATTTATTGTAGCAATTATGATCTGCATTGCAGAGTGGCTATTTAATAAATAAATATTGAGAAATTAAGAAACTGTTAGACGCTTAAACATGCATTCATCCAGTTGAGAGTCTAAGTTCTGTCCTGTGCTGGAAGAAGTATTGACCATTTTCATAACTTCCACTAAGTTTGGAAAGTAGGAGTATGGCTAGTGAAGGGGTAAAGTAAGTCTCATCAGAGTGAATTTAAGGTGCACAGACATGAATCTGGTAATTAACAGGAGATATTTTTCTTGAGTCAACACACACACACACACACACACACACACACACACACACACACAGAAAGAGAGAGAGAGAGAGAGAGAGACAGACAGACAGACAGACAGACAGACAGACAGACAGACAGAGGGACAGAGAGAGAGAGAGACAGACAGACAGACAGACAGACAGACAGACCTACACTAGCATCTAGTACTGGTACAATAGCCAGTATGAGTAAGACATTGCTGACACAAGTTAAAGCCAGCTTGTGCTTTGTTAAAAGAAACTGCTCCATGATTCAGGACCAGGGTTATGTAGACAAACTTTGAAGTAAAAATATTATTTTCTAGTTCATATCTTTTGGTAGTTTCTCTCTCTCTCTCTCTCTCTCTCTCTCTCTCTCTCTCTCTCTCTCTCTGTGTGTGTGTGTGTGTGTGTGTGTGTGTGTGTGTCTATGTGTATGTGTTTGTTGTTGTTTGTGTGGTTTCTTATTTTGTTTTGTTTTGTTTTGTCTATAATGGAACTCAAATCTCTTTCAAAGGGGAAGGACTCATGGGACTGAGAACTTTGTTTCCATGAACTTACCTTTTGTTATCTATCCTGATAATAAGAGTAGTATTATGACAAGCACAATAATTCTGTCCTGAATTTTCACAAGAAGATGCCATTGAAGAGCACTTGGTAGTTATTGCAAAGTGCTCATCAGTAGACATCCAGGAGCAGACAGACATGATTGCTGGTCCTTGTGCACCACTTGAGTTGCCCTCAGTATGTTTGCTTTGCCTCCAGCTTTACATCCTTATGGTTCAACAACATATTTAAAAATATGTAAATGAACGGAAGCTGAGAATGACCTAGTACTGCACTTGCAATCAGTACTAAACACAAAATAAGTGAGAATTTTATAGGTGGCAAGCTTGTTTCATAGTGAGAGAATCAATGCCCCAAATTCTAAGTAAGACCAATTCAGGATAAAGTGTTTTCAAATATTTAAAGGGGTAAAACAGGAGACAATTATACATCTGAGCCTTACCTAACAGACACAACATATAGAAAGTCAGAACTTTAATCCTACTACAAAACAAATAAAACCCACCAATTACAAAAATAACAACTGTAAGTGACCTTAACTACTCCAAAAGGGACGAGTGGCCTCATAAAATAATAATCCTTTTACTTAAGGGGCTGTTTAAGGTTTCACCACACCACATGCATAACATGTAATGAAATATTTTACCAATATCCCCAGGCCTCTATACCTACTTTTTTCATTTTGTAGTTCCATCCTCTTCTGTTAATTTCCTAACTCAGGAGTCAGACTCTGGAAATAAAAGAGATAAAGAAGGATACTCAGGAAAACACATTTCTTTTAACTTAGAGCAAAATTTTTCCACCGTATTTTCTGATAAACATGTACACATTCAAATTTCTGATAGTTACACTGGTTCCTTGACCCATTAGGCCTGCATATTGGGCAGACTCTGTAAACCACAGTTCATTCTAGAAGTATGCGGGAATCACATCAAAGTACTACACTTATAAATGAAGGGGGATCAGCTATGCAAAGAACATTAAATCTCCCTTTATATCAAAGGTAGATTTTTTTTTTGATGTGGAGGGCACAGCGGAGGACACTTAGGAAACAAAATACAAATATCAAGTCAGGAATTGCCCTTCACAAAAGGTGAAAGGCAGCATTTAAAAGAAGGCAGAATTTAGTGGCTTGAAGCCCGTAAAACTTACCTGTGATTGGCTGAATATTATTGGTCATTTTCTTGTGACAGAACTGTGTTATGAATTCCACCTGGTACAGCTTAATGTTTCATCATCGGTGTGTCATGAAGGATCCAAAAATTGTGATTTTTTTAAAGAGGATGAAATTGAGGATCATAGCAGGAAGTAAACATGAATCACAGAGCTCAGCTATGGCACAGCAAGTATTCCATAGCAGCAAGATTCTAAAATTTTTGTTTTGATTTAGTCCTACAGTCTATTAAAAAACTTGTGGGGCTGGATATATGGCTCAGAGGTTTAATACTCCTCTTGCAGAAGACCTGAGTCTGGTTCCCAGCACCCATGAAAGATGGCTTACAACTCGCAACTCCAGCTTCAGGGGCATTCAATAACTCTGACTCTTTCATTTACATATTTCTCACATACTCATACCCACATATAAACACACACATATACACAATTAAAAGTGTACCTATAAAAGAGATTACTACATATCTTGCTTAATCCCTCTGCTTATAGGACAAACTTTTTCTCCCAAATTCAATAGTGTCTTTATTTTGAATTATTATCACTGCTCCAAATCCCTATAAACAACAAGCACAAAATATATACCACTATGAGAATTTAAGATCTGATGTTACTTATGGCCAACCATCATTTCTCTTGATAATTCCTGGCCTAATTAAATAATAGATATCTGCATATCTGCATAGTTTTTCCATACCTAGTACATTGAATCATCACTGATACATGGGCTAGTAAAAAATATTAATACTAATTGAAGTATATAAAAATGTCCTATATTTATTGATTACCATGTTGATGATCCTCTTCTAATTAATTTTTATTCATTAATATACTTAGAATCCCAAGAAACCATGAAGTAGGTGTAATTGACATATACAGTATGCAATACTTTAAGTGTCTTACAAGACAAATTGCATGAATGGATCTTTTCTTATTCTTGAAAACTGCCACGATTTTCATCTTTGTTTTTCTCCTGTTTATTGCCTTCTGCCTCCTCCACACCTTCTCTGACAAGTCTCCACGGTCTGTAAAGACTTAAGTTATGACAAGCCAATCCCTGACAGATTATTATTTTATAGGAAAGAAATAAATCCCTTAGATGGTCAGCTCAAATTTTTTTTTCTAAATTAGACCTATGTTCTCCTAGATACTTTCTTCCTTTCACTTAATCTGTGCTCTGTGTCATAGCGGAAGTCTGTCTTTTGTAAAATATCTGTTCTTGAGCTGGTTCATAGAAAAGAAGGAAAGCCCTAGTCATTCCAAAGCCTCCTGCAATATTCTGTTTGAATGAAGTAAGTGGGTTTCTTGTTGACTTTTGTATTTCTGCTATTAATTCTATCTCTGAACATTGATTACTGCCTGCTTCAGGAATCCATATCTCTTCTATATAGTACTTGACGTTCTATCTAGAGCAATAGAATAACAAATGGAGATCAAGGAGATCCACATCAGACAGAAGGAAGTCAAAGTCTTGCTATTTGCAGATGATATGATACTGTACATAAGTGGCCCCCAAAATTCTACGAGAGAACTCCTAGAGCTGACAAACACCTTCAGCAAAGTTGAATGATACAAGATTAATTTTTAAAAAACTTGTAGTCTTCCTATATACAAATGACAAATGGGCTGAGAAAGAAATTAGGGAAACTATACCCTTCACAATAGCCACAAATAATATAAAGTATTTTGGTGACACTCTAGCCAACCAAGTGAAAGACTTGCATGAAAAAATTTTCAGGTCAATAAAGAAAGAAATTGAAGAAGATATCTGAAGATGAAAAATTGTTAAAAGTAAATTAAGGGCTGGAAAGACAGCTCAGTGGCTTACCAGGTTACAACACAAAAATGAGAAGTAAAGTTCATATTGTTGTAACAACTGAATAGACAGCTGTGATCGCATACATATGTAATTCCAGTGTACTGTGTGTATTTGAGAGTGAAGGAGTAGACAGGAGCATCCCTAGGAAATGCAAGCAATATATATAGCAATAAATACCAGGTTACTGTGTCCTAAAAAAGATGTAAGGGGAAAACTGTCATACAAGGTTCTTTCTTACCTAACTATACTCCATGGCTCACATGCATGAACACTCACAAACAAGTACCCACATCTATACGCAATATACACACATGTCTTCATAGGCATACATACATACATAAATACACACACATGCATATAAATACATACAGAGGGTAACTCAAACTATATCACTGCCTCAATTACATGGATAGTTTTTCATCACACCAGGTCTGCCTTAACATCACACATGGCTTTGACCTTGTCCCTTCCATTGCAAATCTATGTATGTTTTTGCTCCTGTCTTCCCTCACTTCAGCTGAAACTATCTAACAGCCACCCCTCTGCTTACACCTCACAACTCCAGTCTTCATCTTCAGTCTGCATGCTTGGCTAGACATTTTCCTGCTTTTAATTTATATTTCTGTTCAAATACTACTTATTAAGATAGACTTCCATATTTGGATTGACATCTCATCTCCCATGTGTGCACTAATTTCTCACTGGTATGCCATTCTTCTTAGCATGTCTGCATTATAGAACTGTAGTTATTATGAGTTAATTTTTGTGTTCCAGTATGGTTCTTTATAGGTGGCCTTCTTACTAAAACTCAAAGCTCCATTAGCTTCCAGGATGTGGACTATTCTGTTCTGATGGGTTTAGAGTTATTGTTATTTTACTTTGTTTTCTCACTTAATAAATCTTGCTTGGCACAATATAAGCACAGCATAAATATTTCTTCAATGACAGAGTACTGTTTTTATGTTATTTGTCCCCTTCACCTCAAACCACACTGTGCTTTACACTTTTTAAAGCCCTTTTGCCTCCTCCGTGGTTGGGCTTGGCTAACCAACGCCCTCCACAGTTATTTTTTTTTTTTTTGTACAATATCCTGACCATGTATTATTTGTTTATTTCTATATGTTCCCAATTGTTTTTCTTTACACTGCACAGTGAGCACCCTCACATCAACTTATTTTTACACTAAAATTATTTTAAAATATGTAGTTTAAAAAGACACATGTGATATCCTCATTCTTATAGCTTATTATTGTTATGAATTTGTGTAAGCTCCTATTTCCTGTCTCCAGGCTTTGGCTCTGCAAGTCATTGACAATATCTGCTATGGCTGTGCTAACTATTTCTGAAGCACTTCCTGAATTTTGGTAGATTATAGTACACAGTATATTATCAGGTGGTCAGGTCAATGTTCCTGCTATTCTTTCTACCTTGTACTCCCTAAGGAGGAAACCATAGTGATTTCTGTATTTTACCTAGTCAGTGCCTCTTGCACAATGTGAACTTTCTATTTAAGATGAATAAAAACATGGATTGTGTTTTATCAAGTTCATAGTGCTGTTTAGAACATATGTTTACTTTAACAATTCTATATAATCATCATTTACATAGGTGCTAGATAAAATGATTTTTTGGCTTCTTTGAATAATGTCATTCTGCTCAGATATAAAGCAGCTGAGGCTGTTAATAGTTACATGACAATAGAATTTTCAAGAAATATGTATTGAACATGAGTGTTTTTCAAGTGTTTGAGTGACTCTAAAGTCACTCAATCTTTCTGCTCCAAATAAAAGTATATCTTTTGACTTCCATGGTAATGAAATACCCTCCTCTACCAAGAACTTGGCACCTTAATTTTTTCACAAACCACAACCCATTAACCATCTGAGATAATGTTATTTCTCACTCAGGACATGTTTAAAGCTACCATCATTGGCATGGATCATTGTCATTTACTGATGCAATTTTTCCCTTGAGGAGTTATTTTTAAGGCTCATCTATTTATTAATAGTCAATCTGGAAACAAAATACTTAGTTCTCTATAGCACTCTATTTTAATAGTTTTCATATACGTCTGATAGAAATACATCAATCTCATGCGAGTGTTAATTTTTAAAATTGCTTTGAACACTGCTCTAAGTTCTGACAAATGATGAATAGGCAGATATAGTCTTTGTCTGTAGAGCTTATTTTAGGATATAGCCCTGTTGAAAGATATGGGCAGAACTAGTGAAGAAGCAGTGAAGCAGTGGTAGGGCAGGAAATGTTGCAGAGATGTACAAGCCACCTTTGGGGCAAAGAAGGTTTTTCTTTTCTTTTTTTTTTTTTTAATACATTTTTATTAATTTATACATATTACATCTCAGTTGTTAGCCCATCCCATGTATCCTCCCATCCCTCCCTTCCTCCCACTTCCCCCCCCTACTCCCCTCCCCTATGTCTGTGTCTGAGGGGGATCTCCTCCCCCTGAATATGCTCATACGGTATCAAGTCTCTCCTTGGTGACCTATTATCTTTCCTCTGAGTGCCACCAGGCATCTCCATCCAAGGGACATGATCAAATATGGGGCACCAGAGTTTGTGTGAGAGTTAGATCTTCTTCTCCACTCAACAGTGGAGAATGTCCATCGGCTAGTCCGGGTAGGGGTTCAAGGTTTTTACTGCCTATTTTTTCCTTGGCTGTTGCCACAGTTTGCGGAGGACCCCAGGGCCCAGACTCGCCTGTAGTTTTCCAGGACCCACTGGATCCTTCCAAGGTTTTTCTGAAGAAAAGATGGAGATAAGTAAGATGGTTAAAGGAAAAGGCTGAATGAATCTAAGTGAAAGAGAATGAAGCCATGAGAAATTCAAAAAAGAAGAATTGAAAATCCAGTCAAATGAGAGAAACTAAAGAGATTTAGCCCGTGTATCCATACCAATAGGCGTGATAAATGATTACTGTCACCACTGGGCAGTAGACAAGGGTACAAGGGTCAGATCACTTAGAGTCTTTACAAAGCAACTGAAATGCATAGGGGATGAGAGTGGAGATCTACAGATTTCGAGGGGAGAATGTGGTCTGTGCTTTGGTTGAAATTTCTAGCAGCAGAAATAATAACGGCTTAGAAGTGAAAGTGGGGCATGATGTGAGAGGTAAAATAACAGGGGGCAGTATGGGTGGTTCTGGTGAGTTATAATGATGTTACATATGGACAAGAAAAGATACATTAGGAATGACAGAATGTATTCAAATAATTCAGAACCATTACACAGTTAAGGACAGGTTGGGTAAAGGAGGGAAGTTAGAATCGAGCCTAGCTCTCACAGTCCGTCCTCTTCTCTAAAGTCACAGAACGTAAAATTATCCTCCATATGCAGACATAGGATGCAACTTTAATGCTGTCTCCAGATTCTACAAAAGGTGAATCAGCTGACTGACTTGCAGAAAAACAAGCAAAGTGTGTACCTAGGGCCAGAAACATACCAGAGAAAGTTATTTCACCTTTCATTTCCACTAAAACAAAACAACAACAAAAAAACAACTTATATTTCTGTTTAATTGTTTCATTACATTTTAATCTAAAGAGTTTCATTTAGTTATTGCCAGATGAAGTAAAATTTGCTGAAACATAAAACATGTGAAATGCCCTTTGTCTAACCTGAATTGAACAAAATGTATGTAGCGAAATAAAAGTAGCATTATGTAGTCCACTAAAGTCATTATAAATCCTCACTTCTACTTCACAGAGGAATTCAGCATATGTTGTAACATAATCTAAAAATTGTGCTTTTGTTAGCACACTCTTGACAAACCCATTCTTCTCCTCTTTTCTCTTACTGAAGATAGACTTTTTTCATGCAAAATATTTTGATATGGATTCCCTAATTCATGGCTCCTGAACTTCTTGGGATTTGAAAAGTCCTGTACTATTTCAACTGAAATCTTAAGAGCAAGGTTAGGTAAGAACAAATAGTCCTTAGTGTAGAATACGTCGTAAGAGAACCGTGAAGAAAAGAAGATCTTTTCTGGCAGCAGGTCTCTCTGTAGCATGTTTATTCACACAGTATCTCATATCTTCTCCCGATCTACTCACCTGTCAGAGAAGGAATGTGTTCACGATGGTGAGTTTGATGGGAAAAACACATTAGGTGTATCTGATACAGGCCTCTTCATTTCATACAATCTATTCATTTGCAACAACTCCAATATCTTCTAAATATGTACAGTTGAGAGAGAAATTTATAGCTTACTGTAACAAGAGTTTTTCCTAAAACATTTTCACACACAGCATGACCCTAACTCCTTATTTCTTTTTGTGTTTTATTTATAACTTGTTTAAAATGTATCTTCCTTTTTTTTTTTTAACTTATGTACTATTCCTTTATGTGGGTTCTCCCACTTTCATTTCAACATAAAATGGTAATGGTAAATCATGTGTCTATTGGGACTCTAGATGAGAGAAGCATGGGAGAATGGCAAAGTAGAAGGATCCAGAGGGTGCTAGAAACCTACAAGTAGAACATTATGGTAGGCAGATTTGGGCTCAGGGGTCCCGCTCAAACTAAGGCACCAGCCAAGGACAATACAGGCGGTAAACCTTAAACCCCTACCCAGATCTAGACAATGGACAGAACACTCTCCACAGTAGAGTGGAGAGTGGGATATTACGTTCTCACATACTCTGGTGCCTCACCTTTGACCATATCCCCTGGAGGGGGAGACCTGGTGGCACTCAGAGGAAGGACAGCAGGATACCAAGAAGAGACTTGATAACCTATGAGCATATACAGGGGGAGACAATCCCCCTCAGGAACAGTCATAGGAGAGGGGAATAAGGGGAAAATGGGAGGGAGGGAAGAATGGGAGGATACAAGGGATGGGATAACCACTGAGATGTAACAAGAATAAATTAATAAAGAAAAAAATAAAAAATAAAAAAATAAAAATAAAAATAAATCATGTGTGATTATTTGAAAACAAATTTGTTCTTCAGTGTGATCCCTATTTTTCCTTAGTACTTCTCTCAAAGAAGATAAATACAATTTCATACTTAAAATAAAACTTTCATTTAATCATTCTAAATTATCTGTTAATTTCTGAATAATGATCTCTTTTTGTAAGTTTGATGCTTTGGGAAATATCCAAATGTTCAAGGATCTTTTTCATCTGCCAATTACATGTCTTTTAGAGGTAATTTTATTGCCTTCAAATTTAGATCTGTCCTGAAGCCAAATCAGCCTATACAGTATCCAAAATTTTCTGGAATGTTCCCCGGGACACCATCCTTTCTGAGTTCTTACTCATTGTACACCATCTTAAGAAAAGGCTCAAAACACACTTTTCCAATAGGTTGACATTGATAAAATTTCATATTTTTCCACCACAAAGCTCTGCACATAGGAATGCTAAAATTTTTTTCTAAATATTTTTTACTTAAAGAATATTTTCATATTTACCTTTTTCTTAGCCACTGTTCTATTATTGTGAAGAGACACCATGAGCAAGGCAACACTTATAAATATATCATTTAATTCGGGCTTGCTCACTGTTTCAGAAGTCAGTACATTATCTTCATGTCAGGCCACATGACAGCAAACAGGCATAGTGCTGGAGAAGTAACTTAAAAACTATGTCTTGATCTAAAAACAGAAAATTTGAGGGTTGGGGTGTGGGAGTGTGGAGCATGGTTCAGGCTTCTGAAACAGAAAGCCCTATCCCAATGGCACATTACATACAAAGTGGCCATACATCTAATCCTTCTCAAATGCTACCACTCTCAAGTGACTACGCATTCAAATATATAAAACCTTTGGAAGCCATTCTTATTCAAACCACCACAACTTGTAAAAGGAAAACACTTGAAGGTATAAAAGTATATATCTCTGTAGATGCGTATCAAGGGTAATTGTACTTTAGGTATGAACTGTGGGTACGATAGACTCACTCTTCTGTCTTCACAGTTCAGCAAACATACATGAGCCTCTTCTGATAATACCTACATTGCTTGTACATGCTTGGTTTTGATATCATAGTTTTTGATATTCATATCTGAACAGAAAAAACTATAACTATTTGTTGTCAAAACTTTATATATATATATATATATATATATATATATATATATATATATATATCCATCTTACTTCAGTATCATTAGCGATTTCCAGCCATTTAGTTCTCTGCTTCTGAAGATGCCGTATTTCATACTTCTTTTTGTCTTCCAAGACAATTCATTTTACATTGTGTGTTCAGTAAGTTATCAATATGTGCTTATTTCCAGAGCTGGCAAGGGAGAGAAAGAGAGAGAGAGAGGGGGGGGAGGGAGGGAGGGAGGAAGGGGGAAGGGAGGGAGGGAGAGAGGGAGAGAGAGAGAGAGAGAGGGAGGGAGGGATGGAGGGAGGGAGAGAGAGACAGAGACAGAGACAGAAACAGAGACATGGACAGAGACTTTTGACATCTGCCTATTTATTATAAAAGAGAGAGATTTTATTTGTGGAAACTATGAGAACCATACAAAAAGATGACATTTGTATCCTTGGTGACGTACATGACATGTTGACTGCTGCATGCCTATGAAATAGAAAACAATATTGATCCAACTTGTGACTGAGGACAAATGATGGCAGTACACAGAGAAAAGATAATGCCAGAGGGAACTGCAGTCTTCATAGTACAGTAAAGTATTGGTATGCATGCTCATTTTCAGCAAAGCTAAGGAGAATTCAAATGGAGTATCACAATAAGATGCGCAACTTATGTAAGTTACCAAGATCATTTTTAGTAGAAAAAATAAAATTGGAATAAAAAAAGAAAACAGGATAGAAGCAAATATGTCTGGCAAAGTAAACAAACAAGCGTGTAAATATTGTCAATGAGATAACTCCTAATAGTCCATACTCATAGATATGTATTTAGCCCAATTATCATCAGAGGGGTGCCATCCAGGAACTGATGGGAGCAGATAAAGAGAGCCAAGGCCAAAGAGTAGGCAGAGCCAGAGGAACCTCACAGAAAAGGAGGAGAAAGGATGCCAGGAGCCAGAGGAGTCAGACTATAAGAACGTGGCACACAGAATCAACTAGGCAGGGCTCATAGGGGCTCAAAGAGACTAAATGTACAAACCTGGACCCTGTATGCACCAGAGGTAGGCCCTCTGCATATACTATATGATTGTATAGCTTGGTGTTCTTAGGGGACTCCCAACAATGGGAATGGGGTGTGTCTCTGAATCTTTTACCTTTTTATCTGCTCCTTTTCTTCCTACTGAGTTGCATTTTTTAGCCTTGATATGAGGACTTGTGGCCAGTCTTATCGTATGTACAGTGGCTATCTGTGAGGGAAGGATGGAGAAGTGAAGGGAGGGAATTTTTTGCTCAGAATGTAATGTATGAGAGAAAAATATAAATTTCAAAAGAATAAAAAATAAAAAAGTGTCTGAATTTCAGTGACTCCACTATGAAGTGAAATCAGAAGTGCTTGTCAAATTATGTGAAATTGATATCACTTGTGAATTTATTCTTTTTTTTTGTTTTTGTTTTTGTTTTTAAATTTATTCTTATTTAAAAATTCTGGTGTTATGAAATGGTATAAATCTTTCTGCTTCTGAGATCATGATCAAGACACATAGTAATATTAACCATATTTTATGTATATATTTATGCATATTTGGTGAAATATATATTATAATTTATGCATTTTCAACATTTTCTTCATTTAAGTTTATTTTTCTCTGTGACCAAATGTCATTCCCCTGCACCTTAAGGCTTCATTAATTGTGAAAAACCGCTGAGATTTCACACCATTAGTTCCATATTTCCTTCAAATAACCATTTAATATCATTTTCTTCTGTTTGATCACCCTATTCGCTTTCCATTATTTCTTATGCTGAGTAAAAATATCTTATTAATGTGTGTCTTATTTTTTTATTACACGTTTAAGGGTTATGTGTTTAAGTCTATGTGAATTACTATCACATGTGTGTGAAAATTGTGATGCTAGAAAAGAATGTCAGATATCCTGGAACAGGAATTGTAGGTAGTTGCAAGGCGCCATTTGTAGGTGTCATTGACCCAACCTCCTATGCCAGATCAATAAGTGCTTGAACCCACTGAGCCATTCCTCCAGCCTCAACATCTCAACTTTTAAAATACAGTTTTACAAAGTAACACTCTTTTGCTTCCCCATAGTTCAATATATCTATTTCTGGTATGAATGTGTCTTATTTTTTGAGGGGTTAAGCTTACATTTGTCTATGCTGTAGCAATAGACTTATGCAAATCATGTTCATTTTACTTTAGCTCCTTACTGACAGGATATGGAAGGCATGGTAGTTCATAAACCTCTGGTAATGTGGGAAATAAAAGACCAGGCAGGAATATTTGTGTGCACATTTAGTTATGTGTGCGTGTGAATATAGCTGTGTATGTGTGTGTGTGTGACTCTGTGTGTGTGTGTGTGTGTGTGTGTGTTGTTGTTGTTGTTGTTGTTGTCTTAATTCTTCTTTTACTTTTTGTCTTTGGACACCTTTAGTATACCCATATTCTCTCCATGTCTCCTTCCCTCCTTCATTTCCTTTCTGTCATATATTAGTTACATGAAAACAACTCACATATAAAACATGATTTGTTGCTAATAATATGCTTCAAATGTAGTAATTTTGTACCATTTTTTGTTTTTTAGGATAAAACTAGCTGTGAAGTAATGTGTTCAATACCCAAAATGACCAGTTAAAATTTATCAGTAATTATATTTAATGTTGTATTTATATGTATATTATACATAGATTTTATTTATGGTTATGCAAGTTGCACTTATAGCATATGAAACTTGAATTTGAATGATGGAATTTTAATATACCACTTCATTTAAAGAAATGTTGTGCAGCAACAGTGATACTTACATAAATTAAGTCATTATTTCTTGGACTGCATAGTTCCTTTCTAGATAGGTATTATTTTATGTGCATCATCCCTTCTATCATTTGGGGGAAATTTTTAACTCACTCTATTCCAAATCCATCAAAACTCCAGGAAGTAACACTACAATTGGCACTAAGAATGGGTTGGCAAAGAAAAACTTATGGAATTGGGAATATGTAAGAAAATGAATGGGGGAATGCCACATTTATCTTTTGAAGTTAGAGAAATGGAGACAGTAAACACTTAAAATTTAATCTCTTATTTATGCTCCATCTGATTTATCAACAGCTCTGTTGTGTGACAAGTATGTTTTGCATAACTGCCTCATTTTACAGAAGTAGAAATCAAGTCCTAAATATAAAATCTGGAGGACATTCTCCTACTGCCAAAATATAAGGACCTGTATATATGCAAATATATATTTGTAGACACATGCCCCATTACACTGCATTTCCATGACTGATCCTCCAGCACATACAGTGGTTAATCAATCAAGACCCAAAACATACAGAAGAGGAAATATTTCTGGTTTGCTTAACTGCATTGTGATGTACACTGAGTCCTGAAATTATAGCTTCATCTTATGATTGTGCCAGCTCCAATTCCTGGTATTAATCAAAGGCTGAATAAATGACAGACTGTGGCATATAGAGAAGGACAGTTAAACTCAGGTTGCTACGCCAGCAATATAGCCTCAAAGGTGAGACTGTGCTTAACAATTAGTGAATAGAGAAATGAGAGTGGACAGCTGAGTGCTGATGAATATAAAACATTCTTGGACTCCCTCCAACTGTTTTCAAATGTTCCAACCTCAAGCTTGGCCACAGCTTCATAACCACATATACTCCACATTTGTCAGTCATGACCCTTTTCTCTGGTATAGATTTATAATTTCTCAAATGCTACAATTTTACAAGCAAAAATAAATAAGACCATGTATCTGGGTCCAGGTACAGGTTTGTTTTCAAATAGATTTTATATGTCTCTCAGGGGAAATGGAAATTCTGCAGTCTTTTGTTCACATACTGCTCCTAGAATTACTCTACACTGATAGTGTATTCCCTGACACCAACAGTGCACCTGCTCCACAGTCTGCTCACTCTCTTAAGATGCACTCCTGGAGACACTATGTTAGTGTTTCAGTTCTTTGGACCATTTCTCTTTCAGTCTTTGTATAGCTTCCTTACTAATTGCAGTTCTTTGTTTGAATATCAACTTTTCAAGACATAGAGCATGTATCCTATTAAAAATAAACTATTTGATAAAGATGTACAGGTAGAATTAAATATGGAAACAGTATTATCAGAGGATGTGAGCATGGAAGAAAATAGGGAAGGAGCTAAACGACCATCAAGCAACGATCTAGTTTTGAGCCAGAATGAAGCTGAAGGATTCAACTCAGATAAAAGTCATTTAAATTGAACAGTGAAGTAGCAAATAGTGATAGGCAAATCCTTGAGCCATGGTTGCATGTCAGAGGGATCAATGTCCCACTAACAATATTTCCTTATAATCAGACTCAGTGCCTGGTTGGTGTGAGGTCATGGGTAAAGTGACTTGGTTGCTAGTGGGGTAACAGCATTCAAAGATCACAAGTATCCTCATTTGGAGTGCTGAACAATATATTTCTCTGTATTGTTGTGACTTGATATGCTGGTGTGTGTGTGTGTGTGTGTGTGTGTGTGTGTGTGTGTGTGTGTGCGCGCGCGCGCGTGTGCACACGTGGACTCACTTTCTGTGAGGAGTAGGAGAAGGGACATAGAGGAAACAGGGAGGAAGGATGGGACTGTGAGGATAAGAGATAGGGAGCTATGACTGGGATATAAATAACTAATAAAATTTTAAATCTGTTTATAAATGACCTTCTATGAGTGTCTTACAGAAATATTTTTTGTACATCATGACATTGTAGCACCATGCCTTTCAAAATATTGATTTATTTCTTAAATTATGTGTCTACATGTGTTGGTGCACAATTGCCTTTAGTAGACAAAAGAAGTCATCAGATCCTGTGGCGCTGTAGTTACTGGTGGTTGTGAGCCTCTTAATATGAGTGCTAGAAACCAAACTCGGGTATTTTGCAAGGACAGTAACCTCTATTAATTACTGAGTGAGCTTTTCAGTTTCTTATCACATTTTTAAAAGAAGAGCTATTCAACAATGTCTAACAGCAATTAGTCAGCTCTGAAAATATACACACACAGGTAATAATATATAGACCAGGAAGGTTATATTTACATATTTAGGAATATACATGTGTGTGTTTATACAACACACACACACACACACACACACACACACACACACACACACAATTTAGAAAGGAGACCAGAGTTTTGAAGGAGACAAAAAAAAGAGTGAGTGTGGTTACATGGAGGGCCTTGGAGGAAGAAAAGGCAAGGTGAAGTGATGTAATTATATTAGAGTGTCATAGTCTCACTTCTTGATGGCAGTGTTTCCTTTCTATACTCTGCTAATCCAACACAAGTTCTACCGTTCTAACTACTTCTGCTCACATATTACTGCAAAAATCAAACCTCAACTAATTCTAGTCAATGAGGCTAGTCTAATGACAAACTTTGAAGAGTTGTAGCATTTATAAAATGCTTACTTCCAAATGAATGCCACCATAGATATTTCGTTTCTAGCACTTAAGTGTGTAGTGGATACTTTCTAGCCAGTTAATGACCCGATTCTTTCATTTTGTCCGGAGATTTCACATCCATCCAAACATTTCTTGCTATTTTAAAGATTCACATTACTCACATTCTAGATGTAAATGGGATAGTCTTTGTCTCTGTAGATTTCTAAGACATTTTGGTGAGGAAATGTGTACATCATTTACACTTCTTTCTTTGCAGTTCTTATTAATTATTTCTTGGCTGCAAGATAAAAACTTTATGAAGCAAGAGACTGTGGCAAACACTAAGTTCTACATTTAATGCTTAATTGGTGTAAAGTGAATGTCAGTGATCCCAAAGATCACCAAGTGACTTCTTCTTAAAAATCTTTGAATCGTCTTCAAAACCGACATTTTCTGTTTTACTATGCATACACATAGTACACCTGCTGCTAATTAGATGATGCGATTGAGGCTCTGAGATTCAGTTGATAAGGTGCTTGCTATGCACCTTCAGGTTCCCACTACTCAATGAAAAAGAAAGGAAAGGAAAGGTTGCACAATAGCAGCTTCTGTAATTCAAGAACTGAAAAGGCAGAGACAGGGGCATCACTCATTAGCAAGGGGAACAGAATTCATGAGCTCCACCTTCAGAGAGAAACTCAACTAAAACTAAAACAGTATGTAGGGCTAATAGTGTGTCCCATTGGTTTGTTCTTGCTTTGCAAGTATACAGAATCCATGCAGGTGGTGAGAATTCCAACCATGAAAGACGGAGACAGTGGACTCACAGTATAGTCTGTCTCAGACACTAGCCATATTTGTGAGCTCTGTGTTTGATTACAGACAATTTAGAAGAGCTGAAAAAAGTGATTCAGGGCATTAGTCTCAGACTTTTGCATGCATATGCACACGTGTGCACATGTGAACATACACTTCTATACATATGTACACACATGTGTATCTGTACATCAAAAATATACACATTCCATATAAACATATACACAAATAACAAATGGAATAAAAAACTAAGATTAACTAATCACACAGAAAGAAGAGTCTGTAGTCTATTCATGTGTGAATTCCTCTACATATGTGCATATACACAGAAACACACACAATCAAGGAACTATTTTATTGTATGTATATGTATATATTCATATAATATTAATAAAACATCAGATGGATTGAATATGAACTATTTTCTCCAGAAGTCAAGTTTGTCATATCCATTTGATATGTCCCATTTTCTTTGTCCTTAGAATACATTGCAAATCATTCATAGGTTTTGATATTATGCCATTTGTCCATTTTTATCTCTCTAATCTCATTTGTCTTCATTTATATGGCAATGTACATTTAATGCTCCCAGGGCTTAATTTAGGTTTCATCTAACAAAAACCTTCCATTTAGGAATTTCTCCTGGCAACCCCCTTAATCTAGTTTGCTCCAATCAGTAATTTTGGGCACTAGTATAGAAGTCATGCATAGGAGGAAGCTTACATTGACTTGCCTTCTACCTGGCCTATACTAGGCCCCCTTTTCCTGGCCTCTCATAACGACTTTCACTTTCTCATTGTTGAATTCCACATTGTGTTCCGATTTAGTGCACTGAGTAGCAGGTTAGAAAACCTTGTTTTGTTATACTTTTGGGACTTGCAGAAGACCTGAGTGTCAGTAGACATTTGTTGAAAAAATGGGATAAAATACAGGATAGTTAAAATAAAAGAAGGCAGGTTGGCAGGCAGAAAGGGCAGACAGAAAGAAAGGAAGGAAGGAAGTATGAAGTGACCAAGGAAGAGAAAGAAGGAATGGAGTGAAAACCCGGGTATGATAGGATCAAATGGAGGAACCTCTTTTAAACTGTCATCTTACCTAGAATATATTTGTAATGAGTGAATCAGAGTCTGAACACGTTTCATCTTACTGGCCATAGCTAGTGGAGGAAAGGTAACTTTGCATTTTGTTCTGCTAATGAAATGATTACTAAGCATGACAAGTTGGAGAAATTGTTTTTGTCCTTTTGTGGTTCCAGCAAAGTATTATATGTTCTCATAATTTACCCCATACTGTCCCTCAGTGCCCTCAGGAGAAGAGCCAAAAATTAGAGCAAGAAGGAAGGCTCACTGAGTCGGGGTGGGGTGAGGTGGGTGATATTTCGGTCTTTCTTTAGATCCAGGTACTCTCTTAAGACTATTAATGATTTTAAAAAAAAAAGCATGAACACATGACCACTTGGATTTTACTCAGAATCACACTCTTGTGGCTTCACATTGGCTCTTGCACATCTCCCTTCTACAACTTGACTTTAACATACATAAGATTAATGAGTTACAAGATAAAGGCTATAGATTTTTTTTCTGGCTCTGACATCCTATCCTTCCAAGCTTCCCACAGAGAGTGGAGCCATTGGAACCTCTCTGTAACTGGCTTGTCCCTCTTTCATTGATGTCATCCTCCCATGATGAGACATCATCCCCGGCCCTCAAATTGATATCAGGCAGCCAGATCTTCTAATTTACCAGCAACTCTTTACTTCCTTGGGACTCAGCATATCCAGTGGCGATTTACCACATGTCGTTAATATGTTTGCTATATTTTGTTGGCAGAATACGAAAGTTGATCAACAAGCCTGCATACAGGGAAAGCATATTGAAATGAACATTACAGATCTGTCAGGCAGAAGTTTATGGCCTTTCTCAGTACTACACTGTAAGTAAAACAAGCCCTGATTGAGACAGCCTCCTGGCTGACTCATTTGCCAAAGTGCAAAGAATTTTATTGCTGAGTTTGTCTGCCTGAGTTAGGCAAGCAGGGTTGGGGATGGTGGGCAGCTTGCTTTGGCTTACAGGGTATTATAGACAAGCTTGCAAGTTTCAAAGCCTTTCAGTGGGTTTGGCTTCTTATCTTCTTATCGTCTTATAGATTTTGGAGATGTAGTACCCTGGAGTTTTAATACTCAGTTTGCAAATCCTTTTTTAAAATCAATGTATTGAAACGCAATGGAGTGCCAAGAGGAAAAAGAAATATTCAAAAAGAAATGACACTGAAAAATATCCCAGATAAATAAATAAATAAGATGAAAATAAAAGAGGTAGTGAGATTCATTAACTCCAGTTATGAAGCATGACAGATCCAAAAATCTCCACTCCTTTCTTTCTTGCTCAACAGGCAAATTCCACAATGGTTCAGGTGAGTCATGAGGGAGTCACATGCTCTGAATAGGACTTTGTAGTTGTCAACCCTATCTAAAGCAATAGCAAAGCTCAGAAAGTCTAAATGAAAGCACTGGGAAAATAAAATTTTAAAAATGCTTTATGCTTCTTCTCTTAGGCAAAGCGTAAGGAGTTTGCATACAAGGACTCCATTTCTGAGCACTGGAGCAGATCTACTTCTGTGCTTTGGGGAGAGGTGGATCCTCTTCCTTGGGAGGTCTCAGGGCAATGGGGATTCAGACTCAGGTGAAGTGAGTATTAACTGATCTTATCTCACAGCAGGAAATCAGTCACTGTCCTTTCAGGAAGGCTAATCCATAGCATTCATCTTGTCTTATTCCTGAATAGGCATTTGGTATTTTAGCAGCCAGAATTTATTTCCCATCCCAGTAGTGTGCAGATGTAGGTCACCTGGCTAATGCTAAGGCCATTCCACATTCCAGAGGCATCAAGCAGTGGTCTTTGGCATTCCAGACGCATTCTAAAGCTGCAGGTCATTCATTATGCCAAGGTCAGGTTGTGGCCTGAGGACCCCAGAGGTTTAGTTTGTGCTACTTAAGATTGGAAGTGTCAAGGAAGATGTAACTCCACTGGTATCAGAAGGATGGAGATGGACAAAAACAGAGAGAAAGTACAAACTAAACCACAAATATTTTCATTTTATTCTCAGCATGTTAGGGATAGTGACTGATGCATATGAAGTCAAAGATGGGGGTTCTTTAAAGAAAGAGAAATTGAAGAGCAAACCTACTTCTTATTAACAAATGGCTCTGATTTCATAAATGAGATGAAAAATGAGCTGTGATTTTCATAAGGCATACCTGCCATAAATCTCCACATTTCTGTTCAGATGCTGTCTCTGTTTCATACTGAGGTTGAGTGATCTATTCGTACTTTTAAATGTTCATTTTGGCTATAAAAGAGGGTTATATCAACCAGATAGCATGCCATGTCAAAATATCACTCTTAAATGTGTTGAACATGAGCTGGGGACATGGCTCAGTGAGTGCAGTATTTGCTGTGCAAGTGTGAAGACCAGGAGTTTGATTCAGAGCAACTTGCTAAAATTCCAAGTGTGTCAGCACAAGTCTGTAACCCTAGTGTGTATGGAGGTGGGGTGGAGAGGACTTGAGGACAAAGATTAACAGCAGATTTAGAAAAATAAGAGTTATAATGGAGAATACCAGATTTTTAACTACAGCCTACACAGGCGCACACACACAAACACAGGTGCAACATGCTCATGCAGTCATGCATATGTACACACACACACACACACACACACACACACACACACACACACACACACACCCATGATACATAAACAGAAGCACACATCATACTCTTACAGATACACAGGAACACATACATGGATACATTATAAATAATGGAATTTATAGATTTATCATCATAATTTATGTTGACTAGGAAATATTTGAAATGAGAAATGACCTTTAATATAGTATTGATACCCTCTTGCTGTGCTAAGCCATGTATTAGGCACAGAAAATATAGTGCTAACTGGTTGGACTTAGTATATGAAGACTATCCCTAAATAGAAACAGACTCAGTTTTTCTGTGTAACAAGTGCTTTCCTAATCCCTGTTTGTAACACAAAAATCAAAGGACACTCAGTTTTACTCTGAAATAAAAAATGGCTTTTTTTTTGCATAATATGCCAAAGAAGGAGGAAGTACATCAAATCTTCATTATATGGAATCCATATATAAGACTCTTCTCATAACTGAGATGAGAGAGACACTTCCCAGGTTTGGCAGTCATAAACACTATTCTATTAGAGACTGTGCTTGTGTCATTCTTAACATCTGTGCTTTGTCAATTAAAGGTAGGAGAATTCATCTCTCAAACCACATAGAAAATAACTTTCGTTCTTAGAGATAAAATCTCATTCCATAAAAAAAATCAGAAGGGTGTTTTAGTTTTTCATTTTTGTTGTGGTTGTCACTAAATGTGTCTGATTCACTCATCATGGTAGAGGTTTAGGGGTCTCCCAGAAGAAGTGAAAAATGCCATAGGAAGACAGGCATTTATATAGGATAACAAGACTCATGTCAACACAAATATCTGAGATATGTGACTCATGAAAAAGAAGAGCCCCATCAGATAGCAGGAAGTGAGAAGTTTTAATGATGGGAGTGTTAGTTTAACTACTAGGTGAGATGATGTAGTATTGGAAACTAGGACCTTTGAGTTGTGCTACCCACAGTGAAGTCTGGCCTGAACCTCACCCAGTAAGTTCAGCAAAGGAGAGGAGATATTTGTGTAAATGTGGGGTCACCGTAGAGGCTATAGTGACGTACACAGAGGGCCTTAGAGTATGACATGTGAATGCACTGGGGTACTTATTAAAGTGGATTCTGTGATCCTCACAAGAAACACATATCTTTGTGGCAATTCTTAGTGGCCTTGAGGTCAAAGATTCTACTATATAGTTCTCAAAAGAAACAGAAATCCAAGTTGAAAACAGATTGTGATTTTTTTTCAAGCAAGTTTGTCTCCTTCTTACTCTAAAACCCAGGTGTAGAAGAGTTAGCAGAAAACGCAAGTTACATTTGATGGGCACTATAACAACAAAATTTGAGAAAGGGGTTTAAAGAAGAATGCAGAAATTTTAAAAAAGATGTCAGAACAATATTTATTTCAAATTACAAAGTCACAAGTTATAACGCTTCTTTGCTAACAGTATTGAAAGGCTGACAAATGTTTTGCAAAAGCAAACCAGCAGATTTGTCCTACAATACAATACTTCTGCGATAGTGCTATGTCTGAATATGATGATACTTCATAATCCTTTCTAAAAATAGATTTGAAAGTTAACTGTTTTCTTCAATATATATACTGTAATATCTTGAAGATGTCTTCTTATGCTTTGTGATGTGTTATTTAAAACAATAACTACATATTTAGCATTAACATGTTGGAAAAAAAACAGGGTCAAAATTACCTATATTTTATTTTTTTTGTAGAAGCATTAAGATTTCAGATATCTTTGTTTTGATATGTCAATGTAGTTTATATATCTTTTGCATAGGGTTGTACCAGTTTGTGATCAAAATCCATATGGTACTAGTGTAGCTTTTTTTTTATGCACTTTTTTTTGTATTAGAAGCTCAAGACAAACCAATTTAATAAGTGAATAAGAACATGCAAATAAGTCAGACGTGGTGGCGCACGCCTTTAATCCCAGCACTCGGGAGACAGAGGCAGGCGGATCGCTGTGAGTTCCAGGCCAGCCTGGTCTACAAAGTGAGTCCAGGATGGCCAAGGCTACACAGAGAAACCCTGTCTTGAAAAACCAAAAAAAAAAAAAAAAAAAAAAAAAAACCCAAAAAAAAACCATGCAAATATATGATTGGCCATATTGTTGTTTATCATAATAAATAAATAATGGCAGACTCAAAGGTACAGAGCCCAAAAGCATAGATTAAATAATTCACAGTGAATGAAGAACCAGAACGAGGGGTGATGGTTGGGCAAAACCTCTGTGCTTAAAACACTAGCAGTGCAAGCAGGAGGACTCAGTTTGAATTCCTAGAACCCAAATAAAGCTGGATGGTGTAGTGCATTTCCGTCATCCTAGTGTTCCAGTGACCAGATGGAAGATAAGACATGAGACTCCCCAAAATCTCACAGACGGCTAGCTAGGTGTGAGGAGCCACAAACAACAAAGACGCCCTTTGTCAGACAAATTTGAAAGAGATGATTGGTAACCAAGGTCGCTCTTTATCCTCAAAATCTACACTAAGGCAGATGTGTCCACATATATACACATTTACAAACTTATGTATACATTTCTGTTTCTACATACATGCAAATGTGGAAGAAAAGAATTAAGAGATTAGAAACATATACCACAGATAGCACTGCATAATGAAAATGCATGGCGAATTCTTGCAGATGGATTAAAGAATGTAAACATATTTTTGACACTGGAAATAAATACGTGACTTGTCGCTATACACACAAAAGGTACAAAGACTACAATTGGGATTATTCAAAGCAGAGACAAAATTATTCATCTTAAACCTGTGCTCTGCCTTTCATTGTCTATGAAATTTTATTAATAGCAACTTAGCAATGTGAAATTTTGTTGCAAGTCTATGAATTATTAGACACAACTAAAATGTCATTAAACTAGGTCAGCAAATGTCCAGACCAATAGAAATCAAGTAACATGCAATGTGTAGTGAATGGAATGTGCAAAAAGACTGTAGTTTCCATGAAATTCACATTTTAGTTAGAGAAATGGGGAAATAAGTATCTTTGCAACACATTAACTAGTCAACTAAAGGGCTACAGCATGTGACAATTACATATGAAGACAACAAAGTAGTGCATATGACAGAGTTATACGCAGAGGAACAAACATCCTTTAGAGGTAGATTCAAGAAATCACTGGATGGGAAATTCTTCATGGAATTTCTCCCTCAGGAGAATTTGAAGCTTTTATATCAGTGTAACAGATCATGGGCCCAGTTTGGTCAATCTAGCCCCTCATAGCCAGCTAGTGTCAGATCAGTGTCAGTGGTACAGATATTCTAAATTAAGATCCAACTCTTTGCTCGTGTTCTGAAAGTTCATATATGGTATCATATGAGGTACTTTTGAAATGGTGAAATGGAAACAGCTTACTAGCACTTATAATTTCCTGGTAATGGGTAATTAAGAGTTAATGTTTTTCTCTTTTAATTATTGGAAAGTTAAAAACTAAGCAGAGTGTTTGACAGCTCAGCTTCTATTTTACTTCTCACTGATAATCATGATGTTTAACATAAACCATTCCAAGGACATAAAATCATTAAAACAAATAGAACTATAGATGTTATGTGAGATCCATGCAGCAAACTTTCTCAACATTATTGTGATACTGTGTCTCTGTCAAAATACATCAGTCAATTAATCACTGAGTCAAAAAGAATGAGCAATATGTGGAGTTAAAGGGGATATCCACATCCAATCCTGACTTATTTATTACAAGCACACATAAGAGGTATATAATTAAAATAAAGGGAGAAGCGTGTTCTGGTATTGGAAGAACAAGGAGGAGGTGCTAGACATGATCAAAACACATTAAATACACATGAAATTATGAAAATATAAATGCATTAAAAATAAAAATTACAGTATTTGATGTATGTAAGTCATCAGATTTTCTTTCAACAACTCTAGTGGACTCTAGGCTACACTGTGATACTTCTTTGTTTCTCTCTGCAGACAGTGGATTTAGTGACTTACACACAAATTATCTCTAGAGAAACATAGGCCAGAAAGAAATTAGAATAATGTTTACAAACATTCACTAAAGTAAGGGCAGGTAATAGACTAACATATATTCAGCTTCATATATATGTGAAGTCTTTAAAAATTCTCTTATATGTGAACTATTTTTTGCCATTTTTTAAAATTAATTTATTCTTGTTACATCTCAATGGTTATCCCATCCCTTGTATCCTCCCATTCTTCCCTCCCTCCCATTTTCCCTTATTCCCCTCCCCTATGACTGTGACTAAGGGGGACTTCCTCCCCCTGTATACTCTCATAGGGTATCAAGTCTCTTCTTGGTAACCTGCTGTCCTTCCTCTGAGTGCCACCAGATCTCCCCCTCCAGGGGACATGGTCAAATGTGAGGCACCAGAGTACATGAGAAAGTCATATCCCACTCTCCACTCAATTGTGGAGACTGTTCTGACCATTGGCTAGATCTGGGTAGGGGTTTAAAGTTGACCACCTGTATTGTCCTTGGATGGTGAACTATTTTAAAATTCTTATGTTTTAAATATATAATTTTAATATAACTTCATTTATTCTTTGTAACCCCTTCCTCAATTCCCTAGAGATTCATATTTTGCTTCTGATATCCTCACAGCAGTGAACAATCCAGGTTCAGTATATGTCTGTTACTAGATGCTACAAAGAATAACTCCCTGTAACAGTGTAGAGGCATAACTTGATCTCAGTCAATTTTTCTGTAGAAATCCCTGAGCACACACAAGCTCCCAGGCTCCCAGACTGCTTACAAATGCAGCACAGCACCTTTCAGTAGTATTTTATGACACATATCTCAAATCAAATTTAAAAGCATAACTGAGTGGAATTAAATTAATGCCATCTGGTAATGTCAGCAACACTAGAACCTCGGTAGCCTGGCTTACCTTCCAAACCTGCTAAGGCTTCGTGATGCATGTTCAGTCTCTATTATTACTGAGAATTCTATGTAAAATATACAAGTGTGTGTGTGTGTGTGTGTGTGTGTGTGTGTGTGTGTGTGTGTGTGTGATGGGTAGATAGGGCTGAAGTGGAGATAAGGCTTGTTTGAGACAATAGCAGCAGCTTAAGATATTTAATGAACCATTACCTTAATGAGTACAAGTTCATACTTTATGTCCTTCTGTGTCCTACAATGTACCGTTAGCTTCATTATATGTTTGATTATCATAATCTGAGTAAAATGTCTCCTTCCTTTGTTTATTTGCTATTTGTTATTACGTATAACTCCAAATTGACCTGACTTTCTAGCACTTAATTCCAGTATTACTACCACTGATTAGCTTCCCAGGGTTTCTTCAATGCACCATTCCACCCACAATTCTCATTTTAATTGATTCAACAAAATATTTTACTCAAGTATCACTTGCCCATCGTGGAAACATGTTTTCTTTACTTGATCTGAAGATGTGAATCTTTTCTCCTCTTGTGATGCAATCGGGCCTTCTTTCCCCTTTAAATAGCAGTCATCTCAAAGCTCTTTTAGTCTATCTCTAGTCACTCCCTTCTGACTTCATGCAACACAAGCTTTTAGTGTTTAGTGCCATACTGAACATTCCAATACAATGATATTTTATTTTGTCATAAGACCTATTTTCTCCACAACATATTATGGTCTCAATAGTCTATATATTTAGAAGACAAATTATAAGTAAGTGGTAATAACACCTGTAATAATGCCTAAATACATAGAAAGTATACGGACTGTATTTTTTATTGTAGGAATGAACATTTTGTTCATGTGTCATGAAAACTTTCATTCACAAATTTTATCCTGTCTTGAGACCCAGATATTAGAAATTAATCTCTCAGATATTAGAAGAAATAAAAGTTAACCACTAAATTTCTACACCCACCCATTTGTTTTCAAATGATTTCTAATGGAGAAATATGGATGTATGTGATAAGACAGTATACAAATTTGTATCTGACTGTAAGCACATTTTCTATTGAGATATGGTTATATATTAACTGAGTTATATAAACTACCATTTTTCTACAGTCTTTACTTCATAGTGTCTTCTAAAAATAGGTAATTGAAAAGTTTAAATAAAATAAATATATGCAAAATGTGTGATATAAAGTAAACATTCAAAAGTTTAATGATTAAGGTGTGGTTTTATTTATACTCAGATACATATGAGTTTGATGATAAAAATGAACTAATGAAGAAATATGGTCCATTCATCTAATGTTAATCTTCCTTTTGGAAGATACATCTTATTATGGAGGAGATATTAGCATGGTTACTTCTTCTATTTCCAATTGCTCCAGTAAGCAGAGAACAGTCAAGGAAACCTTAAAATGATCAGCAACTTATAGAGGTCAAAGATATATTACCAAACACTTGTACTAATGCAAAAACTTATATTATTATCAGTACCAGATTCCTCTGACATTTGCTTCCACAGCCACAGAACATCCAATTAAGAAGTAATAATTGATAAAGCTAATATTGACTATGTGGGCAGGGAGTAGGAAGACAGCTCAGAGGATAAATCCCTTGCCACGTAAGCAAAAGGCCCTGAGTTTGAATCACCAGAACCCATGAAAAGCTGGGTGCAATAGGATGGATCTGTAATGCTGGTGTGCCCACTGTGAGATGCAAAGCAGAGACAGGGGAATGCCTGGATCTCAAAGACTGGCTAGCCTGAGCCTCATGGTGGTGCACAGCAGAGCCTCTTTCTACAAACAAGATGGAAGGTGAGGACTGGCACCTATTTGTCCCCTAACCATCACATATATGCTATAACAAGTATATACCTGAATCATAATACAAATATGCGCACACACACACACACACACACACACACACACACACACACACATACACCTTGGGAGGGAGGAATTTTTTTTTTAAGAAATAAAAATGTGGGGGTGGGGATGGCAGCGGTGGTGGTGGCAGTGATGGTGGCAGTGGTGATGGTGGTGGTGGTGGTGGCAGTGGTGGTGGCAGTGGTGATGGTGGTGGTGGTGGTGGCAGTGGTGATGGTGGTGGTATAATTTAATGATCTAGTTCCTAGTGTGGTGGACATTCCAGGTTCTATCCCCAGCTCCAGTAAATAGGACAGAAGAGAAGTAGGAAAGTGTGACATCATTGTGGGTGGAACAGCTTCTTTCTTCTCCTTTCCTTTTTTATTGTTAGAAGGTTTTGTCCATTCAACAAGCCAGTGAAGGAAAGATAAACCTGTTTTTCATGATCCCAAGTGTGGGATCAGAACGGTCTTGTGAGAGAACAGGTGAGGTTAATCCACCAGAAGACCAACCACATCATGCCAGAGCTTGATTGTTGCCAGGTGAAAAGATCCTGTGACCAGACTCTGGGATCTGCCCAGAACTGGAGGCAGGGCTTTTGGAGATTTCAGATAGTTTGGCTGTTCATTGCTCCACTTCAATATGCTCCCAGAGAGAACTGCTTGAGGGAAGGATTCGGTGCTCCAGCTCCTGCTGAGATTCTGAGTTCTGGTTACTCCAGGTTCCAACAGAAGAAATCCTGCTGATTATGCCAGGAGAATCACTCTTCGGAACTGGTATCCTTACGGTTTTGTTGTTGTGTTCCTTAATCCTCATTTCCTATTGTTTTGGTTAGTTGGCTTATAAGTGACATACACTCATTTAGTAAGTTGTAATAAAATATATTGATTAAGAAAAAAAACTTCAGGGACATATCTCGAATCAGGTAAATTTGGACATAACTTGAATCTGGCAGCTTGAGTTCTGCAGTGTCTAACATCAAGCCTGTATATAGGTGAAACCTGTAAATATTTCTTAAGTGAACATAAATATTTGGTTAAACAAAACTTGGAGATATGGAAAACATATTAATTTTTGATTTTGTTAATGATTAACTATCAACAAGTTGGCCATTTATCATCTCTGGACATCTGGTGACATAACAAGTGAACTTCAACCGATAGTAGTGTAAGAACTAGTTGCATAGGGGATGCTGATTCTTATTGAAGTTTTATATCAGGTCATTTCAAAATGCTTGCTGATATTATCTCAGATTGTTATGACTATCTATTACCGTAGTTCCTACAATTTCATTAATTAATTTTAATCAGTTAAATTATTAATAATTAATTTATTATTATCAGATCTTTTACAGGCTTATTGGCTGCCTGTTCAGAAGAAAGATACAAATTGAACGCCATTACTACCTGTAGATTTACACTGAAGAGGAAAAATGTATATATATATATATATATATATATATATATATATATATATATTCTTAGTCAAATAAACATCAGTGAATACATGAAGATTTTCTTAAATAATTATCAGTTTGAAGTAAAAAAATGATTAAGGAGAAAGAAGATAAAAGAAATACAAATAAATGGACAAGGGACAGTGATAGGAGAAGCAGTGGCATTTTTTGATTCTACTGTAAAGAGCAAATACTCTATAGTACCGGGCAATAGCTGTTAGTTAATAGAAGCTCTTCCTTGTCTTTGCCCCACACTGGAGAGTGGTGTGACTTGGAGCTAACCAAGTAACTTCTCTGTGACTCATTTTCAAGAACAGCAGTTGTAGTCTGAAAAATGCTCCTTAGCCAGATTTGCAAAAAGTAGAAAATTTAATAAAATGTCATTGTTCAGTGAAATAAAAAGCAGCACAAGAGTTTTCCAGTTAAAATTGAAGTTGTTCTCCATTTACAGATCTGGAAAGAATTTTAAAAAGCATGTCTACAAAGCAAAGACAATTAGGTTAGTCAAGCAGATGATTCAGAGTGAAAATACTCATGCACAGACATATGCTTTAGCACAGATTCTCCAACCATTTCTGATTTTTAAAATATTATTATTTATTCTTCATTGAAAAACTATCATTTTTCCAGCCACTGGCTAAGTAATTTATGAGCACTGTCTCATTTAATTTGCCAACAACTCATGAATTAGGAGCTACCATCAAATACTTTTCTGAATGAATTGTCTGGGTAGAGACTTCAAATTTCTCCCTTGTTTTAACTGTGTGCACTTTCTATTACTCTGTGGAGGCCATCCTAGTGATAGTCGTAATCTTGAGCCTGAGTCTCATTTGAATGTATAGCTTCTGTGGTTACAAACACTAATGAATAATTACAAGGTGCTTCTGAGATGACTAGATCAAAGTACTATAGGAAAGACTACCTCACATTGATTCCTATGAGTTGAGCATAGCTGGTTGTTACTTGACCCCTCTGTGTTTACTTATCCATTTTCCACATCAGCAGTCAAGAGACTGTCAATTATTGGCCATATGCTCTTATTCATTTTTTCCTCAAAAAATTTAAGAGCACAAAGCACAGTGCATTTTCACATTAGAACGGGAGAAAAAGAAGCAGAAAGCCACTCAGAGATGTAGGTGATTTTGTACATCTTCCCAAAAAACTCTAGAGTGAGGATTCAGTTCATGTCAAAAGTAGTACTTATATAGTCAGGTGAGGTGACGTGCCATGGTTCTTCAAACAGGGTTCTAAGTGCTCTTGGGCAGTTATTTAATATCTTGCACGTTCAATTTTGCTCTATTGGTAAAATTGGAAGGAAAGAAACAGGCAAAGGTTGGACTGTATTTGGCATATGTGCCTGTGGCAGACATTAATAATCAATTACTGTTTTTTTTTCTACTGAGCCAGAAATGGATCTCCCTATTCTAAGTACATATTCTAGGCAGCTCTGAATGATTACATTTGGCACGTTATTTCAAATGCATCTTCCATTCCAGGATAAAAATCTCCAACATACACTTAGGATCTAATGTTTTAGCAATATATTGTTCCTCTGGAAAGAATCATGAACTTAAGATCAGAAGACTAGGTTTAAATTCTCACTTTGACGTTTATTATTTCTCTGACCTTAAGCAAGTCAATTCATTTCTTTGATCTCTTTTAGCTTTGTGTGTAATCTGAAAAATGGGAATAAAATATCAATGACCTAACATGAACCTGAAGGTGAAAGAAGACTCAGAAAAATGTACTCCAAGGCATATGGAATACATCCTTCTGTATTACACATATTTTAATCATCTTTTAAGTTAAACATTGCCAAGACTATTGCATAGGTGAAGGGATTCTCAAGGTACTGGAGTTAAGGTGCAGGAGGAAAGAAGGGCCATTATTTCTGTGATGTTTATTTTTTCTACCCTTGTCAGTTAATCACAGTCGTCTGTACTAATGTCAGTTCCATACCCGCCTAGATCTCATCATATGTAATGAGTTGTATATAAGAATGACATGAAGTTAGAGTGTTCTTTAGCTTTTGTATCACACTGTACTTGTGGGAGTTCCTTCACTTTATTCTATACAGGGCAGTTCCTTTTTAATGTCATAGACTCTCACCTTACCCAACGTACAGTATCATATGGGGTCTTGAATATTAATGTAATAGCAATAAGTAATTATGAATATATATTTTATTTATTCTTCTTATACTACAATTATTGTATGTCCTGACACTTTTACATATATAACCATCAAGGCACAAAATTGATGAGTTTCTAGACAGGTAAAAAGCACATTAATTAAACACATTAAAATGTTTCTAGTTATTTCTGCAGTGACATTTTAATCCTGTTATAACCAATGAAATAATAATCTCCTCATTCATTATCAATGGAATCAAAGCAAGATAGATATTACTTAATGAACTGAGGAAGCCAAAGGTACATGTGGAGGTGAGCAAGAAGAAGATTCTAGACAGATATCACTCATCATCTTCCAATACAGGAGAGCTTTAATCTGAGAACGATAGGAAATAGAGCAAGTAGGAGAAATAAAGGAGTCAGAATCCTCCAAGAAAATGTCATACCTATATACCTGGAAAAATGAAGCAGAAATGAAAAGAGATCATCATTAACCAAGCAACAAATTATTTTATTTACTTACTTGCATGTGTGTGTGTGTGTGTGTGTGTGTGTATATATATATATATATATATATATATATATATATATATTTCTTTTTTATTTTTTTATTTTTTTATTTTTTTCCTTTATTAATTTATTCTTGTTACATCTCAATGGTTATCCCATCCCTTGTATCCTCCCATTCTTCCCTTCCTCCCATTTTCCCCTTATTCCCCTCCCCTATGACTGTTCCTAAGGGGGATTACCTCCCCCTGTATCTACCAAGGGATCACATCTAAAGAACTAGGTCTGTGTGATCTTGCTGGAATACAGACACACCTCTACTATACACATTTAATTCCAAACAATGACATCTAATTTAAGGACTGATAAAATGATGAATCAGAGAAGGATTTAACAGAATGAGTCAAACATACGATATGCCCAAGTCTCTTGAGAACCGACAGGAAAGAGAAGGTACTTTAAAGCAGTGCAGAGAGAGTTCAGGAAGTATTAGGTGGTGAGGACAGTACATAAGTACAGTAGAGTTCATGGAGATGGTGCAGTTCAGTGGAGGAGAGTACTGTACAGGAATTCAAAGAGTTCATGGAGAGAGGGCAGTAGAGTTCAGAAGCACAACACACTTTGGTACAATTTGGTGCAATTCAGTTGAGTTCCTTTGAGGTCACGCACTTCAGCTCACAGAGTTCAAAGGCAGTTTTTCCAAGCAGAACAATTCAGTGAGAAGCAGAGATAAGCCAGTTTAAATCAATCAGATTGGAGAGGAGTTTTGAACTAGAACAGCAGAGTTGAACCAGCAAGCCAAAGTTCAGAAAGAACAAGAAAGGTTGAGCTTGTTCTGCAGTAAGTGTTTGATCCTGAAAACATTCTAGGCCTAGGTTAACTAACATATGGAGGCTGGAAGCCTCCAGGCCTAGGACTAGAGGTAATTAGATATACATATTCTGTGTTTCCTCCAAACCATGTACTGATAAAACTTGTGTATGACTCTTATCTGAACCTTTCTTTTGAGGGCATTAAACTACATTTACATATGTATGTATGTATGTATGTATGTATGTATGTATGTATGTTTGTGCATATGTAGGATGTATGTTTTTAGATTATATACACATACATATCACATACATATGTGTATGTGATATGTATGTGTATATATGTATATATAGTCAGTGTCTATTAGTCCAGACAGAGCAGGTGTGGGTGTCAGAGAACAACCTTGATTTTCAGTTCTCACTTCTTACCTGTTTGAAGTAGGGTCTCTTTATGCAGCTACCTATAGCATGTAAGCTAGTCCATAGGATTGCGGGGATTCTACTGTTTCTGTCTCCCATGTTACCACAGGAGCATTGGTCTGTTCTGATGATTTTATGTTGTTCCTGTTCTCAGGCTTTGACCACTGAACCATCTCCTTAGCCCCAACAACTGTTTATTTTTTAAAGACTTAACTATGCTTATTTGTGTGTAGAGGATATGTGCACATGAGTGAAACTGCCAAATGAAGCCAAGAAAGAAGCATTGGATTCCTTGGAATTGGAATAGTAGGTATCTTTAAGCCACTCAATGTGAGTACTGGCAACCAAACACAAGTATTCTGAAAAAACACTGTGTACTCTTTCCATTTTCCAACCCCATGAAGGAAGTTTATAATAAATCATTCATGTTAATGAATCATAATGATTTACATGTAAAAATAATAAATAATAATAATGTGTCAGTGCCTGTGTATTTGATTTTGTGTGTGCATGTGTGTATGTATGTGTTCCAGTGTGACTGAGTGCATGTATGCATGTATGGAACAAATGCAGAGAGAGAATGATGCTCAGCTCACACAATGTGGAGTATTCACCAGATATGTTCATCAGGCGAGTGATACTCAGAAAATGGCATGCTAGAGGCTCAAACAATCTAAGTTCAACATCATTCAGGAGCTTGAAGATATTTCATAACAGTTTTAAATTTCCTAAGGCCACAGAATTTGGGGACCCAAATCCATGCCTTTTCATTGAACATCTGAATTTGACATTCCTCAGAAGCTTGAACTAGAATGCCTTCTGCTTTTTGAAGGGCTCTTAAATTCCACTCAAGAGATATGACTATCTTTACTTGATGGCTCTAATACAGCCCTGCTTGTATAACTTGGCATGGGTTCTGATTCTGTTTAAACTGATGCCTGTTTTTTTTTATTAACCTGTTTTTCAAAACTACTTATACTGTTGCTACGTTACAAAAATGTTTCAGTGTTTTGTGCAGTGAATTAATCTTTTGTATAGTAACATATCCCCTTTGTTTATTGAAAAATGATTGCAGATCTCTATGTTGGTCCAGGACTTGAAAAAAAGATAAGTCTGGTCAAAACAGAAAGAAGTGGTGGAAACTTTGAAACTGTTCAGAATTCATCAATGTCATTACTAAAAAGAAATACAGGAAACCTTAAAGCTATGGACAATTTTTCAAAGTAGAGAAAATTTACTGCCACATCATTAATCCCCCATTAATGTGCTCTACACCCCAAAGATAGCTTCTTTTCTTTCCCCTTTTTTCTGTCTCGCCTTATCATACCACATCTTCTAGAAGTACAGATATAAGTACACTCATAGTTGCTATTAGATGTTCAGCTTTCGTTTTAAGGCAATGTAGTCCGAATAGAATATCAGTTGTAGTGGGGAGAGCATTCACTTGGTGGTGAAAGTTGCATAAACACACTGGTACACAATGAGATTAGTAATCTTTGGTCAAGGTTGAATACTACCCTCCAGCTTACTGAATGCTCAGTAGATGCTGACAGGCTGAGAGGTACTAAAATTATAATGCAGCATATGTTTCCTGTGTAAAAGGTATCACTAACCCTGAAATAACCAACAAAAAACCCAATATTTTCCAACCAACTTTAAATTTTTCATTTTCAGAAAGAAAACATAAGCAGCTGTGTCTGCTGTTATCGTTTGCAAACCTGAGGGAGTTTCCATACCATTGTCAGTGCTTGATAAGATTTTTATCATTTTCTTTCTCAGTAATGTGTGCAGAAACTCTCTGTTCCTCCCTATTCTAATTTGACCATGGGAAGATGTTCAAATTGATTGTTCAAAATCAATTTAAGGGACCATTAGTCATCCAGAGGCTAATTGCTGTTATTATCTTATTATTCATCATAATCTCAATAAAACAAGAATAATGTAAAATTGAAAAGGTAAATCCAATTTGCTATGCAGTCATCAGAAAAGATCATAGTGATTTCTAAACATAGCCAATGAAAGAGAGTTTCAGGTCTCTTAGCTCTCCAGATTTATAACTTTCACTAGGCCTAACTTAATGTAACAGAGGCTCAACTAGCTTTGGGCACGGGAATAGTGAGGGATAATATGGAGACTTGATAATACAACAAGTAAAATATATGGACTTTGACCTGATGGAATGTTATAGGGACAGGATTTGTGGCTTATTTTTAATTCTATGAACAAGCAAAAACTAATAAATACAACAGCAATTCAACCAGCTTTGGATTACAATACTGGAGACAGTCCCCAATTTCTAAGGGTCTACTTGACATTAATATTTAAAATTTTGTTTGTTTTATGTTGTTTTGCCTACAAGTATGCCTGCATATTATGTGCATGCCTGTGGAGTAAAAAAAAAATGGAGTCAGATACTTTGGAACTAGAGTTACAAATAGTTTTAAGCTACCAGGGCTCTGCTCAGAAGCTAACCTGAGACTACTTGGGGAAAAGCCAGAAAGAACCCTTAACAAATGAACAATCTCTCCAGTTACAATCTCCTTGACTTTATAGCTAAATTCTGAGAGCTATTATGTACTTAATTTGTATAACAAGACAAACAGAGAGTAAGAGAGAGAGAGAGAGAGAGAGAGAGAGAGAGAGAGAGAGAGAGGCAGAGACAGAGAGAATACATTAAAATAAATGAAATTTTATAGTCAAAATCTGAAAACATTTAGGCATTTTTAAAAAGTGGTATTGCACTTAGTGTTGGAACTGTGAACACATAAAGAAAGTAGGAGAGAGAAATGATAGAGGTAGATGAAACCAAAATGAAAAGTAGATCTAGTGTAGTGATGGACCAGTCAGACTGAATTTTATATTAGAGTCTGAAATAACATCATCATCACCATATCACCATCACCACCATGACCAACATTATCATCATCGTCATCATCGTCATCATCATCATCCTCATCAAGTATAACAACAACAACATTGAGATAGTAAAATAGAAATTGTTACTAAAATCTTATGAGAAATATTCAGGAAAAGATTGTGTTCCCAGTCCTCAGGTTGGTGTGGATGTAAAGCTATATGGAAGAAATGAAAGAAAATAGGAGTCACAGATACATTTCAAATAAACCACATAGAACTAAAAATAAATAAATAAAGTATTGGAGTATAGTAAACAGTATATAGCATTAATAAAAAGCTCCACAATAGAAAAAAAACCCACAACATACAGTTTTGTTTAATGTTTGGGTACATGTGTTGTGCCACTATATTTTAATAGTGCTAAAAGAAATTCTGAACAAAATGTTCTCAATAATGGTGCCTGCTAAAAGTGAAAGATCTGAAGCTAGCCACAAGGTACTTCATTACTGCTGTTGCTGATTATAGTAGAAAGTGATGTAGGCAGAAATATGAAAAATGTCTTCTTCACAGAATACAACTTCCTGAACAGAACACCAACAGACCAGGCATTAAGGTCAACAATTAATAAATGGGACCCTACAAGAGAACAAAGCAACAGTCTACAGACTGGGAAAAGATCTTCACCAACCCTACATCTGACAAGTGTCTAATATCCAAAATATATAAAGAACTCAAGAAACTAAACACCACCCAAACCCAATAACCCATTTAAGAAATGGAGTGCAAAACTAAACAGAGAATTCTCAACAAGGGAACACTGAATGGCTGAGAAACACTTAAAGAAATGCTCATCCTTTCTTTGAGTTCCTTCAGGCCTCCCTACCAAGGGGAAGTGATCAAATATGGAGTACCAGAGTTCATGTCAAAGTCAGTCCCTGCTCTCCACATAACTGTGAAGAATGTCCTGTCCAAAGGTGAAACTTGATAGCCTATGACAGTATAGTAGGGGAGGAGGTCCCCCTCGGTCATAGAACTAGGGGAAGGGAATAGGGTGAAAGCAGGAGGGAGGGAGGAATTGGATGATACAAGTAATGGTAAAACAATTGAGTTGTAATCTGAATAAATTAATAAATTTTTTAAAAATTACAAAATGCTCAAGGTCTTTAGTTATCAGAGAAATGCAAATAAAAATGACTATGAGATTCCATCGTATACCCATCAGAATGGCTATGATCAAAAATTCAAGTTATTCCTTCATTGCTGGAGGGAATGCAAACTTGTACAACCACTTTGGAAATCTATCTGGTTCTTTCTCAGTAAACTGGGAATAGGGCTTCCCCAAGACCCAGCTATTCCACTCCTTGGAATATACCCAGAATATGTTCCACCACACAACAGGGACATATGCTCAACCATGTTCATAAGAGCATTATTCATAATAGCCAGAACCTGGAAACAACCCTAATGTCCTTCAGTTGAAGAATGGATAAAGGAACTGTGGTATATTTACACTATGAAATACTACTCAGCTATAAAAAACAAAGAAATTCTGAAATTTGTGAATGGAATTAGGAACAATCATACTGAATGAGTTAATCTAGAAGCAGAAAGACTCACATGGTATATTCTCACTTATAATTGGGTACTAGCCCAAAAGGCACACCCCATGAAAATCTTCACTTACCAGGAGATTAGGATAGATGTAAGGACATCCTACTGTGACTCTAAGTAAGATAAATATAGGAGATCAGAAAATAGAAGGATCCAGAGGCTCTTAGAAACATACAAGAACATCGTAACAGGTGGATCAGGGCACAGGGTGGCCTGCTCAAACTATTACACTAGCCAAGGTCAACATAAGAAGTAAACATCGAATCCCTACTCAGATCTACCCAATGGACAGGACATTCTCCACAGTTATGTGAAGAGCAGGTACTAACTCTGACATGAACTCTAATGCCCCATATTTGATGACCTCCCCTTGGTGGGGAGCCTTGGTAGTTCTCAAAGAAGGAATAAGCAGGCTACCAAGATGAGACTTGATAGCCTATGACCATAGAGTGGGGGAGGAGATCCCTCTTGGTCAGAGACCTTCAAGAGGGCAATGAGTGAAAGTGGGAGGGAAGGAGGAATGGGAGGATACAAGTGATGGGATAACAATTGAGTTGTAATCTGAATAAATTAATTAAATTTAAAAATTAACTAAAAAAAACAAGCAATCAAAAAAGAAAAAATATTTTCTTTACAATACTGTCATACACATATATGCATTTATTTGAATTTCACAGATCTCTGTGTGCAATAAAAATAGCAAAATTATATAAATAATATTGATTCTTCTGAAACTATACAGTTTAAAAAATCATTTTCCCCTAAGCAATAGGTAAGTGAATAATTGAAAAATAATATCATTCTGTCTTCTAACCTCTTCATACCTTAGTATTTGAAATTATTAAGAAAAATTTCCCATTTCAGCCTAATATGATCAAAATAATTTGAAGGTAGATATGATTTATAGTGGCTACCATACTGCCTTTGTACTTCAAGTAAAGTCAACAATTCCATATTGCTTGAGGTAATTTTCAGAGAGATTTCTTCACAGACTCTACTTCTATGTGCAATCCCTTGCTCACCAGTCCTATTCCAGTCCCTAATGTTTGTTCTTATGACATGTACAAAAAGTTACAGAAGGGTTAACACATCTAAAATAAGTGTTTTATAATGTTATCATAATAATTTAGTAACAGTCTCATTAGACAGTATAATCTCAATTTTACAGATTAAAAATACATGTATTATTTTGATGAAAATGGCAAATGTCAAGTTGGTTTTGAATTCTGTCATCTATTGTCATGAGCACTCATACACTACTATAGAATTTATTAGTTTAAGACTCATTATGCAAACTGGCTTCCTCTACCTTTGACTTTGAAGAACCTTTGACATCATTAGGGAGATCAGTACTATTCCTTAGCTCACTCAAAGGAAGCCTAGACATTCCTGGAGGGAAGAGACCAGATAATAGCATTCAAAACTTAAAGGGATTATCATGACTACCTTTCCCAGACTCTCAAGTGCTTCCTCTAGAGGTAGTATAAAATAGTATAAATACTATGGGCACTAAGTTATGCTCCAGTGTACAATATTTCATTAGATGAATATAAAATTGAAAAGTCGGCAACAAAATCTAAGAGGTCCATGAACACTACAATCCAGGTCTCTTTTGGATCATTCACAATTTATTGAGGTTTTTTTTCTCTAAAGAGGAAGAAGACCTTTTATTTGAGAAAGAAAGACAGAAATATCTAAATTACACATAACATGTTCCTTAGAGTAGTGACTCAGATGTAGATCCTTGCCTTAGGAGATGAACTTAACAGAGGAAAACAAGGTGCATTAAGAACAAATACAAAGACCATGGGTTTAGTCTTGGCAGCACAAATTCATTGCTCTAATCTGATTCTGATGATTTCTAGTGTAATCTCCCTTGGCCAACAACCTGGCTCACAGGTCAAGCTTAACAATTTCTACTCAATTTCTTGGATCAATAGAATAAGTATAAGTGAGATAATATAGATCACAGCTTCATAGAATGTTCAGTACATAGTAGGTTAAAGAAAATGAAATAAAGCACAGGCAATTGGGTACTGAGAGGATTCTAGAAATTCCTATGTTTTTAAGTCGGCTTCACTGGAGGCAAGGGTTGAAATCAACACTAACTTTTCTACTTAGGTACTGATACTATTGTCTCTCATTGTCTAAAGAAAGAAATATATTGGTGAATAGTTCATTTGGCCCTTAACCTTGATGTATAGAAGTAAATTAAAGCCAGATATGGAAAGTCTCACCAATGAAACACAGTAAGTGTTCAATTAAACTTAAATAGAAAGGTTGCATTCCAAGTGTGAATTGTTGTTTCTGATTTTTTTTGTACTAGTAGTAGTTGGTTGGTTGGTTGGTTTAATCTCTTCCTACTGACAAGTGAGCTAGCAGTGCCTCTGGGGTTGGTGGATTGAACATTTTGAAGTTTATGAAGGGTATTTTTGTTTCTGTTTTATACTGCTATTTGACTTTAGTTTAATGCCATTGGATGTACAGGGGAAAATAAATTTTAATGGTGATTTTATTACAGTTGTCTACCATCCATTGAATCCTGAGGGCCTCAAACTCTCAGAATCTTAGATAATAATGATAATGCTGTAAAGAGAAGGAACGTCAGCATCTTCCTATTTACTGATCATGTGTACCTTTGGCTTTTTCATCCATAAGTACAGAAGTCAGAGAGAGAATATCCTAATTACAACTTCCCAGACTGTGAATATGGCTGTTAAGAGATACTGTGCAGTATAGGAAGCTATCAAAGGACAAGAATTATTTGCTGAAAGCTTTTAGTTGATCAGTGTGCAGAATCATGATGGCATAGGAGATGCTCAACTCATTGAGATTATTGTAAATGAGGCCAGTACTTTTTGGGTTAATTTCATATATGCTAAATATTGATTGAGACAGAACAATTAGAGTATAATAGAAGGCATGCAATCATGATTCACAGTATAACCTTGGGCAATACATTTACAATATTTGGTGTGAGTACTGAAAGTGAGGAAATTCATTGTAAAATTTTATGATTTCATTATTTGAATGTGTGGAATATGTACAGAGGTGTATCTGCTCATGACATAGGAACATGTCTTTTTCTTTAAGCCATAAATCATCCCTTTAATTGCAGATCAACTGTCCATCAAGTACTAAGGGATGCTCTTGCCTGTCAGATGGTTGCTTCATCCCTTTGTAATTGGCTATCAAACATTCTGATTTATTGGCAAACATTACCTGCTAGTTGATTACAGGGAAAGATGGGATAGGGTCAGACAAGCAAAATGACATTTTCTGAAGATAAAAGACCAATGCTATTTATCCTTGACTACCTTTATCATTTCACTGAAAATATAAACAGCATATTAAATATTTAAGAATCCAATATCAGGTGATAGAATAGGCATTATAAAGGTTGAAAATAATTGCCAGGATGCAAATTAGCAATTATGCACTTGTCCCTCTGGAAGCAAAAGGCCCTAAAGAACCCCCCAAAAGCCTCCATTGAGCAAGAAAGGAGCCTTGCTTTTGGGCTAAAGGTGTCTGCTTTTCAATATAGGCTTGCTTGAAAACTCTGTACGACCCTGATAAATGACTTCTTTGAGATTCTTATTTAGGTAAAAGAGCCATAACAATATTTACAGTGAAGAATTTAGAGAAATAGCCCACAAGATAATATATGTACAGGTGCCAGAATAAGCATTTGCCATGTAGAAAAAGATCAGCAATGCAGAGAGGTGATAGTTTGTTTTAATCCTCTGTTATGAAGAACAGGGACTGAATATAAGACAAAATTACTGAGGCAGATGATGGATTTTAGTAGTAACTATGAGAAGCTGAGTTGCTCATGATATCTCAGAATTGGAAGCAGAGCAGGTAGGTCATGCTTAAACCATCTTGCTTTTCTATACCTGAAAGCAAGACTCTATGATTCTCTGACTGTAGATAAAATAATTGTTCCAGTATTTGTACCTGTGCCTGTACTGCCTCTATTCCATTTACTCACACCTAAAGTGAGTTGCCTCTTGTAGATAATCATTTGGTTTCAAAGTATGCATTTTTTCATTGACTTATTTGTGTACTTACCAAGTATTTAGCTCATTTTCATTATTTAGCAATAATACCTTCTATGTGTGGCTGAGCAAAAAAAAAATACAGAGAATTATTTTTCCTTAGAGAGACACAAAAATTAACCTGCTGGTTTTGAGGATGATCCTTACAATGGACACAAAGCAAAGGGCCATAGGGAATCAGCCATGACTTAGGTGGGGGCTTGACATTTTCAGTTTGTAAGAGGGCTCACATAAGGTCTCATTAAAAAGAACAGGACTGTTTAAGGCCTTTAAGAATGAAGGAATGAGACAAGACATCAGAGGAAAGATTATATGAATTAAATAGCAAACATAAAACTAATGTGAAAGCCCTATAAAAGGAATGAAAAGAAAACAAAATATGTCTGGAAGAAGATTTTCATGATAGAAAACCATAGGAGAAAAGCATAAAGAAGTTATACAAGATATAAGTGGTGTGCGACCTTGAACATACTAAAATGCTTTTCCTCACTTTAAGTGGTCGGGAAGCTCTTGGAGTGTTGTTCTAGATGCTATGTTTAAAAGGCATCTAGTTGAGGCAGGAATAGAAGACAGATGTCACTGCCCATAAGAGATACGGATGGCTACCCTGAATATTGTAGCCATCGCCCAACACAATGCCAGTAGCTATTGGTGATGAATTTATCGTGGGCTGATAGAAAGACCAAGGTATCATCTGCCACATTTAAATTACTATAATGCATTTCTAAATGTTTAAATCTGAGTGTATGTTTTCCTACTAAGCTATCTCACACCTCAAATGTTTTTATAGAAACAGCTGTTTATTGCAGAGAAACTGTTAACAGCCACGCACATGTTCAGTGGTGTGTGCCTGCTTCGTACAGATCAAAGACATAGGCCTATACTCTTGTCAGAGGTCTTCACAGAGATTACTTTCCAAAGATGAAGCATGGGAGCTGATGTTGAAAGGATTATATTATCTCTGTAATTAATATAGCTTCCAAATGATTTAAAACATTTTAAAAGATTATTTATTTATTCGTTTATTTAGTCACTTTACATTCTATTTGTAACCCCATCCCCCTCACTTCCCAAACTCACATTCTCTTCCTCTTCCTCACCCCTCCCCTATTTCAGAGAAAAGGGGAGCCCCCTTCCCATCCACCTCAGCTCATCAATCTGTATCAGGACTGAGAATGTCCTCTTCCACTGTGACCTGGCAAGGAAGTCCTGCCAGGGAGAAGTGATCAAAAAGCTGCCATCAGAGTCTGTGCCAGAAGAAGACCAACAGAGTAAACTAACCAGAGTCCTGAGAGGTCTGCTGATACTGAAGCACCAACCAAGCACCTTGCGCGGACTGGAATGAAGCCCCCTTACAAAGTTGTAACTGATGGGCAGTTCGGGCTGCGTGTAGGTGCTCTGGTGAGGGGTAGTGGGGGTATAGACCTTGTATCCCTTATCTCTCCAAGACTTGATTTTCTCAAAGAACCAGCTGTTAGTTTCATGGAATCTTTGTATTCTGTTTTTTGTGTGTTTGTTTGTTTGTTTTTAATTTATTAATTCATGCCTGAGTTTGATGATTTCCTGTCTTCAACTACTTTTTGCTGCATTTACACTTTTTGTTCTAGAGCTTTCAGGGGTGCGTTTACGTTGCTAGTATGGGAGCTCTCCAATGTCTTTATGAAGGTGCTTAGTACTATGAACTTTCCTTTTAGCACAGCTTTCATTGTGTCTATAAAGTTTGGGTATATTATACCTACATTTTCATTGAATTCTTAAAAGTCTTTAATTTCTTTATTTATTTCTTCTCTGACCCAATGGCCATTGAGTGGGGAGTTGTTCAGTTCCCACGAACTTGTAAGCTTTCTGTTGTTGTTGAGTTCCATTTTTAATCCACGGTGGTCTGATAAGATGTAAGGTGTTCTTTCAATCTCTTTGTATCTGTAGAAGTTTGCTTTATGGTCAATTTTGGAAAAGGTTCCACGAGGGGTTGAGAAGAAAATATATTCTTTTGTGTTTGAGTGAAATGTTTTGAAAATATTTGTTAGTACCATTTGGTTCATGTTATTTATTAGTTTCATTATTTCTCCATTTAAATTCTGTCTCGAAGATCTGTCCATTGGTAAGAGTGGTATGTTGAAGTCGAACGACATGTGGGGGTTCATGTGTAATTTAAGCTTTAGTAATATTTCTTTTAAGAATGTGGGTGCCCTTGTGTTTTGAGGCATAGATGTTCAGAACTGAGACATCATCTTGGTGTGTTTTTCCTTTGTTGAATATTAAGTGACTTTCCCCATCTCTTTTGATTAGTTTTGGTTGAAAATCTACTTTTAGTAAATAATAGAATGACTACTTCAGCTTCTTTCTCTGGTTCATTTGCTTGGAAAACATTTGTCTGACCCTTTATACTGAGATAATGTCTATCTTTATTGCTGAGGTGTGTTTCTTATATGCAGCACTGTGATGGGTCCATTTCATCTTGATTCTATCAGCTTGTGATTTTGTCTTGGAATAGCTTGTTTTCTCCATCTATGGTGACTGAAAGTTTTGCTGGTTATAGTACTCTGGGCAGCCATCTGTAGTCTTTTAGTGTCTGCTTGATATCTCTCCATACTCTTCTGCCTTTCATAGTCTCTATTGAGAAGTCAGATTTAATTCTGATCGCTTTGCCTTCATATGTGATTTGATGTTTTTCCCTTCAGATTTTAACACTCCTCATTTGTTATGTACATTTAGCATTTGATTATTATGTGACAGGAGGATTTTCTTTTCTGGTCTAATATACTGGGAGTTCTGTATGTTTCTTGTATATTAATAGGTATCTCTTTCTTTAGGCTTGGGAAGTTTTCTTCTATGATTTTGTTGAAAATATTTTCTGGGCCTTGGATATGGGATTCTTTTTCTTTTTTTATTTCTATTAATTTTTAGGTTTGGTCTTTTTGTAGTGTCCCAGATTTCTTGTATGTTTTGTAGAAGGGACTTTTTAGCTTTAACATTTTCTTTGCCTGATGTTTCGTTTTCTTCAGCAGTATCTTCTACATTTGAGATTTTTCTTCCATCTCCTTATATTTTGTTGGTGATATTTGAGTATGCATTTCCTGTTCTCTTCCTTAGGTTTTCAATCTCCATGGATGCCTCCTATTTTTTTTTTATTTATTGGTTATAATTCCATTTTTAGGTCTTGAAATTTTTATTCATTTCTTTATCCCATTTGATTGTATTTTCCTTTAATTCTTTAAAGGGTTCACTCAATTCTTTTATTTGTTTGATTGTATTTTCATGTGTTTTTGAGGATTTTATTTTCCTCTTTTAAGGCCTCTCTTATTTTCATAACCCCAAATAAGATCATTTTCTTTGCTTCAAGTGTGTTAATAACTCCTGGGCTTGCTGTGGTAAGATAGTTGGTTTAAGTGATAACATATGGCCCTGAGTTTTGTTGCTTGTGTGCTAAAGCTGACTTCTAGGTATCTGGGTGTTTCTGGTTACAGTAGACCTCATGGCCTCTGATATCCAGGCAGTTAGGAAGGGATGCAGGCGCTAAGCTGAATGTTCGTAGGCTGGCACAGGGCTCCTTGGGTTGAGAGATGTGGATCAGAGCCCCAGTACTGCTCACCTCTGCTGATTTTGTCCAGAGTCAGCAGGGAGAGGGTTCTAGGCTGAATATTGATTTAGCATCTACTGGTCTCCTGAGGATGGTGTGAGTGGGAGTCTGGCCTTTCCTACAGCACACGTCTTTACTGACGGTGTCCCAGGTGAGAAGGGTAGATCAAGGAGATCAAAAGCAGGCTTTGGTGTTAAGAAGTCAGCAGGGCAAGTAACAGACCCTAGCTTTTCAGGAGCACATCCAGACATGCAACTGTTTGGTGCCAAGCAGACACTGTGCTCCCAATATTCAGATTCAGCTGGCTCTGCCAACTGACACTGGGTATCTGGGCACTGCCCTGAAAGAGCTGGAGGAATCCAGGTTTGGCTGCTAGAGCAGAGAGTCCCTGGGACTGGGAACCTGTGCTTCATATAGCCAGACAGCACCAGGTGCCTTGGGATCCTCTACAACTCCTGGACCTGGTAGACAATTGTGGATGTCCTAGAACTCTGCATCACCAGATCCCTGGTATTCTCTCCCATCTGGGAAACACTGATGTTGGTGTTTTGGGGTAAGCTATTAGGTCTCTGGTCTTCTGCCACTCAGATGCAGTACACTCTGACTGCTTCCATCTTGGAAGTCCTCTGACTTAAAATATTTTTAATTGTCCAGAGGGCATACAGTCATTAGTGTTTTTGTATCAAACTCAAGCTTATAATATATAATGGGCATAAAAAGTATAACGAACTATAATGGGTCCAAACTTCTATGTTTCTTCATTCCTCTCTCTTTATAAGACTCCAATATCCATCTTGAAGACTAGATCACAACTCTAAACCCTTTCCTTCTTTTTAATATATACATATTTTGTGCAGTGTGAATGTCAGAGGAAAACTTGTGATCCACCGAATTTTGATCAATTCTCCCTGGCAGGGTGGCCTTGCCAGGCTACAGAGGAAAAGGTAACATGTAGTACAGATGAGACTTGATAGGCTGATGTCAGATGTTAGGGGAGGAGGGCTCCCCTTTCAGAGGACTAGAGGAGGGAGGGAGAGGTGATGAAGAAAGGAGGGGGTATCCAGAGGGATGAAGGAGGGAGATGCAATTGGGAGTTGAAGAATCTAAACTGCAGAACAATCAGGTAACTTATATTGCACTTTTTCTTTAGATTGAGAAATAACGAAGCCAGTGCTTCTTAACCTTCCTAATGCTGCAACACTTTAATACAGTTTACATCCACAAAATTAGTTTTGGTGGTACTTCAGAACTATAACTTTGTTATTGTTATGGATTGTAATGTGAATATTTTTGAGGACAGATGTTTGCCACAGGGGTAACAGCCCACAGGTTGAGAAGCATTGATGTAAGCAATGGCTTTGTCCTTGATGCAAATACCATGCAAAGAATGTGTGACTCATTTTTAGTATGTCTCTGGAGCCTTTCAGGTAGGTTTTAGAACAAATAGACTGTGATTATTGCATGTATAATCCCGGCCTAAAGAAATGGTAATACATCTTATAATGGATCCCTTTTAGACCATAATATATTTACACATATTTCACAGGAACATTGTTTATAAAGAACATAAGATTTTTTGGCTCATGTTTGGTACACTACTAACACAATAAGTGCCTTAAATACACATTACTACTGATTATTCTTACTAATATTTCTAGGCTAAGTGAGTGGATGAGGAGACATAAAGGTGGATAAAGGAATATTCTGTGACATCTTTTCTATCTTTTTCTTATTAAAAATCACTCAGCTTAATGAGAATTTCTTGTTTTTTGTTTTGTTTTGTTTTTATTTTGTTTTTGTTTTTTAGTTTGCTTTGGCAGTCAAGCTGAAAGGGTGGGGATTCTAGTTGTCAGCTCTAACTCCCTGGGTTATCTGAATAGAGTGGCTGAAACAGAGAAAATGGTCATTAGTGTTAACAGACCATCTAACAGAACTGTCTCCAGCTGCAAGATTATTAGCCCCGGAAATTATTTACACCATTGTTGATCTAGAATCTACTACTACAATTTTAAAATTAATTTAGTCTAATTATCCCCACTTAATAAGATAACTTGTCAGTTATCACCACTTCCATAATCTTCTGCATTTTCATCTCCTTTTAGCCTAAATTATCATCGTCTAAGCTTGTTTTTAATGTATTGCAAAAAGCCCAAGATCCTTAGAGGTATAATTAACTTTTTCATTCAGAATCCTAATTTCCTCTCCAGCTCTGTTGCTGCAGTATTTAAACTATTTATTATGCAAACTTGTAAAACTTAAACCATGAATTATGTACAAATCTCTGAACACATGCTCTGTCCTAATCATGGCATTTTGGTGCCTTTCTAGTTCAGAGTAAGCAAATATGAGGGAAATGAATGTTGCATTTCACAAATGGAATTACATTTGAATCTAGGCTTTCTAAAGAATGGCAGAGATGTATGCCAGTTATTATTTTAAAACATTTAAAATATATAGCCTTTTAATCCTCTCTATCAATTTTATTTTTCACTCTAACAGATTATTAAGTGTTACTATAGCTTTTTTGATGCCAATTTAATGTCCAATAAATATTTTTATTCATTAATCTATTCACTTATTCTTTGATCATCAAATATTATTAAAAACAACTAAGGATACAAAAAAAATCATAGAATTGATATGATATTTACAATGTACTTACTCCTAGCTCCTAAAAAGCTTCTGTTTTAAATATTTTTTATTTTTTACATATAAATTCATATTTTTTACACATTTCTACAATAAACTACCTATAGGAAGAAGAGCCATGACACAATCAGGAATTATATAAATGTTATATTCTTAGTGTTTTGGCTATTTGTGTTTGACAGCTTTTAAGAAAACATCTTTCCTGTCTTCTGAATGTAAATCAATCTCCATCACATCTTGTCATTATCAAGTTAAAGCATCAGTTGAATAAGGGATGTGATAGTTGGACAACTCTAAAATAGGTCAGTTATTGGTGATACCAGAGAGGAATATAAGACAATTGGGGAAAATGAGAAGCATATATCAAAATCTCTTTGAGAAGTACTGGGATAACTGGAGAAAACTGAATGCTGAAAGAGGGAATGGTCTTTAGGAAGATTAAGGGGACATTTCTTTCTAGGTATTTTTGTATGCATGTTGGGAAGGATAGTAAAGATTATAATGGCAGAGGGGAAGCAGGTGAACAGGCTGAAACTTAAATATAGTATGAAATAGTCAACTATCAAAGAGCAAAGTAATTAGTATGGATAAAATTTAGAAAGTGAGGAAAAGCAATACCTTGACCAATAGAGTAGGCAAATGACAACATGTGTTTTTATTACTTACATTTATCTTATGGCCATGTACTTTCCCCAACTTGTCTTTCTAGTGACTTAGTTTTCAGAGGTCAACAAAGTGAATTTTGGAGTCTGAAGTTACTAATTTAGTAACTCAATAATATTTAAATGCACAACTGACAAATGTATAATCACAAATGTAAAATTTCTATATCAAAACCTGAAAATTATTATTTGTATTTCTACATGAGTCATATTAAGAATAAAGTGCTAGCACACACTGAAGTGATTGACCAAGATACTACATATCCAATATATGTCTATTGACAATGTATTATATTGTCTTTGGTGTGTGAACACTGACTGTATTACTATGTATTTGTTCATGATTTCAGAAAAACATGGCCACTTTCATATCAACAGTGTAACAATGTAGAACACAGCACAGATAAAATTTTAATGAGTATTTGTCGAGGAAAAATATGCATAGAGGAAGAGTAAACCCTAGTGCTAAGGATCACAAGAAAATAAGAAATATTTTCAACAAAATTATGAGATCTTTGTCTCTTTCTGTCTACCTTCACAACAATCCTGACTTTTAAAAAGCTTTTTCTGTCCAGAAGTTTGGTTTGTACCATTGAAAATCAAGTAGGCTATCAAAATTAACCACTCAAGTAACATTCATGATGGGCATTTTATTTTAATATCTCTGAATAAGTAGCCCAGTTTCTTAGAATTATATTCCTCAGATATAACTTGATATCGAAGGAAAAAGTTCTTGGCAACTTGCCTAATAACATTGGAAGCAATTAAAACTAAAGTATTTTTTTCCTTGAAATCACATTTCATTGCGCCAGCTGTGGAGTTTATTTGTTTGCTCAACTTCGCCCAGTTGGAGTTAATATCTTTGCTTTATATCCCTATTGCACTTTCTCGGTCCCTTTGTTATAGTACTTATAACAGTCTGGCTAATATTAAGATTGTTTGTACATGCCTGTCTCTACATTTGAATTAGAAATCCCTAAAGGCAGTGGTTGCTCTTAAGATCTTTTTATTTCCCACTGTGCCTAGCATTGTGCCCAGCATGGTATAAGGACTCAGTGAATATTCATCGACTCGAATGAACTCACATTTCTACTGCTTGACACAATTTAAATTTTAGAAATTATTTTAATTTCTTTTCTGTTGGTATTTTCTATATAATAACAGAAATCAGCTTGCATTTTGCAGACGCATTGCAAATGAATTTACTATTTCATAGTTGTCAAAACCTATATGGCAAAAAAGACAAAGTTTCAATATGAAATTGAAAGGAAATGGCCATAAGAGGATTAATCTATGCAAAAAGCAGAAATACAACACTAGAGTTTTCTATATGTTGAAATGCATAAGAATCTCTCAAGTTGAAGCATTGCTAAATTATTAGGTATTATAATCTTATAAACTCAAATGGGTTTATATTATTGTATACTCAGAAGTTTCTGCAATGGAATAGGTTTTATTAGTTATGTTATACTTTGAAAAGAAATGAGATGTAAAATTATAAAATTAGAAATCTTTTCTTTGCTTGACACTTTACTAATGGAGTGATTGTGTGTAAAGAAGTTAGCCTGCTTCACTACCTTACTTATTTACAGATGGGAAAGTTAACAATTATGTTGTATGATTCTTCAATGATTAGAAATAAATGCAAACACTCTGCAATTAGATTTTAAACATCTAAATTTTTGATCCACTTCTAATTAAATGAATGACCCCAAGCAAACTCTTAAATATTTTTATATTTTGAATGTGGATATTATTATTTCCAAAATATTACTCTGCATTAAAATACAGTAAGTAGTTCTATAAAGCCTATTAAGAAATATGTTGCATAAATTATTAAAATGTTATTCTAGTGATAATTTTATAATGTTGCATTATGGTAAGAATCAAATAAGATAATTTACATCAGAAAACTAGAAAGTGATAAACATTTAAAATATGTATAACTTATCAATGGAATATTTATACATGTTACATACTTTATTTTATTCACAGGGATGATTTTTTTAATGCATGGTCTCATTGTATATATCAGGATTAATGTTTAGGAAAGTGTGTGCCACTGTGTTTAACTCTTTTTACTTCTCTTTAGAGAAAACACATTTCTCATAAACGGGCTGAAATTTGTACATAAAACTTAAATTTGAGATGATAGATTTCAAAATGAGCAAAGATGCTTTGAACATTGAATAATAATATATTGATACATACAGCATGCTCATGTAAGAATAATGCATCTCTTCAATACTTCATGATTAGAAAAAAAGGAAATAACATGTACAGGATATGTGTGTGTGTGTGCGTGCGCGTGTGTGTATATGTGTGTGTGCATATGTGCGTGTACATATATCTAGAAGTGATGTGGGTTCTCTTAGGCATCACTGTCCATATAAGTACAAATCAAAGATATTTTTGGCAATAGTGGCTTAGACAAACTAATTTGTTGGATAGAACTATTAAAAACACATATTCAGGATCTTAAGAACACTGTTTAACCACAGCTTTGGTTACCATTATTAATAAGAAGGAATACTATGAGCAAATTTTGCCTTAAATCAATAAAATTTCAGGAAACCATATTGATGCATGATTGGCTCATTAAGGCTTGCATATCTCCACAGGGAACATGGTCATGTAGGATACAAATGAATTTCTTTTCTCATTGGGCACATTCTGTTGAAGAAGATATAAAATAAAAAGACAAGGACAGGTGGAAATATCGGATATGGCATCTGCCCAAGTTGGGCATGAACTTATACATGCAAATATGTTTTGTCCATTGAGTCACTTATTTTTCCACTTCATTTATCTCATAAGATAGCCAAATTCAAGTTTTCTCTGGAAGGAGAAAGTACCATTAAGGAGAGAAATCATAACAAGAAATACAATACAATGGTGTTTGAAGCTAAACAGAGATAAATAGATAAAAATAGACAACAGGAGGAAAATATTTAGTCCCTATAAAATACTATTATATCATGAAATATATGTAAATGCACACACATATATATATACATATACACATAATATAGTGAAGTCTAACTAAATACATGCAGAAGAACATGCTCTTGGATTGGAAGATTTAATACTATCAAGTACCATTTCCCATTAAGTGCTGAGTCAGAGGAATATATCAAAACACAATGTAGGAAAGAAACATTCAATTAAGCAGTTATAACTATTATTAGTAGGCTCACTTTTCTTATCAATTGTATTTTATTATGAACTTATGAAACGAGCCTACCTCCCTAACAACCCAACTAACTAAACAATCAGAAAAGGATCTTAAAGAATATAATAACGAAACCTTAAGGATATCAGTTCCAAGGACTGACTCTCCTGGTATAGTCAGCAGGATTTCAGCAGACCAGCAATTCCACCAAAGTTGCTGCTGGAACTGGGAGCAACAGATGGAACCTCAAGCCTCTGCTGGAGTCCAAAGCCTTGAAGCTTTCCCTGGAGCAGTCCTCTTTAGGGGCCTCTTGAAGTACAGGATGAACAGCCAAAAACCAAGTCCCGAGCAAAAACCCTCCTCTCCTGTTTTGGGCATATATATACAAACCTTCTCTCAGTGTGTTCAAGGATGTTTTTTACAAGCTACTTCACAAAGTAGTTCGACTTCTAAGTGGAAAAACCGCCTGCTTTCTCACATCTAAGTGGTAAACATCCTGCCCTCTTCTCAACCCCACACTTGGGATCAAAACAGAAGGTTTATCTCCCCTTCATATGTTGGTGAAAAATAACGTGACAATTAGTGTATAAATAGAAGTTCCAAAACCTGAAAGCAAAATTAATAAAGGAAAGCAGACAAACAGGAGAAAACTTTAGAAAATACTATCTATCTATCTATCTATCTATCTATCTATCTATCTATCTAATACAGACTCATTAAAATATGACAACAAAATAACATATATCTCCATGAATAGGAGGAAAAGTACCTCAAGTTCAAGTTTTCTTAAACTATTCTTAAGATAATATGGCTAAATAGCAAATGAATGAAATTACAAATTATGTCAAGGCAATGAAAGTAATGACATGAACAGTTTTCACTCTGTCATTGGAGATATTAGAAATAATATTTAAAAATGTGAAAAAAGGATTTTACCAAATATTTGAAAAATGATCCAAAACTCTTTTATCTTCAAGAAAGTTACATTCATAAGGTTTCAAGTAGAATAAATAATAATAAAAGAATAGAAATATAAAATAATTGATATATAATAGGTATTCATGTACATATACTATTGCTCTTCTTAAAGATGAAAAAAATGTAGAAACAATAAAAGCATCACAAATATATAAACAGATCAGAAACAATTTAACATGAAAGGGAGGGAATATATAAATGAAAATCTCATGTTATAGCTTTGATTTATGTAAACAAAACAAAACCAAAATTTGCTAAATCCAATTTTATGCTGTTGTACAGGAAGATGTGGTATCAAAATGGTTCAATTTTACATAAATAAGCTAAAATATAAATGTTAAACATTATGAAAAATCCATTTAGAAAGCAGATACAAAAAAATGATGATCCAACTTCATAGAGAGTTTTGGGAGATTATTCAGGTACCGAACTTTCTCTGTCATCACATTTGGAAAGCTACTAACCTGCACTTCTGGTATACTCAGGCAGTAAATTTTATTCCTTCTCAAGTCTCTAATGGGGTTGAAGACCAGATAAATTAGTTGTACAATTAAGCTTAGTTGTTTATGGGTTAAGGTGTTTTTAGGTCTAGATAGATATTTTAGGTAGATAATGATGAGATATGATAGATATCAAGTTACATTCAGAATTTTAGACTCACAAAGATAGAAAAATGTTTTCTTCAAGGCTGTCAAATACAAATAGGCAAAGCACTAAGAATGTAACATTTGTATAATCCCTGATTATGTCATGGTTCTTCTTGCTATAGGTAGTTTATTGTGTATAAGTATAATAATATAAATATACATGTAAAAAATAAAAAAGTTTAATAAAAATGAATAGAGTAAAAATAAAAAGATAAGATTTTTAAAAAAATCATGCATACAAATCAAAGTAATATTAGAATAAAACCCAATTATAAATTTGACCATGGAAACTGATAGTAGCTATGTATTTCTCCCACATTAACCTATCATATTAATTTCTCTACTTATGGACTGACAGTCCTTGAAAGTATCCTCATATTTATGTTTCATAATTCAAATGCTGTCCTGTGATGTATGTACGTAGCTTGCTCTTCTATATTCTGGTGTCTGTTTGAACTGTGTTTACAACAGAAGACATCAATAGACACTCTAAGCAAAGTCTCTACTGGACTTTCTGTTTGGCTTTATCATCCTCAAGCATGTATTTTTGTACTTCTTTATGTAGTTATTAGCCAATGTTCCTTTTTTACTTAATTTTTTTGCTTCTTCTTTCAATAATATAATCTCAGTGAGAATGGAGATGTTAATTGTTCTGCTTTGCTTTATAACTGCAGAGCTTAAATTTCATGGCACACAATATACATTCAAAAATCCTAAAATAAGTCACAATATTTATATGAGGATTTAAAATGAAACAAATGCATTATTTTATTGTGGGAGAAAAGGATGGTTAAACTAAATGGTGCTGGAGCAACTGGCTACCCATCTGGAAGAAAATTAAGTTGGAGCTTGTCTCAATCAGAGAAAAATAAATTCCAGATGGTTTAGAAGCTTAAATACAAAAATAAATGATTAAATAAATAAAACAAAAGTATCACAAGACATTCTAAGTATAGGAATAACACATCATCAAGAAAAAAAGAAAAGGAGTAATAAAAAGGAATATATTCTCTGCAGAAAATAAAATATAAAGAAGCATAATGTCATTTCTTTGTTGAATTTATATTTTATTTTTCTATGCACACATATAAAATACTCATGGAGTTATTATATAAAATACTCATGGAGTTATTATATAGATATACAAAGTAACTATATTGCAGATTAGTAGAAATAAAAAGAGATATAGAAAATATTTATTGACTGATATTTGAGATTTCTCTATGTCCATAATAAGTTAAAATTTAAAAATAAAATATTATAGCTTTAATTATTAATTCTGAAACATTAACATCAGTTAACTAAGACATAGTACTAGGATTTTCTGCACTTAAGAATGTAAAACTTGTTTTTTGGGGGAGTATGACATTAGGAAAACAATTTTCCCCTTTGTCAAAGTGGTAAAAGAGAATAGTTCATTGGATAAATTTGCCTTATGTTAGGAGTACTGGATATACCTTTGGTTTTACCTTCCAAAGTCTATTATAAATACATTTGGTGTTAGTTTTGGCTGTACTAGCACCAAATACACAAACCTCTGACTTTTAACAACCAACTCTTACATACCTGATTTACGACTCTCGGGATGAACTCTTCCTCTGCTGTAATTTGTTGGGATTTCTGTTTCTGGGAACTAAGGTGATAAAACATTCCCTTTTCAGGATCTGATAGTCTAATGAGGTTGAAAAACATTTAGTGTCAAGGATTATCATATTAAAAATTGTGTGTTTGCCATGTGACACAAATTATAATTTATTTTTTAATTGTTGGGGGGAAAAGAAAAGTGCACAGGTTCAGTTGACAATAAAACACAACTCTCAACTGAAAAAAGAATATAACATAATTCATTCTGGACCAAAAATATGAGAGAGCAAACATAGCCTGGGAACATGAAATTATATTATCTCAGGTTGAAGCTTCAACAAGGGAACATTTTCATCTCTCTTTATCGTAAGTGAACAAACAAAGTATTTATGATTATATTTTAATAAAAATTAACAGAAGTATTGTACAATTATTATCAAATTTATTTATTTATTCTCCATGCATCCCACTCACAAGCCCCTACTTCTTCTCCCCTAGTCCCACCCTCCCACTCTCTTCCCTTTCCTCACTCCCATTCTTCACAGAAAAAAGGAGCCCTGACCCCAGTATCCTTACCAACCCATCCTAGTACATCCAGTCTCTTTAGGATTAAGAACATCCTTTTCCACTGAAGCCAGACAAGGCAGCCCAGAGGGGAGAGTGATGTAAAAGCAGGCAACAGAGTACATGTCCGAGACAGCCATGGATCCACTTGTTACGGGACGCACATGAAGACCAAGCTGCCTCTCAGTTACATGTCTGTCAGAGGCCCACTTCCAGTATATGCTTGCTCTTTGGTGGGTGTTTCAGCCACGTAAGCCCCCATGGGCCTAGGTTAATTAACTCTATTGATCTTCTTCTGGAGTTTTTGTGCTCTCTGTGCCCTTTTATATTTTGCCCAAATGTCCCATAAGATACCCCAATCTTTGCCTAATGTTAGGCTGTGAGTCTTAGCATCTGTTTCTATCTGATGGTGGGTGGAACCTCTCATGCTAGCCTCCTGTCTGCAAGCAACAGTGTCAGGGGTTGGATCTCTCCTATGGCGTGGGTCTCAGGTTGGGCCAGTCATTTCTTGGCCATTCCCTCAATCTCTGTTCCATCTTTATCTCTGTGCATCTTGTAGGCAGGTTGCATCTTGGGTTGAAGGTTGTATAGGTGGGTTGGTGTCGTCCTTCCTCCGTTATGTGGTATCCTTTTAAATAGACACAATTTTAGAGGTAGATGATCATTTTTGATTGGCTAAGGTTATAAACAGGTAAGGGAGGGGGAAAGGGTGTATGTATAAGTACAAAAGAATATAGCTATAAGTACATAGAACCATGAGGAGATGAGAGGCAGACAACTATATCCTAGTTGAGATTATCAAGACACGATCCTTGAATGTGATAAAGTTGCATAGACGTTACACATAAACACACAAAACTATGGAACTGCATACCAGTCTGTTTCTGGAGATAGTTATATAAGATGAAGTCACTGAAACCATTTGAAAGGTGCACTGAACTCATTACATTATTTCTTTGAAGAAGCTTCTGTGATTCTCTATTTAAATTCCAAAGGTATTCTTATTTGCGTAAATATAGCTGACATATTTACTGTCATTTACCCTTGCATTTCTCCTCACTGCCCCTTCTGCTAGTCCTTTTTCTTCTCTAGTCTCATCTCTACTTTTGCCTTATACATGAGTAATATTTGTGTCTCTGGTTTAATTATCTTAATACAATGATCTTAAGGTAAGGCTAGGATGCAGCTCCATGGAGAGTTTCTGTTTAGCACACTTAAGGCCTTTTGTTCAATTTCTTGGTCCACAAAATAAACAACCAACTATTAAAAAAAAATAAGGCTTTTATGTGTTTGCAAAATTTACATAGAGGAGGAAAATAAAAAACACATATAAATATATCATTACTATTAGTTGCCTCACTAAACTATAATTGGGAGTAGATAGCTCATTGTGCATTAACACTGATTATGCTAAGAGTTTTATCAAAAATTGCTCTTTAGAAAAAAACACGACTTTTTTGTTTCACAATCTTATTATCTACACTCATAATATATATTTATCATATTATCTAATGTTATTTTCTTGTATCGTCACCCTCACCTGAACCTCCTCTTCATACATTCTTCTCCTCTTTTCATTTCTTGTTTGTTCATTTGTTTGTTTGTGCCCTAGAACATTTAATTTTGAGTTGTCAATATGAGCACAAATGTGATGTTTCTAATTGAGCAAAAACAAATTACAGTGGCCTACCAATGAGGAAGAGCCCTCTCACTCGCTTCCAGTGACTGATATATCTCATGAAAGAGGGGGTGGGAGAATATCAGCAAGTGGGGGACATGTCCATAATTTGGCTCCAACTCTGGTTGCCACCTGATGTAACACTCAGAGACATTAGCTGCAAACTCCGTTTCTACTTGATGTTTCCAGTGCTATAAGGCTTGAAGTTAGGGAGTCAGAAAAGATGGTAGCTGCACAACAAGGCTGCATTTGGCCTTTGAACCTCTCTGTGAATATCTCTTATTTACATTATGTCTAAAAGAAATATCAGCGCAGCAGGCCACCAAACACCCTCACTTTTCGGGTCTGCTTTAGATTTGATGTATTTATTTCTTCACATGTTTCTTTGACTTCTCCCAAAGAGCACAGCCTGCTTGTGTTTACAGGACCTTAACTTAGTCTTCTGAAATATGAGACTGCTTCAGTTAGCAGAGTGCTTCTATTTATCCCTTTACTTACAGCCGACGTTTAAGTGAAATAACATCTTCCCACATATTTTGCCTTATTACCATTTCTTCTTCTATATTCTACCTATCTCTACTTTCTTTTAGCAGTCTAAATGTAATTGCTAATCCTGCCATGAATTCTTTCTTCTTTTTTTAAATTTTCTCCACTCATACCCAAGATAAATAATACAATAGTATTCATGATACTATTTGTGTCTTTCTGTTCCTTAAAGTAATGGAACTTAAATTTTTTCTGGAAATCTAAAATGATGGTATATATATACATTCTTTTTCTCATGGATTTTTTCTTCTTATAAGTGTGATGATGATGATGATGATGATGATGTTGTTGTTGATGATGATGATGATTTCTCTCTTGAGAATTGGTGACTCTAATTAGTGGAGTCTCAGCATTAATTATTACTCAATATCACAAGTGTTTATTGATAACACATTACAAATATGATAAGTCTTTGTTACTTAGAGATCTGCTGAAGATTTTAGCCTCTTGTATTTATAAGGCTTAAAATCCACTAGGAATGGAAGGACAGACAATAAACACTGATGCCTATACTGGATCCTACCACAGTGCAGCATTGTGGATGTTACCACTCACTCCTTCATTGTTCACTTAAGAGAAACAGAATAGGTTTACTGCATGCTTTGATTTTGGTTGGTAGCTCTTTTCAGATCTAGGCAATGGACAGCTCATTCTCCACAGTTGTGGGGAGAGTGTGGATTCTCTCTGACATGAGCTCTGTGGCCCCCATTTTGAACACATCCCCTTAGTGGGGAGGCCTGGGTGCACTCAGGGGAAGGGGAGTCAGGCTATGTGGATAAGACCTGATAGGCTGTCGTCATATGGTAGGGTAGGAAGTGTCATTCTGTCAGAGGAGTAGGGGAGGGGAGTGGGGCTTAAGAGGGAAGGAAGGGTGGAAGGTAATGGGAAGATACAAAGGAGAGGATAACATTTAAGATTTAATCTGAATAAATAATAAATAAGACAGAAAAATAACAAATTAAAAAATAAGAAAAATAGAATAAGGTTGACAAAAATCTACACTTCACCCAGTACAGAAGCACTAAAAACAATTTAGAAAGAAAAATAATGCAAAAAGCTAGAAAAGAAGTATCATAAATTTTTTCCGGCTTTTTAAGCATTTCATGTTACAATACAATAACATATCTATAACTCTCTATTGGGATCTCATAAGACTTTTATTTTATACTATGATTTCTCAATGTTTAAATTACTGCATAAAAATTATAATCTCTTGCTAATACAATTATCAGCAATTCCCATCCTGCAATTGCACTCTTGGAAATATTCTTTATTTCTCTATTTAATTTATTTTACTACAACTGATATATTAAACTTACAAATATTTAATCTACAAAATTTGGTGATCTTTATCTTGTTCATATACCTGAGAGTTTTTTTCCACCATTAATACAATAAACTTATGGATTCATCTCTATGTGCTAGTGACTCTTTCTCTAAGTATATGAATATGAATGTAAGTAAATTGATTTTTACTATTTTTCTTCTATTTTCTGTTTAATACAGTATTGCAGTTTCTCTAAAAATAATTTTTAGCATACAAAATAATTGATTGCTTTATAACACTCTTATATCCATATGAATCACTCCTCCCCAAGACACTGAGGATTACATTATTTATTCATTTCCCCCTTTCATACTGCCTTTCCTTGTCAATTCTTCTCTCTTCCTGCTATCTAGATTTCTTCTCCTCACTTGGACTACCATGTTACCTGCAAATATCTATGTACATTCATTATTGTGCATCTTGTCACATATAATATATTTACATTCCATAACTACAAAACCATCTTGCTCTCTTCCAAAATTTGAAATTGTTGTGGAAAAAGAGAGAATAATTTAAGAATATTGACACCTTATGACATATATGTAAATGAGAAAACTCTCTTTACATTGCATTCAAAAGGTTGCCTAAATTAGATTGTGCGATCAACCATTCAGATCTTGATGCAAAATATACTTAATAAAACTACAAAATTATCTGGCAACAATAAACAGACTCCTTTCGTCTAATACATTATTTAAAAATGACATCTGAGAAAAGCAAACACATCATGAAATGGAAAGGAAATTTAGGATTTACTTACATAAAATTTATTCTATATAGACACTTTTTTACACTTGCTCTTTGTCACACATATTGGAGCCTTCACAGATCAATAGTCAACTCATGCTCCTGAGTGTATAAAAGGCTATAGCTTCTAACATACTTTTATAAGCATCACTTCACTTATTACTACGTGAATTTTCTTATCAACGGGAAAACTGTTTCTTTTGTGTATTTTCCCTTGATTTCTCATATTAAACTATTGTGTAGTAGCCAATTTTAATAACAGTATAAAAAATGACTAAATGTAATTTTCAATCATAAAAGGAAGGAAGGAAAGAATATCAGTAGAAATGTTGTAAGGCCATTTTATGAAAAGGCTTTTTAAGCTTTCAAACATGATGTCCTCTCCTCATCAACGTCCAGCACAAGCTCAGTTTAGTACTTCTCCTTTAAGCTACTGTCTTTATTCATTTCAACAGGACTTTAGTTTACCTTCTTTCCTGAAATTCCCATGAAAGAACAAGATAGGGAATGAGACTTTACTGATCTGAATTTTCCCTTCACTCTGTCTCCTACTACCTTCCACTCTATCCATCTCTAGGATTGCAGATTTGGCAATAATTGCTGGCAGCACTTCTGTGGGAGAACATGTTCAGTAAGACAGTTTTTTAATTAAACTATTAATCCATAGTACACATGTTAAAAAGACGCAGAAAAAAAAGGAAGGGATGTATATAAGAAGCATGAGAAAAAGATGAGAGTAAGGAAGAAGTGAAACTAACACAAATGAAGTTAACTTTTCAATTCCCACAACATGAAGTAGTTTCCTTATGCAAGTAAATACTATTAAATGAAATCACTGCTGTTGTACGTTACCTCAGTCGACCTAGCAAAGATAATTCCCTACACTATATGGGCCTATGGACATTCCTAGAAGCCATCTTCCAGTTGATCCTATGTCTCATCCTGTTGACCATTAAAAGTAACCATTATAAGCCTCTCTGCACTATTTATGGAAATACTAAGAAGTTTTCTATATAAAGATTTTTAGAGAAGTCTCTTATACTCAGCCCTCAAAATTAATTGCTCACTTCCATCTAAGATTTTTGGAACTGCCTCTGTATTAAACTAACCTCATATTATCCTATATTAAGTTTACTAGACCAGAATAATTTAGTAGATAAGATGTGTCTGGACCAGAGCAAGACATTTGTCAAATGTCTTCTCTTATATCCATGTGGAAAAGGCTAGTATAATTAAGGGAACTAGTGACTGGTTGAATAATTTTGTCCAAATGAGTTCATATACATGCAGAGGGAAATTTCCAGCCTTAAGGAGTGGGAGAAGGTAGATAGTTATTCTTCTTTGTCTTTGCAATTTAACCACACAATGGTGATCATTATTTTAATAAGTATTTTTCTCTTTTTCTTTGTTTTATTAGGAATGACTACCTACCCTTCTCAAACACACACAAATTTCCAAGGAGTAAATACCTTTCTTTTCATCTTATTATATTTTGAGAGAAATTGTCAATTCTTTCATTCCTATTTGTCTGTCTGTACACAAAAATAAGCATTAGGGCAATTAGGACAATGCATATCTCTGGACTTAGGAATTAATGAGACCCTACAATGCCTGTTCTACATTACCAGTTATCTTTATAATATAACAAAGTAGGGCATTATATTCTTCAAGTTTTCAGAGAAAAAATTCAGAAGCACAGAGGCCTTTTCATTAGCTCAAGGTCACTCATGTGAAATTTCTGAATACAATTCATATTCTGTGACATTTTGTTTCCTAGGCTCTTCACCCAGGGTCACTGTTTCCATTAGGCACTGGAGGTACAAAAGCACTTTTAAGGGTATATGAAAATGTTTTTATTTTCTTTTTTTACATAAGAAAATTTACTGAATGCTTGATAAAAATTTGGCATTGGTACTGTCCACCTTTGTTCCAGTGTGACCATAATGTACCTGTAGATGTCCTGTAGGAGAAACTACTCATGTAAGCAAAGTACCTAACATCTACAAAAAGCAATATTCCACCTTCTTCCTTCCTAACCTTACTCCCTTTCACTAAGTAGATAGAATTAGAATGTGTCTCGTTGGCTGTGTGGGCAACAAGGAATAAAAATGAGACCTGAAGAGAATGTATTCAGAGATATTAAAGAGTAGAAAAGATCTTGTGCAGAGAGGAGCTGCCATGGTGAGGCTACACCTTATGCTCCAAAGTAGTTCTGCTGGCTCTGTTTCTGTAGTTTCACAATGTGGTGGGAGATTTTCTGTCCCCCCCCTATCTCCTACACAGTCATGTGAGATGTTCTTGAAAATAATCACAAAACCAAGCAAATGTTATTTTTTATTTTATAACCTAAATACAATCTAAATATATAGCCAGTAGGAGTGACAAATGATGTTTGTGTTATGTTCTGTTGTTAAAATCTACTAAAGGCTTTTGTTTCCATTAAACCTTTTTCTATATTTATACACTAGCTTGATCATGTGATTCATAGTCTGGATCTCTTATTCTGTCTTTATGCCAGAGCGATTTTAAAATATTGGATTCATCTGTATCTTAAGCAGAGGAACTATGAATGCAGATGTTTCTTTAGCACCCTAAGCATTAGTGTCTTCAGCTGGTACAGAAACAGATTAAGGCTCTTGCAATTGGAATTCTGTCCAGTGTTTGGGTGGTGGTAGTCACTCTCTTCAATTGTATGTACATCCACTTTAGAGAAGAGAAAACAAGTTGAGAGATTAAACTTGAGTTGTTAAAGGCCATAACCAGAGAATCATGGTGAAATTCTGAAAATAGAGGACAGTAATACCTGTTTCAGCATTCAGATTGTTTTAGGAAGTTAAAGATTAATTTATATTCAAGAGAAAATTCTATAATCTATAAGTCCCACCATTTCTCTGCTACTATCTCCTTTCAGACAGGATGCCATCTGGATTATCAGGTATTTTTAAGTCCGGTCTATGGTAGCAGGCTAAAGATTTAAAACTTGAGTTTTCATTCCATTGAGAAATATCTAATGAAACAAAGAAATAAAAGGAATAGAAGAACAGCTATATCCGTCAGATGGGGTTATTGCTGTTTACTGTGTATGTGTGTTTATGTATATAAAGGACACAAAGTACAGCTTTGGCTGTTGTTCTTGAGGCAGGCACCATTTAGCTTGCATTTGAAGACAAAATCTATCAGTGTAGATTGGCAATGAGCCCCAGGGATGTGCTTTTAAGAAGTTCTTCCATGTTGGGTTTATAAAAATATGCTTGTGTGCCTGGCATTTGAAGAAGTTTTGTAACAGCACTTGGGTTTTTCTTTTTTATTTTTTTCTTTCTTTTTTTTTTTTGATTTTTTTTCTTTATTAATTTATTCTTGTTACATCTCAACGGTTATCCCATCCCTTGTATCCTCCCATTCTTCCCTCCCTCTCATTTTCCCCTTATTCCCCTCCCCTATGACTGTTTGATTTTTTAAAAGATTTATTTTTTTCATACTTTCAGGAACATACTTTATAGACTCATCTATCTCCCCAGATCTCAGTTATTTCTACATTAGTACTGTATTTGCATCTATGTCACTCCTCTCATCTTCGACTTCCTATACCCCTCTTACTGATGTTCAAATTTATGACCTCTTATTCTTTAATTATTATTATTTGTGTGTGTGTCTGCATGCGTATGTATAGTTACAGCCTACTATGTCCATTTAGTATTTCTCATATGTATTTGTTCTTAAGGTTGGATGCTTGAGATTAGATAAATTATCAAAAGGCTTATCTCTGGAAATGACTGATTTTCCACTCTCCACAACAATTAAGTGCCTATAGGTCTTTATCCCTAAGTGGGGCCTTGTAAGATTTCCAATATTCACATTGACATGTAATCTGAGGTTGTCTTTGTGACGGTATTGTTTAGGTGACTATCTTATTAAGATTTAATGTGGTTCTGTTTTACAATTTGCATTGAAAATCATTCACTGAAGTATTATGCTTACTCTTAGGGTATCAAGTCTCCTCTTGGTAGCCTGCTATCATTCCTCTGAGTGCCACTAGGTCTCCCCATTCAGGGGACTTGGTCAAATATTAGGCACCAGAGTACGTATGAAAGTCAGACCACACTCTCCACACAACTGTGGAGAATGTCCTGTCCATTGGCTAGATCTCGGTAGGAGTTTGAAGGAAGTCCCCCTCAGTCACAGTCATAGGGGAGAGGAGTAAGGGGAAAATGGGAGGGAGGGAGGAATGGGAGGATACAAGGGAGAGGATAACCATTGAGATGTAATATGAATAAATTGATAAAATTTTTTAAAAAAGAAATAGATACTGAGAGGAAATAGACAGTGAGGCCAAAGAAGAACTAAGAAAGAGTGGAATTAATGGACTCCTCAACGCTGTGAAGAAAATGATATATGAAACTGGAAAAGTGGTCAATTTGTCAAGTATTATTTTGGAAATCTTCAATGAGGTGCTGAATTAAAATGGAGTTTGTAACATGACAAAAAAAAAAGAATTATGCTTACTTAATTCATAGAAGAATTTGAATATCAATACTATTTTAATAGTCATTAAAATTAATTAAATATTACTTATCTTATATTATCCATAGTGTTATATAATTTACTAAGTCTTTAAAATAATTTTATTTGATATTTAAAGCACTATTGAGAAGGTAGAACAGCTACAGTCATCTCCAATTTATAGATGAAATCAGCAATGTAGAGAAAAGAAAATTGGTTTCCCTAAAACAAACTTCAGATTTGAGACTTCAGCTTGCATGCCCTTGGTAAACATGTGTTAAATTTCCAAAGATTTCTGTAGTCAGTAACTAATATACAAGTAGTCTTTCTGCTTTAGACTTCATGTTTGAAAGAACACATGTGGTGTTTAGCCCCATGATTTAAATTGATTCAGCCAATGTTGAATGAGAACTTTATGCAAAACAAATTGTGTGATTAGGCTGGAAGAAATAGGGACAATCAAAACAGAGATCTTGCCCAGAAGTTTGCAATTTAGAACTTTTTAGTAGAGGAGGTACATGAAATGAGTGCTAATCACATATAAGAGACTGCTGAAGTAAGAATTCGAGTGGAAACCTTAGGGGTTATGATAAAGAATTCTTTCTTGCTGCAAAGTTTGTGACAGATTATCAATGAAGCATTAGCTATAGTGATAAATGCTAAAAGTCAGAGAAACAAAATAGAACATATACAAGATATCATGAAAAAAAGTATGTCTCTGCTTAACATGCTTATAGATAATCAAAGATTGTGACCACCATTTTTCTCAGGGAAAAGATAGAGTTTTGGTTAAGCTTTCTCAGGTTTTAGCTCCTGGAAGCCATAGAAGTTCACCAATTGTCAGCCTGAGACTCTTCCAGTGATCTGACTAAGCATGAGGGTTCTGAAGTACCTTGACTGAAGTAGCTTCACCCAATGACATTTCCAACAGCATTGCCACTGTTTCTCAGCAGGATAGCCATAACTAACACTTGTTTGCAGCTAGTTTCTACTTCCCAGTTGAAAACATATGTTCACATCAATGAAGGAATCCTTACCTTACCTCTGCTTCCTGCTTGCTTCTACTTAAGACCCCACTGAGCAAATGGCCTTGTTATATTCTAGTGGTAGGCAACACGATTGCATTGTTTGTATGCCAGTCAGAAAGAGTACTCTATAAGAAGAAAACCTGTGGGATTTCATAGCAATAGGAGAGAGATAAGCGAGGATTCATCTTGAACTATAATCACAATATATTCTATATATGTAATTTTCAAGGAACACAAAACATCAATAAAAATAAGACCATAATTAATCATTGAGTTGACTGATAGCTTTACAGTAGTAGGGTTGGGGTAAGAAAAGTTGAGAGGTCACTGATTTCAGTTTTACAATGGGACATTTGCTATGCCATTCCTTGTGAGCATTTAGTATCTGTCATTGAAATAAAAGTAACAATAATGAACCTAAGTGCCTGGGTTTTAACATTTGTTTTAATTAGCTAATAGAAGTATGCTAAGGGAATGGAACACAAAGATGTGCTTACATTTCGGGAATCTCTACTTTTAGAGATAAATCCATTTAGATAAATACATTTCTCAAAAGAAAACTTGTTACCCTTTTTTCATACTGACCCACTGTGAGGAAAGTGCTAAGAGATGGAGACAAAGGCATCCGTCTTTGAAGTGTTTTCTTCTGATCAAAGTCCAAAACTTCATATTTCTGATGTGTCTCTGATGTGTATAGAATCAATAACACATGCCCTCTTTTTTCTTCTTTGTTCCTTATCTGTCAGGTGATTGTAACATGAATACTGTTGGGCACCAGAGCCAGAACGCCCAGGAGACATAAGAGTTTGTCCATCAGACGAGATCGGGTGCTTTAAAAAGAAAAAGAAGAGAAAATGAAAAAAAATTGAATATCTGAGAAACGCATAAGTAAATGCTCAACATAACTATTCATCTGGGAAATGAAAATCAAAATGACACTGAGATTTCATCTTACACCTATCAGAACGGCTAAGACAAAAAACTCAAGTACCCGCACATGCTAGCAAGGAGGTGAAAAAAACGAAAACTCTCTTACATTGTTGGTGGGAGTTCAAACTTGTGTAACCACTTTGGAAACCGATCTGGAGCTTTCTCAGAAAATTGGGCATAGTGCTACTTCCAGACCCCGCTATACCACACCTGAGCATATACACAAAAGATGCTACACTATCTGAAAATTTTCATATCAAATAATTAAACCAGTTGCAATTCTCAGTGAAGGGCAGGGAAACTCCTGCATGTGGCAGCAGTTAATGCAAAGACAATTATTTGTTCAAACTACTGAAAAGAAGTATAACCGTCAACTACTCAACTTTTATACCACAATGGGACTTCTATGTCACTCGTTGTATGGCTCAGAGAATATTACACAAGAGATGAAGGAACAATATTACAGATTTGTTTATACATTATTGTTTTTATGTGTATGTTACTGTGTACAGGATGCTGGAACTGAGCTGTGATGTTCTAGAAAAGTAGCAAGAGCTCTAAACCACTGGATCATCTCTAATTCAGGAAAGAAAGAATAGCTGGATGGTCGTGAGGAGTTTCCCGTAACACTGTCTTTCATACATAACCTGGCTATGTCAGTCATGTGTGCACAGAAGCTATTAATGCCTGCACAAGACTGAGCTCATCAGCATTCAGTCATGCATAGTCGAGGTGCCTGGGGGCCCTGTCCCTTCCTGTGTAACTTTAAACTCTTAAATAAGGTAGCCACTGGGAGACACATTGAAAAGAAGAGAGGGTCAGAGGAAAAGAAAGGGACAACAGAGGTCAAGGGAAGTAAATATAATCACAATATGAATGAAACCGTTATCCATATATGGAACTGTCAAAACAAGAAGAAGATTTATTTAACTTAAAAACAAATTCCAATAACAACAGAACTTTTTTTTTGTTACTGCAAAATAAATAAATAACAATATTTGTCAAGTTGTCCAGACTGAATAAAATATTTCACATAGAGCACTACTGCCCAATGCTCTCCAAGCACCTACTATGAGCAAAGCAGTTTGAACATCTTCCTCTTTAGTGTTTTAGAGTCAGTCTATAGAGCAACTACAAGAGACAGATTAAAAAATATGGCCTTGCAGTCTTCTTTAGGACCCCAATTCTGAGCTCCCATGCTGCACTGAGTGAGAAATAATGTAATTCCCATATTAAATAATAAATTTACCATTAATTCTGTAACTGACTGATTCATTAACTCACACATTCTGTCCTATAGGAGATTTTCTGAGTACTGAAAAGGTGCTTGGTCCTGTGATACTTGCTAGGCAAATGGTAGCTACTATTTTCTTCACTCAAATTCTTGTGTTTACTCTATGAATAAAAAATAAGCATAAATGTTTCCAATCCAGTAATTTAGAGTTAAGACAAGAGGATTACTCCTATTTTGAAGCAAGATAGAATAGTACCTACAGTTGGATATGTGTGTCTCTTTTCTGAAAAATGAATGTAATCAAATAGTTTTGTGTTCTATTAGAGTCACACAGGGAGCTGTGAAAGACCTCAATTCTCAAGCACCTCCCTATATAATTGAGAATACATATCGTAGGCAAGGGACCCAGACATTGGCATTTCTGGTTTTGTTCTGATTTTTTCTTCCATTTTAAACTAAAAATTTTGAGAATTTCACTGATGAGCACTCTATTTACATTATTTTATCTCCTGTTCTTCTGCTTTCAACTACTTCTCTGTTCCCCACTCTCTTTCAAATTTATGACATAAATATGATACTACATATGTGTTGCACATGTTGTTACAGAGCTCTCACAGAATCCATTTAATATTGCTCATGTATAGATGTTTAGTGGTAACTTGGGATTGGATTACCTATCAGGAAGGTCGTCCTTGCAGAAAACTGATTCTCTCTCTCTCAACAGTTACTGACAATGGCTCTCTGTTTACATTAGCTACCATGAAAAATTTCCCACATACAAGTTGGCATGAAAATTTGTATTGTCATTATACAGATTAGGCATAATTCGGCATTAAGAAATCTTATTTGTGAGATTTTGTGGGTGCAGCTTTCCTAGAAGATGCTATCAAGCACCATCACTGTCCATAGGCTATTTGGTGGTACACCTATGGATTGCTTTTCTCTTACTGCAATGTACATAGCATCTTACAATATCATGAGAACTGTCCATCATAGAAGAGGCTTCCAGATCAACTCCTGCTTGATTGCTTCACATCTTTTGTCCAAAGTGTGTGACAGTTTCATAAAGAAGATCTTACCTTCAAGTTCTGAGAGACAACAAGGGAACATTACATTAGCCTATATTATTTGAGTATTCTCTGCCCTCCCCTAGACACCTCAAAGGAGATTTCCCATGCTTAACACTGGGGTTCTTTGTTAGATAGTCTATGGCTTTAAGAGGGCATACCGTGTTGCTGTTCAGAACAGTTCCACTTAAAATATGTAAAACTATGTATTATATATGTGTTTGTGAGTCAACATAGAATATGTTTCCCCTTAGAGTTTTCCAACACCTTTAGTATTTATTATTGATCGCTCCTTCCTTCCTCTCCATCTGTATTACCTTCCTCCTTCTCCCCAGCAGATACCCTGTCCCCGTTCTTCTACTACATTCCTTGACAGCACCTATGTGTTCTTAAAGCCTCTCTGTAGGCTTCACATTTTCCAAACCTACTTTATTTGGGGTTCTTTAAGTGCCTATACCTACCTTCAAACCTACCTACCCTATATAGGAGAGAAAGGAGATTTATGGGAACAGGAGAAATAGACCTTTTTTAATTTAGTTCCTGGGAGTGATTCCCCTGGCATAGTTGGCAGAATTTCAGCAGATCAACCATTCCTTCAAAGTTGCTGCTGGAAACTGAAACAGCAGCCACAGCCCAAAGCATGGAAGCATTCTCTGGAGTGGTCCTGTCTAGCAGCATCTCAAAGTTGAGCAATTAACTGCCAAACAATACCAAGACCAAAAAGGCCCCTGCCTTCTGTTGTGGGCTCATGTATAAATATTTCCTCTAAGAGTCTGTATTAGGAGGTGTTTCAGCTGGCAACAACCAAGTCCCCCTCCTGTGACAAAGTGGTTCAACTTCTAAGTAGATAAACATCACCTGTTCTCTCCCAAGTCTGTTCCCTATCCCATACTTGGGATCAAAACAAAAACATGTTTACATCTATTACACCTCTATATGATTTCAATATAAGTATTGGTGGGGTATCCTTCCTGTAAAGTGTGGCAGTACAAATACTATGAGGATAGAAACAGCAGAGACAACTGACAGACTTTGGTAGCAGAACAATGAATGTGTTCTTATCTTGAATATGGGAGTCAGTCCTTGAAGAGCTTCCAGGAAAGCAAAGACTAGTCATGCTTGTGTTTTTAAAGATCTCTGCAAACAACTGAGTACTGAATTCCAGAGGAAGCAAAATTAAAGAAGTTTACACATTCTTCAGAAAACACACAGTCAGTAGGTTGATTCATCTCAAGGGAAAGTGCACTTGATATTTTTCAGGATTAGGTGTCAGTTTTATGTATGCTGACCTCCATGGCTTGGTTTTGGAACTTTAGCATTTTCAGCCATAGGAATGTCTCTTGTTGATGTTGAAAACACTTGTCCAGGACCCAGGTGAAAACTGGGAGGTCATTCAATCCTCAGGAGTAACTAAAGATGGTGAGTGCCAGAGAAGAAAAGGCAGGAGAATTTTTATTTGGAGAATAGGTTACATAGTACTGTCTTGTCTTCAAAACCCCATTATATCCCCAAGAGGATCAAGTGATGTCACTAACAAGTTCAGGTTCCAGATAGACATCTCTATATCTTCCACCATTTGGTATCAATTTTTCTTTCCTTTTCATTCCTTTATTTGCCCCTCAAAGTGCCTGTTGTCTGTTACTAAATTATCAATCCATTTATCTTTCATCTATTATCTATCTATCTATCTATCTATCTATCTATCTCTCATCTATCTATCTATCTAGCTATCCATCTATGTATCTACCTATTTCTCATCTATCTATCTATCTATCTATCTATCTATCTATTATAATCAGTAATCCTATTCAACACCAAACTGAAATGTGGCACTGATCCCTGCTGCCATTGGAATCACAGAGACTTTGAACGCTAGCCAACGAATGAAATGATTTATCCCTATGAAAAGAACAGTTAGGCTCAGCGAGGCCTGGGCTTGACTGCTGGGAGGGTGTGATCACTTCCTGCACAGTTGCAGGAAAGCAGAGCCTGTCACAGCACCACAAAGCAGATCGACGACAGATCCGCTCATTAAGGAACAGCAGAGGAAGCCAAGGTCCACACTGACATGCACTCATCTGACTGGACACCTCTCCGAAGGAAACAGAGAGAAAGACGACCTACCCTGACCTTAATGAAGACACTTCTCTAGGAGACAACCAGCTACCCTCAACTTCCTGCCCCTGTGTTCTGCAGAGACAGTCCTTACAAGCAAGCAGACAGTTGCTTTTGTGTGACTCAACAGTGACACCCAGTGACTCTCTCTGTCAATCCCTGGTGACTGCTCCCTGTGGGTCTTCTGGCAAATACATCTCAGTCTCTATTTCCTTACACTGAAGGAGCAGCAGCGATCATGTCAAATTCAGTCCTAAAGGAGAAGACAATAATAATAAATCCCAGTTTGTATTAACATAATTAACTAACCGCTGAAGCATGCTCTTCTGTGTTCTTGGCTCATGTCTAATGTCTAACATAGCGTCACAGTGCAGCTTCACTACTCTTTGGATTTGGCATCAAAAGGAACTGAGTATTTCCTTCACATCATTAGTCTAGATTTTAAGGGAATGTATTGTGGAACATTCACATGTACATGTACACACATGTTCATGTGTTTCTGGATTAGCAAGACTTAGATAAAAACAATGGACATATCATGCCGAGACAGGGCATAATCCTCTGAGCTGGACAAACATGGACAAGAAGAGTTTTTTAACTAAATTTTAATTAAGATAGAATCATGTAATTTATCTCCTCCTTTTCCCTCCTCCAGATCCTTCTAGATAACCTCCTTTAGATGCCTTCCTTGCTCGCCAGACCCCACTGTCAAATTAATAGCCTTTTTCTTTGATGTGTATGTGTGTGTTTAATGCACATGCATGTATACATGCATGTGTACGTGTGCCCATATTCATGTGTATACTCTTGAAGCTAATGAGGTCATAGGCTTCATAAAAGGATCTGCTACGGCTACTTTGCTAGGTGAACATAATTTCTCACTGCATTCCAAATCTAATCATCTATCTATAATATATCCATAAGAAAAGGAAACCATCACAGAAAATCACAACTAGGCACAATGGAGAGATCAAAGGATGTGGGAAGTCTAGCCCCAAAAGATACACCTACATGGGCAGTAATTTAATAATTTATAATATAACCAAAGGGAAGTGGCTAGCATGCCCAGAGCCATTCCAAAAAGTGGCATATGTGGAAAAAGTGTGAATCTGAGGCTTTTTAGTGGAGGATACAAAACTTCAGGTGGATTAACGAAAGGAAAATGCTTTCTTCAATATTGAAGGGGCAGGAATTCAGAAAAAGAGCTTACTAGTTTTATTTGGTCCCAGAGGACAGAAATTGAATAAGAGCTGTATGTTATATGGAAACTGTTTTCTACTCAATGCAAAGAAGCACTGTATAATGATTGGATCTATTGGGAAATGAAAGAAACTCAGAGGGCAGAGAACTTTATTCCATCAAAAACATAGTCTAGGTGCATCTGTCATAACAATTCCACTTTAGAAAACAAAAGTAAAGAATGAGTGGATACAGAAAGGTTCTAGGAAATGTTAATAAATAAAGGCAGGGAAATGTTGATCATGAGTGTGGCAAGATATTTGTTAAAAATATCCAGGAGGCTGATTGAAATATTTCTCTAATTATCACTTAAAATTTAATTAAAGCCTGTTTTCTTTCCCCACTAACCTAACATTGCTTTTTCTTAACCTCTATCTTAGGTAGATGTTTTCTCTCTGCATCTGTTTCCATGCATCTGCTACATGAAAAAAAAAGATAATTGTTTCAGCCCTACAAAACATTTTTATATCATTTAACTAATTTTCCGTCCCTTCAGTGTTTCTTTTTGAAGGGTGACTGAGTTAGCCAGATTATCTGATACTTGGTACAGCCAACAGGGATGAGCAGAGAGAGAATTACAATATAAATATGCCCCATGCCAGACAGCCATCTTCAGGTGCTCTGTTATAGACCAATGCACAGAATACCAAGAGCAGTGGCTATCAACCTATATGTCCTGAGACTCTTTGGAAAATCTCTATCTCTGAAAATATTTACATTATGATTCATAACAGTAGCAAGGTTACAGTTATGACATAGCATAAAAATAATTTTGTGGTTATAGTCACCACAACATGAGGAACTGTACTGGGCTCCAGAAATAGGAAGGCTGAGAACCAATAATCAGTCTAGAGTGAAGAAACTTGGAAAAGGCCTATGGAGGTAAAAATAGGGACACCAAAGGAGGATATTGTCTCTCCAGAATGGATACCAATGCCCGATACTAAGTGTGTTGGTGAAATGAAGAGACGCTTTGAGGAGATGATGAAGTCACCAGGGATTGGAGTTTGTATACACAGTCAGTGTCCTTATGATTGCAATGAACTTATTTTCCCTCTCTGCTATCTGTGGCCACAGGGTGGTACCACTCAGAGGAAAAGAAGCATAACCAACATCCAATCTGGCGACATCTTGACATTAAACATTCTACCTTGCATATTGGGAGAAATTAATTTATATTGCTCAAGAGTAACTCAGTTTAAAACTGCTTGTAGCAATAACACACAAAAAATGCAGACTGAGGCAAAAATACAAGCTGTTTTCCCCTTGAGCATCAAATTTGATGATTCTTTACTAGATACCAAGTCCCATCATTTGATATCATCTCTGCTTTAAGCTTTCCCTATATTCTTTACAATTAGATGTTAATTTACCTATCACTGCATTATGCACCTATAATGGAAAAGGATAATGTAAAAAATACAAAAAATATGTTGAAAAGACACAGCAGAGATTTAGGAAATAAGCAAAGGTTATGTTGGAGTATTGATTAAGTTGTAGAGTGCCCTTCAATAAGAAAAAATAGAAGAATCAAACAAGTAAAACCATGCAGATTTTACATACCCATCTGAGCTAGCGCATATAAATAAAAGCAGAAGGAAGAGGTCAGAAGAGGCAGATAGATGACAAATCAGGTGAACAAGGCTCCTAACCATGTACAGAGAAATTCAAGGTGATTCATAAAATTTTGCAGGAATTTTCAGACTGGGAGTTGAGAGGTATTCATAGCTCTCTGAGTACCCACTAAGAAAGTTCCAACTACTTTGAGTGACATATGCTTTGATATATGAATTTTAATTCCTGTTTAGGCTCCTTTTAGTGATATAAAAAGAGATGATTGACTTCCCATTCCAAATCTTTGTCTCCCTATTTTACAAAATAGCAATGTGTGCATTACCCTGATGTAATTTTACTAAGGAGAGAAGAGGTAGTGCACCCAAAGCACCTTAATATACTACTGGGCGTAGTGTAGATGGTTAAGAGTAACCATTAGTGCTATAATGAATCCATGTAAGAACTGAGATATAAGTGGACAACTTAAAATCCTGTTCTCATAGAGATATTGGGTGCATTAAAATCACTGTCATTTCATAAATCATTGATACAGATTTCATTGCTTTGTTAATAACAATTTCACAAAGTATAGGTTACCTTTCTTTGTTGTCTCTTGTTTGTTGTGTTTTGTTTCAAAGGGTGTTCTACTCTGTAGCCCAGGCCACTCTTAAATTTATGATTCTACTGCCTCAGCTTTCTGAGTCCTGCAATAAGAAGTGTGTATCATTATGTTGAACTTAAAGTCCCTGGTATCAGCTCTCATACAACATGGAGACAGGCAAAAGTCTTCTCTGATTCTGTCTCATGCACCTAGTTTCCCTTTCATTTCATGTTATATGATCTGTTATGTTGCCTCTGATCTTTTCTATAGCAACCAGCCAGAGTCACATGTTGCCGAGCAGAACCATCTCAGTTGCTGCCATATCTCTTGTTTCCCCTCCTAAATACTCCCTTCTGTAATTATGAATCTCCTGCCGAATTTGTCCAGCTATTCTGGATCTTACACAAACTGAGAGAGAAGCCTCCTGCAGTCCCTCTTTCTTCCTTGAGTCAGGTTTCAGACGCACTACTTGCATGCTATGTCAAAAGGTTAAAAATAAAGTACTTCTATAAAAAAATCATTTCATCAGACTAATTTTTCAGTATGTAATATAATATAAAGCAGCAAAAACTATACAAGTTAGCACTAGAAAGCTAGATAAAAGATCAAATAAAATTTACTGGGTTCTAACATTTCATGTCAGCTATGGAAAAGCAGTTACTGATTTTTTTCAGAGTTATATACATATGCAGCATGTGTGAAGAACTATGAGGATTGGAGAGAAAAACTGAAAAAGGAAAAATTGCCTGGGTGATGGCAGCAAAGAGCAAACCATTAAAACATCTTAGCACAGTGGGGATGACATGTATTGAATGTGCCCTGTCAGCAGAGCACAGTACAGTACCCACCCTGATAAATGCCAGCTTGCCTTGCTGACACTTGATAAAGGTTCTATCCAGTGCCAGAGCAGCAGCCAAGAACAGGCTGATGGTGCTGATCCTTGCCTTCACCTCCACTGCTCTCCTGATTATCATGAGATAAATGAATATTAGTGGGATAAAGAGCAAATTGGTGAGGTAAAACCAATGTCTCCATTATGAATGCAGACATATGTGGTTTTTCCACTTACGTTTATGCAGCTAACTATATAGGAGAGCATTTCACCTTTTTCTTTCTTTGTGTTTCTTTAATCCTTTGTATCTTCCCATTTAACAATATTTTAGGTATTAATGTCAACGCTTGATGATTCTTAAGATACTGTAAATATCTATAATTTGTGCATAGATATACATATAAGGTATCATGTGTATACATGCATATATGTATTATATGTTTATTTCAAACAGAATACTCTGTAAGCACATAGATACTCAGTCTATATGTATAATGTGTACACTTTCTAATTTAAGTATTTCAAAATGCTATCAGATCTCATCCTTTTACCTTAGTATTTCTTCATTGTCTTATATCCCCATTTGGGATGCAGCACTTCTAATGCACGTTGCATGAACATGTTACCTTTACTTCTTACTATAATTTCTTACTATCATACAAATTCTGTGACATCTTTTTACTATGATATGATTTTATTGTGTGTGTAGAGGGTGCATGAGGTTGTTGTGTGTGTACTGGATGGGGAGTAGTAGACAGGGAACAAAGGTTGAAGTTAGGTTTCTTCTTGAAATGTTCTCCACCTTAATTTTTGAGACAGACCATTTTACATAACCTGAAGCCCACTAATTTGGTTACACAGTCTGGAGAGCAAGCTTCAGGGATTTGAGTATTTAATCTTCTCAGGCTCAACACAAACTAAAGGTTTATCTCTCTGCTTATCTATCTATCTATCTATCTATCTATCTATCTATCTATCTATCTATCTATAATCTGTGTATGTATTTATCTACCTATCATCTACCTATATCTATCTTCTATTTATCTATTTATTTAAGGTAGGTGCTGGGAATCTAAATCTATGTCTGTGTGCTTGCACAATAAATATTTTACAATTGAATCTCTTCTTCCTAGCGTCTTATGTTGTGTTTTGGTCAAATCAGTACTATATTTTAAATAAATTCTTGAAATTATTTATTTTAATCATCCAAATAACAACACAGTTATAAGTGAATAGCCCAGTAAGTATTGGGGACAGATACTGTTATTAGTTAAAGTTGAAGAGATAAAAACAATTGATGCATTTAGGAAGATGCTTGTGATTTGAACTGGGCCTAATGTTTAAGCCATGTTTCTAGAGAGTGAGAAAATTACTGAGTTTATTTGTTTTTTAAGTTACTTTTATTATTTTTCTTTTTTACATATGCATTTTTATAATTACACATATATTCAATAAGCTACATACAGCAAGGATAACAATGAAACAATCAGGAATGATATAAATGTTACATTTATAGTGTTTCAGCTGAGTTTACTTGTAAAGCAGACGTTACCTTAATTAATTCTAATATTGCTCAGAACATGTTACCAAGTTTTGCAAAGCTATGTTTTTTCTCACAGAAAGAAATATCTACAGAGCTCAATTAAAAAATTTTATTATAACCATGTATCCTTTCCTACATTCTACATACATTGAAGAAATTATGATTAAAAAATTGTCCATCTTGACTTTTATAATACTTAACACACTATTAGTTACTTGGAAAATATCTTTATTTATACTAAGGGACAAGAATAGAGCAAATGTTAGTATATTTTAGGATTGCATCCAGCCTGTTGGAATAGCCACCAAGTGCTTTGTAATGGGCTTATAAATCTATTGCTCAAATAAACATATATTTTATAGTAGGAATGCAGATGTTTTTGAATACCTACAGGAATATTTTATGAAAATATATTTCATGTTAGCATAGGGATTATGTACTTTTATAGCGTTCTTATTTGACTTAGATAAGCAGGGTTAAGACCATTAAGCCAAGGTTATCTTGAACTTGTCCCTAAGCATACCCCTCTGGAGTATTTGGATGATAGATGTGTGCCTTATATAATGCATCAGGGTTTATTTTTATTTTTTAAATATTTTTTGATTCATGGAAACATGTAGCCAAGGCAACACTCAAACATGTTATAAAGCTGTGAATAACACTGAATTCCTTATCCTCTTGCCTTTATCTCTAAAGTACTAAGAATATAGGTACGGGCAACCATGTCCAACTAAGATTATGGCTTTTCTGGCTGCAGGATTTGAATATGTCACTGAAAGTATCACAATCTGCTAACATGAGATAAGATATTAGCCCTTTGTCAGACGTAGGATTGGCGAAGATCTTTTCTCAGTCTGTAGGATGTCAGTTTGTTCAGTTGACTGTTTCCTTTGCCTTACAGAAGCCTTTCAGTTTCATGAGGTCGCATTTATTAATTGATGACCTTAGAGCCTGGGCTGATGGTGCTCTGTTCAGGAAGTTGTCTCCTGTGCTAATGAGTTCAAGGCTCTTCCCTACCTTTTCTTCTAACATATTTACGGTGTCCAGTTTTAAGTTGAGATGCTTAATTCATTTGGACTTTAGTTTTGTACATAGTGATAAATATGGGTCTATTTGCATATTTCTATATGTAGCCAACCAGTTAGACCAGCACCATTGTTGAACATGCTATCTTTTCTCCATCTTAGGGTTAGACTTCTTTGTCAAAAATCAAATGCCCATAGACATGTGGTTTTTTTCTTTGTCTTCTATTCAATTCCACTGGTCAGTCAGCCTATTAACATGCCAGTACCATCCAGTTTTGTTTGTTTGTTTGTTTGTTTGTTTGTAGGTTTTGTTTTTTACAGTAGCTCTATAGTACAGCTTGGCATCTGGGATGGAGATTCCACCAGAAGATCTTTTATTGTACAGGTTTGTTGTAGCTATTCTGGGTTTTTGTTTTCCATATGAAGTTGAGAATTGATCTTTCAAGGTCTGTAAAGAATTGTCTTGGAATTTTGATGGGAATTGCATTGAATCTATAGATTGCCTTTGGTAAGATGGATATGTTTACTTTGTTGAATCTCTTGTTCCACAGAGGAAGAGGTTACCAGTAGTATAGAGGAACTGGATAAGCTGAGGTCAAAATTAGGAATGTAGGGCTCCCCATGCTAAGGACTAGGGGACGGAGAGAAAGAGGATGAAGGAAGGAATGGGATCAGGAGGGGATGATGGAAGGGTGGGATAAGAAGGTGATGAGGGAGGGGGCTTCAACTGGGATGTAAAGAATTCAAGCTTCAGAACAAGCAGGTAACTAATATTGTTAACCCCACTACATGGGGATAGCTCTGAGATTGGCTGAGATAAGTAGGTTTATGCATAGACAAGGCTTCATGTTGGTCACAGATTCTCTGTGACTTATAATTAGAGGCCATTCTTAGTATGGCATAAAGGAAGATTTGCAAATGTCTTACTTCTGCTCATACAATGAGCAGAGAACCAGCCTTAATTGCTCTGTACATCCTGCACACCTTATACCATCACAGTGTTAGAACTGTATAATGGTTGTGAGAAGTTATGTTTTCAGAACAAAAGAACTGGACACCGACACTGGATCAGACTTGACAGGATTCATTCCTCTCAGCAAGCTGGGATGCTGACATCCTGCACCCTCCACGATGCAGCACCAGGCGCCTCAGTTGCTGTTACCCATCAGAACAGGACAGCTTCCAGGACAACCATGTAGAAAGTTTCTCATCCCATTTGGTCCAGCAGTTCATACTGCCCCACACATGACTCCTATTAAACCTGCAATCTCATACCTTATGAAAAATGGACCACAAATGCTATCCCTGGATTACTTAATCATTTTCCCAAATTTGGGTTGGGGGCGGCGCTTCAAAGGAATTATTCACCCTAAATTAGCCTGAAGAGACCTTACAGAACTATGTCACATTTCCTCTAAGAGGACTTGCATAAGTTTCTGTTTACTCTCTTTGTGTACACGTGCTTATTTTCATTGAGAGTTGGTTATAAATAGTATTAGTCTTTTACAGAGAGGGAAAGTAGGATTGACTCAGGGGTGTATCACTTTTCCTTCATCTTACTTTATAGATAAGGAGATGGGAGCTGAAAAGAAGGAAAGGGAATATAGAAATATAGAGGGAGGATAGGACAAAAGGTAGATTATTGAATCTACTCCTTATCTCAAGGCCATAATTGTTACTCACAAATAAGATTATTTTTAAATTCAATGATATTGAATTTTATATATTGATGCAAATCATCCTTATGTCAAAAACTAGTCTAATTTTATCAAAAGAATATATATTCTAGGTCTAGTAGATAGATATGATTCTATAGATATATGAGGTGGAATAGTTAAATAGGGTCTTCAAAAATCTCAGAAGCCTATACAGAATATGACATTTAATGATGTTTCTTTTTTATTTTAAAGATTCCTTGACAACAAGACAAGTTAACTTCTAGCAATACCCAGCCTGCCTCAAGGAAGAAAGTGATAATCAAAAAACCTCCTTATGGAATTGACTTCAAATGTGACAAACAAGCCACTGGGTAAAATGTCCTCTCTCTGCCACAGACTGAGTTCTGCCTAAAAATGGCCAAATTTAGATGTAGGCAGATTCAACAGCCAAAGTCTGCCAAAACAGGGCAAGCAAGTCTTCAACAGTTCCTGCCTTGCAAATATATCTGACAGATATATTGGTCCAGAAGGTTGAAGATGATGCTCCTAAATTATACAGAGTATTTGGTGACTGTTCAGGCAGTAAACTGTCTCACTCATTGTTTTATTTTAGAAAATGCTAACCCACACTCTGCTCACTCAGGTATTTAAGTTTTATCCCTTTCAAGTCTCTGATGGGTTTGAAGACCACATAGATTAGTTTTTCTATTAAGCTTAGTAGGTTAGAAGTTAAGGTGTTTTTAGATCAAGATAGATGTTTTAAGTTAATAGAGATGAGATATAATAGGTATTAATCCCCATTCAGAGATTTAGACCCAACAAGATAGGAAATATACTTACTTCAAGTTTGCCAAATACAAATGGTCAAATTACTATGAATGTAACATTTATATAATTCCAGATTGTCTCGTAGTGCTTTCTGTTGTATGCAGTTTATTTTACTCATGTGTAATAATATAAGTGCATATGTTAAAAAGAAACATAATAAAATTTTTCAAAAAACAACAAATAATTAAAGCAGTAAAAAATGAGATAAGAACTCCCTTATACTTGCTTGCCAACTACATTTTCACCTATTGAGGAATTGCAGTCCCATTTGTAAGACATCAACTGAGTAAAGGCAAAGAATGTAAAATATGTTAAAAATTCTGACTCTAATGAACTCCTTACTTATTAAGAAAAGAAGTCTGGGAAGACTATAATAACTTTTCCAAAAGCTCACTTCTTCTTAGTGGAAATTTGCAGCACAAATAATATCTCATGATTGGTTGAACACCTTTAATGATATTTTTTCATGCCTTATTGTCACTCTTCACATTGGGATCTTTGGAAAAACTTCTGCAAGAACACTACACAAAATTCTATTAGCTAAAGAGTTTGGGGATATAGTACCCTTTTATTGTACTATTTTTATTTAATAAATTTATTCTTGATGAATTTCTTGCAAAAACACTAAAGCATTACTGGATACATTCTGACACACAGCTAATAATTTAAGTAAAAATTAATTCAACTCAATTTTGAATAAAATTTATTATATATAAGAAACTTATAAACATAACAAACATCAAACACCAAAAATAACTAGACACATATCTTAAACATCTCATGGAACTCTATATAGTTTGAAAAACCATTCTGAAGCTGTGGGTATTACCATTGGATATTACACCTTTTCACTGTTGAATATCTTTTTGTGCAGTTAGCTATGACCCAAAACAAAAGTATCCATGATAGTACTGGAATTAGAAAAGCTAATAGCTTTATAGGTATTTGATATTGGATAAGAAGTTATTTTCTATACTTAAAGCCTTATAATAATTCTCTCACCTTTTTATTCAACTTCAGTTTTAATACGTTGGGATTGTTATTTACTGTTCAAATTCCACCCAAGGCCAACAACAACATTCATGTTAAATAATCAAGTTGAGCATGAGACCATAGTACTTCTTAAGTACTTAAGTACCTCAAGAAGTACCTGACATAGGATGATATAAAATATCTTCAATGTACACATAACATACATATACCCAGAGTAATTCTACACAACATCTCAGTGAACCTTCCAATGAGGTAAACAATATCAACACTTTAACTATTGATGTTTCAGAATGACTACATCCAAGTATATGTCAGGGCTCTGACAGAAATCTATGACTTTCTGATTCTAAGGCTTTTTGTTCCAGTAGTCAACTTATGAGGACACTAACATACAGCAGTAGAAAATCTACAACTTGGTGATAGCTTTGTAAAAAATCTTAAGAGATGTCAATAGTGAGGGGAGTTTAGGTAAAAATATTGTTTACTTTACCAGCAGACTTTCATAAATGGTAGTCGATATAACCTTTATGTCAATGCAATCCCTAAATACAGCAGGTGAGAAAATTATAGCTTGAAGCCACTGCTCATATTCACATGGTTAATAATCATTCTTAAAATGCAGAGTAAGGAGTTTGATAGTGTCGTGTTTTATTACTGTTTTTCTCAACCATATTGGGCACACATATAATTCACAAGTTTAATTATCACCTTTCTAGAAATTAGTTGTTATTGGATTATTTTCAGTATTGACACACTCAGTTCCTTAAATTATGTTTACTAAACAGGAAACAAAGAAAATGGGCCTGAAATTTGCATTGATAGAGTGATCAAGACAGTTATGGATACCACCTTAGAATCAATAAATAAGATATTGTCTAAAAGCACAGGTAATGGGGGAAGCTAATGAGAAGAGGTTTATGATAGTGCTAATAGCGTTTATGAGATTTCAGACTGTCCTTTGAGATTTAGCATGCATTATCTCATTTAACCCTTGATGCAGTCATGTGTCTTTGCCATATACTCTGTTTATCAAACTAATGTCATGTGCATATGAAATGAATACTTTCCAGGTTAAGAGCCCATTCTCTTAAGCACTGGCACCTTTGTGTTACTTGACCACTTCTAATGAGCCTTTCAGGGTTATTCTCAGCCTGTATCTAGAGGCTATGTAAAATATCATGGAGGAAGCTCCTCTATAAAAACTACTAAAAATGAGAGGTGTTATCTATGGATGAGCACTCCACATTTTACTCCTTTCAGGGGACAACTTTCAAGAACATTCTAGAGAACTGCTAATGAATCAAAAGATTCCATATTCCTTTCGTATCTCAAATTCATAGCCCCTTCATCTGATCCATTCTTAGTATTACTTCATGATAGTGTCTCTCAAATATGCTATCTGTTGACAAAACCAAGTCTGAGAGTTTGTTTTTGAGAAACAGAAGTAGATTTAGTAAGTAAGGAATGTTTTTGTTATACCATCCGATGACAGAAGACATGATGGAAAGAGGCCCTGCTCAATAGAGAACAAGAAGAGCCCTATCTAGACTATTAAAAAGCAGCCATTGTGATAAATTGACTTGGCAGTTCTTGATCTCTTCTCATATAGTTCAGTTATAACGATAGTAGTATCATTTATAGTAAAACATCCATAACCTCGAGCCCACCCACCTGCACAGTTTTAGAACACTATCTCTTGTAGTGAGACTCACTCCATCAATTCTTTTGCCAAACTAATGCAACATAAAACTTAATGACCCGATGACCTCACTACATTTCTGTCTTCTTTTGTATTCTCAGTCTGTAGCAAATTACATTTTGTGGCTTACCATCACATTAACTTTTTCATGCTTTTATCCCTTCATTGCATTCATATGGCAAAGCAGAAGACATGGTGCCTTATAATCCTCAGTCAAGTTCTGTTCTGCACAGCTGCAGCTCAAAGTTAGAGAAAATAAACAGGTACGCCAGTATGCTGCACTTTAAACCTATGGTAATAATTTTCAGATGAATCCCTGCTGATGTTGTGTGACCTTTCTGTATTTGCTGATCCTAAGCAGCCTTCTATCCACCAACTTGTCTAGATAGATGTCTTTTATATTCTGCACAAACCCCCCGAATGTCCATTGCCATCTCCACATTTAGCTACTGACCTTGCATCTAATGCAGCTAATGAAAAAGTAAATAGATAAGAGAAGCCCGTACATAGATTTTGGGAGTTGACTTTATTGTCATTACAAAACATCAGACATAGAAATACAAACTTCATCTAGGTCATAGACTTCATCTCTTCTTGCTGTTTAAGTTAATATTGAAACAACAACCTCCTCTTTTTTGTGTCACGGAAAATATCTCTGTGTTCATGAAATTACCTCTTTTCATCATAAACACCTTAAATCCCATCTGTGCATAAATGCATTTATATATATGAGTGCATGTGGATATATGAATAAACACAAGTTTATGTTAAATATAAAGATATATATATATATATATATATATCAAATAAACTTTCCTTAACTATATCATTTCCAATTACTACACCACTAATATTTTCATTAAAAAGACATTCTATTTTAAAATTTTTATTGGTTCTTTGTGAATTTCCCATTATGCAACCCAATTCCACTCATCTCCCCCTCCCTTGTAACATCTCTTTACCTTTGCAACTCTCCTCCAAGCAGAGAAAAAAATCTCCTTGTGGAAGCTATAGTATGTCACACTGTGTCCCTCAGTACAACCTTTTGTCCACAAGTTTTTGCTTGCAAATATTCATTGCAGTGTCTCATTGGTCTAGGTCAAGGCCTCTGGCTTCTGCTATTGTATTGGCACGGAAACCTCACTGGGACTTCTCTTGGATATCTTGTTGTTGTCCTGTTTCATGGAGATTCTGTAGGACCAGCCTGTCCATGCATTTGAGCAGTTCATTGATGGGGTAGATGTTGGTGGGGACCAATTCAAAGCCCTAGATCTAGGTCAAAGAGGGATGTGAGCTAGTCATCTGGTTCTCTGTCCTTCTTTCAAGTCCCTGGGGCTTGCTCACCAGCAATTCCCCACTACTATGGCCAGATCAACACTACTGCCAAGGTGATCTGCTGGGCCTGTTCTCCTGAGTGTTGCACCTGGTGAGGGACATGGCCAGTTCTCCACTTAGAGAGAGACATTGTGGAGAGCCATAGATAGCAGCACCCCCTGCTGCTTCCCCGGCGCAATGCGCCCCTTTTTGTGCATGCGCAGTGCGCCCCCTTTTGCGCATGCACAGTGAGCAAGCCCCTTATGCTCATGCCTGAAGGCATGGCGTGAGGTGGCGTGATCTGAACAAGGCATAGCGTGAGGTGGCGTGATCCAAATGCACCAACCAAGAGCGACAACGTGGCAGTCTCTGATAGGACCAGGCACACTATAAAGGTTCTGTGGGAGCTTTTCCCGGGGTCACTCCGGTAGTCCAGGGTCCTGAATAAACTGCGACAAGAAGAGTTCCTGGTGTTGGTGTCTTTCCTGCTAGTCGGGGGCAGCATCGACAAGACATTTCTGTTAAAACCTGCTCATATTTACTTTCCTCAATTTTTCTTCCATGTTTCTCTTAAACATACCTAATTGAAAATTTCCCCACTCACCCATTTGTCCACAAATTTTGAGATTTCATTGTTTTTAATAGCTGAGTAGTATTCCGTACCACAGTTTCTTTATGCATTCTTCAACTGAGGGGCATTAAGCCATTTTCAGGTTCTGGCTGTTATGAATAAGGCCGCTATGAACATGGTTGAGCATATGTCCTTGTTGTGTGGTAGAGCATTTTCTGGGTATATTCCAAGAAGTGGAATAGCTGGGTCTTGAGGAAGTCCTATTCCCATTTTTCTGAGAAAGCACCAGATAGATTTCCAAAGTGGTTGTATAAGTTTGCATTCCAACCAGCAAAGAAGGAGTGTTCCTCTTTCTCCACATCCTTGCCAGCATGTGGTGTTGCTTGAATTTTTGATCTAAACTATTCTAATGGGTGTAAGATGGAATCTCAGAGTCATTTTGATTTGCCTTTCTCTGATAAAAAAAATTCCCCACTCACATCACAAAATCATTCTTGTTAATATCAGTAATTGTTTATCCTGTAAAAATCATTTTGTCAATACTCATGAATCTGCATCAATTATATGCTAGTGTATATTATCTAACTGGTCCTTTCATCTTCCTTTCCATTCCTGGCCTTTAAGACACAAGGTTTTATGGATTCTCAGCACATGATGTTGCCCACTTTTTCAATATCTCTCTTCATTCTCTCAGCTTTTTAACTCAGGAAGACTAGTGTTCATTCTTTAGTACTCTTCACCCACATTAAATTTGTGGTCAGTTTCTTTAACATCATAATATCATGATACACCTTTACTCTGGCAGTTACTGAGTTAAAGCCACAAGTGAACACAAACTTCTAAAAGATATGTTTATTGAACTGCTCACATATTTTTATTTAAAGGTCTAGTGAATATCTCAAATTAATATAACTTTACATCTATATATCTCCACATCAAAACTAATTTTTCTTGTTTTAACAATTTATTTAACAAAAAGTACATTATTTTTATTAATTATTTTTTATTCACTTTACATCCTGGTCACAGCCCCCTCCCTCCTCTCTTTGAAGTCCTACCTTCCCTCCATCTTCCTCCATTCTGCTTCCAATGTTCCTTAGAAAAGGGGAGCCCCACTATTCACCTACCCCAGATCAACAAGTCGCATCAAGACTATGTGGAACCATTTTCCTACGGCATGCCAAGGTAGTCTTTTCAGGGGAAAGTGATAAAAACACAGGCAATAAAGTCCATGTCAGAAACAGCCTCCACTTCCCTTACGAGAGGTCCCACACAAAGCCCCTCTGGGCCCTGGATAGTTAGCTCTGTTGGTCCTCTTATGGAGCTCCTGTCATTTCTAGGTCATTTTATCTTTCCACCCACATTTCTATAAGTTTCCCTGTACTTTGGCCCATGTTTGGCTGTGAGACTCAGACTCTGATTTGAACTGCTAATGAGTGGAGCCTCGCAGAGGACAACTCTGCTTGGCATCTGTCTGCAGACATAGTAGAGTATCCTTAATATTGACAGTAGTAGGCTCTCTCCTATGGGGTGGGTCTTGGCTTGGGCCAGGCATTGGTTGGACATTCCCTCAATCTCTGCTGTATCTGCTCCATCTTTATCCCTGAACTTCTTGTAGGCAGGATAAATTTTGGGTTGAAGTTTTTTGGTGGGTGAGTTAGTGTTCTCCCTTCAATGGGAGTCTTTTCTAGTTAGATAGTGCCCTCCTCAGGACCATGTTAGTAGGAGTCTCAGTTAGGGTACCCTTAATATCCTCCCAGAGCCTACTATGACCTTGGTTTCCAGTTTTTCACTGAGATATCACTGCCCAGAGTTTCTCTTTTCTCTACAGGCCTTCTGCTCCCACCCTGAGCACACTCTCACCAGGTCTGATCTGCACCCTTATTTTTTGAGTATTCTGAGATTCCATCTTACACCTTTTAGAATGGCTAAAATAAAAAACTCAAGTGACATAATTTGCTGAAAAGGATGTGGAGGAAAGGGAACACTCCTCCATTTCTGGTGAGAGTGCAAACTTTGCAAATAAACCAGGCACTTTCTCAGAAAGTTAAGAATAACTCTACCTCAAGATCCAGCTATACCACTTATGGGCATATATGCAGAAGATGCTCCACCATACAACAAGGAATATTTTCTCAACTATATTCATATCAGCTTTATTTGTAATAACCAGAATCTGGAAACTACCTAGACGCCCTCAACATAAGAATGGATAAAGAAATTGTGTTAGTACATTTACTCAATCGAATACTACTCAGCTATTAAAAACATGGAAATCTTGAAACATGCAGGCAAATGGATGGAACTAGAAAAGATTGTCCAGAGTGTGGTAACCCAGACCTAGAAAGATATGTATGGTGTGTATTGACTTATTAGTGGAATTTAGGCATATAGTATAGGATAAAGATACTACAACACACAGACCCAAAGAAGATAAGTAAAAAGGAGGACCCAAGGGAGGATGCTTAAATCTCACTCAGAAGGGAAAAATAGAACAGAAAGAGGCAGTGGTTGAAGAGAGGGAGTAAGGTAGGAGAGGAAGCACAGAGGCAACTCAATTCTTAAAATTTTCTTAGAAGAAAATCTATTGATTAACAAAAAGACAGTTATATTGAAGGCACATATAAGCATATTTTAACTGAAACAACAAAAAACAAAAATTAAATTTAAAAAAATATCTCACAACTTTTATCCAAGTATTTTTCTCTCCAGTGAAAACATTTTTTGAATCAAATAAAATACACACTTTTTTTTATATAAACCAAATCTGAAAGAATTTAATGCCAGCCAGTTTAAACAAGAATACTAAAAGCAGTTCTCATACTGATGGGAAAATAATGCCATCTGGAGGTTTGAATCACCAAGAAGTGAGGACACGGGCAATGATAAACACATGGTAAATATAGACAGTATTTATTCCTCATTTTTTAAATCTCCAAAAGTTTATTGAGGCTTAAAATGAAAAGAAATCCAGATATAGAGTATGATTTACATCATGCATCCATATATGCATGTGCGGATGTTAAGAGTTATCTTCAGTTAGAAATTTCATCTTAAAGGTTATCTTTAACATATGCTTAGACATTAGTTCATTACAAATTTTAAAAGGGTTTAGGGTAAATACTTCAGCCTCTGTGACACCTATCAAAGGAAAACCATGAAGAGATATTCCCAAATAGCTTGGAATCAACATACTCTAAAAGTTGAAAGGGAATCACAGCTAACAAAACTTAAAGAAGCAGAGGGTATGTAAAGAGGGAGAAATGGAAGAAGGAAGGAGGCAGGAAACAGGAGTGGAGAAATCTTGGGCTACAGTGTCAATAATTTATGCTACTTCCAACAGGGACTGCACACTCCCATCAAGTTATTGTAAACATGGAAATATGTAAAAACTCAGAAGTAGTAAAGTTAAGTAGCAAATATGAACTATTTACAGAAGGCAAACTTTTTTGAAGGCACAGAAAACGTTGGAGGTAAATAACAAAACATCAATATGCCATGAAGATATTATATCTATACATGCAGATGGGGATGCTTAATAACATATGAAATGGACATCAATACTAGGAAGATGATCAGACATTATGTTATTTTACAATGATTAAAGGCCATTTTTTAAAGTGCCCATTTTAACATACAGGTGCTAAGAGCAGGATTTCAAATACCATGACAACAAAAGTATCAATTAAATCCTAACCATAAAGGCTTATAGCATTCTTCTCACTAATTAATTGAAACACTATCATCCAATAGGAATGTTATAGATATTAATATAACCTTATATCTTAATAGGTGTTTCTAGAGGGAAAAATGCAGGTAAAAGAGGTTTCAGAATATAACTCACTAGCAGAACATTTGCTAGCATATAAAATCCCCTAGCCTCAATCCCAGTATTGCTCCCTATTTATGAAATTATTAGAACAGCAGATTAATGAACATAGTCTTATTAACAGCAGAACTAAAAATATATGAGAAATTCAACAAATTTTTGAAAAAGTAACAAAAAATTAAATACAATGGAAATCTTTGAGTAGGGAGCAGCTGAGAAATAATATCTTTAGACTAATCTATGATAAGGTATTAAATGGATTTTTAAGATAAAGAAAGTAACACACACACACACACACACACACACACACACACACACACACACACTTACCCTAATCATTTTGCAGGTTTGATAACATCAGAGAAAGCAGACAATATAGGTCAGAAAAGAAAGCAAAGCAGTGAATTATATTCACTGTAATGACACAGAAAACTTGGAAATATTTAATGATCACAAGCACATACAACTTAACAAATAAGTGAGTTTAGGATTGGCAAATGGAAAATTATTAATGTACAAAAATTATCTGCCTTAATACAAAATTTTAAGAAGAGCTGTAAAATGAAGTTAACATGAAATGCCATTTGAAGGACTAAAGGAATTATGGTACTTAAGCGAACATTAAAGAAAATGAAAATGAGTCTCATAGTGAATCCTATTGTTATATAATAATTCAGAGAGAAATCAAATAAGGAGGAGATGGAAGAACCCCTCCCTGATTCCAAGGAATGATTAAATAATGTTAACTTTTCCTGTCTTTCCAAATCGATTTATTTTTCCTTGTAGTCCCTGTGAAACTCCCAGCAGGATCTTGGTAGATATTAACAAGCAGACTCTTACACAGAGTGTCAATTTATATTGTGAAAAAAAGTCAAGGAAATTTAGTGGGAAATAATTTCTCTTTGCAATAGGAGGTTTAAAGACTAGTTTCAATGTACTTTAAACATTCATAATACATGTATAAATGCTCCTTGCACAAGGATATTTTGATATTTTGATAATGCCAAATATAGGAAAAGCCAAACTATGAAAATGTCAAATGTAAACATAAGAAAAATATTAATGTCACAAAAATGTATTCAGAAAGGTGAATATAATTAGTACTTATTGTATTTCATCAAAAATACATATTTTCAATTTTGTAGATAATGATAAACATATCAGAGGAAGAAATTAAGGACTGGAAAAATATGACATGTACATGCTGTAAATAAATGTATCTAATTCATATACATGCATGATAGAATAAAGCAAAATCTACTTTTAATGGACATATTATTTGAATAAACAACAAGTGATGATACATGAATAAGATGCTTAATGGAGGTCCTCAATTTGCCATCAAAATTACAATTAAATCCATAATTGTGTTTTACATATAGTACAATGGATGACTAAAAAACAGCTAAAAAATCTTAAAATACCAATTATTCATGAAAACGTTGAACAATGGCAATAAGCACACAGCACTGGTAAAGATTAAAAAAAAAACTACTTTCCCAAACAGACTGAGTTCTTCTGAAAAATAAATTGCACACCTATTAACCTATTTTTATTAATTCTTTGATAATTTCATATAATGTGTTTGAACACAGTCAACTCTTCATTTCCTTCCTTTACTGCTCTTGCAATGCCTCCATCACTTCCCATTTACTTTGAAATTACTTGTTTTTTTGTTTATTTGTATATTTTAGCACGTTTGCATCTTTGTTGTTGTTGTTGTTGTTTTACCAAATCAAGTACAGTTTTGTTGTCCAGTTGGTCGTGGGATTAGACATTGTTTGAATGTATGGTCAGACATCTGTATATTCATATTAGTATCATTTATAATAGTGAGGACTGAAAGTAACAGACTCCAGGAATTTTCTGTACATTACTCAGTCAACGCAAAGTTATTCAGAAAAATAAACTTTCTCTCTTTCTCTCTCTCTCTTTATATATACATACATATATATATATATATATATATGTACACACACACACACACACACACACACACACACACACACAAATGTCTCTAGTATAGGATTTTGTTCAAATTATTTGGCAAAGTAAAGATATTCTAAAAGAAAGGAGTTGTACACTACCTTTCAAGAGCTCCAGGAGTAAAAGAAGAACATAAAATGTGCATAGAGGTATGTGCATAGTGTGATTTGAGAATTGATTAGAGCATTGTTCATTAATGTGCATTTAAACTATGGATATATTATGTAAATGTACTTCCATTGAATAATCTAAGTAGTTAACGTTGATTTCATTGGCTGCATCTAGTATGACAACCAAATATTCTGAGCACTTACAAGAATCATGTCTCTTGCTTATTTCTCAGAGCAATCCTGAGGATGTTCTATCTCATTTTTCAATGTGTCTCCAGAAACTTAATCAAGGTCAAACAACAAAACACTCTAGGGCTGAGAGTCAGTTTTAGTTAATCTTACAACAGAACTAAGATAGTTCATATGTTTGTTATAACCAAAGCCTGTCAAAGTCTGTAGCCTTCAAAACCAGCACTTACTTCTGAAGTGTCATTGTGCACACTTCTTTCTTACAGTCTCAAGAAGTTGCCATCCTACAATGGCTTCTCGGGATTGTAACAGTTACTAGAATATGCCTGAAGTCAATAGTGAGAGAATGTATTCCAAGTTTAAATGGTGAATGGGGCCTCTGAATAGCATCCCTTGAAGTGCAGACACTGAGGTGGGCTGTCAAGTGCATCAAGGAGAGAAAACTGCTCAGTGTGAGGCTGATGAGGCTGCACCCAGAATAGTGTAAACAGTTCTGGGCATCTCAACATGAGAGAGCTGTCAAGAAATTGGAAGAGATTCAAAGAACATCAGGGAGCATGATTAAAGGACTAGAGGGATTGATTTATGGGGAAAGATTAAAAGAACTAGGTAAGGTCTATATAGATGAAGCAGAGCTAAGGAGGGAAATCTAACCACATGAATATTTGAAGGGCATACACACAGAATGAGGAAGCCTACTGACACTGCCCACAGAGAATTTAAATAGGCTTTATAGGATAGACTCCAGAAATGAATATTTAGTCTAACTACCAGGAAACGTGTGTCAACAATGAGATCAACTAGACTTTGAAGCATCTTCTGAAAGAAAAGGTAGAAGTCAGTCCTTGGAACCATTGAGAATAAGCACTGACATTAACGTGCAAGGTGACTAAAGGTGAAAGTTCAAAAGAGGCCTATGGACCAAGTTATAATCCAGATGACATCAGATGCATAGGACTAGGACAAGCCTCCATGAAAGTAGGGGCAAATCATTTCATTGTGGGAGTAGATGGAAGGTGCCTACAGGAGCAACTAAAACTATTGTGACACCAAGAATCTACCATTATATACTAGCATGTTTCTTTGCAACTACTGACTTCGTTTCTTGACTATATATTGAGTAAATAAATATTAATCAATATGATTAACATGACTATAGAAGACTAGAATACATCCTTAGAATGATATTTGTAATTTTGAAATGAAATGTGAATTTTTATGGTTATATAAAAACACAAACAAATTAATATTTTATATCATTTTACAAAATATAAATTGGTACTTTTGTTAAGGTAATTGGGTTTATTATATGGTTTCATTGTCAATGTATATAGAAAAATAAAAAGGCTTGAATAATATAGACTAACTTACCATCTCAAGGGGGTCAACAAGAGCAATAACAATAACCTGTGATTATGTGGGTGTATCTTGAACAATTCTGTTCAACAACTGAAAAGGATGGTGTCTCCAGCTTGGCAGTCGTGTTTTTGATAGATTACCTTTGGCTCCTGTGGAAACATGGTCATCCCAGATTTTTAAAAATTCATTTAAAATATATGTGTATGTTTACATACAAACTTAATACGTATGGTAGGCATTATGATTTTTCAGACTTCATAGTTTTATTTTACCTTCTCTTTTATCTGTATTATTTTCTCCCTCTTACTAATCAGAGCCCCACATTGCTCCCATAGTTTTCTTACATCACTGTGATCTCCAATATCTCTCCTATTGCTTCTCTGCCTTCTTCCACAACGCTCCATTTTTACTTTCTTTTATTTTTAATATTTTATTAACTTATTCATATTACATCTCAATTGGTATCCCATCCCTTGTTTCTTCCCATTCCTCCCACCCTCCTGCTTTCCCCCTACTCCTGGATCTGAGGGCGATCTGTCACCCCATTGATTGCCAGGGCTCATTGGCTGATCTGGCTGGCTATGAGAGTGTTCCTTCCTCCCTCACCGCTCCACGTGAGGCCCTCCTGAAGCTGTGTGCTTGGTCAAAGAGGACGACTTTCCCAGAATAGAGGAAGACAGGTCTTTGGTCAAGGGTATAAGAGTAGCTGTGCTTCCATGCTAGAAACTCCAAACAAGCTCACGGTCCATTTGTACTTTATTATTGCTGTTGCCCATACTCCCTTCCCCCATGAGATTTGGGGAGTAAATCCCTATTGCTGAAGACACTAGACACTTAAACACAGCATTCACTGACACCTTATGTTGCCTGCTCCCTGAGAACTGGATTTCATGGAAGTAGGTGATGAGAGGCAAATTTCTGAAGGAGGCAAGCAATCAGCACTCCAACCAAAATATGATGCTTATGAAAGAGAACAACTACCAGTATGGTATGACAAAACTCAATGTGCAGTAAAGGCATGCATAACTTGATGGCAACCAACAGATCTCTGATGGAATTAAGACTTGCTCAACAAGAGGATAACCATTCCTGGTACTGGAATCCTAGTCAACTACCCAGAACTAGTAGAGTCATGGATCATGACAGAAAACCTGCAAATTCTGCTTTACTGAACCAATGTAATTTCTAACTACATTCTAATATTGGTTTTTGCACCATGGATAAGGATAATCTTAATCTTTTATCAATGAACCTCCTTTTGAAAGCAAATGAAGTCCATCATAGAAAACTACAATTGGACAAAATGTAGATATCAATGGATTTTTTTGGATGCCAGCACCAAAACAAACATCACAGTTACTGCATCTGTGACTCAGAAAATATCATGAAAGAGGTGAGAGACGGTGAGAGCCAAAACTTTCTTGTCCCTTAGAAATGGCTGCCAAAAAAACTGGAGCAATGGCAATATCAGTGGATATATTAACATACTAGGAGAAAAATGTGTTTGAGGTTCTACCCCTTAATAAACAACTACAAGAAATTAATGACTGCTGGGAGAAATGTATCTAGATTCTTCCATGTATGACACTCCTTATTGATTGTCCAATCCAGAGTGGCCAGCCATAAAATCATATTCATAGAAAAAGAAAACCATATTCAAGAGGTTTTATTTACCTATGTTTGTGTGCATACATGTATCTATCTATATATATTACGTGTAATAATAATAATAATAATAATAATAATAATAATAATAATATCAATTTAGGTGTGGAATGCACCTGGAATGAGTTGGAGAGAGGGTAGCTGGAAAGGGCTTGATGGTGGAAAAAGAAGAGTGAAACGGATGTAATTCTATTTTAATTAAAAATATTCATATCCTCTTTTAAAAGTAAACTTTCAGGCAAACTTTTGTACAGAGTAGTAGAGACGATAAGGAAAATCCCACTCCTGAAACCTAAGCAGGAAAAGGGATAAAGTAACATCTTTCCTGTACAAGACAGTATTTATTCCATAGAGTTTGTGTTTCAAGTTCTGAGTTCCTATTAACAGATGAGCTTGTTTAAAGATCATCTACCAAAAAAGGGCATCTAGCTAAAGCAATATTCTGCTCAAAACAAGAAACATTAAAAATGTGGAGATCTGCTGGCAATAGGAAATCAATCAGAATAAAAGTTAAATCATTCTTAATATCTTAATCAATATCAATAACAAATAGGATTCCATTTATGTAATTTTGATTTGTAGGCAGAGATTTTTATTTTCCCTTTTATTAGCAGAACACCTGGGGTTGAGTTCTGCCTCCATCACAAATTGGTCTTGTAATTCTAAAGTAAAACACAACAACAAAACTCATCGATTATTGTAAACCTCATCTCATTTGTACATTTAACCTTAAACCTGCAAGGTCAAATCACGCTCTTTATTCAAAAAAATTCTAATATTGAGAACATATTAGGAATACAACTTTAAATGATTAAAAGGGTGAATTAATAAAATAAATAAGTAGCTTAACTTTGTTATAGCATAAAAGCAAAAACAATTCAAGCCAGATACCAATTGTTTAGCATGGCTTATAGTTATAAAATGCTGACTATCATACCCAGAATCTTAGGATATATGTCTGATCCTCCACTTCTTCAAAAGTGAGATGAATCTTATTAAGACATATGAAGGTCATTCTAAAATAAGAAAATAAATCATAATTCTATGAGATTAGCTCTGCTTTCTGGGAAAGATTTCTCATTTTATTGTGTTCAAGCAAATCTCCAACAATCTTTTTTGTTTCTTTGTTTTTGTTTTTCGAGACAGGCTTTCTCTTTGTAGCTCTGGATGTCCTGGATTCACTTTGTGGACCAGGCTGCCCTTGAACTCACAGCAGTCTGCCTACCTCTGCCTCCCAAGTGCTGGGATTAAAGGTGTGTGTCACCATGCCTGGCCATGTCCACCAATCTTTGGAGCTCAAGACAGGCCTAGTAATTTCTTAGTTAGCTACCTACTAAGCAGTTAATTCCAGCTAATATAATTCAGAACAAATACTTGAAAGATACTTCAACTTCAGTAGCCAAAGTAAGTTTCTCTCCATTTATTTTTATTCTCGGGTCATATAAACCATAACTCGAGATAAAGGAAGTAAAAACACAAAAATAATTCTGAACAAATAGTACATTCACATGAATTGTGTTAAAATATATAAAATACTGTACATGTGTATTGGTTTTGTTACAAAAGTTAGCAGAGGTTTTACGGAGCTTAGTTAAGTCCCAACTCCCTATGACCCTATGATATATATATACAATTTTATAAGAAAAAGGGAATTTCCTTTTGTATAGTATACTTGATCCTCTGCATGTTCAAAAGAACATCACACAGCAACATGTTCGATGCTTGCATGTGGAGAGTACAGCAGGATTCCAGAGTCTCTGAGAAGCGAGCAATGTTTCTTGCTGTTCTCTGATCAGCTGCGTTTCTGTGACTAGGAGCTGGTGGTGTGTTTGAATAGAGCTGGTACTATTTAAAGAAAAAGCTATGTCACTTTAGAGGAGGACTAGAGCAAAAATTATAGGTATGCAAATAGTAGCAGAGTGAACTGACTCATCCTAGAGAAAGCTGCTATGGATCTAGCTTAAACTATACTGATAAGCCTGAATGGATCAGGGATTACAAATCATCTGCTTTGTGGAATATTTTTGTTGTTAACAGGGAAACACCTTTTTAAAAAATATTTTATTAATTTATTCATATTATACCTCAATTGTTATCCTATCCCTTGGATCCTCCCATTCCTCCTTCCCCCTCCCCCTTCCCCCCTACTCCCCTCCCCTATGTCTGTGACTGAGGGGGACCTCTTCCCCCTGTATATGCTCATAGGGTATCAATCTCTTCTTGGTGACCTGTTATTCTTCCTCTGAGTGCCACCAGGCCTCCTCATTAAGAAGACATGATCAAAAATGGGTGACCAGAGTTCATGTGAAAGTCAGATCCCACTCTCCACTCAACTGTGGAGAATGTCCTGTCCATCGGCTAGGTCTGGGTAGGGGTTCGAAGTTTTCTGCCTATATTTTCCTTGGCTGGTGCTATAATTTGAGCAGGATCCCAGGACCCAGATCTGCCCATCATAATGTTCTTCTTACAGGTTTCTAGGATCCTATGGATCCTTCTATTTTCCCATTCTCCCATGCTTCTCTCACCTAAAGTCCCAATAGGATGTCCTCCCTTCTAACTTACTTTCCTGGTAAGTAAAGTCTTTCATGGGACATACTTCTTGGGTTAGTGTCTCGATATAAGTGAGTATATACCATTTGTCTCTTTTTGCTTCTGGGTGAACTCATTCATTATGATAATTTCTATTTCAATCCATTTGCAGGGAAACACCTTTAACTGGAAGAAAGTAGTACAGTTAGTCTTAATGCTTGCTCAGCTCTTTCTTTTCTTTCAAACATTTAGTCAAGTGAGTTCTCATAGGAGTTTGTCATGTTAAAAATTTTCATGGGGTTGTTTGAATATATTCTGTGCTGATGAGTTCTCAAAACACAAAAGCAAAGATTAGATTAACCATGCCACTTTCCTGAAATGTGTATTATCCAACCCAATAATCTGTGGAGGAGATGATAGCCAACCAACACAGAACAGTTAACAAACCTTTAGCTAAATGAGAAAATTGGTTTTCCATATTATGTGCGCCCATAGTTTTGTTTTCATATTATTCCACTTGGGACTCTATTTTATAGTATGTACATATAAATATACAGTTTCTAAAACAGTGATTTCTTGAGGATTTTTTTTAACTGACAAAGAATTATGTTATTTTTCCTCGTTCCTGCTTCCAGTCTTTCCCAGCTATTCTCCTTCAAGTATTTCTAATGTATACCCTACACTCATGTTGATAGCTTTTTAAATTGTTATTATTGTTATATACATAAATGTAGGAAAGCATATACAGACTTTTTAAAAATTGCTAAGATTATCTTTGTTGATGGTGTGTATATTACTTCAAGGCTTTCCACTCTTTTTTGAACAACCAGTAAGAGTGAGTCATGTTTGAAATGGCATAATTCCCCTCCTCGTATTTACTTCCCAGTATTTCTTTGTCTAAAGGTAGGAGTCCACTAAATTTATGCCTTTTTCATTAATATGTCTATTGATATTGCCATTGTTCCAGAGTTGTTTTATAGGTATTTCTAATAGAGCCTGTAAAGAAGACTTCCTGATATTTATATTATTTATATTTATATTATTTCAGCTTCTTTCTTGATATTCCCTGTGCCATAAATTTGTTAACTGTGATGTGGCTGCATGTGTTGGGGCTTTACTCCTCATGATCTGTTGATATTTGCATTGTGTCCAGTTGTGATTTTTCTGCCATAGTTTCCATTTGGTATAAAGAGAGGTTTCTTTGGTAAGACCTGGTAGCTACACATCTGTGGGTACAAAAAAGGAGGAAAGGATTATACTTATTAAGGAAAGTGGTGGTGGTAGACTCCTTTCCAAATCCATGACCATACTAAGCCCCGGTAAGCCGAGTAGGTGTGCAGTAGGAAGAATGATTTCCTTCCTGTTGGGTGTGACTTAAATCCAAATAGACAGCTGTTGGTCATCATCAACATGCGAAGGCTACTCAGCTCACTATTTGGGATATATTACTATGCTGGTCAGTGTCATGGTTCATAGATGTTGCAGTTGGGTAGTTCTGTTTAATAGCTACTGTTCCAAGAATCCTGAAAAATTTTTTTTGTTCCATAGATTTTAGGTGGAGGAAAGAGGCTTTCAAGTAAGACCCACCTCTAATTGTATGATTTTTCATCATATTTTTTTTTTATTTTTTACCTTCAACTTTGATAAACAACAAAGGACTACAAAAATAATCTACTGGAATCTTATCACATTCACTCTCCCATTTATCTCCTCAAGAGTGAATGACAGTCAAAACTTTGAGTGACTGTTTAAATGACAATACAAATACATAGGTACATGCATGAATGAATATATGAATAAATTAATTAGGATATACATAATGCAGATGCCTCCATCCCTCTTTCAGAATGCTAAAGTACATTAACCTCTAGCTTAATGATGATGAATGAAAAACAAACTCTTGAATTTCCTAATACACTAAAATTTGGAGAATACCTGATGAAATATTCTCATCCTAAAGAAAATTAAAAAATACAGAAATGGTTAATTTTATTTAGTGCCAGATTTGCCACATTTATTTGTCTATAGATATTTCCTTTTAATCCTTTTTATTTTCTTTTATTTTAGGTTTTAAGTTTTACTTTTATTTATGAGTGCATGTGTACATCTGTGTGCATGAGTTTGTGTGTGTGTGTGTGTGTGTGTGTGTGTGTGTGTGTGTGTGTGTGTGTTTGTGTATAGATGCATGGAGAGGCCACAACAGAGCATAAAATCACTTGTAGCTGGAGCTACATATGACCATGAAAAGCCTGCATGAGCAACAGGATGTGGTCCTATGAAAGAGCTGCAAGCACTCTCTCTCTCTTTTCTTTGTATTTTCTTTTTATTCACTAAGTTATTTATTCATTTTACACCTAAATTATAGCTTCGCCCTCCCTCCTTTCCTCCAAGTCCCTCTGTCTCCCCTCCCATTTCTCCATACTCTGTTCCTCTCTTTAGCCCAAGACAGGGGAGAGTTCTCATGGATATCAACTTGTACATGTATATCAAGGCACTGGCAAAACTAGGCACATATTCTTTCAAAGACAGCCCAGTTTGGGGAAAGTGATCAAAATGAAGGCAATGTTTTCAGAGGGAGCCCCTGCTCCCACTTTAGGAGTACCACATAAAGACCCAGTAGCATAAAAGCAACATATTTGCAGTGGGTCTAGATCCAACCCGTACATGCTCTCTGGTTAGCAGTTCAGTCTCCATGAGTCCTTATAGGCCTAGATTAAATGATTCTGTAGGTTTTCTTGTGGTTCCCCTGAACACTCTGGCTCTGTCAATGTTTCTTTCTCCTCTTCCAGAAGATTCTCTGAGCTGTGCATAATATGTGTATGTGGATGTTTGCATCAGCTTTTAACAGGTGATGGCCAAAGTGCCTCTGATGACATTTATGCTGGGTTATTCTCTGAAAGTTTAACAGAATATCATTAATAATGTCAGGGGAGGGTCCCCTCTCATGGCATGGGTCTCAAGTTGGGCCAGTCATTGGTTGTCTCTTCCCTCAAATTCTGCTTCAGACCCCATTCCTACACATCCTGTGGCCCTAATTTTGTGGCTGGGTAGGTGTCCTAATCCCACCATTGGAATTCTTGCCTGATTACAGCAGTTGACCAGTTCAGGCTCTATGTCTTAGCTAGGGTTATCCCAAAGACACCATTGTGCTAGGTTTCTAGCTAGTTCCAGAGATGCTGTCCCAATCCAGTTGTCTTTCCCAGTACTCTTCCTCTGTCCTCCCCTATCTTATATCTTCTGTTCCCATCCTGACCCCTCCCTCACCTAGTCTCCACCTTTCACCCCTAACATTGTCTAATTTTCCCTTCTCAGTAAGATTCAAGGGCCACACCTTGGCACCTCCTTGTTAGCTAGCATGTTTGCGTCTGTGGTTTGTAGTTTGGTTATCATTTACTTATAACTAATGAATGAGTAAATACCATGTGTGTCGTTCTGGGTTTGGATTATCTTACTCAAGATGATCTTTTTCTAGTTCCATCCATTTACCTGCAAGTTTTATGATGCCATTGTGTTTAATTGGTGAGTAATCAACCTCAAGTGAGAAAGAAGGCTGATATACAAAATATAGAAATAACTCAAGAAACTAGACATCAACAAACCAAATAACACAATTAAACAATGGGGTACCAATCTAAACAGAAAATTATTTACAGAGGAATCTCTAATGGCTTAGAATCACTTAACATAATATTCAATATTGTTGGCCGCAGGGAAATTCAAATCAAGAGTATGCCAAGATCCCATCTTATATCAGTAAGAATGGTTAAGATCAAAACAAAATAGAAAACAAAAACAAATAAAAGAGAAATTAAAAAAAAAAACCAAAACCAAAACAAAGCAAAAGAGAAACAAACAATCAAACAAAACCCTCAAGTGACAGCTCATGCTGGGGACTATGTGGAGCAAGAGGAACACTCCTTCATTGCTGATGGAAGTACAAAATTGTACAGCCACCTTGAAAATATATGTGGTGGTTTCTCAGTAAATTGGGAGTAGATCTGCCTCAAGACCCAGCTATACCACTCCTGGGCATATATCTAGAGGAAGCTCTACCATACCACATGGACACTTGCTCAGCTATGTTCATTGGAGCTTTATTTATAATAGCCAGAAACTGGAAAGAAACTAGATATCCCTCAACCTAAGAATGGATAAAGAATGTGGTACATTTACTCAGCCAGCATTCTTAAGTGCTAAGTCATGTCTTCAGCCTCCATTTAATTTCTTTATTAGCTTTATCTTCTTCCTTCTTTCGGGGATCTCCATTTTACAAAGAAGAATTCATACTTCTCCCAAAGTCAAGTAATTATGATACACATATAATCTGAGAAACCCTGGGATAGAATGGCAAATGCTCTGAGTTCTCCTGTAGTTGCTATAGATGGCAGCTATCTTAGAACTGGAAATATTCACAGAGCCAGACAGAAGACGAACAGCTTCTAAGTTCACAAGTTCAGCACTGTGGCAGACAGAATCATTTGTCCTGTTCTTGAGAGTTTAACATAAGCTTTTGATAGTGAACTCTTCTCCAGTGTTAGGAAGGTTCCAGAGATGTTTCAAACAACTCATCTGAAGGGGTTAGGTTGGAAGGAAAGCACAGTTTCAGTAACTGAATCAAATACTGGGACTTTTTTATTTGAGATCAGGGACAGACACAGAGCTGTGTGCATTTTCCTGGCTGAACAAATCTTAAGAAATCACGAGTCAGTTCTCAGCACTGACTCACAGTTCCTGAAATGGTGAAGATGAAAACTCACTGCTCCAAGTAGCAACAAAATGAAATATTTTTGAACACCTTTTTTTTGACAGGTTCGGGAAAGCAAAGGAAGCACTGGAAGGTAGAGTTAGTGGCTGCAAATGCCAGCAATGAATGTATTGAGAGCAGTTATTTTAGTGGTGCTGGTGATAAAAATTAAATGGGGCCTTATGGGCATGTACACTGCCTCAGAAAGTGTTGGGACAAATGCACATTTTAAAGGCATTCTCACCAGCTAGGCAGACTTGACGAGAAATGCCAAGTAAGAATAGGAATGGGATGGAGAAAAGAGGTAGGTCAAAACAAGATAGAGTTTGCACATACATCGAGGGGTATCTGGGACAGTTTGTAAAGTACTCAATCTAGAAAGGCAAACAACAAAGAGAGGAAAATGAAGCAAAAAGGTACAAAAATTAAGAGTTAAGTGTTTGAAAATGCATAAGGCCCAGGGGAAGAGAGAGAAAAGATTGAATGTATATCATTACTAAGTAATGAGATATAGTTTGACAAACTGCCAAATTTTTAGGATCAAGCCAGCCAAGCTGAGAATCTACCTCTTCTACTCAGTAACTAATAGACTCCACAGAAACCACACTGGTTTCCTGAATACTTCTTTGTCTTGTTAAAATTCGTGCTAGGAATTAATATTCTTCATTAAGCTTAAATTAAATATTTGTTGTAGGATCTTGGGCAGTCCATGACAAATGGGTTAACGCTTAAACCGGTCTACTGAAAAAATTTAGTAGCAAAAGTTTCTGGACAAAAAGAGGAACGAAGCAATATCTTTGGCATGAGGAATTCTAGCCACATTTGTCAGTCTACACTATATTTGTAATAGGGTCATCACAGACATGATACATGCTTAAGATATTTTTGTTAAATTTATGTTGTATATAGCATAAGTCTTGTTGATGGTTCACAAAAGAATATACATATATAAATGCAATAATAATTAGAAAAAAGATTTCATGAGTATGATGGTGAATGGGAAGGGTATATGGGAAGTTTGAAGAGAAGAAAGGGAAGGGAGGACATGAAATTAAATTATAATCTAAAAAGTTGTATTATGTGTACATGTGTGTGACTTGAAATTAAAACAAAAAAACAAAGAAACAGAATCCTAAATTCTTACTGACCCTTACCAAAGGGAATAATGGAAAGTTAGTGGAGATTTAAAATTCAAAAGAGGTGCTGAGCCTCTCATGGTCCAGAATTATACACTAAAGGGAGCTCCAGGGAAGGCTGTCCACCTCTGTAGGTGAGTGCATGTTCACAGGACTGCTGTTCTATAGGTCTGCCACACAGCCACAGCAAGAGGTTCAAGTCTTAATAGAGTCCCATAGAAATCACTGCAGTTCTCAGGCACACACCAGCTTCAATGTAGGAAGTAGAGAAATCAAACCCCAGTTTCTCACCTACAAGAGACAGAATTTGGTCTAAACGTGGAGTAGGAAAATTCTTAGTCTAAACAGCCTAGAGTAGAAGAGATTGAGGAAGTCCTTTCAAGAAAGATATTAGAAATCCAGAAAATGACCAACCAACAAACAAACAGACAAACAAATAAACCAAACACAAACAACAACAACAAAATGCTTATAGCCCTTATGTCTGTTTAGATGTTAAAGACTTCAAAATATCAGCATCAGAAAAGAGTTGTTTTCATCTTTATTTAACATAGCTTATGCAAAACACTCTGTCCATTTAACCTGCTAACATCATAACACATCACTGAATGGTCTGTGACGCATAGGGCAAGTGGAATTGTACAGCTGAGGAGAAGCATGCTACGAGCTTAAGTATAGACAGGTTGTAAGGAATGGTGATTCCACCCAGCCCCGGTTTAGGAATGAGGAGTAAAAAAATTAAAGAAATGAAAACATCATCAGTAGTTTTATAATAAGGCAGTAGCCATCTTATTCTTTAAATTCTCAATTTAATATTGTTGTCTGATAGCTAGTTGGTTCCCAAGGTTGTTTTTGACCATCATGCCATCAAGCTGCCTCTTCCATAATCCTTAATCCTATTAGCACCTTAGGGAAATGTGCATTGATACTAGATATTGAAGAAGAGCCAACAGATGGTATGCAGATACTCTATAAAGTAAAAGATGTCTTGAGAATGGTCACAGAACAGTACTCTTGTAACTATGAAGTTGTTTAGCTCCATTATTCATCAAAATCTTTTAATTTCTATGTGACACATTGGGAGTGATTGCCAATCACCAGTGACTTCTACTCACTAGGCTGAGTGATGAGAAAATTAGAAGACTTGAAATTCAGATGCATTTAGTATAGAGACCAAGAGTTCCTTTCACTCAGCCTTAGTGTCTACACAGTCCACATTAAACAACTCCAGCTTGGTTTTGTAAAATTGAGCCTCTAGTTAGTTTTAGTGGGGTCTAGATTGAATATATCTTAATTTTAGTAATGGGGTTTCTGCTTTGATATTGTGCTTTTACATGAAGCTTACACCTTGTTTTTATAACCCAGTCTGTAATTTTAGTAATTTACCTGAATCCTATTTGCTATCATGAATTAATGAGGAGACAATGTGAAATAGATACTTGAAATACAATATTTGCAATTGCTGGTGTGTGATTTACCTAGACTCTATTAACTTTTATATAATAAGAATGACTCTAATTACTACATAGAAGTCTGAAATATCTGGTGTGTTAAGTGTATTTAAAATTATAATTATTCACTTAAGTAGAATGCTAGCATTTCCATAATTGAATATTTGTTTATTTCTATATTATCTTTTTTCTCCATTATTATATTCTAATTTTTATTTGGCATGCCTGTTTATTACGTCTCATATAACCTCCTGTGTGTTAAATACTCAAAGTCTACTTGGTAATGGCTTATTTATTCTCCATATTTTTATGAGTTCTGCCTTCAGGTTCCTTTCAATTGGGAAAAGTCTATCTGTTGACATTACTGAGCATGTTGAGTTTTCTGATATCAAGACATTCAAATCTGGTGTCTATATTAGCAATTGTCTACTTCTCTTACACTTGATATAGGATATTCATCATTCAAGACATATGCCATGATGTATGCGCATGTAAGTCAGGAAAACAACTGACTCAAAATACAAATTAAGACATATACATATATATATATATATATATATATATATGATGTAAAAGGAAAGTGATTCATAGTTTCCAAAGTATTAGAAATGGGAAAAGGAATCCTCTAAAAAGCCTACAGTCTTATGCAGAAATTTAAAATGTCAGTGTAAATATGTGAATTTCCTGATGGAAGAGAAATGTGTATTGGTAGCAAAGCAAAGAAAGCAATTACATGGGAGAGGATTGAGAATGGCCCACATCCTTAGAAAAGATATTAAAGCGAAAGAAAATTTCAAGATTTTTAGTCTGAGGAAATATGATTTGAGTTATGAAATTGGTGTTGAAATTATAAAGTTTCTAAGTGGTCTCTGAGGTAGAGAAAAGCAACTCATGTATTAGGTTTTAGCAATTGTTATGTTTGTGGTGATTACTATAAAAGAAGAGGGAAAATTGGAGTAAATATAATAATAACATTCATATGACGTTATTACTCATGAGGAGAGAAGGACATCTCATGTTAAGAATTAGAGTATCAAAAGAATAAACAAACCTCAAGAAACGACTCGGTGCTGTGCCTCAGAGTAAGGTAGTATGACTGAGTAGAGAGACAAAGGGAAATCAGCTGGCAGGACTTGAAAGCTGGTGAGTGAGGGAGGAAGGAGGGGCTCATCAAAGTAAAGAAGAAAAGTGATGGGGTATTGGACAGCACCTTCCTCTGAACTGAAATGTTCCCTCCCAGAGAGAGGGGAAAGCTCACCAGATTCTGGAGGAAAAGAAAGTGTCATATGTCTGGGAAAGTAGAAACTTAAGAGATTCTCCAAAGCCCTCCCAGTTTTAAAGAAAGAGAAAACAGCCACCAGAAGAGGAGACTCTACCTCTCTCTTACCTCTAACTCTGAAATCCCCTAACATTTTATTTTTAAAATAGACTATGTAAATCAATGCTATCAAAATGTGATTAATATTATGGCCCTTGTATATTCTTATGTATTCACAATTGCATCCTTTTTCCACAAGGAAGCGGCCTACATGGCTCCATCTGTCCTGAGGCTCATATTGTTCCAACCTAAGTTGAATTTCCTCTCTAGGAACAGTGGACAAGCTGTTTATTAAACATGACAAGTATTTTTCTTAAGCTCTGCAATTTAAGTCATTTGCTTAAGAAGTATTTCCCAAGATATTAAACCTTTATTCCCTTGTTAGAGTTGCTTATATAAATTTTTGTACCTACTGTGACAACCACATTTTAAATTTCCTTTCGGTCTGAGTATTCTTGTCTTGGTAATTGTGCAAAAAAACCCATTATTTTAAGCATGTTTGATAGCCTGTCTTATTTTTTTCCTGTATGGTCCTCTAATGAAATGCAAAATTTATGAGGAAAAACTTTATTTTTGGTACTAAATTATTTCCCAAGTTCATATAGAAGATACATAGTAGTTGGTGATAAGTATTCTAGAATTAATAATTGAATCAGTCCAAGATCCTAATTACAGACATATTATGTTATAGGCTTGAGTTTAAGTAATATTAATTAATACTTACATTGAGGTGAAAGACCCACCTATGAGAATTACATTTGGTGTTTACAAATAAAACAATGAACCTATGAAAAATACACTATCTCCTCTTATCTGTAACAGGAAGGGGAATCTCCTAATCCTCTTGGATTGTCTATACTTTTGAAATTCCTGTTTCATGCCACCCACAAAGTTCACATTTTAGAATTTCATAATCAAGTGATGAAATAAATTCTGAAAGTCCTGGAAGTGCTTTAAAGAAGTTTACTATATTTTTCATTATCAGTAGCTTCATGTGCCTCATAGGCCATAGGAGGGAGACGTGTCATAGACTATCACATTTTTTTTGACAACATTGTGTTACCAATCTTTATTTCACATATGATGAAGCCACAGATGGTACATGAATGAAAAGTATCTTTACCAATACCTATTTTAACTGTGCAGTACAAATGGACAGGCATTCAAAATGTTGTAATTAGCTCATATAACCACATATACGTTTCTTTTTCTATGATTTATTTTCTTGCTACTTTTCTAACAGTTTACACAAAAATGACCACACCAAAAAAAAACATGAAAAATATCTGTATTTTAATTGTGAAACAAACATCTCAAGAAATTTGACATTTTCAAAATCCCTAAGTACCCAAACTAAATTTGTAAATAATTTTCTTTTAAATACTTATTATTTGAGAAATTTGTAGGAACATAGAAGTTATTTTAATAATTTACATCTTCCACTCATTTGCTCTAGCTACTTCCACTCCTCATAAACTATCTCCATGCAGTTCCCTCTCCTCCTTTTTACTGTAAATCAATTAATCAAATTATTGCTGCCTATGGGGACTTGTGTGGTGTCATTCAACTAAAAATCTTCTGCATAACAAAGAAAACTGCCAATTTAATGGGGAGGTAGTCCACAAAGTGGAAAATAATATCTGATAGCCACAGTGTTGAGAGACAAATAGTGTCTGTAACATGCAAACAACAGCAACAACAGTAAAATTTTAAATGTCAAGAAGTAATCCCAATAAAAATGGTCTAGAGAAGGTAACTGAAAGTTCTCAAAATATTAAATACAAGTAAATGGCTAAGTTCTAGTTTGATAAGCACTTTTGGCTGTCCTTAGCTAATAGGTAAAATCAATATGTAAATTATTAGAAAAATAAAACGAGACATTAACAAGAAATAAACAGTATATTTATATTTTTATATTTTAAATATGGATAGTTTTATGGACAACTGTTGGATAGACATTTTCTTTGTTCCCATAACATTTACAGCTCAATTAAAGGTGCACATTAATAAAATAATTACCAAAGTTACAATTAACTGTAAAGTGTGACATCATAATGCATGACAATTCATGATTATATATCCTCCTTTGAGGGTGGGGAAACTCAGGATACAGGTATAATTAAGATGGATGTGTATAATAGGAAGGGTTGTTGTAGATCTGGGTGTGGACATAGAAGATGAAGTAGCTTCCAAGAAAAAATTAAAATGTATATACATTTTCTTAGGTTTGATGCAATAACGGCAACACTTACAAATAAAAGATCTTTTAAAAATATTTTTCTTCTTCTCTTCCTCCTCCTCCTCTTCTTCCTCCTTCTCTTCTTCCTCTTTCTTTGTGGAATAGAGAGAAAAGATATGGTTGCAATTGTAAAAGGCAGACAGGCTATTGCTTTAAAATGCCAATGATGGAATTCAAATGGGAATACACAATAGTGTACAAAAATTAAGATGTTTAAGTAGAAATTATCACAAAAGATAACATTTTAGTGACTAAAATTTATTTATTTATTTATTTATTTTTAAAATTTTTTTATTAATTTATTCTTGTTACATCTCAATGCTTATCCCATCCCTTGTATCCTCCCATTCTTCCCTCCCTCCCATTTTCCCCTTATTCCCCTCCCCTATGACTGTTTCTGAGGGGGATTACCTCCCCCTGTATATGCTCATAGGGTACCAAGTCTCTTCTTGGTAACCTGCTGTCCTTCCTCTGAGTGCCACCAGGTCTCCCCCTCCAGGGGACATGGTCAAATGTGAGGCACCGGAGTATGTGAGAAAGTCATATCCCACTCTCTCAACTCTACTATGGAGAATGTTCTGACAGTTGGCTAGATCTGGGTAGGGGTTTAAGGTTTACCGCCTGTATTGTCCTTGGCTGGTGCCTTAGTTTGAGTGGGACCCCTGGGCCCAAATCTGCCTATCATAATGTTCTACTTGTAGGTTTCTAGGACCCTCTGGATCCTTCTACTTTGCCATTCTCCCATGCTTCTCTCATCTAGAGTCCCAACAGGATGTCCTCCCCTCTGTCCCAGTTTCCTGGTAAGTGAAGGCTTTCGTGGGACATGCCCCTTAAGCTAGTATGCAGATATAAGTGAGTATATACCATTTGAGTCTTTCTGCTTCTGGGTTAACTCACCCATTATGATCATTTCTAGCTCAATCCATTTATCCACAAATTTCTGGAATTCCTTGTTTTTAATAGCTGAGTAGTATTCCATAGTGTATATGTACCACAGTTTCTTTATCCATTCTTCTACTGATGGACACTTATGCAGTTTCCATGTTCTGGCTATTATGAATAAGGCTGCTATGAACATGGTTGAGCAAATTTTCTTGTTGTGTGCTGGGACTTAAAAATAATGGAGCTGTTTCTCTTTTATTTTGTATGTGTGTTTGTTTATATATGTGGATACAGGTGTCTGTCCATGCACTTAGAGGCCAGAAGTCAATCTAGGGCATAATTCTTCAGAAACTGTCAAGGTAGGTTTTCTAAGACAGAGAGATTAACGTGAAGCATCCTAAATTAGCTACATTCAATGGCCAGGTGCCTCCCAGAGATCCACCTACCTCTGTTTCTTTGGTCCTGGGATTTTAAGTTGACATCATCACATGTGATTTTTCTTATTGGAGTTCTATGATTGGAAATCAGGCCCTTATGACTGAGCAAAAAGCACTTTACTAACCAAGTAAATTAAAAGTCTAGCTGCTTTCTTTTTTTCCAATTTCAAAATTCCCAGTTGCTCTTCTAGGTCTATGAACTTAGACATTTTTGTTGTTACCATTGCATGTACACATTTTACTCGCTCTCTTCTTTTTTCAAATGCATGTAGGCTTCCTTTATTTATAATAAGCTACATATAGTAAGAATGGTTATGAAACAGTCAGAAAAGCCATATGTAAAAGTTACATTCAAAATGTTTAACTGCTAACAAGCACTTCCTGTGTATTCAGGTAATTAATTTTATTTCTTCTTAAGTCTCTGATAGGGTTGAATACCAGATAGTTTACTTTTGCAATTAAGCTTTGCTGTTTAGGGGTTAAGGTGTTTTCAATTCTAAATATTTGTCTTACTTTGATAAGGATAAGATATCACAGATATTGATATAAAAATCAGTATTTTGGACACAACAAAATAGGAAAGATGTTTTCTTCAAGGCTGCCAAAACAGTATTATTGTAAAATGTATATAATCCCTGATTGTATCATGGTTCTTCTTGCTGTAGGTAGTTTATTGTATATATGTATAATAATATACATGTTTATATATATATATATGTGTGTGTGTGTGTGTGTGTGTGTGTGTAAAAGAAAATGTTTAAAAAACAAACAACACAGAAACCAAAATATTTAGCTCATTTGTATTTGTCAACCTTGAAAAAAATAATATCTATTTTATCTAGGTGAGTCTAAAGTTTTGTACCTACATCTTTCTATTCTTGTGTTTAATTTGTACCTAAAATCCATTCTATCTTGCATTTATCAACTTAAAGAATATCTGTCTAGACCTTAAGACATTTTCTTAGCTCCTAAGTGATTTAAGCATAACTGTGAAACAATCAAGTCTTCAACCTCATCAGACAAAAGAAGGAATGAAATTATTACCTAAGTAGGAAGTGCAGGCAAACAGCCTCTAAAACTAAGAGATGACAGACAGTTTACTGCTTGATCACTCACCCGTTCTTTTTCTTTATCATTGGAGCATCATCCTCAGCCTTCTGGCCCAGTGTGTTGGCTGACATAACTATGAAGTAGGAAATACAAAGGACTTGATCACCCTGTCATGGCAGAACTTGGCAGTCAACTTAGCCGGTGTCCAGTCATGTGTGTTTTTGACAGCTTATAATTTGTAAAGAGAGCATGGACATTTTTTCTCAATGCCTAACGTGCCATTAATGAAGCAATCTCCATAAGGAACTTTTATGATGCTCATCAGCTTCATTGAGGTAGGCTAGGGTTGTTGCTAGGAGCTGACATGTCTCAAGTCATCACTCTAAGCTTAAACAGGTTTTCCTTTTGTTCTGTTCCATAAAGCTCTATTAGCGTTTGAGACTTTAAAAAAAAGATATATATATATATATATACACATATGTTCCAAGCTAGCCTCGAACTATTGGGAATTCTGGGATTAAAGGTATACACCACCATACCTATGCTGAAAATTGAACCAAGGATTTTATGCATGCTAGGAAAACATTTTACTAACTGAGCTACATTCTACATCTCTTTGGATGTCAACTTTCTGCATGTGTGTGTGGTGTGCGTGTATGCATATTGCATGTTTGCAGGAGTATGTGTGTGTGTGCACAAAATTATAGAAAGAGTTAAATCTTAGCTCAGTTTTAAGTCTCAGCTAGAGCTCATACCAGTTTGTGATTGTATTTAACCCTTCGCCTTTCTTGGACATTAATAATCTTACCTAGATCGAGTATTTAGATGAAATAAGGTTGATGGGTTAAACTTCACAATAACTCATATTAAAAGTTATTTCTCCTTTTAAGTATTAACAATTTTAGGGAAAAGACAAGGTATCAAAACTTACAAAGCCTTGAATGACAAACAGGCTAGTGATAGATTGACTAGAATGCTTAATTAAGTATTGAGGGAGGGTTGTCTAAAGGCTTTGTTCAAGAAGACACTATGTTGTTTGTTTATTCATAGTAGACAATAATTTTGATATAGAAAAAACATATATAAAAAGCATGGTCTATTTTTCCATTAAGTGATAATGACAAAATGTTTGTCAAAATATTGCTACTGACTGAGAAAATGAAGGGGCCAAAGAGTCTTTCTTCTTTATTTCAGATCATCAATCTTGTTTATGTCAAACCTGCAGAAAATGTCACAATGATATAAGTTTCATTCAGAATATTTTTGAAGTTGAGAAAAGATACAACAATTTCTTCTGTATATATGTCTGTATCAGACTAATGTCCCTGACTGACATAATCCCAACAACTTGAGACACTTGTAAGGAATCTTGTAGTCATTTACCATAAGTAGACTATGTATAAAAGTAGGAGACATGAAATTAATGTATTTTGTGTGTCCTAAATGAGCAAAACAAGATCAAATTTATAGAGCAGATTAAAAATATATACTAGTTAAATAGTAATATAATATGAAAATTGAAATACTCAAGACAGCACAGTGTAAAGAATGTTTGGTGAATTGAAATTTATAAAACCTAAGCTTCAGATCTAAGTACTATTATTGATAGGTAGGTAACTTATTTGGGGAAATTCTCTGTCTCTATGAGGCTTCAATTTCTACATCTGCCAAGTGCAGTCTATGAAAAAATTCATATATATACCAAGAGATTTTCTCTAATCTAGGTTTTTATAAAGGATCATCATAAAAATAACAGTAGAGTTTAGGATCTAAGAGTAAAGGTGTCTAGTGAAAAATTAGAAAATATGAATGAAAAGGGAAATGAGTTTCCTGAAAAAGAGTTTACCTCCTATGACTAAGTAAGATGGCTTATAGCAATAAAAGATGAGTATGAACAACTATGAGGGTAGACACAGTGTTTAAATATAAAGTGGCTGGAGAGAGAGGTTCATTAAAAACTTGATTCAAGGGGTTGAAAATAAAGAATATAGAAATATATAAGGAAGAGAGAACAAAAAGTAGATAAGTGAATCTACTCCTCAACTTATTGCCTCAATTGTCACTTACAAGGTTATTTTTAACTCACTGGTATAGAATTTTCTATATTGATGCAAAATAAGTTTAATTTTAGATACAGAGGTATAGGTATAGAATTCAATGTAGGATTATTCTTCACACACATTATATATATATATATATATATATATATATATATATACTGTAACATGAGGTATTGTACCCGTATAACTCAATTATAATACAATGTTTTATTACATTACTTTGAAAGTGCTATTTCAGGCTGTTTAGGATAGAAGTTAATTGTTAATTGAACAAATCATGGTCATAGCAATTACAAGTTTACTTTTATCACAAGAATATACATCTTAGCTGCAACAGAGATATATGATTCCAAAGAAAGGTAAGATAAAATAAATAAGGTCTTGAAAAACTTCAATGACATGCAGAATATGGTATTTAAAATGTTTTTTACTATTTTAAAGATTCATTGACAATAAGACAGGTTAACTTGTAGCAACATCCAGCCCACCTCAAAGAGGACTGCAAAGGCAATCTTTGGCTTCATTAATAATTTTCCCCAATTTTTGTGCCCCTCCTAAGGTATTATATGCTCCAACTCAGCCTGAAAAAAACTTAAGAGAACGATGTCCTTTTCCCTTTATAGGGGTTGGGTAGATATCTGCTTGCTCTCTGGGTATACAAATGCTTATTTTCAGCGGGAAGTGAACTCAGGAATGTCCTCTTTACCTGTCAGGTTAGGAGACAGGAGTTGAAAAGAAAGAAAGGGGAATATAGAAATATAGAGGGAGGATAGAACAAAAGGTAGATGATTAAGCTAACTCCTTAACTTAAAGCCTTAATGTTACTCACAAAGAAGGTTATCTCTAAGTCATGGGTATAGAATTTTGTATATTGATGCAAATCATGATCATGTCAAATACTAGCTGATTTAGCACAAGAATATATATCCTACATCAAACAGACAGATATGATTCTATAGATATATAAGACAGACAGACAGAATTCTCCCTAAAAATGAGCAAACTTAGATGCAGGCAGAGTCAATGGCTGAACTCTGCCAAGACAGGGTAAGCATTCTCAGTAGTTCCTGCCTCACGAATAAGTCTGGCAGAGATATTGTACTAGAAAGCCGAAGATGAGGCTTTAATGTTAAAGTGTTGGATGACTGTCCAGGAAGTAAAGTGTCTCAGTCATTTTTTTTCATTTTGGAAGCTGCCAATCTGCTACCAGTTCACACAGGCATTTAAGTTTTATTCCTTCTCAAGTCTCAGAGAGGGGTTGAAGACCAGACAGTTTAGTTTTACACTCAAGTTTAGTTGGTTAGAGGATAAGATCTTTTTGATCAAGAAAAAGGATTTAAGTTAATAGAGATGATATATGATATATATTGAATTTCATTCATAAATTTACACCCATTATGATAGCAAAGATGTTTACTTCAAGTTTGACAAATCGAAATAGCCAAATCCCCATGAACGTAACATGTATATAACTCATAATTGTCTCATGTTTTTCTCTGCTGGATGGAGCTTTTGTTATTCATGTGTAATAAAATAAGTGTATATGTTAAAACTATAATATAATATAATTTATTTACATAAAAAATGGGATGATGAGCATTAACAAAACTCCATATGGAGATGGCTTCATACATAGCAAACAAACTACTGGGAAAAATATCCTTGTTTCTACCACAGACAGAATTCTGGCAAAAAAGGGCAAGCTTGGATATAGGCAGAGTCGATGGCCAAACTCTGCCGAGACAGGGTAAGCAAGTCCTCAAAGTTCCTGCCTCAAAAATATGTGTCATATATATTGGACCATAAGGCTGAAGATAATGTTCCAACATTATAAAGAGTGTTGGGTGGCTGTTCAGGTAACAAACTGTCTCTGTTGTCTTCTCATTTGGAAAGCTCCTAACTTATACTCCTATTATACTCATGTAAATAATTTTATTCCTGCTCCACTCTCTGATGGGGTTAAAGACCAGATAATTTACTTTTACAATTAAGCTTAGTTGCATAGGGGTTAAGATTTTTTTACATTTAAGTAATTTATTCAGGTTACATTTATTGTTTTTACATTCCCATCACTTGTATCTTCCCATTCCCCTTCCCTTCCTCTCACATCCTATTCCCCTCTTTTAGGTCTGTGACAGAAGGAGACCTTGTCCCCCACTATAAGATCACAGCTATCAGGTCTCTTCCTGGTAGCCTGTTTACCATTCCTCTGAGTGTCACCATGTCTCTCCACCCAGGGGAAGTGGTGTAACAGGGGGCACCAGAGTTCAAGTTTGAGTCAATCCCTCCTCTCCACACAATTGTGGAGAATATGCTGTCCATTGGCTAGATCTGCAAAGGGGTTCTAGATTTACTCTATGCATTGTCTTTGGTTGGTACAGTAGTTTGAGCTGACCTGCCTGGGTTCAGATTTGTCAGCCTTAATGGTCTTTTTGTGAGTTAAGATGTTTTAAGTCTAGATACATGTTTTAAGTTTACTTTTACAATTAAGCTTAGTATTTAGGGGTTAAGATGTTTTAAGTCTATCAATGTTTTAAATCAAGAACAACAAAATAAGATAGATATTTATTTACATTCAGAATTATAGACTCACCAAAATAGGAAAGATGTTCTTTCTGAGACTGTCAAATGCAAACAGCCAAAACACTAAGAATGTAACCTTTATATAATTCTTGATTGTGTCGTGATTCTTCTTGCTATAGGTAGTTTATTGTGTATATGTGTAATAATATAAATGTATATGTAAAAAATAAAAAATATTTAATAAAAATAATTTTAAAAATCATAGAAATCCAAATACCAAACTTTAAACATGACTATAGTTAGATGTTCATGGATTCAGGTTTTATGTAATGGTAAAATATGACTTAGAAATTAAATATCATAAATGAGTGGAGTCATCATTATATACAAATAGTTGATGTTTTGATAATCAGCTCTAAAAATGAACTGACCTTAGGAGACATGGGTGCCTTTGCTTCATATCTATTGAACATCAAATTCAGGACAGTTATTATCTTAGCTCAGAAAGTCCTGCAATCATTATCAATTGTTCTTTCTTATATGTGGACAAATGAATTGTTAAAGAATTACACTGTAATAAGACTGGGATGGCAACACACAAAACACAAAATCTATAGTTATTTCTGTCCTTTGCCCCTCACCTTGGTATATATCCACTGACTCTTCTATATCCCTTATGTGAAAGACAATGAATCCCTAAATATCCATTGAAAGATAATAAACTGTTACTAAAAACATAAGGAGGTACTAAAGAATTTATAGTTTTTTTCTGGACAGTTAAATTTTGTTAAGTGATGTTTTCCCATGAAGTAACCTTTGTCTAAAAATTTTAACAGCAATATTGTAGACCACAAAGTAGAGAGAGTATAAAAGAAAGACCATGAGTAAAACATGTTAAGTGTAGACACAGTAATAGCACAAGATGGATAGTGAACTGTACGGTAGACAGTTTAAAAATAATTTCACTATGCAGACATGCAGCAGGTCATCGTGTGGGCCCCCTAACAATTGGAGCAGTGGGAGAAGGGTTGTCTTAGACACTTCTGTCTGCCTTTGGGCCCCTTTCCCCTAGCTGGGATGCCTTCTATGGCCTCAGTGCAAAAGGATGCATTTAGTCCTCCTAGGACTTGATGTACCAGAGCATGTTGGTACCCACTTGGTGGTGGAGAGCTTCTCCTCTCTGAAAGGAGAATGAAAAATGGTTGGAAGTGGTGTGAGGGTGGGACTGGAGGAGAAGAAGTAGGGGCTACAATCCTGGCTCTTTCATTGTTTACTTAGGAAAGCAAAGGATTCCACCAGCAGCTAGGCTAGATCTGTATCTCAGTGTTATAGAGAAGGTTGAATTGTCTTACCAGCATGTTTGTATCAAATCAACAAAACATATAAATCTTTCTTCATTTGTATAACCTGAGTGAAAGAATACTTTAACTCATACAATTTAAGCATTTATGGGATATTTAACGATGACACTTGCTCCAGTGTTTAGCTTTTTATTAATTGTGTGAGTTAATGTTTTGTGGTCAGTTATGTTATAGGATTTCTGAAAAATGTCAATCTTTACATCACTGAAGATGAGGAAAAGGATATATGGAAATAATCTTTTTTCCAGAGTTTCAAAAACATCTCTGTACACTTAGGATTAGAATTCATCCTTTCTCAGGTATTCATTTCCCTACAAATTGACTAGAGTTGCTTGTATTTAGAAATGAAACAGTGCATTAGAAAGGCACCTGCCATGTTCACTCATTGTTATGAGTGATGACATTGCCCAGGAAATAGAACAAACAAACAAACAAAACAATCTTTTCTTTATCATCATACGTTAATCTAACACCAAAGCTCAAAATACGTAATAGCTTAAAGAAAAGGAACATAAAAATGAAGAAAATCATAATAATCTTCATTCGTGTGTTTGGGAGAATGTAAACAGCTTGAATTATTAAACTGTCAAGTTGTCAGGACTAAGGCAAACCTGTGTCTGGAGTTAAATCCCTCTGTGGCCCTGATGCAGGCAGTGCACAGAACAGAAGGGAGTGGGGAAATATTTTAAAATCCAAACACCTTTTGTCTTGATTATAAGTTTCTCTTGTAATTCCCTAAGAGCCAGAAAGCTAGTCTGTCTCTTTCAGCCATAGGTGTGTTTGCTTATTCTTGGAGCAATCCGTAGGGAGAAAGGAAACTGAACATGAGCAGATAAAAAGAGGACTGGAATGTACTAGCAAGTGGAAAAACTTAAAATAAGCCTTTCCATCTAATTTTTTAAGTTTAAACTAATTACAACTATTAAAACTATATAGTCATAATCTCACTAAAATTAAGCTTAGTTGTTTAGGAACTAAGACAATGCTTTATGTTCAAAAAGATATTTATGTCTAAGGTCTAGATAAGTGTTTTTAGGTTGATAGATATAAGAAAGTGATTTATATACAGAACTCAGTACTCATGAGAATAGGATAGATAGTGGATTTTTTTCCAAGGATTTCAAATATGAATGGACTGGACATCATTAGTGTAATCCTTACCTTATGAATCTAACAGTTGATTTTATTGTATATAGCTTCTTAATGTTAAAGAAAAGCCATTTTTTTGTAACAAAAGGGGATATGTAAAGGAAGATTTTGTTTCTTTGTGAACTCAGCTGTATTATGAAAATAGGTTTTTTCATTCTAATCTCAAGTTTGGGATTTTAGTTTGAGCTTTAACTTATCCATCCATGTTAATTGTCACATGAGGGGTGTGGCTTTTGCCAGTTGGCTATGGCCTTCCTCATGCAGCATGGAGAGAGTCATGTTCTAGAATATAACTAGGAGCACAGAGACAGCACGGGGTGGGATGTTGTGTTGGAATGTGGTGTGTAATGAAGAAACCAGAGATGGACAGTATTGTGGTTTAGAGCAGACAAACTGAAGCGATTTGGAGGAGGCTGCTGGATGGAGCTAAGTATAGCCCCAAAGAACTCAATTGACCCTAAACAGACAGGAGAAGTAAAGGGAGTCCCACTCCTCACTAACCTTTTTTCTCCTACATAAGGTTGGGTGGTTGGAATGGAGGTTGAGGCCTAAACACCCCAGATAAAATAGTTTTAAAAGAAAAGGGGCTACAGGTGGCACTCAACATGGTTAATAATATAAAAAAGACTAATAGGTGACACCCAGATGTAGTTTGGTAATAATGGGAAACATGGTTTCCAATGCTGAACAGGAGTGGCCAGGTTACTTAGGAATGCATATGCTATTTTAGCATGTCAGTAAAGGTTTATACCAGTGGCTGGTGCTGTGTTTTCTTCCAAGTTTCTACCAGAGGGAATTTTATGTTTTTGCTTCATTGTCTTCCCTCATTCCATTTTTTAAAAGGCTGGGAGAATGACTAAACAACTGGAAAAGTACAAAGAACTTCAAATTCCAGGCATGTTACTTTTGGAGAAACAGTGATAATAACTCAGTATTAGAAGGTTCAGTCCTAAAGAAAAGTGTTTTACTTTAGGCACGTGTGTTCTCAAAATTAGGATATTTAAACATATTTGTGCTAATCTTCATAGTCCATAAATGAAGTACTTTATATTCTTGTTTAAATAATAAAGTGCAATATTAATGTTACTTAAATGTAACTATATTCCACAGGAAAATTCATTCATAAACATAAGTTAATATGCAGGACTCTTATAAAGTAAGTCTTTTATGGAATCACATGCAGATACTGCTTATTTCAGAAATTATTTTGCATTGAAAATATCTTATTTCCTGAGAGTTAATTCAATGGAATTTTAAGAGTTATATATTATATTAGCAAGAACTTTGCCTTTTAATTACCCTTGCTTTTCTCCCTTCCAAAAATTATTGCATACAAATATGAACATTTATTTACATAAATACGTGCATAAATTACATCATAAGACTATCTTTTGCAAAAGAATAAGTCCATCTATTTTCTGGAAATGTTAATGATTGTATTTTTATGTCTGAACATTATTCTTCCATTTTATATATGTACAAGATATTCATTACGAGTCTCTTTAGTCTTGATCAAGGTTATTATCTTCATACTATAGTGAATAGAGTCATACTAAATTTGCCGTTAAAATATGTGTATTGTAGGATATATAATTCTCTAGGCATGTGCTCATGTCTAAGTTCAATAATAAACTCTATCCCAAGGGAATATGGAATATGGTGCAGAATAATGGACTAGGATACAAAACAACCTTTGCTAGCTCTGTGCATGAGAGGGTACTTGTGTACACACATATATACATAAGCCATCCACTCATGTACAACACACACACACGCACACATACTTCACTCCCACCAAAAATTTTATTAAATTAATCATACTTCACATCTGATTCAGTTCTCTATGACCAATTACTTTAAATGGATAGAAGAAGAAATAAAAGGGAGAGGAAAGGAGGGAAACAGTAGAGATGGAGGGAGAATCAAAGGAAAGATGGAGGACAAGGAAGGAGAGAAAGAAGGAGTAGATGGTGTGAAAATATTTGTTGCATTTGAAGAATATAATATAACACATAAAATGTGTTACATAGTGATTTCATTTAGATTTTATATATACAAATATAAATATATAATATATCAAATATTATAGAAGCATATGTTTGTGCCTGAGTGTGTGTGTCTGTGTGTGTGTGTAGTTTCAGCTCTCCATTCCTCCATTGTCCCTGTTGATCCTTCCCTCCCCTTACCCATTTGATCCTCCCATTTAATTCACCCCTTTCCAATCTAGCCGTAACTATCTACTTTATTTCCACTTCCAACAGAGTTCCATTTCTCCACCTAGTCCCTTACTTGCTAACTAAGATTGGTGACTATATGGATTATAGTCTGATTATGGAAGACGAAACAGCTAACATCTACCCAGATCTAGCCAATGGTCAGAACATTCTCCATAATAGAGTGGAGAGTGGGATATTACTTTCTCACATACTCTGGTGCCTCACCTTTGACCATGTCCCCTGGAGGGGGAGACGTGGTGGCACTCAGAGGAAGGACAGCAGGTTACCAAGAAGAGACTTGATACCCTAAGAGCATATACAGTGGGAGGTAATCCCCCTCAGAAACAGTCATAGGGGAGGGGAATAAGGGGAAAATGGGAGGGAGGGAAGAATGGGAGGATACAAGGGATGGGATAAGCATTGAGATGTAACAAGAATAAATTAATTAAAAAAGGAAAAAAAAAAAAGAAAAATTAAAACATACCCACCAGTATTTCTTGGTCTGGACTACCTACTAGCCATTTACCTACAATTTTCATGATTTCTTTTTTTTTTTTTTTAATATTTGAGAAATATCTCACATTGCAACTTTTTGTTTATCCATTCATCCTTTGATGGACATCTATGTGATAATTTCAATTTCTGCCTATTATGAATAAAGCAACGTACACAGGGTTTAGCAAGTGTCTCTCTTGTAGGATGAAGCATCCTTTGTGTATATGACCATTAATGGTATAGTTGAATCTTGAGGTAGATTAATTCCCATTTTCTGATGTATCAGCTCTCTGATTTCTATAAAGGCTGCACAAGTTTTTACTATCACAAGCAATAGATGAGTGTTCCCCTTACACTACACTTGTCAGCGTATTGTGTCATTTATTTTATTGATGATGGCCATTGTGCCTGTGGTAAGATAAAATCTCAAAGCAATTTTAATTTGCATTTTCCTCATGACTAAAGATGTTGAACATTTCTTTTAGTGTTTCTCAACCATATGAGTTTCTTCTTTTGTGACATTTCTGCTTAGACCTGTGTCTCTGTTTTAATTCAATTATTTGTTGATTTGAAATCCATTTTTTGAGTTGGGGGATTAAAAAACATAACTGGAGCATATCATATGAAAAATATATTTTCAATAAAAATAGAAACATCATATTAAGATTTTTACTGGCTTCCCAAATATTAATAAAGCAAATGTAAATTAATTCTCATTTATATCAAACTAACAATATTGTTATTACAGAAAAAAATTATCCAGTAGAATCAGACCTCTATTCATAGCTAGTCTAGAAAATCACAAGTTCAAGCAAGGGTTGTCTGGACTACAGAGCACACTTGAACTATCTTAGACAATTTATTGAGGCCTGGATTCAAAACTAAAGTGAAAACAGTACTGAATAAAAAAAAATTTTCAAAGCTATTTCAGGATCATTGTAAACATGGAATACCTGCTTATTTTATTTCCTACAAAGTAGCTCACATTAACCCCATAAACAGTTATTTAAAAAGCTGCATTCAACCAACGTGTCAGTCTAGGGGCTTGAGGTCAGAACAGACTTGAATGACACTTTATGCATCCACCACTCTGTATTTCCCCTATGGTTTTCACAGGAACATATTTTCTAGGGTAATCGGATCATCCCCTTTTTATTCTTTGTTTGCGTCCTGTAGATTTTCATCTCTGCATTATCCTTCTTGGATAGGAATACAATTGCCTATCTCATATTATTTTCAAACTCTAATCAAGAAAGTTTGATCCAGAAAAAGGGAAAGTTCAGCCTGAGCAACTTGAGTATTGACGTGAGGCTAATCTTTCACATTCTTAGCTGACTTCCATTTTAGAAATAGCACTCCTTTCCTCTTTTTCTCCCAGTCTCCATCTTTTAGCTTATCTTTCTCATCTTTTCTGTGTTTTCAGCTTTTATTTTTCTCAGTAATTTGTAGTATCTCCTGATATTTTTTTTATTAGGTGGTTTATTTCTTTGTCTTTTGTATGAAACTTATATGTTTCCTTGGTTGGAAACACACAATTTAAGAAACCAAAATGTTTATATAATCATCAAGAAAAAGCTATATATCCTTAAGAAAACTACTTAATAGTTGTTGATCAAATACATAGCATCACTGAGATTTCATGAAGATTATGTTGGAAAATTGATTCTGTCATCGTGTGAACATTTATGAACTCTGGTATATTTTGGACTTATTGCTAGACTCTCAGCATATATGTGATAAATATATATTTGTGTATTATATATATTAGCATTATTATTTGTCTTTAATATTAGTAAGAACTGAAACTGTAAATATGGATATAAAGAAAGGATTAGGGGTATTTCTGGTCATAGAAATCATGCCTCAGTTTCCTAACTTGTAAATGAAACTAGGAAAATTGGCATGACGATTAGATGGGATAATTTATTAAATATTTATGTCCAAAGCATGGTCTTTCTCATATATTTGTGTGTGTTAGTGTGTGTCATGAGAATGTTCATTCTAATTCCTTTCATTTAAAAATTTATTAAGTGCTGGAAAGAAAGTTTTGTTCTCTGCCTGTTTGCCCTCAGCTTTCTAGCACATTTATTCCTTTACTGATATTGGAGCCTATTTCCTTGGTAATTCAGCATATACAGAAGACCAGCTGAGACACCCAGCCTTGTGGGAGTGAGCAGCTTCTGTATTCTTGGACTTGCCATTCACATCTTTCCATTGATGGATTGGTCAGACTGTAATATGGAAATGATTCCAATATATATATTCCAATATGTTCATTACATAAGTTCTGTCATTCTAGAGAATCCTAATACAGTTTTTAAATCAGTTTTTTAATCATTTAAGAAAACGATGTTTACATTTATCACCTATTTATTTTTTCTATTTGTTTCCTGCCCTATAATGTTCTGTCATCAGTTAGTTACATAAATGTTTGTAAATTATGTTGTCTTGATGGATCGAGAAGGATCTGCATTAAATTGATACTGATATTCATTGTTTTGAGATTGTGTTTGCTGTTAATATAAGTAGTCCAATTTTCTTTTGATTAGTGTTCACATGATAAATATTTCCATTCCTTTTCCTATAGTCTAAAATATTCATTAAACCACCCATTCAGTTATATATAATTAAAAATCATATGCTGATGGAGGATGATGGGGAGGGAATTTGACCCCTGGGTATTCGGTATGGTAGAGATATAATAAAATGAATAAATGATGTTCAAAGGAGGACTAATATCTTAGACATATCAGATAATGATTACACATATTAGTGTATGTTCAAAAGAACACTAGCCCTTCCTCGACTTCTAATGTATTTTATCAGTCCACAATGTCTACGTGATTGACATCATCAAAATTTAAATCGAAGGCTGCCTTTCTGCCTAACTTCAGATGGTTTTGTGTCCAAGGTTTGGTTTTCTAGTTTATTTTGAAGTTCTTCTCCTGTCATGTAAATTTATGACTAATTCATACAACCTAAATCTGCTTAGTTTCTCTTTTTAAAATTTCAAATCACACCTGGTAGAATAAAATTCAGTTCAGAGGATCATATGTTACTCATATTTACTTTGTTCAGATGTTTTCTCCAATATATAAAATGTATACACTGAACATTGATTTTGAAATTATATATTTATTAATGAAGATACAGAAACAAAGAGGTGTTGGTCCATGTCATATAACTAAAAACTAAATATAATTTGTTTAATTCAGATGAAAGCATTTGATGCAAAATACTCTGCCTTCTAAGCTGTGTTTGTACTGTTTGTTAAAGTTTCCTGAGATTAGAATAGTCCTCAGTGTTGTCATTTAGCAGCATAAATTCTAAAGTGTGAGTTATCTCATTCACAGTTCCCTGCTCTTCTAAGCCTCCATATCCACATAAAAGCTTGACTTATTATATAAAAACACATAGAATGTACAAAAGGAGGTTGGAAAATGGTGGACAATGATGCTGCCAAAAGACTCTCTACTAGCTGACTAGTTTTCATATTTCTGGAAGCTACTATCCAAAGTCCTGGGGAAAAAGAAGACATCTATTTTCTTACATTGTGGCAGACCCTGCATGCTGCAATACTGACCTGCCAAGCAAGTTTTAACCCTGGTTAAACAGAAGTTTGACATTTATGGGAGTTAAAAAAAAATCTGATTGAATATGTGGCCTGCTCCATAGTAGAGAGTTTATACTGTCAAACTACTTTCTTTTTAAATTTAATTTATTTTTTTCATTTTATATGTGAACATGGCATCTGTATCAGTTATGGCTCTCTTTCCCTTTCCATCTTTTCTCATAACTACTTTCTTCCAAATTCATGTTTAACTTTAATAATTATTGTTACATGTACACACACAGTCACACACACACATATTTATATACATATATGTATATTTGTGATATATGTATGTATATCCTCCTCAGTCTCTCATATATATATATATATATATATATATATATATATATATATATATATGTATGTATATATATATATATAGAGAGAGAGAGAGATATAGATACAGACATAGATATATAGATATAGATATAGATCCTACTAATATTTGAACATGCATCCAGGACTACTTTATTTTTTTTATTCACTTTACAGTTTGTTCGCAGGCCCCTCACACTCGTCCTCTCAGTCCCAGCCTCACACACCCTTCCTGCCATGCCATCCCCTTCTTCTCCTCAGAGGAGTTCCCCAGTGGGTACCAACCCTCCCTAGGACATTAATTCACAGCAGGACTAAGAACATTACCTCCCATTGAGGTCAAACATGGCAGTAAAGCTATGAGAAAGGGATCCAAACATAGAAAATAGAGTCAGAGACCACTCCTACTCCCATTGTTAAGAGACCCTTGTGTAGAACAAGCTGCACACTTGTTACATATTTGTAGGGGCCAAGGTCCAGCTTGTGCATGATCCTTGGTTGATGGCTCAATCTCTGTGAGCCCCAAATGGCCCAGGTTAGTTTACTCTGTAGGTCTTATTGTATTGTCCTTTACACCCCTTTCCTCATTCCATCTCCCCAGTCTTCCAAGGATTTCCTAAGCTATACCTATTGTTTGGCTGTGGGTCTCTTCATCTGTTTTCATCAACTACTGGATGCAAGCATAGCAGTGTCAGGGATTGGTGTTCTCTCACTAATCAATAGGAAAAAAACACAGCATGTTTCAGAATGGGAAAAGATTTCCACCTGCCCTACATTTGGCAGATGGATAATACTCAAAATATATAAGAACTAAAGAAATTAAACACCAAAACCCCAAATAAGTCAATTTAACAATGGAATACAGAGCTAAACATAGAATTCTGAAGGGAGAATTGATAATGGCTGAAAAGCACTTAAAAAGGTGTTCAACAATATCATGGAATCGCAAATAAAACTTATTCTGAGATTCCATCTTATACCCATCAGAAGATCAAAGACTTAAGTGACAGCACATGCTGGTGAGGAAGTGGAGGAAGAAGAACACTCTTCCACTGCTGGTGGGAGTATAAATATGTATAACCACTGTGTAAATCAATGTGGAGCTTTCTCAGAAAATTTAGAATAGTTCTATCTCCAGACTCACCTATACCATTGCAGAACTCCTTCTTTAATATTTATATTTATATTGGTAGAGTTGAAGTACTCTCAGTCTTGGTAAGAGAGGCTTCTTATGCAATTCATAGTGACTAATGTTCAAAGAATTGAGAGGAAATGATAGTGAGTGTATAGCTATAGGTGATTCATGTCTATCAGCCTGTTCATATCAAGGTGAGAGAGAAGAGAAGATCAGGGTACATCAGAAAAGAGTACATAAAAAGAGTCAGAGGATGAGGAAATTCTTTTTTCTGGACCTGACATAGCTGATGCATACATCAAATCACAACAGTTGTGGTTGCCTATAGGACCAAGCCAGTCAAAATTCTAACATAAAAGGAGCATGGTCTCCAGGGTCCTGTCTCCTACCTGAACAAGCACTTGTAGTTGATGGTTGTCAAGGGATTCAACTTTCTTTGGAGATGTGGCCCCTGGTAGGTTGTACATACCCCATTATGTCCCAACATTCACTCACACATGTTCAATAGGGTTGGAAAAGATCAAAATTCATGGATTACAGGTACAAAATTTTAAATAATAATGAAAAAATACTTGTTTAAAACAAAAGATACACAAGTTCTTATTTGGATTTTAATAGAATATTTATAAGAGAGAGTTGTGAGTCAATTCATCAATGAATATTTACAGCTGGTGTTTAGTTTCAAAGAAATTCAGAAACGCTGGCTAACAACAAGGAATAAAAGGATAAAAATGTTTATGCAATAAAAGACAAAGAAGGGCACATTCAGGAAGCCCAACCAAATGCAGATTAGCTCAATTGCACCAGCACTCTCTCGTGGACTGAACTGTGGGAGGCAGAGCAATAGCATCTGGGTCTGCTAGTCCAAGGGAAAACTCAGGGTATGGTGAAAGGGTAGTTCTGACCTCAGTTCACCAAGCCAATCAACAGAAGGATCCAGGGCTCAGGAAGGCATGGACATAGTCACCAAAGCCTAGCCACACACAAAGCATTATACTGTACTGGTACTCTGCCTCAGGCTAAGCTGTGTGCTATAGTGCACCTAGGTCTGGGTCTGCACAGGCGGATTTGACCTCATGTCACCTGGACAATTCACGGAGAGTTCCCATGTTCAAGATCTTTACCAAACCCATGTCTGACAAAGGGTTAACATAAAATATATAAAGAATTCAAGAATTAAACTCCACCAACCCAAAATCTCAATTAAAAAATGGGGTTCAGAGCTAAACAGAAAATTCTCAATAGAAAAACATTGAATGGTGAAGAAACACTTTAAGAAATACTCAACATCCTTAGTCAAATCTAAAGAAACTGAGGTACTTTCTTACATTCTTCAGAAATGGCTAAGTACAAAAACTCAAGGGCCAGCAGCATATGTTGGGATGATGTGGAAAAAGGAGAACACTCCTCCATTTCTGGTGGGAATGCAAACTTGTACAACCACTTTGGAAATCAATCTGGTGCTTTATTGGGAAATTGGGAACAGTGCTACCCCAAAACACAGTTTTATAACTGCTGGGTATATACTCAAAATATACTCTACCACACAACAAGGAACATTTGCTGAACTATGTTCATAACAGCCATATTTGAAATAGCCAGAATCTGGAAAAAAGCTAAATGTCCCTCTACAGAAGAATGGATGTCTCTCAAGGGAAGAATGGATAAAAGAACTGTGGTACATTTATACTATGGAATACCACTCAGCTATTCAAAACAAGGAAATCTTGAAATTTGCAGACTAATGGATGGAACTAGAAATGATCATTCTGAATGAGATAACCCAGACACAGAAAGTCACACATGGTATATACTCATTTATAAATGGATATTACCTTAACATAGATGTCCTCTGAGAGTCTCCTCTCAGCAGGGTTGTGGGTCAGATGCTGGGACTTGATGCTAGACTCAAGGTAAGAATGGTATGAAAGAATGTGGGCATATAAGGACCCAGAGGGTCCAGGATCCCCACAAGAAGATCTGCAAGGCTGGCAGATCTGGACCAAGGCAGGGATGCACAAAATGCTATACTGACCAAGGACAATGCATGCAGTAAACCTAGACCACCTGTTTAAGCTCATTCACCACAGTCATGTGGAGAGTTGGGACTCTTTCAGACATGAACTCTTGTGTCCTCAATTTGATCACTTCCCCTTGGAAGGGAGGCCCAGCACCACACAGAGGAAGGGGAAGCAGATTATCTGGATAAGACCTGATAGTCTGTGGTCATATGGTGAGGGAGGAGACCCCTTTAGTTAAGAGTTCTATGTAAGGAAAATAAGACGAAAGAGGAATGGAGGGTGTGAACAAGAAGATACAAGTGAAGGGATAAGAATCGGACATAATCTGAATAAATTATAATGAAAAAGAGAAATAAATATATGATCTGTCTATATTCACTTAAAAAAAAAAAAGAAAGGAAATATAGAAGCTAGCTTATAAGAGAAGGTATTACATACCTGAGCTGGAAAATAAAAAGAAGTGAGGAATGGGGATGATGCACAACATATATAGTAGATCATGTTTGAAAACTAAATGTATAGGAATGACTTGAGTTTCCCTCTGCTCTTATCATCCTCAGTCAGATCAAGGGGACTGAAGTCTTCTAGAGGGAGGAACATGGCCTTAGGCACTAAGGGTCCAATAGAAACTGTGCTTTGTAATAAGAAAGTATTAAAATATGTCTATGGTATATTTCCAAATTGATGATGGAGTGCTGAAAGGGAGTAAAAGCCATTTTCAAGGCACACATTCCCATCACATAGCCATTAGGAAGCTGTGTGTATCATTGAATACATTGGAGGGGATGGTTGTCATGTGTCACTAACCAATTCTCACCGCAGATGGGCTCCATGGTGCTCGGCATCTATTTTGAGAAGGCTGCAGCAGTGGAAACTTCAGGCACCCTTGAAAACATTAGGAAAGGAACACTTCACTCCCAGCATATTCTCTGCTTGTTCTGACTCACAATGCTGACAGTGCTTTTTCTCCACTCCCTTTGCTTCTCTTTCCTCGGATGTTTTTTATCTTTCAGGCTATATCTTGTTTCCCCCCTATGGCAAGAACATGAAGCTTGGTGTTTGCTTTACACTCTGAAAGAAGGAGACAAGTTCTTCTAGTGCACACACTGTATATTTTTGTTAAACTGTTCTCAAGTGATATAATTTTTCATTCTTTCTTTTCAGCTAGGTGCTGATACTCAGGTTGCGTTACAAGTATTTTGTTGTCATTTAGAAACCTCATTTAGCTTCGATTTTTATGGAGAATACTTTACACCCACATGGAATGATGTTCATATCTTAACATTTGGCATCAAAGAATGAATTGTATTCCATGGGAAAGGGATACATATGGTAATAAATAAAAAATAGAGATGAGGGGGCGATCCAAGATGGCAGCACAGAGTGCACACCATGTCTGATCGCAGGACAAAAGTAAGTGCACAGCAACCTAAAGACTGAAGTGAGAAATATAAAACACCAATGCTGGCGATTTCAAGGTAAGAGGGGTCCATACTGTGTGGAGCATGGTTAGGTCTGGCCTTGACCACCCAGCTAATCCGCAAAAGAGATCCTTGGTCCCTGCAGGTGTGTGCACATTCTCCAAAGTCAGCCAAAACGTGCATGTGTATAGTACCTGCACTCTGGGTATAAGACTGAACTGGAAACTAAAAAACACCAGTGTCTGAGTTTCAAGCCAAGAGTTCACCCCATAATTTATAACCCAAGTGGATCTGACCTCAGGTCACTCAGCCAATCCTTGGAAAGTTCTTGGGTCCACGCAAGCAGGAGCATAGTGTCCAATGTGTAGCTTCATGCCTGGCTGGGGGCACAGCACCTGTGTTCAGTGTCTCAAAAGGAACTGTGGGCTACAAAAGAACAGTGTCTAAGTCTCCCTGTTGAGAGGGGACACCACAGTGTGGAACACAGGTAGGTCTCACTTCAAGTCACTCAACTAATACATGAATGGTTCCTAGGTCTGACCTCAGGTCACCTTCCTGGTCCACCTGAAGGATTCCCTGATCTCTGCAGGAGAGGGATCTCAACCTGTAGCCACTCATCTACAAGCTGATCTCAGTGGCCAGTTAGGGACACCAGAAAATACCACCCAATAACAAAGAAAGCATGATGGCTGAAGGCAAATGCAAATATCATAAACATAAGAAGCCAAAATAATATGGCATTTCCAGAACCCAGTTATCTTGAAGTGATCCACCCTGGAATCTTTAACCCAACTGAAACACAAGAAAATGACCTGAAATCTTTCCTGATGAGTATGATAATGGGGGAAATGAAGACTCCCTGTAAACAAATAAAGGAATATACATGCAAATAGATTGGGGCCATGACAGAGGCCATAACAGAGGCCTATAGAGAGGAAATGAAGAGATTACTGGAAGAAATTCAGGAAAATGCAAACAATCAAGAGAAGGAATCAATAAAATGGTTTGAGATATGAAGATGAAAATGGAAACAATAATAAAAGCACAACTGAGGTAAACCTGGAAAGAGAGAACTTAGAAGAGAAAACAGACAGTGCAGAGGGTAAGAATCATCAACATAATACAAGAGATGGAGGAAAGAATCTCAGGTGTAGAATTCTGTCTCCTTATAGTAGTTTTTGTGTTCTCATCAGACAAAATGTAAGTTTGAAAAAGTGGTTAAACAATGATATATTTTTCCACAAAATAAATAAAGGAGATAAATATGGTAATAAACAAATGGGATATTTCAACAAGAAATTTTCAGTGAGGAACACAATTATGTTCAGTGCATCTAGTCAGAAACCTTTGCTACCATTATTCTATTTATATTTTGACTTCCCCTTTTGCTGGCCCAGTTTTACTTGCCTTTTGCAAAAGTTTCAGAGAAGTATAGTTTGAGTTTTAGACAATGAAATGGAGGTGGCTTATGCATGAATATAATCTCTTCTAAAGTCTTTTAGAGTGTATAAATGTGGAGATGATGGGGCTTGTTGTAAATATTTGGTTGCCTTTTTTTCAAAAAGACTATAATATTTATCCATCACATAATTCTCATACTCTCTTTTTATACTTAACTTTTGTGGGTATCTGTTTCAGTTGAGGAAGGTTGGAAACAATATATGCCAATGGCTTATGTAATAGAACAGTTACATAATATGAAATCATGGCAACTGAGTCTGAATTGCTCAGGGAAGTATTTATAAGGGTAATCTCACCTTCTAATATTTGTGTGAATGACAGCTGAACCATAAGGTTACAGGTGACCTAATTTTGGAGTCATTTGTTATAATAGTTGGTCTGAATTCCTCATGAGGATGGAAGAATGATGTACAGATAGTGAGGAATATTTTGATGTTAGAAAGTAGAGTACATTTGGAAGAGGAAAAATAATGAAGTTTGCAAATATGGTGAAGTACCAACACATCATGCACCCTTCATCCTTTGGTAGGGATCTAACTAAAGCAAGTTCTAGATCAGAATTCAAGGCATAGTGGTGATCTATACCGGTTTCTTGTCTAACTGAGAAGTCTTATGATGGTCATAATATGCAGTGATGTAATTTAAAGTCAAGAACATGTGTGGATCTTTAGGAGTTTGTCTTGCTTGACTTAGTAGCAACATAATTCTAGCTCAAGACAGGGCTTGCATGGAATGAAGTCAAAGAAAATGGAAAGAAAATATATAGTTGAGGCTATAGGACAAGTATAAGATATGTTCATATGAAAATCAACTTTAATTGAGAACAATTTTTTATCACAGGCACTAGAATTTAAAAAAAAGAGAAACAAAACAAAATATGAAATATGTCCTTATAAAGTAGCTAAAACTACACGAGTACATCAATCATTTCATTCTCTTCAATCAAACATTTTCTATGAAAAGACACTGGCTGAATTCTAAGACCAACAGAAAATAATTGTGGAGGTTTTGGTTTGAACTGTGTTAATCAATTATTATGACTATAATATTAGAAAAGGAATCAAATATTAGTGTAAATAAAAATAGATTACAAATTAACACTTTAACACCATAAGATGCACAATTACCTTCTCTGTGTCATTGTTGAAGACCTTATTGGGAAAATGAATTGGTTTCATTTTCAATCATATTTTGCTCCATAAATAATAAAAAAGAACTGTTGTCATGGCATGAATGACTACCAAACATTAGTCACTTTATTTTACTTATTACAACTTATTACAACTGCTTTGTAGAAAAGAGGAGAAAAGTTCAAGTAGTTGCATAACTTGATCATATTTCTGTAAAAAATAAATAGGGAGGGCAATGTAAATACTAGTCAGCTTATTCCAAGATTTTGTCTTTTAAAAAATGGACACAATCAACAACACTTGGTGAGTGGAGTTGGTCAAGTAGGCAAGTGTTCTGAACTGATTAGAAAAAAAAAGTGTGAGAAGGATAGAAGTCATTAAATTGTGGATGACCTAACATTAACATTCTAGCATTTGGAAGGCTCAAAGCAAGGAGACTTCTATAATGTCACATATGACAGAGGCCACCCATTGGGGTTCCCAAGTTTCTTATCTGATTTAAAAGAGATAAGAATGGGCATATGTCTACTCATATGGCCAGCACTAAAGTCCTTCCTCTGATCATTGCCCAGTCTTTCTATTCTCAATGTCTGGACCTCACAAGCTAGGGAAATGCCGATAGCATAGCTCATGGCATTTTTTGTTGCATTGATTTTCTAGAAGATTTATGATGCTGACCTGATCTCAATGAAGGAACCAAATGCAATTCACTAAGGAATTACAAGCCTGTCCAATCAATAATCTATTAATCTCCTTCACATTGCCATCTTTAGACTCTCCAAACTTGTCATGGGAAATTGAAAGCATTTTAAAGCTATAATTATTTAGCCTCAGGAAAAGTCTTCCCCATTTCTGAGGAGCTTCAATTGCCTTTGAGGAAGTACTACCTTGCTTTGGATAATGAAGAGCTCACTCTGGTCATCAGCCAAACACTTGGGTCATTAATAAAAATACAGTGTCAGGATAATATAATCCCACTATCACTGTATTTTCTGTACTAGAAAAATTCTACATGGGATACAAGATTTGATTCTGGGAACTTGGCTTTAAAATACATAGCAAAACTACAACATAGCTAACTAAAGGCAACTGAAATGATAATAAGAGAAAATAGTTTGAAAAACTAAGGGATATTAAAGGAAGTAGATATTATTGTGTGGTGGAAAAAACATTCACAAAGCAACTTTAAAATACACATAGGAAAATGTATTATTTATACCCAGATGAGAAACACACAATACACAGTTAAGCTGGCAAAGAGTTTTAATTCACTATAGTAGGAGCTTCTCTTATGAAAATAACTTTCTTGGTAGGAGAAGCTCACAGTTTTCTGCAGGTAATCAGTGCCATGCTACAGAAGTGATACACAGCAAGCAATGGTATCTCAGTACTGACTTATGAATTGAAGTGAAACATGGTGGATTTGAGGTAAGAATAAGTTTTCTGGATGTTTGTATTCCACATATTGATGAAGGTATCTCCCATAGACTATCTCCCTTCTCTCTAAACAGGGAGCATTTGCCATCTTTTCCATATGCAAAATTCTATGACATAGTGTCCTCTTAGCTTGTCATTCTTTCTGTATTAAATACATTTTCTCCATCACCCCATTTCAGTCAAGTCTCAAAGAATCCATCTGCTTGACAGTGCTTCCATACTTGAAAGATAATGACTTGATTCTAAACTTAGTTTATATAGAACTTAGGTCACCACATTTTAGATAAGTCCCTCTGTGTCTATTAGTGCTTCATACTTAACCTTACAAGAATGGCTATCCGACTTGAACGTGTATCTGACTCACACAGAAGACTTATTGAAACAGTTTTATACATCAAATTCTAGTTTTTCTAATTCAACAGTTCAGCAGTGGAGACTAAAGGCTTTAATTCTAAGAACTTCCAAGTGAATATTAAGTTTTCTCCTTATCGCATAATGCTTTAAGATTATAGAGCTCCTTGTGGGACTCCTAACAGTGGAAGTGGAGGTGTCTCTGACTCTCTCACTTGCTCTTCTGAGCTCTTTCCTCCTACAGCCTTGATATGAATATTTGTATCTAGACTTGTCATAACTTTTTATGCCATATTTGGTTAATATCTACAGGAGGCCTACTCTTTTCTGAAATGAAATAGAGGAGTAGTGGACCCTGTGAGGAGAGAAAGTGTAGGGGAGGACTGGGATGAATAGAGGGAATGGAAACTGTGCTTAGATAAATGTCTCAGAAATAAAAGATTATAGATCCAATTAACAATCCAAATCTAATTGTTTGATAAGGAGGATATATGACATCTTTGCATATTGCATTGTTAACCAATAGCATCCTTGATGAGTTTCACAGTTCTTTCTTTTAAGAATATGATTTCTGCTTAATATACTCTTTAGTAAGATCATCACTGTATACCTATCAGACACTAGTAATAGCTCTTACATATCACTTTAGTTGTTATAATCAAAATATGATGCAATTACCACCATGTGTTCAAATTGAGAAAAAATTACATTAAGGGCTATTTATTAGTTACTTTTCATGAAAGGAACTTAGAAAAGGAAATATTCATTTAGGTTCACAGTTGGAGACTATAATCCATCATAATAGTGAATCAACGGTAGAAGGAGTTGAGGAAGCATAAGAAAATATTTTATTTTTTATTTTATATAGTATTTATTTATTTGTTTGTTTTTGAGGTTCTTTTTTATTTTATTTTATTTTAAATTTATTCAGATTACAACTCAATTGTTATCCCATCACTTGTATCATCCCGTTCCTCCCTCCCTCCCTCCCTCCCTCCTGCTTTAACCCTATTCTCTGTGCCCAAATCTTATTTATTCCATAGATAGTAGTGGCATATAAAGTCCATAAGATTCTGTCAAAAATAAACCAATTTCTGAACCTTATGCACTACCATCGGTCTACTTATGTGGTCTTACTAAATGGTCTTTGAAAGACTTCTCTTGGCTTACTTAAAATGCTTATTTACATTTTTTAAAAATTATACTAGTACCACAGACACAGGACAAGATGTGAGCATATAGCTAGCAATGTGACTCATGCATTCCCACAATCCAGCAAGGGCATAAAACTTCAAGATTTGTCTAAGATACACCTTGAACTAAAAAAGCCTGGGTACATGAGACCCTGTATCAAAACAAAGTTAACAATAAAATAAAAAACACATGGATATGAAAAAAACTCAGCAATTTAAAATATAGTATTAATATCAAACATTAAATTCAGTGATAGATTGTCATTAACTTACCTTGATAAGGAATTGGGAAAGATACATACAGAGGATAATATTATCTTGAATGTAGTACTCAAATTGAAAATTCTGTATTTCTATAATTATACCGTTTGAATTTTCAAATTATATCCAGGCTGAATTTTCAAACTATATTCATGGCTGAGCTCTGGAGAACATGATATAAAATGCAGACAGTTTCCAGCCAGTGAGTAGGCATGGGGTAGGGTTGGGGTGTGCAGCCACAAGGACAAATAAACTGAGTACTTTCTGTCTCCCATCTCCCAGAGTCAGTTGGTTTTGAGTAAGAGCTATTTGAAAAAGCACTTTTATCCTTAAATGCAACTGAGAGATTAAGCATGAACTTGCACTGGATGTTCCATATCCCACTATTAACACATTATATTAAATATTTTTACACTTCTGCTTACAGAAATCTTGTGGAGTTGGTATTAATAAATTTATTTTAATCAAAGAAAACCAAAGTTCAAAGCTATAAGGTAACTTTCCGAATATTAGACAGCACCAGAAAGAACATCTACGCAGAAGGCTTCTCATTACATTATTTTGTTTCATCTACCACAGAATTCTCTTTGGCCAGTATCCCTAGACAACATATACTCCCCACGTATCTGAGCTGTGTCTACATTAATATGTCACTGATGTATTTCAGATAATAATAGTGCTCCTTTCTTGCTATACAGTCTTCCTGAAATTAGGATATATAGTTATCTACTCCCTCTGAATATTTGCAGACATCATGATTTCTAGCAGTGCATTAAATGCATCAAAATGTATATTAAACAAGAAATAAACTAATCTGGAAATTTCAGGATGACCCACAAATGTTAATATTATCTTGCTTATGGAGTGCTCTTACCACAGATCACGACTGGTACTTTTTTTTTTTTAAATCAATGAATATCTTCAGGACAAGACTATAAAACAAGCTTTGCTACTATCTTGACAAACAAAAAGAGTTATTTTTATGCAATTTTATGATATACATTATGCAGAGGACAGACCAGGGTAGAGGAGTAACTTGATAACTGTCACAGCAACTACTCAAACCCATGTCTTTAGAGTTTCTTTAAAATATGAAAAAGTACCTTCTATTTAGTCTAGCTTTTGTAATGTAAAGCTGTGTTTTGACCTATTAAGTCAGATACAGATTCTGTGTCCTCCAGTATCATGTCCTGTGACTAATATAAATATTGAAGGCAAAATTTGATCTTATTTCCTTATTTTTAGGTTGTGGTAATAATTTTACTTCTTTCTCCTGGTCATTAAAATATTAAATCATGCGCCCTGTTCAATGAAATGTACACACTAAATAAAAATGTTAAAACATACTTAGTTACTAATCTAACAGTGCAGGGTACCCATGCATGTGCAAAGTGATGTGAAAATTTCTATGAACTACTATACACTTTCAATCCTAGGATCTTCAATATAGTCTATTTGGGATAAGCTTGAATACGTTTGCAATATTTTCAGCTTTTAACCTTCAGGGAGATACTTTTTTCCTATTTAAGTAAGGATAATTAATTTTAAATATAGAAGATCACTTGTTTAACATAACATTTTACTGGAACTAGTGACTATGGGGATATAGGAGACCACTGCTGACTTTAGAAAGGTCATAAAACTTAAAAGATGAGATGTGCAGCCGGGCGTGGTGGTGCACGCCTTTAATCCCAGCACTCGGGATGCAGAGGCAGGCGGATCACTGTGAGTTTGAGGCCAGCCTGGTCTACAAAGCGAGTCCAGGACAGGCAAGGCTACGCAGAGAAACCCTGTCTCGAAAAACAAAAAACAAAACAACAACAACAACAACAACAAAGATGAGATGTTCCTTGATCACAGGAAAGTGTGATTCTGGGTAAGGACTCTTCACACACATAGACATTGTGTTGGTTGTTTCTTTCTCTAATTTTATCTTCTACTCTCACTCTTCTATATAAATGAAACGACTAAATACTTTGTTTTTAATTTTTGTTTGGTTTTTGTTTTTTTGTTTTTTTTTTTTGTTTGTTTTTTTAGACAGGGTTTCTTTGTGTAGCCTTGGGTGTCCTGAACTCACTTCAAAGACCAGTCTAGCTGTGAACACTCACAATGATCTGCTTGCTTCTGCCTCCCTAAGTGCTGGGATTACAGGCGTAAGCACTATAGCAAACTTGATACGTTCTAAGCAACAATATATAATCACCATCTTAGAAAGATTTGTTTTCTTCATTTAAAATATGAAGCGATGGTCAGATACTATGAAGAACTTAGTAAAACTATACAGTAATTAAGCACTAGATTTTATCTTTCTCCATACTAATGACATCGCTTGGAATTTTCTATATTATACAATTTCTGAGACTTAATATACTGTTTTTCATTTGTTTTGTTTCTCTCTTTTTGTGATCCTTGGTTATTCCACTCTATTCTTGTTAAGAGGAGAAAAAGTACCTGGAAAACAAGATCTCTCTCTCTCTCTCTCTCTCTCTCTCTCTCTCTCTCTCTCTCTCTCTCTCTCTCTTTCTCTCTCTCTCCCTCCCTCCCTCCCCCCTCTCTCTCTCATATATTCCTATGCTCATTTATATACTCATTTGTCCTATACATATATGCATGAATCCCGTATACACATATACATATCATATATATGAGATAAACAAAAAAAGCACTAGTTCATTGATCTTACCTCACTTCTTTAATATTTTTAACAACAAAAAAATCTTTATTTTAGACAATGTAAGTATTCAACATTAAAGATAAATTAAAACAAATTTTAAGTGATATGACATTCCTCTTTAGATTCTAACATTTAACATAATAGAGGCAGAAAGACTGAGGAAGTGAAAGGAGGGAGTTTTTAACATCTAATACTTTGAAAGAAAAGCATGTTGTGTAGGCTGATGTTACCATGCACTAGGACATATGGGGGGTAAAACAGCTTTACTAAGCAAGAAACAATTGGAAATATATGTTAACATATTTTGAGAATCACAGAAAGACTGTCATCCATAATGCTCCATATGTCTCCAAGTACACCCCTCCGGACATCATCAGGACTGAAATCCTGTTGCAATATGTGACAGCTTGAATCATGTAGCTCATATATCTACATTTTTCTGTGAAAGATAAACTAAATTTTCTTCCTTTCTAATTGAACTTCCTGTAATATAATTGCTCTTCTTACACTGGCATGTGTTATTTACCTATAGTAATTCCTTCAGAAAAAAGAAAAATTTGAAATTCTGTCAATTTTTAAATCCCTATTTCTTATTTTTATTAATTAAATTCGTGATGATTTCATCCATGTGTATAACGCATTCTGACTACTCTCACTCTCATCTTTTCTTCTCATTCTTCCCATACATGCCAAACTCTTCTTCTCTCTAGAAGTCTCTTTCTCAGTTCATGGTTTTACATTGTATTTGTGACTCAACAAGTTAAACCAGGGCTACTTTTGTGGTCATAGGTTTGAAACTACTCATTGGATCCTGATGGACTTACCAGTGGGTGCACAGCTGGAGACAATAATGTCCCTCTCCTACAATCTAATAGTTAACAGATCAGCAGAGGCGTAGGGCCCCACAAGCCACCCTTTGTCTTTCTTTGATTGTTGACAACACCTGTTTTGGCTATGCCTAATGCTCATGACTGAGTTCAGGTTTTTGCATCTCTTCCATCCTCTTTCACCAATGATCCTTCAGCCTTACATGGACTTGTTTAAATGTACACTTCAGAACTTTATACTCAGTTGATGCTTATTCTCAGAATATGAATAGCTGTGTGTTTTAATATACCTCTGTTTCCTGCATAAAAGAAACATCTCTGACTAAGTCTGATAGAAGTTACTGTATATGTTTATAGATAATTAGAAAGCTGGATACTTTGTGAATTCAATGAAACAGCAGTATTAAATTCCTGATAGAGGCTCTGCCATCCTTATGCATGTGTTTTTTTAAATCAGGTTTACAATATCAGATATAGCCTTGCTCTGTTGGTATTAATCTATGTAAAGTTCACATTTTCATCACTTTTTTCCTTAAGCAACTTACTTAGTAACATCTTATCCTATAAAAATTAGCCACAAGGGGAGGATTTCAATCTAAGATCCAGGTTTTATTTCTCTGTGTCTTATAACCAAGATTGTGATTTCTGAAGCAATACAGTTTTATCACCTACGATGATGAGCAAATGTGTGAGTAAATGTGTGAGCATGTGCTGTTTTGAAGGTCACTAGGATTCCTTGACCAACAACTCATATGGAGGTGCTTCATATCTGGTCTGATGTTTCGTCTAGTAACCCACAGCTTCTAAGAATAATAATCTCTAGACATGGAGGGTATTTCCACTGTAGTCTTTTCATTTTTAAAACTACATTTTAAAATTAGGTTACAAGATTGTACATTTCCATATCCTTCATATTTTCTTTATTTTACATAACCCTCTACCTCGTTTCTCCACTCTCATCATTATTAAATTTCTCCATCTCTGGTATCCCACAACTCTCCCTTTATTTTACATATGTTCTACTCTCAACCCTTCATGAAAGCATCATCCCCGTGGCCTTTTTAGATCCCTGGCTTCCATACATACTGCAAGTTAACCATATAAATATTAAGATTCAAAGATTGGATGCAAATATGAGGGATAGTGTATGATTTTTATTTTTGTCTTTCTACACAGTATAACTTTTCTGCTTTCACTCCTTCAATTTATTGAAATCAACCAATACCCTTAGCAATAGCCTGAGCTTGGGGTTTCCGTGGAACCCCTTCGGCTAATAACTCAATTAGATGTAACTCATTCCCAATACGGAAAATTTCATTTGGTGATGAGAGATGTCCACCTGGGGCTCTGTCCACCCCATTATTTGGTGATTTCATTTTAATTTCTTTCCTATATGTACATATTTTAAGACAGTATTAGGTTTTCATACAGCCTTTCAAATGACCCTTTGTTTTTTGTTCTTCCTTTCCATGTTCCTTCACTTGCTCCTTCTTCCCTGCCTTTCTCCATTTGATCTTTCCATTCTAATAACCCCTCCCAGGTCACATATATCTATGTTATTTTCCCATCCTACGGAGAAGCATCCCATCATGTACTCATTTATCACCTCTTAACTTTTGTGCTTATATGGACCGTAGCCTGATTATCAAAAACTTAACATCTAACATCCATGCATAAGCAAACACATAGCATATTTGTTTTTCTGTGTTTGGGTAAACTCGCTCAGATGATATTTTTTCTCATTCCATGCATTTAACTGTGACTTTCACAATTTCATTTTTTTTGATTGCCGGTAATATTTTATAATGTAAATGTACAACTTTAAAAAATCCATTTAGTCATTGATGGACATCTAATTTGTTTCCACTCTCTGGGTATGATGAGTAGAGCAGCCAATAACATGGTTGCGCACATGTCTCTTTCTTAGGATGGAGCATTTTTGGGTATGTGCCCAAGAGTAATATATCTGGATCCAAAAATAGATTGATTCCCAACTTCCCAAGGAACAACCACACTGGGAAATGCCATTAGTTTGTGTTCTAGAAAATGCTGTTATCAGTCTCATCTTCAGAAATAAATCATGAAGAAGTATATCTGGTATGATATTCTTAATCCCTTTGATACTTACCATTTATATATAATATTCTCTTGGTTCAATCCATTGGAGAAGAACTGTTGGAGAGACATATTGAGAAGACAAGCTATTACTTTCTATAAGAAAGACATTTAACTGGGTCCAAAGTGCCTACAATTCCAATATTAGGATTATTAAAATTGCAGGATTGAGAGTTGAAGGCCAATATAGTATACATGATAACTCCTTGAATCAAAAAACCAATACACAGAACAACAATAACAATAATTTAAAAATTTCCAAAACAAAAGTGAATTAATTATTTAACATGTCTTCTTGCTTTTGAGTGTTTTGAGCCATAACTACTTCTAAATCAAAATGCCTCTGTAGTGGAATATTTTTTTTTTTGAACCAGGGTTTCTCTGTATAGTCACATCAATCTGCCTGCCTCTGCCTCCTGAGCTCTGGGAGTTCTGCGCCACTACACCCAGCTTTTATATATATATATATGTGTGTGTGTGTGTGTGTGTGTGTGTGTGTGTGTGTGTGTGTGTATGGACTCTTTATACATTCTGAGCTGGCCTTGAAATGATTTAATTCCTCATGAGTATGGGATTTGTATCATTATGCCAAGTATATTAGGGGGATTTTTGTTTTATTTATTTTATTTTTAATTTTTTTTTTTTTTTTTTGGTTTTTTGAGACAAGGTCTCTCTGTTAGCCTTGAAAGTCCTGGACTTGCTTTGTAGACCAGGCCAGCCTCAAACTCATAGCTACTCACATGCCTCTGCCTCCAAGTGCTGGAATTGAAAGCATGCGCCACCACTTCTGGCCATTAGGGCAATTTTTGAAATTTTTTACTTTTATTTTATGTGCATATGAGTGTTAAGCCTGAATGAAAGTTTGTACAAAATGTACATGCAGTATTTGCAGAAATAGCAACAGACCCTCTAGAATTGAAGTTGCTGGGAACCAGATGTAAATCTTATGCAAAAGCAGCCAGGGATCTTAATCACTGAGCCAAGTCTCTAGTTCAGAGAGGGGAACAACAAGGAAAACAAACTTGCAAGGTGAAATTACCTGAGTAAAAAGAAGTTTGTAAAATTTGTCCTAATTTGATGTGTTGATGCATTGAAATAAATGATCTTCTTTTTATATTAAAATTTTTGTTACACAAAAGAATCTTTTGTAATTAAGTTCTGTTAATATAGGTATTCATTTACTTAATCCAATGTTATAACATCTTATATATGATATAACTGTTATTTTATTAATCTATATATTGATACAGTTATGAAAATCTTACAGTAATTCCGTCTTCCTGAAGAAATTTTTGGATCATCTAAATTTCAAATTTCAAAAATGTCTTTCTGTGTCACAGTCATACCAATTTGCATTAACAATACAGGTTGTTCGTTGCCTGTGTATGTGTCTATTCCTGCTTGTTCCTGTGGTGGTTCCGATACATCTGTGTGTGTAGGGAGTACAGTGGAGTAGAAGAAGGAAATGCAGGAGGTTTCTGTGCTATATTTCTCTTCTGCAATGGCTGGGCTCCCTACAGAAAAGAGATTGCCCACAGTTGACACAGTTTTCTTCCTCAATTGCTTTCAATTTTGCTTGCTGAAGGAAGGTCTCTCTTTTATTAATTTCTTATAATTTATGCAGATTACATGCTGATGGTTATCCCCTATTCTCACTCGCCCTCACCCTCCCTCTTCTGCCATATTCCCCTCCCCTAGAACTCAGAAGGGAAGTTAACTAAACGTAGCACTCCCCAATTCAGACAACTTTTGGCTGGCCATCTTGCACTGGAGCTCCAATGTTTAGTTTTCTAGAGTGTAGTGATTACAGGAACCTAGCATACTTGAGTGGATCCTAAGTAGATTCTAGGAATCCAGTCTCCCGTTCTCACATTTGCAATACACTATTTATCGTCCCAGACCTGTGGTCTATTTTCATAAACAAAGAGGTGTTACAGATATAAAGCTATTTCTTTTTACTTTCAAATTCATAATTCTTCTTTTTTAAATGAAATGTAATTTTTTCTCATTAATTATTCACTTTGCGTCCCTCTACTTGCCCTTTCCTCCTGTCCTCCCCATCCAATCCTGCCACCCTCTTCCCTGTTTCCTCACTTCACTTCTCAGAAAACGGGACTCCCGCTCCCCCTACGATCCTGCCTGGGCACAGAGGCCTTCCTTACAAGGCAGCCTAGCTAGGGGAAATTGATCCAAAAGTAGACAACAGAGTACATGTCAGGGACAGACTCCATTCTATTTACTATTGGACCCTCAAGAAAATGAAGCTGCCCACCAGCTACTTACATGTGAAATTCCCTGGCCGTCTGCTTAATGTTTGGCTGTTGATCACCGCATCTGTTTTGATCCACAGCTGGGTCGAACCTTTCTGATAGTCATGCCAGACTTTTGGCTGCAAGAGTAGCATAGTATCATTAATAGTTTCAGGGGTTGGCTTTTTCGCATGGTTTTGGTCTCAAGTTGGGTCAGTCATCGTTTGGCGCTTCCGTCTATATCTGCTCCATCTTTATCCCTGCCTGTCTTGTAGGCAGGGTCAATTTTGCATCTAAGTTTATGTTGGTGGGTTGGTGTCTCCCTCCCTCCCCTGGAAACCCTTTCGGGCTATAGAAGTTGGCCACATCAATTTGCATATCTCCCATTGTTAGGAATTTCAGCAATAGTCATCCCTATAACCTCCCAGGAGACTATCCTGTTGCAGCCTCCAGGCTGTCCCGTCTTTCTCCTATCCCTCTCACCTTCCACCTCTACTCACCTGATCTACTCCTTTGCTCCACTCCCAGGTCCCTTCCCTTCCCAGTTCTCACTCTTCATCAGTTTCTTATGTCTATTTTATTTCATCTTCTGAGTGAGATTCAAGCATCCTCCCTTGAGCCCTCCTTGTTACTTAGCTTCTTTGTAGTATAGTTATTCTGTACACTCTGGCTAATATCAACTTATAAGTGTGTGCATACCATGTTTTTCTTTCTGGGTCTGGGATACTTTACTCATGCTATTTTCTAGTTCTCTCCATTTTGTTTTATTTTTAATATTAGAGGTAGAGTCTCATCATTTCTCTTGTTACCATTACTTCATCTGTGTAATTTCTACTCTCTTTTTTTAGTTAATCTGTGTTTAGTAGTGAATAATAAGTAAACATTCAATGATAAAAATCTATTTGTAAGAGTCTATTTTCTTATGCTCTTCTTGACACAACATTCAAGAAATACTATTAGCAAAGTGGTCTATAAGAAAAGAGTGGCTATTGGGATTTGTTGAGCAACAAGTTTAGTCTTTGTCTACTGTATCAAGAGTTAAATTGTTCTTTCATTTAAGACACTAATGCTGGAGTAAATGCTGTGTACATAGTAGCACTGTATGTGTGGGAAAATAGCCTAAATAAGGAGGACCAGGAATACCATTGTAATGGAGTTTATAATGAATATATAAGTAAATATATGCTATAAAACAAAATAAAAGTAAAAGGTTACTTATGCAGCAAACATCACAAGGAACACACAGAAGGAATGAAGTAACATGTTTATGATGTGGGAAATATATGGCTAAGGAAGAGACAGTGAGCTAAGATTTGAACAATAGAGTTAAGTTAAATTAAAAGGGGCAAAGAAACATTTGTATAAATATTAATGAGGTTTTGCTGATGCATGGAAAAAAGGATATTTTATATTTCCCATGATTTAAAAGAAGGTTGGAATAAATTAGTATAGGGGAAGAAAATCATGAGATGCATTTAAGGAAGGAGCACAGTGTAGTGTATATGGTACATTGAATATCATGATAAGATATTGAAAATCATGCCAAATGTACTGAGAACCCACTGAAAACTTCTAAAAGCCTTGGCTAATGTTATCTGATGAAGGTTTTGTTGTTTTTATTGTTGTTGTTGTTGTTGTTGTTACTGTTATTGTTCAAACTGATGGTTAATCTGTATGGATTGACAGAAAAAATGGATAAAGATAATTCCATTCGACAGTTACTGAAGTAGCCTTGGAGACAGCAGACTTGGAGGAGAGGAGTAATTTATGGAACACATTCTGACTTTATTCTAAATAAATGTAAATATGTATAATTATGTAATGGAGCCTGCCTATACAAGACTTAAAGGATACACAATAAGAAACGAAATTAGTATCAGGGAGAGAGGTCACAGGAAGATTGTGCTAAAAGCTTGCTCTTAGCCTGGGAGACAGGATATTTTCTTTCCACAACCCAGGGAACTGCAAACAGTCTTTGTGCTGTTTCCTCTGAAATCACTACGTTCCCTACAGAAGAGATATTGCTTAATATGATGACCTTCCTTTTATTCACAATTGTTTGTGGTTATGATTAAACAGCCTCCTGGCAGGAGGAGGCCTTTCTGGGAAGGGCAATGAGAGGGTTTTCAATTTCCCAGAAAAATCTGGCAGCTGTTAGGCTATGCTAATAGTAGCTGATGAGTTAATTGTCCCCTAACAAACCTTCCTCCAAGAAGTAGAAATAAACACTGGCAGGGTGTCGTATGAAGATAGCCAGATGCTCTATATCAGCCCTCACTAGTCAGGAAGACATATGTAATTTATTTTAGATGCTCAGGGTGAATTTGCAGGTCCAGGTCAGGAAGTTGAAAATGGTGAGGTGAACAATTTAAAAGCAGATGAAAAGCCATAGTTTTCTCTCCATGTAGTACAAGTGCACCTTGGTGAAAAATTACATTTGCCTTGTCATTTTACCATTAGGCTATCCACTGAACATGCTCACCTAGAAGCTGGCATATACAACAGAGATGAGTAGCAGGGGTGTACAACTCAGTTCCTCTGGCCCACTTTGCTGAGCTTGGCTTCTGCTGCATCCTTTGCTAACTCACCCTACAGACTACTTAGGACCCAAGCCTTTAACTCTCTGCTGCCCACACAGCCATCCAAGATGCCTTCCTCTTAGTCCTCAGGACCACATTAGTATGTTCTGGGTTGCTTTAATGCCTTGATTTGGAAGTTGGCCAAATAACAACTGATTTCTAATATTCTCAGTCTAAGGAATGCTAAGAGCATTTTTTTTCTTAGATGTTTCCTTAGAGGATAGTCATCTAAACACTGAATCCATTACTTTCGTATATATCATTTTAGTTGCTTTAGTCGGCTACCTATGAAGATCATCTCTAATACAAAATAATGCTCTATGTTCTTGATGACCCCATACATCCCTAACTCCACTAACATGACTACCATTTGTTTTGTTTTGTTTTGTTTCATTTTCACTGCAATATTTGTAGGTATGAATAAACCTACAAACACCTCAGTAATTATTTACTTTATATAAATTAATCAGAATTTAAAAAATAGAATAAATATTTTAGTAGAGCAGAGAAAACAAGAAGGTATTTAATGTTATATGTCATGTTAGTGTTACATCCTGACCTAAAATGCATTTGGCAGAGTAAATGAATGCAGCCAAGTTTTCACTGAAAATTCCTGCATTGTTTAGAATACCTTTGTACCTTTCCAGAGTATATTTATGGTCAGTAATCCATAGTTGCATTTGCAGTCATAGTTTCTGATGATTCCTCATTTACTGAAACATTTTTCCTTGATGTAGTGTCACATACCATGCCTGATGAAACCCACAAATGAAAGCAAAAATAAATCTCTAGATTTACTCAAGTAGAATTACCTCTAGATGAGAGGGAAACAAACCAAGAACTGCATAACATAATTGTAACTTTTTGGAAGGAAAACTCATTGGTGTACCAACTATTATGAGGCCTTGAGACAATGAAGCTCAGTCCTCTCACACTCTATGTCAAATCTTAAAAATTCATTTACAGCTCTTCATCATCATATAACAAACAAAGCTCAGAGAATATCACAGAATAGTGGAAGACAGATTGTAAAAGCCAGAAGACCAGGTCATTTGCTGTGAGACAGTGTTCTCTCTGTATGACAGGAGGATACACACATGAAAACTCAAAGTATGGTTGTAGATTGCATGCCTAACATGAAACACTGCCTTTAAACCCCAGCACTTAGTAAATTTGATGTGGTGGTAAATAGTCTAACGACAGCTCGCAGGAGATGGAGGCAAAAGGATCAGAAGATTAAGATCCTCCTCTTTTGGGAGTCCAAAGCCACCCTGTTCTAGATAGGTTATAAGTACATACTTACTTAGTGACAGATCACTGAGAGAATAAGTAGTTTTTCTGTGCAGCCACCACAATCCTGTGTCTCTCTTTATAGACCAGGCTGGTCTTGAACTCACAGAGTTCTGCCTATCTTTGCCTCCCAAGTGCAGGGAGTATAATTTTCACAACCTCCTATGCTAATAGGAAGAGATATTTAATTGTTTCCAGGGAACAGTCTCCTGGTAGTTTATTTAATCCCAAAATAGTCAGCTCTAAACACATACAGATATAAGGGATGAAAAAGTGACTCTCTCTCTCTCTCTCTATCTCTCTCTCTCTCTCTCTCTCTCTCTCTCTCTCTCTCTCTCTCTCTCTCTCTCTCTCTCTCCTCTCCTCTCCTCTCTTCTGTCTCTGTCTGTCAGTCTTTCTCTCTTCCTCTCTATGCATATGTGTATGTGTGTCTAGCAATAATAATTATAGATGAAGTCATGAATTTGAGAGGAAATGAAGTGAGCCTAGGAGGAATTAGACGGAAGCAGGAGTGATTGAAAATAATATACATAGATTTGTGGTTACATTAGGTCCCATTTATTAATTGTTGATCTTAACCTGACCTGTTGCTGTTCTGTTCAGAATGTTGTCTCCTATACCAATGAGTTCAAGGGTATTTCCCTCTATTAGATTTAGTGACTTTCTTCTAGTAGATTTAGTATATCCAATTTTATGTTGAGGTCTTTTGATCCGCTTGGAATTTAGTTTTCTGCAGAGTGATAAATATGTATCGTTTGCATTCTTGCACAGCCAGTTAGACCAGTGTCGTTTGTTAAAGATGCTCTCTTTATTCTATTGTGTAGTTTGCCTTCTTTATCTAAACTTATGTGTCTGTAGGTATATGGGTTTGTTTATGGCTCTTTTATTAGATTCCATTGACACAATCTGTCTGTTTTTATTGCCAATTCTATGCAGTTTTCATTACTACTGTTTTCTAGTACTACTAGAAATCTGGGCTAGTGATACATCCAGAAGTTCTTTTATTGTACAGGATCATTTTGGATTGCTGTATTTTTTCATATGAAGAATTGTTCTTTCCAGGTCAGAAAAAAATTGTGTTGATATTTTGATGGGAGTTGCAGTGATACTATAGATAGCTTTTGGTCAGATGTCCATTTTTCCTTTCTTAACCCTACTGATCCATGAGCATTGGGAATTTTTTCATCTTCTTTGATATCTTCTTCAATTTCTTTCTTCAGATATTTGAAGTTTTGCCATACATATGTCTTTTACTTGCTTGGTTAAAGATACTCCAATATATCTTATATTATCTGTGGCTATTGTGAAGGATGTTGTTTTCCTAATTTCTTTTTCAGACCACCTCCTGTCCCTGGTGGGACCTCCAGTGGATGAAGAGGGACACTAACCCACCCAGAAAACCTTCAACCCAAAATTTCTGTTGCCTACCAAAAAATGTAGGGATCAAAATGGAGAAGAGATTGAGGGAATGACAAACCAATGACTGGCCAAGCTGGAGACCAACCTCATAGGAGAGAGCCAACCCCTGTCACTACTAACCATACTCTACTATGCTTTCAGGCAGGAGACTAGCATAAATGTCTTCTGAGAGATTTCATTCAGCAGCTTATGGAAACAGATGCCAAGACCCACAGCCAAATAATAGGCTGAGATTGGGAAGTTTTGTGGAAGAGTCAGAGGGAGGATAGAGAGAGGTTGTCAGGGAGTGGGAACTGCTTCTGACATAAACTCTGGTGTCCCGGATTTGATCAATTACCCCTTGGTGTGGAGGCCCAGTAGGCACACAAAGGAAGGGGAAGTAGGCTATATAGATGAGGTCTGATAAGCTGTGTTCAAATGATGGGGAAGGAGGTCACTGTCTGTCAGAGATCTAGGCGAGGGAAATAGGGCTAAAGAGGGAGTAAGGGTAGGAACAGGAAGATACAAGCTAGGGTATAATACTCGGGATGTAATCTGAATAAATTATAATAATTTTTTTTAAAAATAAAAAGAAAATGGCCGGGGGCAGAAGAAGAAGCTATTTATACCCCAAGTCTTCATTTTGATTGTAAGGTGAAATTAAGTTCAAGTTCTCAGGCCCTATTTGTCTGAAACCAAGAAGGTTCAGTGCTTGATGCTTAGAATAAAACAATAGATGATAAATGTGTGTTCTGCTTAGGTTAAAGACAAATGATGTTCTATTAGCGCTAAGACCACAATATATTGCTATATTCTTTACTCTTGGGGAGCTGGAACTCTCCCAAAAGCTCCCCTAAACTTACAGCTCAGCCAATCAGCTTAAAATGTTTTGTGTAGCTACCTGATTTTGTGCTCAGAAGAAAATCAATACTTCTAGAGTCTAGCTAATCAAAATGATATAATGCAGCTCTTTTCCTTGCTTCTCATCTAGTTCCCTGATTTTTACCTGCTTACAGTTTCATATTTTAAAAAAAAGTGCATTAGAAACAGATCAGAGGCCGGGCGTGGTGGCGCACACCTTTAATCCCAGCATTTGGGAGGCAGAGGCAGGCTGATCGCTGTGAGGTCGAGGCCAGCCTGGTCTACAAAGTGAGTCCAGGACAGGCAAGGCTACACAGAGAAACTCTGTCTCAAAAAACCAAAAAAAAAAAAAAACAAAAAACAAAACAAAACAAAAAAACAGATCAGAATCATAGTTTGGCTCCTGAGTCCACTATTGTCCTAATTGGTCAGTTATTGTTCAGCAGTCAAATAAACTTCCATCATTCTGGAAAAATAAAATGAAATAAAAAAGAAGCTAGATCTCTGTCACTTTTTTACGAACTACTCATTCACTGGATGTCTTCTAGAGGTACACAAGTAAGCATGATATTGTACGTTGCTTGTTAATCAATCTTTTGTTTAAGGTGTTGGTTTAGCTATTAACCTCTACCTTAAAGATGTGTTCTATGAAATGGCAAGCTTTTACTTGTAGACACTGAACATATTTCCTCCAATTTAAAATTTGACTTATAAATTCATATTAGCGTTTATTTGACTATCAAGGTGAGAAATTCTTAGTTTTTCTTAAGTGAGGTCTAGTTTCCTTACGAATAAATAATAAGCTAATACACATAAATTTTTCATGCATGTCTTACGTTTGTATGAGGCATGATTTTTAAAAGTCAAAGCATTAGGGTTCAAAGCATAATCCATAATTTATTTTACCAAAGCCTTAATTATCATTTAATTTACCTTCCTGTTGGCTTCCTTTACAACAAGATGATGTTGTATACCTATATCACTCAGTAATCCTTAAGGAATAATTCTGAGTCTAATGAAAATGAAAATGAAATTAAAATTATTTAATTTAACTAGATTTCTATCAAATGTCAAGGGTTTGAAATTTCTACTTAGTGAGTAGAAGTGAACCATAGATTGCTAGTGAGGAAAATCCCAACAGGCTGCTTACTGTGTATTCTAGTATCCTTTCTGAGTCACTACAGCTCCCCTTAACGATCAGAACATGGTGACCTAGAACAAGAGGAAACTGGGAGCAATATGATTATGTGTTATCAGCAAAATACTAAGTTCCATAAAGCATCCATTAGAGTAGGGCCTAAAAGACAAGTGCATCTACTTTGTAAATAATCCCCCACAGCCTCAAGTGGAGCTGCTTCCTTGTGCACTGCTCTGGCCCACAGCGAACTCTGATGACAGATCCAGTTATGAGGGAATAGGAACTAAGATGCTGAACTCAGAACTCACACATGTAATTTTAGAGTTTAAAAAAAGCTTACCTTATCTTCCGCTTCTCTTCAACTTAACAGCTTGGAGCTGCTAAATTTAGCGAGACAACTTTCTCAAAGAACTGAATTCTATGAAGAAACTTGAAAAATTGTGATAGCCAGCCTCCCTCACCTGCCTTTGTTTCATATGATGCTCTTATTGCATGCATATTGTATAGCTCCTTTTAACATATATGGAATATCTTATATTAAAATGGAGTTAGAAAGTATTCTGTCTGTGGCAGAAATGAGGACATTTTGCCCATTGGCTGGTTTGCCACATTTGAAGACATCTCCATGAGGAGGGTCTTAGATGGTCATCATCCTCCTTGTAGTAGGCAGAATGTTGCCAGGAGTTAACCTGTCCTGTTGTCAAAGAATCTTTAAAATAATAAAACCATATTTAAATGTCATATTCTCTAGGTCTCTGAGGTTTTTGAAGACCTTATGTATTTTACCTTATCTTTAGACTTGATACCCTATGAGCACATACAGGGGGAGGCAATCCCCCTCAGGAACAGTCATAGGGGAGTGGAATAAGGGAAAAATGGGAGGGAGAGAAGAATGGCAGGATACAAGGGATGGTCTAACCATTGAGATGTAACAAGAATAAGTTAATAAAAAAATAAAATAAAATAAAATCATATCTATCTATTAAACCTAGGATGTATATTCTTGAGATAATAATAGAGTAGTTATTGACAGTATCATGAGTTGATCAAATAACAATTAACTTGTATTATTTAATTATCCTAAACAACCTGTCTTAGCACTTTCAAAGTATTGGAGGTAAAACTTGTATTAAAATTGAGTTGTATGGGTACAATTCCTCATATTAGAGTAGAAATATATATTGTGTGTATGAAGAATAATCTTAAATTTGAATTATATCCAATGTATCAAAATTAAATATATTTTGCATCAATATATAAAATTCTATACCAATGAATTAAAAATAACGTGATTTGTGAGTAACAATTAAGGCCTTAAGTTGAGATTCAATAACCTTCTTTTTGTCCTATTATCTCTATAGATTTCTATATACGCCCTTCATTCTTTTTTTAATGATTTTTAAAATCAATTTATTCATGTTACATCTCAATTGTTAGCCCTTCCCCTGTTTTCTCCTCCCTCCCACTTCCCCTCTTCTCCCCTCTCCTATGTCTGTGATTGAGGGAGACCTCCTCCCCCTATATATGCTCTTAGAATATCGAGTCTCTTCTTGGTAACTTGCTATCCTTCCTCTCAGTCCCTATCCACACACCTATAAAACCTGGGATGCAGGCAGAATCAACAGCCAAACTATGCCAAGACTAGGTAAGCAAATACTCAGTTGTTCCTTCCTCACAAAAGGCATAAGGCTGAAGATATTGCCCCAACATTATAAAGAGTTTTGGGAGACTGCTCAGGCAGCCACCTGTCTCTGTCATTTTTTTTTTTTCATTTTGGAAGCTACCAACATGCACTTCCTGTTTACTCAGGTAATCAGTTTTCTTCCTTCTTCAGTCTCTGATGGGTTTGAAGACCAGATAGTTTAGTTTAACAATTAAGCTACGTTGTTTAGGGGTTAAGATGTTTTTAGGCCTAGATGTGTTTTAAGTACATAGAGATATATGATAAGTATTGATTTACATTCAGAATTTTGGACTCACCAAGGTAGGAAAGATGTTTTCTTCAAGGTTGACAAATACAAATAGCAAAACAATATGAGTATAACCTATATAAAATTCCTGATTGGTTTGAGGCTCTTCTTGCGGTAGATAGCTTATTGTATATATGTGTAATAATATAAATGTATATGCAAAAACGAGAAATAATATTACAAAGGAAAAATAAAATGGAATTAGTGTGACAGCAAAATAGTAGACCCTACCCCAAGGAGTTGCTGTGCGAGACCACAATTAGATTTCTGCTTATCAATCACAGGGAATAAGAACTTCCAATGTGTGTGTTATATTGAAAACTGACAGAATTTGTCATTGTAGTTCTCTTCATCCAAAATCAATAATCCTTCAGCAACAGTGAATCCATGAAAAGGGAGAGACAGTGGCAGGACAGAGGCGGAAAAGAAAGATTTAATTTAAAATAATCTAACACCTGCCTCAACAACTAACTGCACAACCACTGGAAAATGTCTCAGAGAAATAATTCCTTTCAGTTTTAATTTCAAGTCTAGAATATGAAATTATGTTTTGGTTCTTTGCAACAGTGAACTCCAAGTATGAGAACACAGAGGCATTCCCTGACAGTGTCATCAGGAGAGGGATATTTACTACTTCTGGGTATGGAAAGAGACCCAACTCTACAGAAAACAGCAAATACTCAATGGCTTGCTGAAGCTCCTTTTAGGCTTGCCTCCTGGCTATTAATTTATCAACTATGAATTATCCATTAAATTACATGACTGTGTGCATAAACCAAACTACTATGTGAAATGGAAAATCAAGATGCATTTAGGGAACCCTTTTATAGTACAGCTAAGGAGTTGCTATGTATCTATTTCAAGGAATTATCAAAGGACCCAAAGGAGACAAGTGGAAGGTTGAAGTTGAGGGAAACAATATATCCCTATATTCACCTTGCTCTGTTTTGACATTCATGAATCAAAAGACTGGAAAGATGGGTAAGGCTTAAGGGTGGACTCAAATATATGAGATTTAGCCTCATCATCACCACCATATCCAACTCAATAACATCATATTTTCCTCAGTGTTTCTGCTTTTATTAATGACACGATTATTCTAATTAACATCATGCACAATACTGAACATAAAGCTATCTACTTTGCATTTCCACTTGCCTCCACTTGATACAGAAATCTATCCTCAATCCTATGAACAATCTTCTGGAACAGACTTCAGATTTTTGTCACAAGTACCAAAGTAGCTGAGAAAAATGAGGAGAGAGAGAGAGAGAGAGAGAGAGAGAGAGAGAGAGAGAGAGAGAGAGAGAGAGAGAGAGAGATTGATTAAGATTTCTGTGTTCTGGCATCTGGTACTAACTGTTCTTACTTTGTGTATGATTAGCGCAGCATTGCTTAACCTCTCAGGACCTCCTTTCCTCATCAGCTAAATGATGAGTTTGGGCCACATTAGACTTCATCCAGCTCAAAACATCAATAAAGCTCCAATGTCACTTCTTGTGGGGACAGGAAGGAAAGGAAGATAGTCAGGGCAAAGTGCACTGTAGTGTTCCACTCAGTCTCTTTCATTCTCAAAAGAGGTAAAAAGGGCATCCTGTGCTCGGGGCATCAAGGCAGCTGCAGTTGCTATGCTCTTTTTGGACTTAATCTGTCACAGCTGTCTGTAAACTGCAACTGAGTGGTGGGTGATGGGGGCTGCCAGAATGAGCTCCATCAGCAATCAATTTACTATCCTCTAGCTATTCAAGATTGCACCTCATTTACTCAAAGAATGAACTGTTGCAGGACAAAATCTCTGCTGACATGACTGAAGTAGGTCATGCTTGCACTGTTACTCAAGAAGCAGGTATTGTTGGCTTCCCAGTCCCTGAAAGGACTGTAATAAAGAAGAGGGTATGATTAAGCCATGGCACTTGGAGCTAGGGAAATAATGTAACTCTCCCCATTGGCCTTGATTGAGATACAGACTCTAGACCCAGGACAAATTACAGCCATTAATTCACAGCCCAATGATTCTGAAACATTATTATTAAATACAAAATCTAATCCAAAATCTGAAGAAATGTTAGTATTTTATTATCATTAATGTATATGACGATGATAGAATATTTAATGCAGTGCGAACTGCACACAGAAGTTGTTGGACAGGCAAATATGCTTATTCAACAGATATTTGCTAGGAATTTTGCATGCACACATTTAAGTACACTATAATTTCTTAACAAATCATCCTAAAACCTGTGTTTTAACCACCTTAATAGCTCCCTAATCTGTGGGTTAAACAGACTCACTAGGTTGTTCTCTTAACAGAGAATAATCATTTGGATGCATGCCAAGTTTGAACTATCTGAGATAACTCATTCATTTGATGCTGGCTGCTAACTCTGTGAGAGCTGAACTAAGGCAGTTAAACAAATTGTCTCAGTTCTGCAGTATATGGTCACCATATGAGCTGGCCTCCAGTGATATGATATAGGACTTCTAGATAAAGAAAGTGTGGGTTTTCAGTCAACTTAGTCTATAGCTTCAAAGGCCCCAGTATATGTTCTGTTATGCTTTTTTCCACTTTATTTTATTTTATTATAATTTATTCACATTACATCCAGATTGTAATCCCCTTACTCTTAACTTCCTGTTCTCTCCCTTCCTCTTCTTTCCTACTGCCCTCTCCTAGCCTCTCCTAGACATCTGACAGGTGGGGTCCTCCTTACTAACTTTCTGACCATAGCCTGTTAGATTTCATTTGGATAGCCTGCATCTCCTTCCTCTGTGTTCCCACAGGGCCTCTTTGCCAAACAGCAGTGATCAAACCAGGGGCATCAGAGTTCCTATCAGAGGCAATCTCACATTGTCCCCTCCTCTCACCTTACCCCCCTTCTGCAAGCCCCAGCTACATCTGCTACACCTGAACAGAGGGTCTAGGTTCTCTGCTTGTAACGTCCTTGGTTAGTGCATCAATCTGTGCAGCCCACCCTGCGTCAAAATCTGCCAGCCTTGATAGTCTCCTCCATGGGGTTCCTGACATCCCCTATCCTTCCATTCACCCAAGGCTTCCATACACCTAGCAGCACTTTACTCAGAGTCCAGCTGCAAGTCCCAGTATCTGTCCCAATTTCCCACAGTGTCGAATCTCTCAGAGGACATCTACGTTGCATTAATATTCACTTATATGTAAGGTTATACAATACGTGTCTTTCTGGGTCTGGCTTCCCTCACTCAGGATGATTCTTCAGTTAAGAGACATTTAGGTTGTTTCCAGACTCTGGCTATTACAAATAATGTTGCTACGAACATAGTTGAGCAAATGTCCTTGTTGTATGGCGATTTCCAAAGTCTTTATACAAGTGTTCCCCTTTCTCCACATCCTCTACACAATATGCTGTTTTTTGAATTTTTGAACTTAGCCATTCTGATGAGTTTGGATGGAATTCCAGATTAATTTTTATTTGTGATTCCCTGATGACTACAGATGTTGAGAATTTCCTTAAGTGTTTCACAGCCATTTAATGCCACTTAATATTTGTATGTTAAGAATTCTCTCTAGTGATGTGCCCCATTTTTATATTGGATTATTTGGTTTGTTGTTATTTCATTTCTTGAATTCTTTATATATTTTGGATATTAGCCCTTTGTTTGATGTAGGGTTTGTAAAAATCTTTTCCCAGTCTGTAAACTGTCATTTTGTTATGTTGACAATGTCCCTTACCTTAAAGAAGCTTTTCGGTTTCATGAGTTTCCATTTATTAGTTGATCTAAGAGCCTGAGCAATTGGTGTTCTGTTCAAGAATTGTCTCCTGTCCCAATGAGTGGCTCTTCAACCTTTTTTCTTCTAACAGTTTAGTGTGTCTAGTTTTATGTTGAAGTCTGTAATCCCTTTGGACTTTAGTTTTGAGCAGGGTGATAAATATGTATCTATTTGCATTTTTATACATGTAGACCTTCACTTATACTAGCACCATTTGTTAAAGGTGCTATCTTTTTTACATTATATGCTTTTGGCTTCTTTGTCAAAAATCAAGTATCCATAGATGTGTAGGTTTATTTCTGGGTCTTCATTCAAATTCATTGATCACCCAACCCTATTTCTATTCCAGTACAATACTGGTTTTATTATTTTTGTTTTGGCTATTCAGGGTTTTTGTCAATGTTATTTTTGTTGTTTTTCCATATAAAGTTGAGAATTGATCTTTCAAGGTCTAAAAAGAATAGTGTAGATGTTTTTATGGCAATTTCTTTGAATCTGTAGATTGCTTTTGGTAAGGTGGCCATTTTCACTATGTTGATTTTCCTGATCTGGGCAAAATCCAATCCAACCATAACACTGGCTAAAAAGGAGGAAAAAGGAAATGGTATGACCACAATATAAAGAAAGGAAAAATGGTGTACACATCTTCTGATATTTGAGCAATTGTTTTAATAACCTAGGATATTTTAATCAAAGTATAGAATACACTAGAATTAAATATACAAAATCATGAACATACTAGCAGAGTTAAAATTAAAAATATGACAGTAACAAGTATTGATGACTTTGTGGAGCAATTAGAATTTTCAAATATGTTGATGAGAATGTAAAATGACACAATCTCCATATAAAACTGTTTGACAGGTGCTTAGAAATTCAAATGAAGAAGGCAAATAATCTATAGTGACACAAAGGAAGCCACTAGCTTCATAGCGTCATACGGTATGGAAGATAGGGTGATTGACAAGAAAGGGCATAAGAGAAGGTTCTGAAGTGAGGAAAACAGTTCTTACCTTGATTCTGAGAGTAGTTTCATAGATTTATTTGTTTTAAAGTATCATCGTACTGTACAATTAATATTGGTGCATTTTATTGCATGTAAATTATAACTCAAAAGAATTGTTCAAAAAATAAAACTCCAGATGCATGCTCCTGGATGTCCAAAACTTCCAATGTCACCCTTGCATATGGGGAAGTGGAGATCACCTTTCTCATGAGCCAGGTCAAACATGACCTGGTTTTATTAAATTCATCAAATACTTTACTTTTATTAATGGCCACAGTCCCTACCATTGTTCTGCACTGATTTATATGTGCCATGTTTGAATTTATTCTGCCAAAACACCAGTAACATAGAAGACATTTTCCTGAAAAGTATGAGGCATAGAAAGGTGTTTATAAATACATCAAACTTAAACTATGATTAAATTCTAAATATTGACCATGGTTTTGCCAAGCTGTCATTCTTAGTGTATCACAGAAAGGATGCTGACCAAAATTTCCAAAACATTCAGCTGTAATGTTTCTAGAGTATCTCCATATTTCTGATAAATTCTTCCCTTCTACTATTCAGGTCATCATCCTAAACACCACACATTCCCACATACCCAGTGATTTGCTCATTTATTTCCTTTCCAATACATTAATTCTCATAGAAAGCATTTAACACTTATTCTTGAATTGTCACTAAACTGATAGAGAAGATTGAGACTTTCCTCCTGTTATTGTACCGTCAATAAGGAAAAAACTTAACCTACAAAGTGCTCATGAGGAGAAGAAATGACAGTGACAGGATGCAGCATTGTGTGCAATAATAGCCATATTCACAAGCATAAATATCAAACACATGCACATAATACAAATGGTCAATGAATATGTAAGTTATGGAAACAGAAATGTTGTTATGAAAAAAGAAAAATATATATTTGTATAATTAAAACATATATAATGTCAGAATCCAAAGATATGGTGGTTTTGTGACAATTCCAAGTAATTTAGGATTATTTTCTTTATCTTTGACTTCTTAATAGGATCCTTTTTATGATAACAATTACTATTTCAGTTACCAACTCAGTCCTAAAAATTAAATAATCAGCGCCAAAATTATAAATGTTCTAGGTTAGAAGATATTACACATTTCTATGAGTACACATGTGCACAAACACCATACCATATTAGTACCTAATATGTATTGACAGAATCATAAAAGCAGTGTGTTCATGTAAGTTAGAGAGAGAGAGAGAGAGAGAGAGAGAGAGAGAGAGAGAGAGAGAGGAGAGAGAATATAAATTTAATCATGAAACATTACAAAATTTTGGTTATTACAAATAACAAATTCAACTGCATGTAGATGGAGTAGTGGTTGAATAACCTGTGCTAAATGTGTATGCAGAGTGCTTCTACATAGCTGAAATAAGATGACAGAAATGTCAGTGCACTAATGTGTTTCTCAGTATATATCATTAATAACAAAAAGACAAGACAACTACTCCAAATCTACAGAAACTTAATGTTGTCAAATAAAGAAGAAATAAGAAAACAAGCACAGTTCTTCTCCATTGCATATCAAAGAAAGAAAAATGTGGAGGATCATAGGATTGGATACTAATAGGATGTACACCCTGCCACCAGAGACAGGAGGAAGTGTGTCACAGAACTTAGTACATACTACTGTCAATAAATGTACGTGTAATAAGTGAGTAGGAGGTTGGTGAATATCCACTGTAAGTAGATACATTTACTCATAGATAGCTGTCTGTGCAAATTCACTTTTGATACCACATTAATGCATTTTTAACCAAATAAAATTATCAAAGATGGAAAACAAACCATAACAACAGGGAGATAAGTGACCTTTAGTGTGTTTAAAACTGATAATAAAACCATGCTGAAGATGAAAAAGTATTAAATCCATCCAATTTTCAAAGAATTAGTTAAATTAAGATGACCAGTGAGACATAATCTGAGAGGAAGAGTGTGAGCCATGAATAAAATTAAAGCATATTTTCAGTGAATTAAAAAAAAAGAGTAAGTTTCTTGAATGGGCCTTTTCCTCAATCTGAGTGCCTCTTTACTCATCTATTAGCAGAATACAACAACAGTCATCACTAAGACATTGGTTATAGACTGGGAGGTTGCATGAATTCTTAATATAAGCTGTTTATGGTGTAAGATGCAAACATGTAGGAAATTTCTCTCTAGCCATTATGGAAAGCAAATGAACAGAGACAGATGCTCAGAAAATATAAGTAATGCTACTTTTAAGAAGTGGAAAATGGCCAGGCATGGTGGAGCACGCCTTTAATCCCAGTACTCTGGAGGCAGAGGCAGGAGGATCTCTTCAAGTTCGAGGCCAGCCTAGTCTACAAAGCGAGTCTCGGGACAGCCAAAGCTACACAGAGAAACCCTGTCACAAAAACAAAAGCAAAAGCTGCTAGAAGAAAACATGTGGAAGAAACCACTTATGTGGCTCAGGGACTACAAGCCATTATCCAGGGAATCCTGGGGAGATGCTTAATGGGGAACCTGAAGGAAGGACCTGAAGCAGTGACAATGAAGGATACTTCTTGTTGGGTTGCTTCTACAGGTGTGCTTGGCTACCTTCCCTATCCAATCCAGCTACATCTGCCCAGGCATGACTGTGACAAGGGTGGGCCAGGCCCTTCTACAACAATTAGCAATCAAAAACATGCCCCCACAGACATGTTCACAAGACAATGCCAAAGCCATGTTTTTCAGATGAGATTACCTCTTTCCCAGCATATTTAGGTTTATGTAAAGAAACTGAAGCCATGGCATTTACTCTGAAATGTACACTCTGACAAGCAAAGACAGACGGAAGTGTGGCCTAGAATGTAGGACGCACTGCTGTGGGTATGTATCAGAACTGGTTGGTCTGTAGGCTGTAATATCTAATTTAGGAAATGCCCACTAATGAGATTTAATATAAAATGAAAACAAAAGTTGGATTCTCAGAGACCAGATAATACCTGAAAACATTATCAAGAAATGCATGGAAGGAATGTATTATAGGAATAGAATAAGTCAAGACTCTCAAATCTTAGTGATTGTCAGAATAACCTAGGTACTTAGTACATTGAGGTTCAACAGATCCAGTCAATAGTAGAGTTTGTGTCCTTTAAATGTGATTATAGATAAACTACTAATGAGAATTGTAGGTTGGTGATTTAAGTACATATTGAGAATTCCCCAACAATGAAGTAAAACGGTACTGTTTACCAAATTGTTTAAAGGAGTGAAAAGAAAAATAAATTCAGGGTTAAGTGATAACTTTATCATGGGATGGGTTAGCTATCATATCTATCAGGAAAATGTTTTATGTATATTTCCATAGTCCTGGCAATGTAAATGCTATAACAATCCTATAAGGAGACTATGAATTAGTTATGTGACACACTTACATAATATAAGTTAATAAAAAGTATAGGACACTTTTTAGAATTTGAGAATTCCATCATTATTCTTATTTTGTTTTTCAGAGTATAAACGGAAAAACCAAAAAATTAACATATCAAACCTGAGTTAGAGACCTGACAATTTGTCAGAAATCCGTTAATAGAGAGCATCGCTGGCCTTAGAGAAAACACAGAGTAGGAATGGTGATTAAAAACTCATCTTTTATGAAAGATTGATGAACAATGAGCAAAGTAAAGAACAGCAATACATTGTTTCAGTCATTGGGGTTGGGGTAGGATATGGCCATTCTCAAGGCATGGCTGTATCATGGACCGTGAGTTATGACCGCATCATGGGGAAGTCATGAGATAGGTACAGTGATGTTCATAGTCTCAAAGTTCTATTTATAAAGGTGCAAGTCTATGAGCCTCCAAGGAAAAATTGTGAAAAGAGAGAAAGGAAAAGTGCAGGACACGCTTCAGAAAAAAAATAGAATTAAAAGCCTGGTAACACGTAGTGTTCCAACTATATGGAAAACTGAGGGAGAAAAATAGGTTGATCACGGCTGGTGTGTGATCCTGTGCACACACACACAAACACACACATACACACACAAACACTTACATTAAACTATTAAATGCCGTCGAGAATAGTCATAATTCTACTTGATTTGAGGATCTCCAAATTGGATGTGAAAATTATAAAATATTTTTTCCATTAGCGTGACCTGAAACTTTAGCAGAAATGACTTCCTGGAGGAAGGGACTCATTTAGTTAATGGTTTAAGGTTACAATCCATCCAACAAGGTGGGGGAAGGTATGGTGGCCAAAAGCACAGAGAAAGGAATACTGGAATTCATTTTGAATTTCTCTTTTTTCACTTTTCATTTGATTCCAGCTTGGGCTGTTTTCATTGCCCTTCTAGGTGGACAACCTCCTCTCAGATAATCCCTCTGGAACTGCCTTCAAAGACAAAGATGTCTCTCATTTATATAGGCATATGTGGCTTCTCACATTACAGTATGATGTTGTCATGTTCAAAAAAGACACAAATTCTTAATCAGGACTCCAAATTTTGTAAAAAATAAATAAATAAATAAATAAATAAATAAATAAATAAAAACTCTGCTAATGCTTTAAGCAACTTTATTTTATTTGTATTGGGCCATGGACCATTATTTAGATATTCCTGATTGACAACTAATTTTCTCTGACTAAGCATTTTTACATTCAATTAAATAAGCAATTTAAATTAATTGTTTTAATCACAGCCATTTATTAATAAAGGTTGTATTTCAATGCTTGAAAATGACTTAAGTTTAATATGACCAGAGGGTCAGCATCACTTAGGTATGCAACATTATATCCAAATCTTTTCTGTGCAAAAAAGTCCTAGACATTTATTAAAGACATCCCTTGTCACTTATGAGATGCATTATGAAATCGCCCTCATTCCTAATCCTTCCCTTCTAAAAGGCTTTGAGAAAACATCAGCCAGACTGAGAATGGATGCCTTGTTACCTCTCTTCAGTCCTATTAACCTTCCATCTTTTCTAGTGAATTAGACATATCATTATCCTGTGGAGAGGGGAGATAAGAGGAAGGTAGCAGAAGACAGAGAGGGGAGAGAGAGAGAGAGAGAGAGAGAGAGAGAGAGAGAGAGAGAGAGAGAGAGAGAGAGAGAGAGACAGACAGACAGACAGACAGTTAGACAGATAGACAGACCCAGAGACACAGACACAGAGACACAGAGACACAGACACAGAGACACAGAGACACAGAGAGAGAACTGCAGTCTAGATTGTCTATACAAAACATGCAGTGAGAAAACAAATAAAAGATGGGCTCTTTCACCAAAGCAACTTATTCTTCTCCCAGAAGCTTCCTAATGTATAGATACAAATCTAAAATGTGAAAATCATTATATATAAATGTATTCACTGAGTGGCAAAAGTGCTACCTCCGTTTGCCCCAAACACATAGAATAGCCATTTCATGTGCATTCTTGTTTTGTTTTTGTTTTTGTTTTTAAGTAAAGTTGACTCTGCCTTTAATTTTACTTGTTTCATTGACTAAAAATATGAAATTATGTCATTAATTATGATGCTACTTATGTTTATTGAGATTTTGGTCCTTTAGCATTGGTGATATATATAACTTAAATTTTCTTATTGCAGGAGTGAAAGGAGGATAAAAAGCAGATTTGTAATAGGATGTATGGTGGATTTTCCTAAAGGATTTAAATGATGTCTCGGTATGCCATGGAGACACCACAGAAGTTTCACTCTTCTAGTTAGAAAGAGCTTTCCAGAAGGAAAGATTGTAAGAAGTGACTACAAGAGGATGTGTTCTCAACACCCTGCCCTGGGTGACACAGAACAACACAGTTAATCCTAAACAGCAGATGTTTAGTGTGACCTTCTCTGAGCCTTGCCACTTCCCTTACTTTAAAGAAGCCAGTGTTTTCTTACCACATTTTTCACATAGGGTACAAATTCCTTTTCAGTGAAATTTAATGCAGTTTTGTGAAGATGCTAAGACAGTTACCCAGAATGCTGGCCATAGACAAGGACACTCTTTTAAGCCAACAATGAGAAAGCTGGGGGTTGCTCAAATACTGAGTCGCCGCTTTTAGAATTCAATTTCTCCGCTTGAGATTTATTTTCACTAAGGAAAGAAAAGTTGTTTGAGAGTTATGGAAGAGCTTCACAGAATTTTCTCCTATCTCTACCTGTCCTTCTCTCCCTCCTACTCTTTGTTTCTTTCTCAGACAGAGGGCAATTTGTATAGCAGCTGAAATAAAAGCAGCTTAACAGATGAAATCCGTGGTCAAAGCCTGTGGACATCATTGAGGAGTTAATGAAATTTCTGTGCCTGGAACCGATTATTAGGCAACAGCTGAGATTGGAAAAAGATTAAGCTACTGAATTGCTGGCAGAACCCAAGGAAGGAGTCTAAAGTCAGCATTCATCATGCCCCACAGAAGATGAACAATTCAGAAAAGAGAATTGGGTGATTTGTTCTGAGCTCTTAAGCCATCGTGCTCTGTTCTCTCTGACCTAGATGGCTGGACATTGCTTCTCTTGCCTGGTTCTCACACTCTTTCTGATCTAAGACTCAGTAGCTGCCCAGTACTCACATACTAATCCGGGAAGAGGATTTTCAGATCCCTTTCAGTTATATGTGTAATCATTTCCCTGTATAAATTATTCTGTGCATTCATCAGTTTTTCTTGGAGTAGGCATTTACTAACTGATCCATGTCTCTATATCTCCATCTGCAAACGACCTTTCTATCTATGATATTTAACATGACATATTATCTATCATAGGTCTTTCATTAAGAATAGTAGATAGAATTGTGTCCCTTTCTACTGAAATACATAGCCTATGGTTGATGCCCTGACTAACTGGAAATATTTTATTTGGGGGGGAATAAATTGAGTTTCAGGAGGATAGTTAAAAGATTAGGGCTAAAATTTAGGTTTACATAAATGCTTATGTGACTTCATCACTTTATATGTTGTAAATGTCTGTTAAGGATCAGAACTCATATTAACCTATATGGACAACCATATGAATATATTATAAATACTTTGCAGATCATTCTCTTTTCCCTTTCCCAAAGTTCTCATGAATATAGACCAAATATTTTTTCTAGAGTCAATAAGTGGAAAATTAGAGATGCATTTGTTTGACTCTTGCATTTCTTTTATAGACTGAATTGGAAACCAGAAGAATATGGAATGGATGGACAATTGAATGTCTCTTTAGTATTTTCTGGACAAGAGCTAATAAATATGTACACAAAAGAGTGACAATTGATATGGGAAAGTCGTGATTGAGATGTAGAGTCCTTTAAAGATTAGCCTATGAATTGCTGCAGATTACACTGAGGGTTGTCTACAGTGACTCTCATCAATGACAGTTCATAAAGAGAAAAAATAATGTACTTGATGGAAACACAGGCTTTTCTGTGAATGCACTGGCCTCAACCTGCCCCCCCCACCCTGAAAAAAGTCCTTCTGTTTCACCAAAAGAGCAATAGACCTCATGCCCTTAACTCTTCAAGCTAATGATCACCAGTCACAATCATTGGCTGTCACCTGCCAGAACCCCTCACTGCTGCTCTCCAACTTTATTTCTGCTCTTTTCTTAAGGCAGTAGAGCAAAGTATTGCGTAAGATTGACTAGCCGTGGTCCCTTACTTCAGCTTCAGCCAGACTGGGTTGAAGTCAATTGCCCTAAACTTGATTTTTTATTTAACTTGTTTGTGTAGTAAAATGCTTCAGATGCAGATTAACTTTCCTTGCTCAATACTCTCTAATTGATTCACCTACCAGGGAGCAGAAGTTTGCCAGTCCTTTGAAAAGGAGATTGACTGGTTTACTTATTTCATAAGTGCTTCTATAAGCAATAGCTCACATAAGTTTGAGAGCCCAAATTTTGTTCAGTGATTAAATCTTCCAGAGGAGTCAGAAGCACTGCTGATTGCTATATCCAATTTATCAGGCATGCTGTCCGTTTGTGCTGTTATGATGGTATCTGAGACGGCATACTTTATAGTGAACAACATTCGTTTCTTGCAATTCTAGAGGCCTTGAATCCAAGTTGGTGCTGGAAGATTTGGTGTCTGTTAAGCATCCAGTCTCTATTTCACAGTGGTACATTGTTGTTCCATCCATTAGGGTTAACATACACTGTCTTCACCCAGTCGATTAAGGCAAACGAGTATTCTTTTCAACTGTAAGATGATTCATTAAGGCAGACATCTCTTAGCACCAGACTTCATGTCAGATGGCACTCAAAGAAAGAATAAGCAAGCTACCAAGATGAGACTTGATAGCCTATGACCATATAGTGGGGGAGGAGGTCCTCCTCAGTCTTACACCTAGGGGAGGGGAATAGGGTGAAAGTGGGAGGGAGGGAGGAATGGGAGGATACAAGTGATGGGATAACAATTGAGTTATATTCTGAATAAATTTATAAAATTAAAATTAAATTAAAAAAAGATTTTGTGAAAAAAGAAAGACACCTCTTAATCTTTCTCAGCTTACGAAATCGTACCTATCAACACTACTGCACCAGCCATTAAGTTTCGACATAAAGTTGGGAGGGTTTAGATCACTGTTTAAGAATCTATATCAGTTAAGTAAAACAGTTTGGTAAAATCCAACAGTATGGGAAAGATGTTCTGAGTACACAATGGACAAGAAACGTCTTTCAATACCACCAAATGCCATGTTGTATACCAGAAACACCCCATATGATAGACTCCAGCATTATGGAAATTGACACACCAAGATGTTCAATGAAACTCAGTCAGGAAAGGGTGGCATGAAGTTTTTACTCGGTCTTCCCAAGCACCCAAGCTTTATGTATTTACCTTTCTGTGCCCCTTTCTGCCAGCACAAAGTCAACAGAACATTTCTTTTTCTTTCTATAGGAATAAAGCCCAATATTTGTTAATGCTGACATTGAAAATTCGAAAATCCACCCTAAGACAATATCTATTCCCAATAATGAATCTCAATTGTTCTTTCCATGCCAAGTAACAGCATCAGCCTAAAGAGGAGGGAGGATACTTCTTTCAGGGGACTATGGAGAAGGTATCACTGCAGCACAGGCCATGGAAAAGTGCTTTTGATCATTCAACAAAGGTGTCACTCCCACAAGAAAGGACATTGGAACAATGAGCCCCCTGTCCTGTCCCCAGGATCAGGCAGCAGCTGCAGGGCCTGTCTGCAGTACAAAATGAACACCGGGTTTTATCTCGGATCCTGACACTGTTGTTCTATTTGATCACCAAATGTGGATACCTCCTGGAAAGAGAAAAGCAGCTCATAGACTTTGCTCACAGTAGTCCTTATGCCTGCCTGTGCTCAGGCCATCTCCCACATACTCCTGCAGAGTTTCTTTTACAGTGTGTGAGCATTCCAATGCACATGACATCTCACCCGCCCATAAGTCGTTACACATTCAGGAGAAAACACTTATAGAAGGAATTATAGAATCTGGAGACCTTTCTGTCATTTCCTCTATTTTCCAATAGTCAGCAATTGAATGTGATGCACTTTTTTGAGCAGTAAAATAAGGAAGTGTGATGTTGAGGGAGCTCAGATATGTGAAAGTGTTACAATACTGGTCTGTGTCTAGTGCTTTATGGGGTTCAAAATAATACGGAAAACAAATGTTTGTGTCTTGGATGTTCTAAAGAAGTACGACCCACAGTTATCAATGAAATTAAATGGAAACAGAGCTTGCTTAATAGCTAAGGTTTCAATGACACATACCCCTCAGAGACACTGTTTTTGAATACTCTGCCAGGGCTGTTATGAAAGTTGAGAACAAATCAGATGTGAAGTCTAGTTCAGTGCAGTGAGAAAGACAAGTACTTCAGTGTGTAAGATAATGTCAGATAGTAATTCAGGCTTTGAGAAAAGTAAATCAGGTTAATATCATGCTGAACTGAATATGTTCAGAGAAGACAACCCAGAGATTTGACATTTAAATTAATTTTAAATAAGTCTATGTGTTTGAATGTCACATGGGAAAAGTGATGCAAAAAGACCATGGTTCAAAGATATCTCCCACAACAATGCATAATGTCATATTATTGTTCACTGACCTTAAATGGAGTTAGTAAAATATGAGTTTTCTGTGTCTTTCCCAGGGAGACTGATAACTGATGTCTGCAAAAAAAAGCTGCTATATATCCATCAGACCATGCTTCTCATCAGCAAATTCTAGGCAATGCATTAGCATAATGGGGCACTGAAAGGCCCCTTGAGTGGCTAAAAGAGGTCAACATCTCTTCATTGATGTTGTGACTATTTTCCAGAGTTTCTGTAGTCTGACACTCGTTTTCCAATCTTCTATCCTTCTCTCTGGTTACACAAGTGTTGGATCCTTGTTACAGTTTTCAGTCTCTGTCTTCTCCTGATTCCAACACATACATCTTTCATATGTATTATCTATTCTCAGTTCCTTAGGGGCGGCTGATGAACATAACTGTGAGCAGAAGTTACTCAGTAGGGAACCCGCCTTGGGAGAATCAAACGAGAAAATGATTGAAAATTCTAAAGGCTACAAGGCAGTGTAATATGCACAAATGAACAGTAACATGATTTAGATGAATAAAATTTGAAGCAGTGAAAGTACAAGAATGACTCTGGAGCAAAGAGACAAAAATGTAAAATCTACAATAAGTAGCTCATGGTTTTTAAAAATGCAGAGGTCCTAGGCTTATAACAAAGTAGAGAGCTCAGAATTTAGTGATGATGTAGTCTCCAGCTAATGCATTTTATAAGTGTATCTCTGTAATTAAACTACTAGGTAAAGTAATTAAAACTGTTGGTCAGAATACATTGATTAGATTCCTGGACACTAAATAAAATTTTATATTAATCTCCAGTAGAAAGATGGATTTTATACTGTTATAGCCTTGTCATTTTCTAGTTTTAAAAGAAGTAAATTCCTAAAGATTATCAATGTCTTTTACTCTTTCTCTCATTTGACTCATTGATTTTTTGCAGTTTCATGATATTTTTATAGTGATAGAAAATGAAATTTATGAATCAACACATTCTTCAAATATGTTGCTATCAGGTAAATGTGAGAGAGACAAGTGAGGAAATATTTATTAGAGGCTTAATATACTGTTTGAGAGCATTCTTAGTTTTGGAACTGTTAGATGCTACAAGAGTCTGTTCCTACATTCCAAAATACTTATCCAATGCTCATAATTATATTAGGTCATGTATGAAGGTAGGCAGTAAATGATCATTAAAGAAGCTAAAGATTGACTTGTTCATTTTAGATAACTTTAATTATAGACAGAATATTCCTGGTCAATACTTAGGAAGCCATCTCTCATAAAGATGTCCAATTCTTGGAAGCCATTAGAATTATGAGGCAGGATTCTTATTCCATAGTGAAGTGACTGAGACAAAATTAACACAAACATTGCACAAAGAGTCTTACTTCATGATGTCAGAATCATAAAGGCATGACAAAAACATCCTAATAGTGTGACTCATAGATCATATTTATCTTTTATTGGTTGATTTTAAGGGACTACAAGTATAAGATAGATAATGTTGTTTCTGTACCTACAAATTAGATGACAAAGGGAAGGTAATTTCCCATTTCTCAAAACAAAAACAAAAACAAAACTGAAAATATATTTGAAATACATCAGAAATTTAAAAATTTTTTGAAAGTATGTTGCGAATATTAGGCAGGTAATCAAAATCAAAGTTCAGTTAAAAAGTTCAAGAAAAAGATTTAGATGGAAAATTTATACCAGGGGTCATTTTGTAATGCACTGTGTGTGTGTGTGTGTGTGTGTGTGTGTGTGTGTGTGTGTATGTGTTTTACATTCAAGACAGGTGTAGTCATATCTCTTCCCTGAACACTCTATAGGTAATGTACCATACTGAACCAGTTACTACAGTTACAGTTGACCATGCAAGAAGGCCAAGTGATTGTGAGAATAGTCGTTCATGAAGAAAATTAGAACAAATAATAATTAATAAATCATAGAGAGATAATAAAGCAAGAGTGGGAAAAGAGTGATAGAAACACCATGCACAAATAGCAATTATCATGTAATAAGTAACTGAGAAACATATATTCCTAAAGAGACTCTTGAATTTCAAGTGAAGTATTAGGCAATAATCAATAATTAAAGGACATAGATCATGCCCTATTGTTGATATCACTCAAGAGTCCAGAGCTCTGATGCACTTTCTACTGCTCAAGGAGGCCTGAATAAAATGAAAAATAGAAACTAAAGTATAACTGTTTCTCCTGTGTTACAAAATTCCAAGACAAATGTTCTTTTGCTTTGTTTTTCCTTGTGTTTTTTTTTCTAGAAGCAGAACTTCCTGGTATCATCATTAGCATTATCCTCCCAGATACTATGTGACTACCACATAGCATCATTAAATTAACTTACTATAGAATGGGTGCTACAGGTCAAGTTCTGAAACTTATAACTGTGTTATGCACCTGACCCTAATCTGTGGGATGCACTTCTGGGTTGGCAGTTAAATGGTTACTGTTAAGCTGAAGGAAAGAATGTAATAGATTCATACCTGTAATAGCATTACCTGGGAGACAAAGGCAAGAGGACCTCAAATCCAAGGCCAGACTATGCTCTACACAATAGAGTCTCTATGGTTCTAGACTACCTTGACATCATAGTGGAAACCAGTGTCAAAAACAGTAACTTGAAGTCATTCACAATCATGTTGACTGAGTAAGAAAGAAGACTTCATAAAAAAGTGTTAGTGAAGTTGGCACATTCAAAAATTTCAAAGGAAAAAAAAGGAAAGAAATGAAGACAGAAGTCAACAGCTAGAGTTGTCTCCCAATCATGCTGAGGTTTCCAGTGAGATTTTACTGGTATTATTTACTCCTTGTCCTTCTGGCAATCATTGGTCAAGAATAATCCTCCTATCTCCTCCTCTTCATTTTCCTCCCACTCACCCTCTGTCTTCCTCCTCTTGTCCTACTCTTCTTCCACCTCTTCCCTCTGTTCGTCATCAATTTTACTCCCTATCATCCTCTTCCTTGTCATTGTATAACCTCCTCTTTCTCCTGATTTATTCCTTCTCTCCTCCCTTCTTTTTTTCTTTTTGTAACTGTCTCTATTATGTAGACCATGCTGATAGGAATTTGAAATTCTCTTACCTCAGCCTCTCAAATGCCAACCCTACACTCTCATATGTCTCTTAAGAATATCCTTCTGATCTGGTGAACTCCAATTTAGGAGTTTGCTTAGTTGTTTCTGATAGGAAAAAAAAAGGAAAGAAAAAGAAAAACTCAAATTTTCATAGCTACAAGGGCTATGTTCAAAGTACTTGTCTGAAAAAAAATCTGAACCAGGTAAAACTCCATTTTTGGTTTATTAGAGAAACCTTGTGTTCTATAATAATGGTACCCAGCCATACATTGACTTTTTGAGTACCCATTCCTGTAGGTTCACCTGATGCTGATGATTTGGATACAATTTCAAGAATTCTTCATGAAGGTTTTCTGGGCTGATGGAGTATGAGCTGAGGGACTTTTGCAACATTGACCCCTTGTTACCAATAAGAAGAAAGACATGCAGAAATTAGTGGACAAGCAAGAAAAGACTAGGCTCTTCCTGAAACCCTTGAGTACTTAGGCTCATGAGATTGTAAGAAAGTTCTACAGGGCAGTAAACACTTCTTTACAAATAGCATAGAAGTGCTGATGGGTAGCTAAGAAAATGGAGTAATAACTGCTGTTTTTATAGGTTCTGTGAGGCGTCGATTTACCATGGAAGTGATTATGTTGTAATTGCTACTGACTTGGTTACTGTTATTTTGAACCTTTTAGAGCTTTCAAATGGGACAACAGAAGCATTAGTGTTGGAATGTGGATGGGGAACCACAAGGTTTTCTCACCACTCTCTGGATTTGGATTTGGCTAAGGCTGTGTGTCTGTCATAGCTGTCACTCCTGCAAGCCAAAGTGGGTGCACATGGCTGAGCACTATACATGGTATTGTCTGACCAGGAAAACTTGAAATTTTTCAAACTAAACACTATGTTAGTGAATATTATTTACTATAGAGTGGAAGATTTTTAAACTAGAGGCTGTAGTAAATCATTTACCTAAATTAAATCTTGAAAATAGTTCTGAAAATATATCCCAAACCAGTAGAAAGAGACATAGAACTTTGTGACAGAAAATGCTTGGTGATGTGAAAGGAAATGGGGATATGTATTATGTGTGCTTACTTTGAAATAAATATTTCTAAGAGAACATTCATTTGTCCTAATATTTCTCTGAACCTATAACAAAATTATATAAGCAGGTAGTAATTGAATTAGACTGTATAGTAACATTATCATCACACAAAGTCGAATTTTTACCTTTTCACATTTTCCGACAGATTAGCACCATCCCTGCTAAGTACTTTGCAAACAATAGCTCATTGTGAATTTCTGGTTCTGACTAGTTTATACAGCTTTGCATTCCGAGTAATGTTACCCATATATTTCAGGCATCATGTTAAGATAGTATACAACTCATCTCAAATCTCTCTACATATAATATGGGTATTATATCATCATAATTTTATGCAGAAATAGGTGCAGAGAGTGAGACACAGAGGAAATATACAATACGCCAAATTTTACTCAGCTTCAATGCAGCAGAAACTGGATTTGAACTTCAAACAGTGCACTCTGAAGCCTTCACATCCATTTCCTTTTCTTTACCTTTTAAATCTACCCTCCATTTAATCTCATTTTCTGAAAAATATCGGGGTTGTTTATATTTTGATTTAATTTTATATTACTAGCCATTGTTTCAGAATTTATAAGGGACACAGCTATACGTTAGGTATGAGGAACAGAAAAGTTTGAGTTGCTTTAGAAGTCCAGGCACAGAGGAAGGAGGAAATCGTGATTTTCCCCCTACCCATTTAACGGTATAAAGCAGGCACTTTATTACAAAAATTCTATATGGTCAAAGGTCTGTATTTGTTACTTTTCTTGACCCTGTGACCAATTCCATGCCAAGAAGAAACTTATGGTTGTAATTTGGTTTACAGTTCAAAGGAATAAGAAGAAGCACAACAATAGTAGGCACCCATGGCTGGTTGTCTTGATTTGCCCAGTTAGGAAGCAAAAAGCTGCGAATGTGAATGACAACTTGCTTCGATGTGTTTTTATTTTAGTTTTTCGTGGTGGAGTTTCTCTGTGTATCTCTGGCTGTCCTGTAACTTACTCTGGAGACCAGACTGGCCATGACCTCACAGAGATCCACCTAGTCTGCATCCAAAGTGCTAGGAGGCAGCCACCACTTAACAGCTTCTATTTCTTATTCAGTTCTAAGCCGCTGCTACAAAGAATGGTACTATCCACGTCTTCTGTGGATCACCCTTCCTCAAGTAACCCAATCTAGAAATTCCTGCAGAGACATATTCAGAGGTTTATGTCCCACATGATTTTTAGATACTATTATTTTGACAGTCAACATTATCCACAAGAACATGTGCAATAGATTATAGTAGATGTAACAGTTGGTATCTGTGTGTTTGCACAAACAGTATCACAGAAGCATTTCTTCCTATTAATTCACACATATAACGACAGTAACAGTAAAAACTGGTGTCTGAATTTGATCCTAATGTCCTGTGAATTTAGTGAGACTAAAAGTTGTGACATTTCATAAATAACAGCCTGCTCTGTCTGTGTAATGTTTCTTGAATGTATATTTTCAGGGCTAACCATCTGGTAAAAAAAGACCACAAGTGTGAAACACATGAAGGAAGGGTATATGCATGGGTTTGGGAAAGGAAAGGAAAGAAGAAATGAGAAATTACACAATTATATTATATCACAAAATTTGATAAAATTAATTAAATTTTTGGCATTTCACTGAAAACATTTAACAGCCTCCAGGAGGAACAGTTTTGGCAGAGATGGATGGCAATGCTTATCAATTTTGAAAAATAAAGGGAAAGATGGTGATGATGAAAAAGATGTATTCAAACAGAAGCTTCATGAATGAATAGTTGAAAAGAATGAAAAAGAGACCAGTCCTCTTAGGGAAAACTCTGTAAATTCATTCCTCCCACTTGACATCAAGTGATGGAGATTTGTTGAACATGACACCTGGCTGCTCTGCATTTTAGAATTGAAGAGAGAGACAAAAGAGGGAACTAATTGTTTTCTGTGCATTCGAGTTTAATTTGAATAACTTTTAATGAGGCTCTTAGGGGGACAGAGTATCAGCTTCTACTTGGACAGCACCTGACAGCAGGTGACTGTGTCAGGGAAAGGGATTATTATGGAAGCCACTAAGGCCACATTGGCATCATTGCAATAATCACACAGATAATACAGGTAAATGTCAGTCCTGGTGCCAAAAGTGATCATTCTGATCAAAGGCACTTAACAAGATGTGATACGTCTTGGCATAGACACCAGAGAAAAGGCAACTGGGCTAAAAAAAAAAAAAGCACAAGTAACATCATCACTAAGAAAAAGCGGTACTGGAGATCTTTTATGTGACCTGAGTACACAGAGATGTATACTACAAGATCTGTGATTTTTGCCACTCCATTTATCTCCCTTGTTTATATTCATTTGCAAATATGGAAACTATGAAGTGAGTAGTGATGAGGTATTTCACAAATAATAAAGCAAGACAGTGTGAGAAAAAATCGATATAGTCACAAGTTGAAGTTGATATTTCAACCCCCAGTCATCCCAGCTCCCTACAACAGTCTCCAGGAAAATTCATCCTTTATGCCTTCTATAGTACACAGTAAGTGCTTGGTGAGGAAACGGTGTCATGTTCTTCAGTGTTGTAGGCAATGATAAGTTGCCCTTGTTCAGTAAATTGCTCCCAACTTGCACTCTAGTTAGAGACTTTAATTAAACCCAGTGGGCCACACATAAATTAAAATCATGAATGTAAGAGGGAAAATTGATATGAAGTGTTCCAGTTGTGGAATGGGGGTTGAGGGAAAAGAATGAGTAATTTAACTAAATATATGAAATTCTCAAATAATTTTAAAAGTTAAAAAAACTACTTTGTAGAAGACATCTTTCCTACCTTGGCGAGTCTAAAATTCTGAATGAAAATCAATATCTATCATATCTCATCTCTGTCAACTGAAAACATCTAGACCTAAAAACCTCTTAACCCCTAAACAACTAAGCTTAATTGTAAAACTAAACTATCTGTTCTTCAATCCCGTCAGAGTCTTGAGAAGGAATAAAATTGATTACCTGAGTATACAGTGAGTGCTGGTTAGCAGCTTCCCAAATGTGAAGATGACAGAGACAGTTTCCTGCTTGAACCATCATCCAAAACTCTCTATAATGTTGGAGCATCATCTTCAGCCTTCTTGTCCAGTATATCTAACAGATATATTAATGAGGAAGGGACTATTCTTGGCATCCAAGCTTGCCCATTTTTAGCCAGAATTCTTTCTGGGGTAGAAACGACATTTTTGCCCAGTAGGTGGTTTGCCACATTTGAAACCATCTCCATAAAGAGGTTCTTTGATTTTCATCATCTTCTTTGAGTAAGACTGGCTGTTACCAGGAGTTAACCTGGCTCCTTGTAAATTACAAACCAATTTAATAAGTATTCTGATAACACATTTTTATTCAAATAATCCAGAGGTTATAGCAAGAGAAATCTCGCTACATAAGACAAAGTCATGCTGTAGAAAAGAACCTTTGACATGGAGTATACTGGTCCATCTATGGAATATCCTGATGATAACAACTTGTAATACTAGTTGGTACCTTCCATGTAAATCTCAAAGTTTCTAGTGAAAACCAAGCTAAGAAATGTTAAAAATTGAAAATAGGTTGGTCAATGCAACTTCTCAAATCTTCCTAGAGGCAATGCAAAGAGGAAATCGGGTCTCGATTTACTAAATTTTTTACTTGACTGTGCTTATTCAACTAAAATATATTTATGAGCAAAGCCCAATGCAGTGGATTGATGTGATGTCTAAGCAAGTGGGAGGGTAGTAAGCTTTTAATGGACCAACAGTCTTCACATTCCTTTCAATCATTTGACTATTTTTCAACAAGTAAAAAGATTGCAGCCCAGTTGCCTTCTCTTCCAACAAAGCTGATCTTTCTTGGGAGAGAAAGAAGAAATCCTACTGGCCTTTGCTACCAGGCAGCAGTGATCATAATAGTTCTTTAAACTGCTACACTATCTTTGCATTAACTTGCCTTTAAAATGATCTCATTTTATAAAGTGGATAATATATTTAAATTTCTCTGTAAAACAAACAGATAAAAAGCAGACTATATAAAAGTTAATGAGTCATGACTAGGAAAACATCTTTGAATCGACTAGCAGGGACAAATATAGAATTCTCTCACCTACTCAGAGGCTTCTCTACATATATGTTTCTAATTTCTAATTTCTTCCTTTACACAACAGTGCCCACTACCAACACTCTTACATTAAGCCCTTCATAAAGGTTTAAAAATATTTTGCCACTAGCTTTCCTTACCATTCTTGTGGTATTTTAATGTATTTTTATTGAATTTTTTGAATTTACCACAACTCCTATATTGGAGACTGTTGTCCTTACAGTCTATCTGTTCAATAGCGCATAAATTTAAATGTTTTTTTCAACTTGGCTTTCAGTAATTTCATGATCATATGCAAAATAATACAGTCCTTGGACTTTCAAATCTGCCCCTAGAATGGCTCAGAACCTTAATCACCCTTTAAATTCACTCCATAGGAAAGGTTAGCAGATTTTTCATGTTAATGTGCTTTTGCCGTTTTAGACATTCTCACATCTTGAAGGTCCTTACCTGAGTACACCCATGTACTCACCTGAGAAACACTGAAACTTAAATTACTTCTATTTTCCTTTAGATTGAATGGAACGTGAAAAGAGATTCATCTTCCATCTACTGCTTTATTATCTAGTGGTACATCTCAAATGAGAAACTCAGAATAAACGGTTATTTTTGTCTATGAGTGCCAGGCTTCAAAATGAAGATATGGGTTCATTTTATATCTTCTAGATATGACAAAATAAACTTTCATTTCTCCCTTTCTGACAGTGATGACACTCCTAAGAGAACATGCCCTTGCAAAGGACCTCCTTCATCCCTCTCCAGAAGAGGAGAAGAGGAAGCCCAAGAAAAAAGTATCTGCTACAGAGCTCCACTTCCGACTTTATGGATGTGAAATGCCCAGAATGCTATAAAATCACCATGTTCTTTACCCATGCACAAAAGCTAGTCCTGTTTGTTAGCCACTCCACTGTTTTTCTCATCCAACAGGTGGAAAAACAAGGCTGACAGAAGGATGCTCCTTCTGAAGGAAGCAGCAGTTAAGCACCCGATTTAAGATAAGTGGGACCCATTCTAATAAATACATTTTGGACAAAAAATTATTATTTCTCATTCTGTTTTTGCATTATGGAGGACCAGGAACTCAGTTTAAAGATACTGGTAATATTTCAGTTAATAACTATCTTGAAATTCATGTCTTTCTTCTTTGGCCAATAGATTCTCCATCTGAAACATTCAGTCTCTCTCAGCACAGCAAAGTCAGAGGTTTTTTCAGGCATTTCCACACCTCTGAGTTTTACAATTCATAGAAGAACCTTTTTTATGCTTCCTCTCTTCTCCTCTGCCTCCTCAAACCTTCTCTCTACCTTTTCGTATCTTTCTGCTTCGTTTCCCCATTACCTCCTCCCATTTCTTTTCATCCTCCTCTTCCTCATTTTTCCTCATTTTATCTGTTTGAAAAGGGCATTTAAAGACTACAATCTGTAGACTGCTATGTTCATCACTATTTGTCAAATGGTTGAGAATGCTTCTTCTTTAGACAGAACAAAGAGATATAAATAAAAGTAAATATATAAAAAATAGTGTATGTAAATATCCCTGAATGTAAAATACTGTTTTGGTACATCGCATTAAAAATCAGAGCCATACAGGGTTTGCTCCTGGTCAATCAGTGAATTTTCTGCACTGCATCTGGAGAGTTCTTCAAATTGTTCTTGATAAAAATAGGTTGCATGATTTAAGAACTTACTTATTTTATTTAGTATATGTATAAGTAGAGATGTTACTGCTCTCTCCACTTCTTTTTCTAATTTTTATAGTAATATGTTCACAACAACAACTGCATATATATATATATATGATATTTATATTTCTTGTACACTCTGTGCCACTCCACTGTTTAAAATTTAATGTATCTGTATTTCTGTCAGAAGAACTGTTTCATGCTGAACACTGACAGGCATATTTATGAGGCAGAACTATTGAGGACTGCCTTACCCTGTCTTGGCAGAGTTTGGCCATCCACTCTGCCTGTATTCAAACTTGCCCAATTTTAGGAAGAATTCTGTCTGTGGTAGAAATGAGGACGTCTTGGCCAGTGGCTTGTTTATCATATATGAAGCCATGTCCATAAGGAGGTCCTTTGATGCTCATCATCTTCTTTGAGGAAGGCTGGATGCTGCCAGGAGTTATCCTGTCTGTTGTCAAAGAATTTTTAAAATATTAAAAGCATCTTTAAATGTCATATTCTTTAAGTCTCTGAGGCTTTTAAGACCTTATCTAGCTATTTTACCTTATCTATTTGTAGGATCATATCTATCTGTTAAGCCTAGGATATATATTCTTGTGTTAAAAATTGACTAGTAATTGAAATGACCATGATCTGATAAACTAAAAGTTAGCTTGTATTACTTAATCATCCTAAACAGCCTGCAACAACACTTTCAAGGTATTGGATGTGAGCTTTGTATTATAACTGAATTGTATGAGTTCAGTACTTCATATTAGAGTATATATATGTGTGTGTGTGTGTGTGTGTGTGTGTGTGTGTGTGTGTGTGCATGTGTGTGTGTGTAGAATAATCTTAAACTGGAACTCTATACTAATGTATCAAAATTAAATTTTGATACAAAATTTTGATACAATATACAAAATTCTATACCAATGATTTAAAAATAGCTGTGTCCTTATGTGTATTTACCTTCCATGAACTTTTTCATGTGCATGTTTTTCGGTATAGATAGATGTTTTACGTTGATAGTGACAAGGTGTGATGGAGATTGATTTACATTCAGTATTTTAGACGCACCAAGATAGGAGAGATGTTTTCCTCAAGACTGCCATATACAAATACCCAAAACACTAAGAATGTGGCATTTATATATTTTCTGATTATTTCATGGTTCTTCTTTCTGTAGGTAGTTTATTGTGCATATGTGTAATAATATAAATGTATGTGTAAAAATAAAAATATTAAGAAGAACTAAAAGAATTTTACCAAGAGTAGCATTTATGATTGATTTGAGCTCTCTCGCTGTTATACAATGGTCAAAAGTGTGATGGCTTGCTTTTATCTTTATCATAGATTATTTTTCCTTTGTCTCTGTTGTCACTGTTCTACACTTTTTTCATAACATTCCCAGTTGGATACGCTGCTTGGGTTTGAAGTACTCTCTAAAACTCTGGCTCCTCATTCCAGGACTTACTTTCATCTAGCTGAAATTACCTCTTCTACATTTCTCAGAAGGACCTGCTGTGTTTCTAACGAACATTTGCTGACTTTGATTGGTTTTGAGTTTTTTGTAGCATCTCTTGTCTTAGGACACAGAAATGTTGATGGTATATATCTCCTATGGAAGGTGGTGATTTCCTCATAGTCTATTGTCTCTGAATTCCTAATCCCCTTGTTTATTTTATATAAAACAAATCTGAATTATTATTGTTGTCTTGTATTTCATAGCTAGTTTCTCTGTTTAGGTGGTTATTAAGAAAGAATGAAGAGTAGGTCAACATAACTCTCTTCCTAGAACCCCCTACAGTGATTTTTTTTTATGTAAAACACATTATATCACAGTTTGCCTGACATCTTCCTGTGATTCCCATTTTGACTTGTAGTGAAATTAATACTTATTAACCCAGGTCATAAATTGCTTCAACACATGTTTGTGCAATATTTGTTTAAGTCTTTTTTTTTTTCTTGATAGGTCCTGAGACTTTCTCATGTAAATTCTTTGCATTCTCCCAGTGTGTTCTTTTTTCCCAGTTTCATGTCTGTCTTTCTTGTCTCATTAAAGTTTCAACAGGTGTTCTTTTTTTTTTTCTCAGAGGTCCACCCCATCATTACAAAGCAAAGAAGCCATTACTAAGTCATTGTTAGATTACCTATATTAATTATTTACACAGCTCTTACCACTAATATTTTCTTAGTTTGCATTCATTTATGTGTTAACTCAAAGTAAGAAACCTAGTCCCTTAACCAAATCTGGCCAGCCACCTGCTTTTATAAATAACGTCTCACTGTAGCACAGTGAATAATTTAAATATTTAAATATTATCTATCACTATTTTTTTATTATAATGATAGAATTGAGTAATTACAAGAGAGACCATATGGCCCGCAAAGCATAAAATATTTACTGTCTGGCCATTTACAGAGAAAAAGTATTATTCAGCCTCCTGATAGTTCATTACTTGTTTTCTCCCACTAGAGTATACATTTCATGGTAACTGGAGTCTTGTTTGTCTTCTCATTACTTTACCTTCCTCATCAAGACTAGCACTCAGCATATGGTTAGCAATCTCTAAATATTTGTGCATGAATTAGCTCAGGTTTTGGATTGTCAGCATCTTTTGCTAGGCCTTCACATAAGACTTTAGTAGATTAATAGAACTTTAATGATGATAATATTCAAGTCCACTTAAATATCTAGTAATAAAACTAAAAGCAGACACTTAAAGGCAACGATTCTAAAATAAGGATGTTAGGGAATTTGTCTCTGCATCAATTAGCAAATAAATACATGCAAAGATGTTTGAGGGCATGCCAGCTCTGAAGTCAAGATCCCTGTATTTATTGCTTAGAAAATTCAGTTCTAACTATAAGTGGATTAATGAACTTTTATTACTTTCTTCACATAACCAGGTTTGCATTTACTCAACTGTGAAATGTTGATAGATTGTCTGCATGAGAGAATTAATATTAGTATCTTAGAGGAAGAATGTTAAGTGTCTAAGGTATATGCATATAATATTAGAAGATGGTTAAGAAGAAAAACAGGCAATTACAATAAGAAGGAAAACAAAACCAAAGCCAGGACAAAGGAAAATTTATAACAGTGGAAATAATAAACTCAACATAAACAACTTAATAAACCCAATTCTATATTCCAGGTACTTGAATCTGTTGTGAGCATAGTGTGTATTATTTAATCATTACAATAGCTCACATTAGAATCTCATACAACAGATGACTGCATGCTTATTTTATTATTAAACCAACTATAACTTATTTAGAATGTAAATCCAAAGATTTATTCAAGGCCTATATTATTTTCATCTTCCAAATCTGAATGTATGCACAAAGATTTGTCTACTTCTTATTTAAAGGTGAGTGGCATAGGCCTTTGCCCACAGCTATCTTCTACTTCTCCTTTCTAAGCATATTTTAAACAAATCAGTTTCATTTTCTCCTATGTTCAAATACTGACCTAGACTCTGAAATCAACACTGCCTTCTTTCCCTCCAGAACTCACATTTAGTCTCGGGACCACAGCTAGCTGTCAAAAGAAATCAATTGTAGAGATGGACTTCCACTGAGCTGCTCAAAGTGAGACCTGCTTAATTGTTGTTAATTCTCAACTCTTGTAAACTCAGATTTTGTAACCGCAGACTCTTTCACCTAGGAAACATGCCAGCCTAGTGTCAGGCTCTATCAATTTGGTTGCTTTGTAATAAAAAAGAACAGTGACTGCTCTGAGCCAAGGTTCACTGTACCCTTCATCCTTAGGCCTCCACCTCCTACCTTGTGCCTGGTGAAGTGGAGAAATTCATTAATAGACACGGAAGAAGAATCAGCAGTGGTGATGGCAGTAGGAGTCTCTGTGGGCATAGGAGCATTACCAGCAGCAGTGCTGGTAAAACTAACCATAATAACGGCTGACTATACAGGGACTAGGAAAGATTCTTATCATGTTATGCCATTTGGTATAAACCTTACAAATTTTAAAGATAGATGCATTAAAATTATGACTAACATACGATCCTTTAAGAGTCACATTGAAATCAAATAACTGAACATGTTCTCTGATTAAATTTAGACATATAATGAAGTTATTTTGATAACTATGCAATATATTTTTAATTTTCTCAATATAAAAAGGTATAACAATTTTGAGGAGTGGATACCTCCTTTTATCTGAAAGACTGAAGGCTTGATAAATCTGGTACTATTGTTTATTTTATTGTATATACTAAGATATTGCTAAATATACCAAGAATGCCTTCCATATTTCAAAATCTTACCACAAGCTACAATCTACATGCTCATATAAACACACCAGTGCCACTAACCAAATATGTTCATTGTCATGTTAGCTAATGTTTCAAATAGTTGTTCAGGCTGAGAATGAATGTTTACCTGGTATGTTGAATTTTTCAGCTTGCATTTTGTAAATGTTCGCATCATACCAAATCTGAATACAGGGTTGGGATGTGATACTTAGACGTTTGTGGAAGTTAATAGAAATTTTTCTGTCCTTGTTTCCCATCTCGGTATTCATTAGTATCACATACTAAATTTATAGAGTGGGTAAATTCTATACTGTAGGTTAGGCCTACATTATTTCCCAGGCCCACACTAAGTTAAACACATGAAGATGGTAAATATAATTCTACTCCAACTTCCTCATACCCTAGAAACTCTCTTTTCAAAATTAATATGGAAAGTGATGTCTTCCTATCCTATTGTGGTCGTTCAAAGATTTTGTATTGGATCTCTACCTCATACTTTGATTATATTCTGAGACAGTACTTTACAGTAGGAATTTACATTAAATGAGTTCATAAGGGATAGAATAATGACCATAGAAGAAAAGACATTGGAGTGCTCTTTTTTTTTTCCCATAATCACTTTCTAGCTATGCACAAGGAATAGAGAGTATAGTGAAAATGTACTTTCTTCAAGCAAGATGGTGAGCCCTTGTCAGAAACGGCATTAGAGAATGTTTTCAGCATGGACTTCAATGTTGTAGGGCTATGAGAACAGAAATGTCTGCTCAACCTATTTTGTTGATGATATTGTTTTATTTTTATGGTAGCTCCTACAGATGCTATGACAAGACCACTGTATGAACTTTCTTTTCCTCTTAGCCACAGGTTGAAGAAATGACTGAGATATAGTATTTATGTCTTGTTGACTTGGGTTCCATAATTCTGTATCTCTAGTACTTCCACTTGTGTTTTCTATCTGTAGAGCCATTAAGGTATGTGAAACATCTAACACAAATGCCCTACAATATCTGAATCCTAATATCAGTACGTTTGAGTGATCATTATTATTAAATTGCTGTGCACATTGAAATGTTATAGTAAAGAAAAAGAAAGTAGAATGTGTGTAAAAGGACAGCAAAATAGAATATATGTTCCCTGAAGACAGCTAAGGAGATAGCTAAGGAGACAATTTGGAGGCAGGAGAAGCAACAACATAAGTATGTTTTTAGGGGCAGAATATTTGGGAAGGTAGATGAATAAAAACAACCTGCCTTGACATTTAGTCACTGAAGTGTCTTTTTAAAATATTTGCTTTTATTTTATGGTCATATATGTCTGCACCATATATATACACAGTGCCCACAGAAGCAAGAAGGGGCATCAGACGCCCTAGAACTGGAGTTACATGACTGTTAGCTGCCTAGTGCTGGCAATTGTACCTGGATATTTTGGATGAGCATCCAATGCTCTTAACCATTGAGCTATTTCTACAGCCTGTGCATCAAAGTTTCATAATGAACATTTCATTTTGTATAATAACTCTAAAATTTAACTTACAAATCATAAAGTAGAAGTAAATTTTATAAAACTATTTGTTATCTCCATGAATATAATTGATAATGCTGTTCTATGTATTTAAAAACTGTAGAGTAGATTTATATGTTTCACCAAAAATAAAATGTAAAAAAATAATGTGAAAAGAAAAAAAGAAATAAAGGAAAAATTTACATGTAGCCTCTTATACTAAAAGAACCAAAAGTCAAATTTGGATTTTCCCAAATTGTAGCCCAGTGCCAGCAGGTGAATTAACATCACACCTAGAATAACTTAATAATCTACAAAATATGTGGTGAAACAGAAGACTGAACCTTGCAAATTTCCAGGTTCAATTATAACTGTTAGCACAAAGCAGCTATGAATTAGCAATAAGTAAAATATTGGTAGGTAGCAAACACAAAGTGGCCACCAACTAACAGTAAGAAAAACTATGTTGTAGTTTGAATTCAGTTCCAAATAATTTAGGAATCTTGGATAAGGCATTTTTTATTTGGGTCTCAATTTTCCCATCTATAAAATCAATGATCTAGGTTATATGGTCTTTAATCTACTCTACAGCACTCAGCACATTAACTTTCTACTGATCAATATCAAGATAATAGACACTTTTTCAAAGTTAAGGTGTAAAATAGTTCAGCAAAGAATGAAATAGAGAAGATACTTTAAGTCTGAAAAATCATAACATATTGACAATGATGCTGAATAGTTAACATTATATTGGGCTTTAAATTAACATTAATAACCTTTCTGTGGAAAGAATCATGTCTTAAGACTTTGTCATTACCCTGAGCCATGTAACTGTGGCTAATACCTGGTCTAGTGTTTGGGTGAATTAAAGATTTAATCAAGAGGTCAAGAAGAAATATGACAGTCAATGATGTCCCTTCAAACACTATTTTATTTCACGACAAAAAGAAAAACCCCTCTACTCATGTTATTATAATTGTTACATAATTTTTGTACAAGTTTCAGATATCAAAGTTAAGAAAATAATCTTATGGCTAGGAATCTTTGCAATTACTGGTAAGTAGTAAGTGTTTCTTGGATTTGTTAAATGCTGCACTGTATTTTCATTATTGGTGTTAATTTCACTACTCTAGAAAAGTATGTGATATCTAATATTTTAAAGAGCTAGATGTAGGAAATGAAAGTCTCTATAAGATCTCCTTGGGTTGTCTTACAATTCAAAGCAGAAATTGTATTTTTTAAACATAATACAACTCTACAAAACTATAATTTGGCTGTTGTAGGCTTGTACATTTTTCTCAAAGATTATCATTGTCTTTATTTTTCTTTCATTATTGTATTACCCTTTCTTGAAAATGTATGAAATTCAGTGGCTGAGAATATCTTTAATCCTTCATTATAATGCTAAATATTCACTTGTTCAAAACTGAATATTTAGAAAGAAGAAAATAGAACAATTTTCTTTCAAAGGCAGAAGTTTAAACTATCTGAGCTCTAAATAAAACACTCAACTGTAAAATCTGCCTAGGAAGAGGTCAGAAGTGAATCAACGTACCAGAAAGTGACATCATAAAGAACAGACTTCAGATGACTTAATTGGAAAGTCATTCATTCCCATGTCCATGTGGTTTGTGACCATGCATGTGTACATTTATTGTTGTATAGTATTTTATCCATGTAGAATCCTCTTTTGATATGTTTACTGAGAATTATGACTTCTGGATTCCTAGTACTTAAACAATTTAGTTGTGTAGAAAATTTGGGAGTACCTTACTCATTGTGGAGCAAAGAGTATAACTATTTTTCATTTGTATAGGTAGAGATATTTATATCTTTAAACATATATTCATTCCTAGATTATTTATTCACACATTGTTAACAAATATTAAAAAGTAGTAAAACTAAGGCAAACATAGCCTTCTTTCAAACTTATTACCAAATGATTCAGGACATCCATTGTGCAAGCCTGGGTTTTTTTATTATTATTATTATTAATTTATTCTTGTTACATCTCAATGGTTATCCCATCCCTTGTATCCTCCTGTTCTTCACTCCCTCCCATTTTCCCCTTATTCCCCTCCCCTATAACTGTTCCTGAGGGGGCTCATAGGGTATCTACTTATTACACTAAAGGGATCCTAACAAACCAATTATTTCATAACAAAGTGGTTATAAAGATTGTCTCAGTAAATATCAATACTGCGACTGTTCATTTTAAAATGTTCTGTCTTAAGCTCATATTGTGCATTCATGGTCCTCATCTAATGACATTATTTTGGAAATTTAAAGAGATAGGTTCCAGTTGGAGAAAGCAATTTTCACTAGATTTAGGCCCTTGGATATCTTGTCTCTGGCTCATATTCCCACATACCCATTCACATACCACAGACACACATTCATTTACACACCACAGACACTCACCCGTACACACAGATTCTCTCTCTCTCTCTCTCTCTCTCTCTCTCTCTCTCTCTCTCTCTCTCTCTCCCCTCTCTTCCTCTTATCCTTCTTGTCTTTCCTTTCCACAATGAATCTGGATGACCTCATAATTATAACACCATGATTTTCTGCCCAAGCGCATGAAGATGACTCAAAAAGCCCCTGAAGTCATAAACCAAGCTAAATTTTGCCTTCTTTTAATTTGTTCTCTCAAATTTTTGAGTTATATCAACACAAAAATAAATAACAGAAAAATTAGATCTAGGGAAGGGGATCATTGCTGAAAAGATACCAAACTGTGAGGTTTCAGCCATTTTGAATATTTTGGAAAGACAGTATAGGGAAAGTTAAAATGATGTAAAAAGAGACTAGTGGTTAACTGTGATGGGTGATCAGAAGACTGGAATGTCTAAAAGATTGAAACCCTATCACCATGATTACGAAGAGAGTAAAGATTCCCTTGGAAATGATTAGAGGTCATTCGCACTATATTCTGGCAAAGAATTACTCCTCATTTTGTCTGTATCATAAAACTTTGAGTAAGGTTAAATTACAAATATTGGTTAATTAATATAATCTTTGTGGCTTGTTGTTTTTATCCAAAGTAAGCACCAGGAACAGAAGGATTTAAGTAGTGTGAAGTGACCAGAAACAGAAGGAATTTATGGTAAAGGATGAGTTGATATTTCAAGATCCAAGAACCATTAAAAACAATCCACATGGCATAAATTGGTGGTGATGGAGGGTTAATGAACACTGTCACACCAGAAGAACCCAGAAGTTAGACTCTGGAACTCACAACAACTGGCATAACCTACATCAGATCTCAAAAAAAATTGCCTAATCGACATTCTGTAACAGAAGGAAAAAAGGCAAAACAGGTCCCATACATCCTTGAAGAATTATAGGAAGTTAATGTTGCAAAAGGGAGGAGCTCATGTAGGCTCATTGCTGCCAGGGATTTACAAGCATTAAGATGCTACTAGTGTACAGTTTCTCCAACTGTATAGGCATTTTTTGTTCATGTTGCTGATGAAACCAATGTATTGCCAAAAACAAATAAAAACCAGAACACCTGAAAGTAAAAGGGGGACAAATTGAGAAGATAGTATTAATGGGAAAGGGAGAAGAGGAAGAGGGCATGATGTGTGTGTGTGTGTGTGTGTGTGTGTGTGTGTGTGTGTGTGAGAGAGAGAGAGAGAGAGAGAGAGAGAGAGAGAGAGAGAGAGAGAGAGAGAGAGAGAGAGAGAGAGAGGATTAAAATAAATTATAGACATGCATAAAAACAGTTACTCCAAATATTATATATTATTAATGTATGCTTTAAGGGGACACGTACTTTGCAATGGGACAAAAGAAAACATGTGAAAACACCTCATGAATTTGATGTTCCTGCTTACAATAGATTCTTGGTTAAAGAAAACTCACTTGAATGAATTTCTTTGAGAAAAAAGCCACTACCTGTTTCTGGTAAAAATAATCCAAGGAGGCACATACTGAATTAAGCTCTCAGACACTAAAATTCTACTAAATTCTAGGCTCAAGAGACCATATATAACAAAAGAGATGGTTGCAGACCTTGGCATTATCATCACAATACCTTATTTATTCTAATGATGAATGTAAAAGTTCGAGGCTGGAAGAAACTCTCATTTTGTTTTAATGGACTCTGGCTCCTACATGTTGACCACTTCCCCCTGCTGGGGCAGCTTTGCCAAGCACAAAGGAAGAGGATACAGGCAGTCTAGATGAAACTACATAGGCTGAGGTCAGATGTTAGGGAAGGAGGGCTCCCTTTTCTGCAGACTAGAGGAATTAGAGAGAGAGAATGAGGGAGGGAGGTTGAGATCTGGAGGCAACTAAGAAGGGAGATACCATTGGGGAAGAAAAACAGAAAAGAAAAACATGGTAGAGCAGAGACTATCTTGCTGGTTGTAATCACTGTAGGCAACACATGAGGAAGAAGCCTAAACAACAGTGGAAGGCACAGTATATTGGAGATGGTAAAAATGGGAGCTTATGCTGATGAAAGTGAAGGGGGAAGTGGAGTTTGGAAAAGAAATAGGCCATGTGGATTGCAAAGTACAAGGCTCTATTGAAATATTCAAGTTCTTTGAGATAAGACAAAACCACTATGTGCTCACAGTACAGGGTGCGAAGTTACAAGAGATAGAAATCATCATACTAGGATTCTATTTTTATTTGGTCTGCTCATTTTTAGGTATTTTGCTCTTTATCCTCCATGGAATAGGAAATTTTACTCTGGGCAACTATATCAAGGGCACGCATACACACACACACACACACACACACACACACACACACACACACACACACACACGCAAACATACAGAGAGAGATATAGCTGGAGACAGATATGAATTTGCTTTATGAAGTAGCCATAATGCTTAGGGGACCAAGATTTTGCTATTAATATTTGATTTTGAATTATACTCCCAGGTTATGTTCTGAAATATTGGTCTCTAGCTAATACACTATTTTGAGACATGTCTTTCTCACACATAGATAAAGAAACGTCTCCTCCATCATATACCCCTGTTAACATGACTCTGTGCATAAATATGTGCAGTCAAGTAAATATTGATTAAACCTTCAAAAGCAATAAGAAGAAATCCTTCAATAAGTTCTTTCTGTTGGTTGTATGGTCAGAGTTATGAAAAATTTAACCAATATCAGCATATATATATGAAGTCATGGCAACTGTGTGCTATTTTGATATCTTTCTCTGTATACGCAAGAGAATAATATAATAACAGAATAATATGGTTGTTCTAGTTCATTTTCTGCAGAACCTTTTTTTCTGAACTGCTTACTTAAAATAAATTACAACTCCACTAAAGTAATCCACTTTAAAGCTCTTTTTCTCTACTATCTTTCCCAATATTTGTTCTCTTTTGTAATTTTTATGATAGTTTTCTTTTGTCTGTTCAACTCATGTGTCAACTTATTGATTGGCTTACCTGTTCATTTGAGTTCTTTTTAAAGTACTTAATAAATTCTGGATAATGTCCTGACAAATGAAAAGCTGACAAATAGTTTTCCCCATTATGTTTCTAGACTTTAATTATTTCTTTTGCTATATCAAACTGTTTTAATTGTGAAAATCCTACAGCAAGGATAAGTGTATGGGAAAGATTTAAGGGAAGATATAGATGGTAATTATTTAATTATCTTACCATCTCCAAGGTAAAAGAAATAGACTTTTGAAAGCCCATTTTGTCCATGTTTTATTAATTTATTTATTCACTTTAAATCCATTTTTTAGCCCTCTCCCTCCTCTCCTACAAGTTCCACCTTCACATCCCTATCACTCTTCCATATTCTTTGGAAATATGGGAGATAATCAAATTGCATCAGTATTAAGTTCAATCTCTTCTCCTGTGGCCTGGCAAGGACAGGGGTAGGTGATCAAAGAGCAGGCAACAGAGTCCATGTCAAAGACAGTCCATGCTCCCCTTACTGGTAGATCCACATCAAGACTAAGCTGCCTCTCAGCTACAACTATGTAGAAAACTTAGGTCCAGTCCATGCATGGTTTTTTATCTGTTGATACAGCTTCCACAGGCCCCTCTCTGTTCTGGTTACTTCACCCTATTGGTCTTCCTGTGGAGCTCCTGTCACCTCCAGATCCTTTTCCTCTTCACCCAACTTTTCCACAAGACTCTCTATGCTTTATAAGAGCTTTATTTGGAATAACAGCAATCTGGAAATAATCTGAATGTATCTCAACCAAAGAATGGATAAAGAAACCGTGGTACATTTACACAATGGAATACTACTCAGCAATTAAAAACAAGGAAATCATGAAATTTGTAGACAAATGGATAGAACTAGAAAATATCATTCTGAGTGAGGTAACCCAGAAGTAGAAAGACACACATAGTATGTACTCACTTATAAATGGGTTTTGGACATAAAGTAGGGGATAAGCGTTCTAACCTGCACAGAGCCAAGGAAGATAAGTGACAAGGATGACACAAGAGAGGATGTTTAGCTCTCACTCAGAGGTGGAAATAGAATAGTTAGTGGTAATGTTTGAAGAGAGGGAACAAGGTAGCAGATGGAGTGAGGAGATAGATGAGGTAAAGATCAGACCGGGAGAAAGCAGGGGCAGGAAGACAAAGAGCCGACAGACTAAAGAGAAACTGTGGGCAGGGCACATCTGGGACAAGTGGAGACCTAAATTAGGGTAGGCTTCTGGAAGGTTATTAGAGGAACTCTAGCTGAGGCTCCTAGTAGGAGGGGCCATGCAGTGTAAAGAGGACATACTCTAATTAGACAATACTTCTAATGGAGCAGGGAGAACATCAAGCCAACCACAAAAACTTTGATCTAAAGCTGACCCAGCCTACAAGACATTCAGGGATAAAGACAGAATAGGTAGAGATTGAGGGTGTCCAAACAATGCCTCACCCAACCCAAGGCCCACCACATGGAACAGAGCTATCTTGTCTTGTTAGAGTTTGGCCATTGACTCTGCCTGCATCCAAGCTTGTCCATTTTTAGGCAGAATTCTGTCTGGGGTAGAAACGAGAACAAATTACCCAGAGGTTGGTTTGCTACATTTGAAACTATCTCCATAATGAGGTTCTTTGATGCTCATCATCATCTTTAAGGTAGGCAGTATGTTGCCAGGAGTGAACCTGTTTCATTGTCAGTGAATCTTTAAAATAATAAAAACATTTTAAAGGGCAATATTCTTTGTGTGTGTGAGGTTTTTGAAGATCATATCTATTTTAACTTATATTTCTATAGAATCAATTTTTATCTTTCAATTATATCTAGGAAGAATATTCTTGTGATAAAGATAGACTAGTAATTGATATGACCATGATTTGATAAACTATTCTTTAACATGTATTACTTAATTATCCTAAGCAGCCTGCAATAGCAATTTCACATATTGGAAGTAAACCTTGTATTATAATTGAGTTGTATGGTTACAATATTTCATATTATAATAGAAATATAGGTAATGAGTGTGAAGAATAATTTTAAATTTGAATTCTATACTAGTGTATATAAAATTAAACATATTTTGCATCTACATAAAAGTCTATACTAGTGAATTAAAAATAACCTTGTGAGTAACAGTTAAGGCATGAAGTTGAAGAGTATTCATTAATCTATTTTTTGTCCTATCATCTCTCTATATTTCCATATTCTCCATTTTTTCTTTTCAACCCAATCTCCAAACCTAAGAATGAAAGATAAAAGAAAAGAGAGCCATCCCAGATTCCAACCTTGTTTTCTCTCTAAATAAAACAAATAACAACTTATAATCAACTTCCAGTGAAAATAATCATCTATAGTCCAAGAAAGCAACCAAAAACCTACCTAATCCTTCTTAAGGGAAATAAGGTGTCATTCTCATAAGGTTTCTTCCAATGGATTTGGGACAAATAATATCTTTGTAGAGGCCTAAATAAAATTGGATAAAATGGTTTTAAAAGTTGGGAATAGCATTTGTGGTCCAGTTTCTACATAAATTTAAATTATTTCTATCTCCCTATCCCCTTTCCTCATCTACCTTCTTCTCCTACTGACATCTTTCTTTTTAGTGAGTCTCCATCCTACTTTGATGTGCTTTTTTTGAGTATTATCAATAATTCAAATTAGAATCACTAGACTAAGCATGGGTGAGATGCTGAGGATTGAGTGGTAGGTATTTTCTTTTTTAGTAGACACTCGGTTTTCCAAGCATAATTTTTAAATGTGTTATTTTTTCACCATTGGTTGCTTTGTCATCTCTTCTCTTAATTAGATGTAGCTATGTGACTCTATTTTTGACTTTTCTCATTTATTCTCCTTCGTTTAATTTCTAGTTTGCTGCCAGTCCTATGCTATTTTTGTTACTATAACTCTATATTTTAACTTGAAACACTGTATTATAAATTCATGGATATTTGTACTTTTGCTCAGGATTCCTGTGGCTATCTGTAGACTTCAATGATTCCATTTCCACTATTTATTTTATTTCTATGAAAAAAGTAATGAAAATTTTATGTCATTGAATATAATATGTTTTATTCTTTTATAATATGCATTTTTATAACATTAATTATATGATCTGTGAACTTGTAATACATTTTTATTGCTTGCTGTTTTTCTTAGTTGCTTTCTTCAGTGGCCCATATTTTTATAGTAGAAATCTTTCACTTCTTTTTTAGTTTTAGTTCCTGGCATTTTCAAAACATTATGTCTTTCTGATCTTTCCCAGAGTGTTCATTATTGATTGGTAGAAAAGCTACTGATTTTGTTCTGTTATGTTGACTTTATTTTCTAATAGTTTTTATAAAGTGTTTTTGAAGTCTAAAAATATTTTTAATCTAATTGTATTTGTGCCTTTTAGGTGTAATATCATATTGAAAAGGAAGGATAATTTAAGTTATTACTTTTCTATGCAACATTTTAAATTCATTATTTTGATTAATTATTCAAATATTCAGTTGAATAACAATGGAGAGAATTGCAACTTTCCTCTTTATTGTTCAGTCCTTTTGGTTTATTATAATTTTATCTATAGATGTCTCACAAGTTGCAATCATCATCTTGAAGAGTGAAGGTTTAACTTCTGCTTTCTTCAGGTTTATTTTCATGAAGAATGTGAAATTTCTTCAAAGGTCTTTTCTAAGTACATTGGGATAATTAGACTATTTTTTTTGTTTCTTGAATCATCTTATATGGTACATTATGCTTTCTGATTTGCATATATTGAACCATCCTAGCATGTCTTAAGTGAAACTGAATTGATCATGGCATATATCCTTTTAAATTTGGTATTGAATTTGTTTAGCAGGTATTTTATTTTTTTATATTTTCATGAGTTCCTTGAAATCAGATGTACAATACCCAAGACTGTGCAGCATGATGGACAAATATCTATCATAAGTTTTACCATTTTTGACATCTATTTGGATTACCTGAGATGAGGGAACGTCTTTTCTGATTTTATTTTGTTATATTAAAATTTTGTACTTTGAATTGGCCTAGCAATTACAAATGATGCTCTCTAAATTGGCTGTATAAAAAGTGTGTTAAAAAGTGTTTTTAAAATGTAAACAAATTTTATACTGTCTTATCTTCCAATAAATCTAGTAGCAGAAAACTACCACTGAGTTAAATGTTAGTACTATGTAAAAAAGCCAGTTATTTATTAAATAAAAATGTGCCAGTCTAAGAGTAATGACACATGCCCATAAGCCCAACTATTAGGTAACCAAGGCAAAAAGACGTAGGATTTTTGCTATCTGTTGCTCACCTTAAAATAAAGTTCAGTTTCTCAGTTTTATGAATTATAGCATGGTTATATATGAGATATGAATTTGAGACAGTTTGAGTAGAGAGGAAAAAAGAAGTCCATAAATAATATTTACTATTATAAATTTATGCTAAATTAAATTTATTTAAAGCTCTATAATTCATGTTTCTATATCAAAATGAGCCTGTATTCTAAAAATTTATCCTTGGAAATACATATAATCTATAGCAAAAGATAAGACTTTTATAATAAAATATTAATTCCAAATGTATCATTAAATCATGAACCATATAAATCAACATTTGTAGATTATATAATTAAAAACAGTGATTTCAGCTTTATTTAGAATTATAAGAGAGAATTTTCAGAACCCATAGATTGTGGCCTATTTGTCTAAGGAAATCAGAGCCTCAGACTGTGAGACATTGTTCTAGATAGTTTTTAAAAGGTCTATGAGTAATACTAATGACTGTATAAAAATACTCAAATGGAAATTTCAAATGAAGAGTAAAAGGGGCATTCCAGAAGACAACTACTTTAGTAATATGACCACCCATTGGTTTAATGTTCTCAGGAAGAAGACCCAAGATTAAATAAGGAAATTCAGGCTTCTCTCTCCTGGAATGGTTATATTCAGTGTTCATATTATTCCACATTGCTAAAGATCCAACGTAACTTTTGTATTTATTTCCTCAGAAAAGAAGATGAGAGCCTTACACAAGGTTTACACTTACATGGCTTGGGCAGAGCCCAGAGTGTTTTTATCTAACTATTCCTAGGCTTGGGCTTGGAAGCTTCTAGCCTCCATACAATCAAATCTTTGGCAAGCCCACATGTACCATAGCTATTTTCATCTTCCAACCTCATCAACTAACCTAGGCCTAGAGTAGTTCAGCCTCTGAGACTTACTGATGAATAAGCTCGCCGTTTCTAATTCTTTCTGAACTTTCTGGTTCGGCTCAGGTTTTCCTGCTAAAAACTCTTCTCAAAGATGATTGATTCAAACTGGTTTTGATCAGCTTCTCATGAATTGCTCTACTCTAAAATAAACCTACACACCTATGGACACTTGATTTTTGACAAAGAAGCCAAAATAGTACAAATGGTGTTGCTGGTTTCTTATGTGTCAAAAGTAAGTCTAGTATTTTCTCTTTACTTAGAAGGAAAAATCTACCTATCACTTCAGTACTGTTGTTAAACTCTTACCTTGTTTATGAAGCATTTCCAAACATAATTTTTCTTCTACTTTTCATTATCTTAACCATGTTAATGAACCATAATATTAGCAGTGAATTTTTTCTTCTCTCTTTTTTTAAATTTTTTATTTGCTCATTTTTATTTTTATTTTTTACATATACATTTATATTATTGCACATATATACAATAGATTACCTACAGCAAAAGAACCATGACACAGTCAGGAATTATATAAATGTTACATTCTTAGTGTTTTGTCTATTTGTATTTGACAGCCTTGAAGAAATTATCTTTCCTATTTTGGTGCATCTAAATTTCTGATTGTAAAGCAATCTCCATCACATACTGTCATTATCAATTTAGAACACTATTCTAGACCTAAAACATCTTAACCCCTAAACAATTAAGCTTCATTGTAAAACTAAGCTACCTGGTCTTCAACTCCCTCAGAGATTTGAGAAGGAATAAACTTGATTACCTGAGTATGCTGGGACTTCAGGTTAGTAGCTTTCCAAATGAAAAGATAACAAAGACAGTTTTCTACCTAAATAATCACCTTAAACTCTATAATGTTGGAGCATCTTATTCAGAATTCTGGCCCAATGTATCTGATAGACATATTTGTGTAGTAGGAACTATTGAGGACTTGCTTACCCTGTCTTGTCAGAGTTTAGCCTTCGATTCTGCCTGCATCAAAGCTTGTCCTTTTTTAGGCATAAATCTATCCATGGTAGAAATGAGGACCTTTTGCTCAGTGGTTGGTTTGTCACATTTGAAGCCATCTCCATAAGGAGGTTCTTTGATGCTCATTGTCCTCTTTGAGGCAGACTGGGTATTGCCAGGAGTTAACCTGTCTCATTGTCTATGAATCTTTAGTAAAAACATTTTAAATGCCATATTCTTCATGTCTCTGGGCTTTTTGAAGACCTTATCTTTCTATAGAGGCATATATATCTTATGCACCTAAGATGCATATTCTTGTGATAAAAGTAGACTATCAATTGACATGACCATGATTTAATCTATTATTATTTATTTTGTATAAATTATTTTTCCTAAAATGCTTGCTATAGCTCTTTCAAAGCATTAAAAGTAAACCCTGTATTATAATTGAGTTATTTGGGTATAGTAACATATATTAGAGTATATATATATATATAATGTGTTTGGAAAAAATGTATATATATTATGTGTATGAAGAATAATGTTACATTTTAATTCTATACCACTTTATCTAGAATTAAGCTTATTTTGTATTTATATACAAATTTGTATACTAGTGAATTAAAAATAGCTTGTGAGTGACAATTGAGGCATTAAGTGGAGGAGTAGATTCAATAAGCTACTTTTTGTTCTCTCTTCTCTATATATTTCTATATTCCCCCTTGTTTCTTTTCAACTCCTTTCTCCGTACAGGATGTCAACGTCCAGTATGCTGCAAGGAATACATCCTATCAGGTCTCATCCAATGTCAGTATCTTTTTTTCTGCAATCATATACTTTCTCACAAGCATTATACAGTCCTAAAATTATAAGTGTATAAGATGTGCGTGATGCCCAGAACAATTAAGGCTGTATTTCTCCTCTTTGGTGAACAGGAAAAGAAGACCTCTGTAGAGCTTCATTCATGCCATATGAAGTATGGCATCTAGTAGTACTTCATAGGGGCTCTGTAGTCAGTAAGAAGCATTGTCTGTGCATGGACATTCATGTTTCAGCCAGTCTCATGGCTAGTGCTATTGAAATTAGCAATATAAGTTACCTGCTTGTTCTGCAGTTTAAATTCTTCACATCATGATTGTAGCCCCCTCCCTTATTCCCTCACGATCCCCCCTTCCTCCCTCATCACTTCTCCCTCCCTCCCTTAGTACTCAGACATGGGAGCACTCTTCCCCTAATATCTGGCCTCAGCCTATCAAGTCTCATCAATATTAGCTGGAACCTCTTTGTCTGTAGCCTGGTAAGGCCACCTTGCCAGGGAAAAGTGATCTAAGTTTGGTGGCCAGTGTGCATGTCTAAAGTAGTCCCTACTCACCACAGGTGGAATCCATAAAGAGACTGTGCTACTACATCAAGCAGTGGGTCTTCGTCCTCATCATACAGGGTCCTTGGTTGATGTTTCTGACTCTGTTTTGTCATGTAGTTATCCTGTATTTTGTGGCTAATGTCTGATTATGTGTAAGTATATACCATGTGTGTTCTTCTGGGTCTGGGTTACCTCACTCAGGATGATGTTTTCCTGTTCCATCCAGTTTTGTTCTGTTGACAGTGTCCTTTGCCTTACAGGAACTTTTCATTTTCATGAGGTCTGTTTGTTGATGGTTGATCTTAGGGCCTGAGCTGTTTGGTGTTCTGTTCAGGAGGTTGTCTCATGTGCTGATGAGCTCAAGGCTCTTACCTACTTTTTCTTCTAACATATTTAGTGTATCTGGTTGTATGTTGAGGTCTTAATCCATTTGAACTTCAGTTTTGTGCAGGGTAATAGACATGGATCTATTTTCATTTTTCTACATGTAGCCATCCAGTTAGACCAGCACTATTTGTTGAAGACATATTATTTTTCCATTGTATGGATTTGGCTTCTCTGTCAAAAATCAAGTGTCCATAGGTATGTGGGTTTATTTCTGGGTCATCAGTTCAGTTCCATTGATCAACGAGCTTATTTCTATGCCAGGACCATACTGTTTTTATTACTGTTTAGCAGTGAATTTCAATCTTACAAATTATTGATTTTTGCCTTTAACATACTCCAAGAAACAATAGGATATATTTGTGAGAAGGAAACCATTGTGATCATAACCAATCAGATAATTCAATCTTCATCCACACCATTTCATAGAAAACCAAGAACATTAACATTGATTTTGTAGAGATCTTCTCTATTCTTATTTTGAGAGGAATGCGCAAATATATCTCCTCTATTATTCTTTGATTCTCAATATTTTTCAGTTTCCTTTTCACATATTTCTGAATTGGATTTTTATATTTAGTGTCCTGGAAGTGGTAAAGTTTAAGTATCCTAAGACTTATAGAGTTGTTCTCAGTTCATACATTATCGTAACTGTCATATAAAATATGTATTCAAACTCAGTTTTACCCTCGGAAAAGGTGATGATAACCCAAATGGTAAAACACTTCCACACACCTGAGAATTTATCAAAATGTTTGATGACAAAAATGGATGCTTGTACCCAAGTTTTCTCTATAACGTTTAAATAAGCTTATCACAAGTATTTTATGTATTAGTTATCTTTTATCCTTCTGAAATCAAAGGGCTTGCAAGTTAATAGTCAGTGTAGCAATGAGAAAGAGTTAAAGATTTTGTTCATGGAACTTGGTGACTAGCAGTTTCGGGGATGATATAACAAAGTAGTTGTGAATGGGCCCAGTGGTGTTTAGATCACTGATTCTCACACATGAAGCGTTACTATGATTGATGGGCTAAGATGAGTCAGCAGCACCTTTAAGAGATATGACTTTATGATCAGCACTACCCATGAACATTGTTAGTGGCAAGTCTGAAATTTACTTACCCTTAGCCCATCAAACCTGTCACATTGTCCTCATTAACACATGTCAGAATTTTCCAGAAATTAGACCTTGTTATAATTTCCATAAAATTACTTTGCTACAGTTATAAAAATTCTAATAATCAGCTTTGTCTTCCTCTTCATAGAAAAGTCATTCTTTGGTACACAGACCAAGACACCTACTCTCATAATGTCACTTTCCTTTAGATGAAAGTTCACCCTGACCTGTAAATGTCTCCTCTGTGTTTGGTATTGGGAAATAAAGTACCTCTAGAGGATGCACAGACGTAGGTACCTTATACAGCCATGCCTACTACCTGAGTGCTAGATTAGCATGCTCGGAATGTGCTCAGTATATTATGAGTTCCAGCTTTTCCTCAGCCTCTTTCCATTTTTGTACATGGCCCAAATCAGGGAAACTGTAATTGTGTATGATTCTCACCACAGCTTCTTCCATTTCTTCCGAAATGCTTACTAGTGCTAACTAGCAAGAAGAGTGAGTCCTCAAAGAAACGTGACTTGTGGAACTAATCATTTATTCCAAAACATCATCTTCCTGTACTTACACCTACATTGATATAGCCATGTGGAATGGATAAAAATGTCCTTACCTTTAAAGAAACTGAAATTTAACCCATAATGCTAAACCTTATGATCTATTTTGTTCCTGAAGCAAAAGAGTAATGTAGAATAGGGTAGCAGATTGGCGGAAAACAGTATCTAGTATGATGACCTGGTCCATTTATTTTTTGATTTACTAACAAGGGACCCTAAGCAAAATGTTGTCCTCTTAGGATTCCTTGTAATCTCTAGAACAAAATGATGAGATTTCATTTCTAGTCTGTATTTCTGAAGCAATTCTAGTAAGAGTAGCAGGGAAGGGAGCAATATCAAAAAATAGAGTAGTAGTATTGTAAGAAAATAAACATTGATAGTTTAAAAGTCTCCATAATTAGGAAACCCTTATAGCTTCTTCTTAAACCTTAATGTGGTTTTCTTCTAATTAATTACATGATTTCTATTTGTATGTTGCACAAAATTTGACTCCTCTAAACTCTCTTCTCAATTTAATTTAATGAAATTTCAATAGTACTTTGTTTGTGAGTTAATCCTATAATTACCATATAAAATAAAAAATAAACAGCTAGTTATAATTTTAATAGTGTATTTGGCACAATTTTACTCAAGAATTATTATTCTAATTTTTCTCTTACTGTTTAAAATCTGAATACATACTGCACATTGATAAAACTGATCTCATTACTTGTCCCAGAACATTGGAATCACTTAGAGAGAAATTTCAGAAGTTCACAAAGGTATCTGATCCCATTCTTGAACCACTACAGAATACTAAAAAAAAAATTAGTCATTATTCTTCTTTACTTGAGTATTAATAATGGTAGTTACACACACATCTCTGATGGGGGGAAATGTAAGTTAAGCTAGTGTATCACTTATATTTAAAACCACACATTATTAAGAGTAGCTTAGGAGTGATGTTGTGGGACTATCAGGAGGCTCTAAACGACAATAAAATCTGTTTATGCAACTGAGTCAGTGCTACAGCTGAACAGAGCCCCCAGAGATCAATGAGCCCATGGTTTAATCAGCACACTTAGAGACATGGCACATGAATGGCTCTGCACAGCTGGTGTGTTAAGCACCATGCTGAGAGGGAGAAAAAAAAATAATCATTTGGTATTTTACTTGGCTCTTAGGGCAGTTTCTGATGATGGCCATGTAGATGCATGGAATTAAAAAAGCCAGGAGCAGTACACGTGATCCATAGGAACACACTGGGTTGCCTCAGGAAATTATTGGAGACATTCTCAGGTATCATGAAACATCAGTGTTGAAGACCTTTCTGTACTAAAAGGAGGCTTGGTGTGCCTAAGAAAATATCTAGGAAGAATTATCTTTCAATCCCCACTCTCATTGTTGACCAGCAAGCCTACATTTATTAGAGCCTCCTTGAACTTTATGTTCAACACCACTTGAATTTAATTAGTAAAATTTTGTTCTATTTGGTTTTTGCTTCTGTGTCATCTTGCATAGTGAAGGCCACCTTTTATATAAAATAAAGTCTACCACTTCCCTTCATTGTATAAACCTTAGAAATAAACACATTCCCAACTTACTATCATTTTAAGAAATGTAAGGCAATATTTTTAGAGTGAGTGAGTGGATAATCAGAATGTGAAATGAATATATATATATATATATATATATATATATATATATATATATATAATGAATTGTAATAATCTGTTACTCATAATTTCATTAAGTTAAAAGAGGAAAGTTGAAAAGACAAGCATTTAAGGATAATCTAGTAAAAATCAAATATAGAACTCAAAGAAGAAATAACATATTAAGGCTCATATTGTTGGAATAACAAAGCATAATAGATTTAGTTGCCCATAGAATGTTTTTATTTATTCTTGGAAGAACAAAAATCATTGAAACATTTCATTAATATGAGACCACCCAATTATTATAGCTGCCTTTGTTTCTGGAAGCTCAAAAGTAAAATCTACTTTTTTACTTGTTAGTTCTGATGGTGGGCATATTTTTTGGCTCATGATATCTTTCCATCTTCAATACCAATGCTTCTCAATGTGTGAGAAATAAGCCATTTTCATGACTTCATCTTTATGTTCTGAGGGGCATACTTACTTTCCCATAGACTGATATGATTCATAAGACCTACATTGTATGCTGCCACCAAAGTCACTAATGATAATAATTTAAGTTCAAATTATCAAATTAGTAATATTAGGATGGTTCTAAACTATCTTATTTGAAATATTTATTTCATTTTTAGTTATATGTATGTGTGTATATATCTGTATGGGTTGACATACATGAGTTCAGGTACTCTAGGATGTCAGAGGCATTGTATTCCCCGGAAGCTAGAGTCTGAGGTGGTTGAGAATCTGCTAATGTTAATGCTAGGAAGGAAACTTTTTCTGAAAAGTCTGTGTCCAGCACCATAATAATCTATCTTAATTATTACATCTTTTGTTATAGCAGTCACACAAACCATGGACATATTTCTGAGATCATAATTATGTTGGCAAAAAGCTAACTAGGTGGACAGCCACAGATGTCAAGTTGACCATGAGAAGAAACTGTGTGAAACTTGTGTCCTCAATGATCCTTCTTCTTTTCTGTCTTATTGATGATGACTCTCTTTTATAAGCATGACATTAAGTGACATCTCTGAGATGCTTGCTGTAATATCCTCATGGGCATCTGTCTCATTCTCTTTGGGTTTTTATACAATAGTTTATTTATGTGACATCATTATAAATCTTGTATAATAAATACATAGACTCAAATAATATATGGTTCCCTTTAAAATGTCCAATTCTTGTTAACAATTCATTTATGAATCATCAATAAGATAGAAGTTTCAAAATTCCTTCAGTATTTTGTGAATCATAGTTTATTTAAAACTTTTCAATTTTGTTCATAACAAGCACTAGATGCAGGAGGAATCCTCTGAAATTATAAACGATAAATGTGCACATAACTATATAAGGTTCTACTATAGTGCATGCATTCCACACTTGTACATTTTTCCAGATTTCAGAATGCTTTCTGAGTATATAAGGACCTTCTCATTCATGTTTGTTTGCACATGTCCAGGCCCAATGCATTCCTTGACAAGATACATTTAGTGAAATAAATATTATCTGTAATACCAATAGGAATTTGTTTCTGACTTCCATTTGTATGCATTAGAAATTATGTATCTATCACGATTTATTTGAGTTGGTGCATATTCCTAAACCATCAAGCCCCATTTACAAAATAGAACTTGGCAAATTCAAAACATCATAGCTAAAAATTCAAAATCATTCCAATCTGCCTGCCTCTTGGTCCCAGCATTCGTGCCTGCAGACATATCTCCCTCTGCCCTGTTTATCATAAGGCAAAGACAAAGGGAAGCATAATTCTTGAAGTGAGTAATTGGGATTTCTACAGAGCAGCTTACCCTATTCTACTTGTTCTCTTAATTTACTCGGTTTACACTAACTGATGACAGAATCCCATTGTTTTGCTGAAACATTAACTTCACAAAGTCATTCTGCTTCCATCTGCAACACTAAAATTAATGATTCCCTCTGCAACATCTGTTTAATTAACTATCGGCACCATAGAAGAGGCATCCAAATACCCCAGCGACTAAATCAGGTTCAAATTAGGGGAATACGATGTTAAATTGTATCAAGGAGAAGCTGAGTTTATCCTTCAGAGCACTGGCATTCATTAGCTACCAGCTACTATATGCATCTTTGTAATGAAGTCCTGTCTGGAGTGCTTGACTGTAAAGTTCTAATTTGGGGGTGGCCCAGGTCCCTTCAGTCATGGTAACTCGAGAAGAGCAAGGAAAAAAGGATTTGTATAGTCCAGAAACAGCAAATAATTTTACCATTTTTGTTTCTATAAAGTGCAATGAGCTATCAGTTGGGCATGTGTTGGCAGAAGGATGCTGGGAAATAGTAGTAGTGTAGTTAAAATGACATGTATGAGGCATTTCTACCAGAAAAGTACTCCATTATCTCTGAATACTTTTTATTTTATTGACATTACCATTAAGAATGTCCACCTGAGTTTCTGTGAGCACATAGTAAACACTTGAGAAACTATAACTGATATCCATGAGGAGAATTTCGTTGCATTTAAAGCATCATATCAGGTTGCAGACAATGCAGATCTTGCCCATTAAGACTTTAGCACAGACAGAGGACTCTCAGTATCAATATAAGCTTGCTGATGGAAACAAATCAGCTTGTACTCTTTTAGACTATGGGTTGAGAATGAATAAGCTAATAAATATAATTCCCCTCTTAGAACATGTAAGATCTAATTTGTATACCAAAAGAGATAAAGAAAAATAAAACATACATTTAAATATAATTAATAAAGCAAAAACATTACAAGAGACATAGATATCACCTTTACAGGAAGTTGGGGGCAAAGATACACCTAATTTTGAGGTTTATTTAAAAGAAAGGATTACAGTGTTAATGTCTCATATGTTTTTTATTAAATTTTGTTATGTACATTTTCATATGAGTACCTAGATGAAGAACAATCAGTTCACAAGCAAAACAAAAGGCAAGGGAAAAGAGTACATATAATTTAGAGATATCGATGATGTTTGAAGAGAGAAGTTTCTATATCATCTATCTTGTATACTCTGTCCTGAAATTGGCATAGAAAAGACATAAAAAATTGTTTTCTACAGAGATAGAGATTTACTCACCAAAGCATGCCTGAAATCTTTCTACTTTGAGTTTGTCTTACACTTTAGACTCATGTTCCATTTTTGGTCTACAACAGAGGTTTATCTTTAAATGCAGCCTTATTAGCTAACCCATAACATCCTCTTTTAGATCTTTTCTGATTAGATTTCGTATTTATGTCTGTCTTCAATGGCAGCAAAGAAATTTGGATGCAAAATTTTTGTGTACTAAAGTAGGGTGTGCTAAACATAACCTCTTAGAATTTGTATAATTTTAAATTCTATATTTCTCACCTGGTATAGTAAGATACACAACCCCTATCATGATACACACACACACACACACACACACACACACACACACACACACACACATACACACCAACCAAACAACCAACCAACCAAACAAACAAACAAGAAATTTGAGCTGAGTAGCCAGAAACACCAAGTTTGGACCCAGCACTTAGGTAGCAGAAGCAGGCCGATCTCTGTGAGTTAGAAGCTTGCCTGGTCAGCAAAGGAAGTCCAGGGCAGCCAAGGCTATTACACAGAGAAACCCTGTCCTGAAAAACAATAGCAAAAATCAAAAACAAAGAAAGAAAATAGGATGTAATAAAAAGGACTTGAGATGGGTGGAAATTGAAGGTCAACTCTTAAGGACTCAGGGAGACTCTAAATTCTCTAAGTTCATTGTTCATGTTGCAAGATATCTTTTGGTTACTATGGTTATAAATGTGGCATGAAATTGCAAGTTTTCAAACTGTATAGTCAGAAAATTCTGGGTGTTTCCTGAGGTGGGCAAAGGTTAGAGATGTGAGGACAGCAGTGGGAAGAGTAGGAACATTCCTCATAGAAGTCACCACATAATCTCATAGGAGCACCTACACTAATGGCCATCTTTGTGACTATTATTAGTCCACAGATTGAAGTGACCAGACAGATTATTTCGTATCAGACGTACATATATATGACAAGAAAGGCACATGTTCAAAATGGAAAATGTTGCCAAAAGCTCTATCAGTAGTGAAAATAATTTGTTACTATCCTTAAATCATGTCATTGTATATTTATTGCCTTTGGGAAATATGAGACATTTGTCTTCTTTCCTGTTCTTGCTCATTTTCCTGTTCTGAAAACCAGCATGACCCTATGACTCAGGACATTTGTGGTGTGCTGTGGCTAAGTTAATTAAGACTCAGGTTGTTTGGGGCAGACGAGTCAAGATGAAATGTCAAGAGGAACAGGATACCTATTCAAGAATGCTGTTTATCACAGAACAAATCCTGAGCCAATGACTTGTTATTTCTAAGCCTTGAATTTTTACTCTTGATTTCGTTTCAATCCAAAACAATGTCTTTTTAATATGCCTATCTTGTATGACAGTTTTACTAAAGCAGAGAAGAGCCACAAAATGTTTAACATTTGTCATCAAATAAGCTCTTAATTTATTTTAGTTTCTATGGTTTGAATGACTGACTTCTATAATCTGTGAGTGTTGGGTATTTAGGCTCTTTTCTCAATAAAATGAAAAGTCTTATGGTGATTGATGTAAAGGGGATAAATATGGAAATGGCTGAAATTAAATTATTTTTACATTTCATCCATAAGTAGGCTTAATTTCATCTTGGTAGGTTATGGCAGAAATGATGGTCAAGGACAGTGACGGAAAGAAGAAATTCTGAAATTTAAAGATAGTCTCTGGCCAGTACACTGACTGGAGACAAGAAGATGATCTAAGAGAGATGCAAAACCAGTAAAATTTAGATGGATACACAGAGAAAAAACAGACAGGGAACAAACTTGAAAGTCTAGAAATTTTACCTAGACAATTTCAAATTTTAGAATGGAGGGCAATCTTGACCTCCAGGCTATCTACATTGTAATTTCACAACACATTCAGTGCAAGTTTCTATAAAAAATATGGAAATTACAAACAATGGTTTTGATCCATGTCTGCAACTGAGAAATAGGCCTACACTTGAACATACACATAAAAGGAACACCACAGATAATCAAATTCTAAAATGAGAAAAATTAGGAACTTAAGTGTTCCAATATTCCAGCAGTGTTTAAACCATCCTTCATTAGGTTGCCAAATGATTAAATGAAAACTCCAATTCTATTTTAATATCATTTTATAACAGACAGAAAAAAACATAGGCTTGTGACTGCAACCATGGTGCTATTTGTTCAGGGAGTCTTCATGTTATACAAACAGGTATATGTGAATTCCTAGTAGTGTTTGTCACACACTTTTTGCTTCATTATTATGTTAATAAGAGATAAAGACTAGGGATCAATTACATTGAAGCCAAATTTGTATGACTGATCTATAGCTCTTTAGGGTGTAGGGAAGGACTTTATATGAATATAAGGAAGATACAGCTCAAGGAACATAAACTCAGTTGTGCTCTTCCAGAAAGTCTGGCTTAATATTGTTTCCCAGACTTCTGGGGATTACTTGTTACATATTCCAACAGAGCGTGGGAATGGATCCAACTCTGAAGTAACGTGCCTATTTTGAACTTCGCAGCAGATTATATAAGAAGAAGAAATACCAAAGTGAGTTATTTTTGCAATGCTTTATTTTAAGTGCTTATATTTCAATTTTATGCATGGATTTTATTGAAGACTCACTTATATAAAGATAGGTATAATATTAAAGCAGTATTTATGTCAATAAGACAATTTTCAAAGATTATCTATACCAATTTATTAGAATGAATTCTTTAGTACCTCAGGTATCCAAAACAATGAAAACAATTAAAGAGGAACATGGGTGAACCAGGTATTGGGTATGACAGTAAATTTCAAGCTCTAAAATTACAGCAAAGATCAGTGCTATTCTCTGCAGCCAAGTCTTAAGGCTCACAACTGCCTGCAACTTTGTGTCCAGGGTTCTGAGATGCAAGGGCACTCACACATGTGCATAAATACACAGACACATACATTAGTAGCTAATAGAATAAATCTTAAGAGAAAGAGAAGAAGGCTATTAGATCTATGGTCTCACTCTTAAGATGCTGATAGCGCTCTCCTGGCCAGATGCCATGGTCTGAAGATAGAGCACACAAAGCTCTATAACATCCTTCCTGTGACTGAGTAAAGAAGTCCTTTATTGATATAATTTTATAGACTGTAATTTATGGTTGGACCATATGCCTAGGCCTTCCATGCTCTTACTTAAAATGAAATAGAATATTAAATATTTTGGTATGGATCTTCAGTCCCCAAGGATAGAAAAGTCATATATTTTCCTGGGTTTGAATGTTTCTTTAAAGACCTTCCTCTGTACTTCCCCCAGGCATCCTCTCCATGTCCACTGACTCTTTTGCCTTAAGCTATCTGTCTCAGTGAAACTCTTCTTCAGGTTTTATAGAGAAGCTTCACTTCTTTACCAAGATCCCATCATGTCTCTGATATAGTGTACTGTCTATTTTTAAAGTTTTCCCACTTCAGTGACTGACCATTAATCCTGAGGTCATGAGCCAAGCTGACCTAATAAAACTCATTCTTGGAGAGTATTTTCTTGTTAGGTTCTTTTCTCACACCAACCATCACTACACACTTAATTTCTAACAATGACTACTGACTTTTCTTTGATATGTAAAACCTATCCTCCTGTACATCCAAATCTGGAAGAAAGAAGGGCTGAGGGTATACTTCAGTGGAACATGACTTTACTAGGGTACAGAAAGAACTGAGTTCAATTACCAATAATACACATACACGGACACACAGACACACACACAAACACACACATTTGCACACACAGCTACAGAGACACAGAGAGACACAGAAACAGGCAGAAGAACAGAGACAGAGGAGGGGATGGGGAGAGATAAAGAGAGGAAGTCGAATAAGAGTGAAGCAAAAGAAATTCTGAAATCCTCACTCAACTTGGCTGCTGAGACTAGAACTCTGATCCTCTGAAAAAGAAACAAACGTTTCTCACCCGAAGTTTTCTTCTTGATGAGAGACTGCTTTGGCCCAGGAGATAGATGCCAAGACTGGAAAACACAGAGGGCATAAGTTACTGTAAAGGGCTTTAAGCAGATGCAGTTTTGAGTTTAAACAATGTTTGATCACACTCTTAAAGGGAGGACACAGGGAATGTGAAGAAGAATCAGTTGTTAGGATGTTTTCTTTTCATAATATTTTTATTAGTTATTTGGGAATTTCACATCATAAACCTTGACCACACTCACTTCCTAGTTTGTTCATTTCTGCTTCCCAACCCTTTTGAACTCTCCTTCCTTAAAAAGAAGGAGAAGAAAGTAAAACGTCAAGTTTGTGTTCCCCATCTAATATAGTCAGAGAAGCATAGTCAAAGTCGCACTAGCCAGCCCATTAAGAAAAACTGGCACACCAGATAGACGCCATCAATTGTGGGGTGCTACACTTCAACATCCTTTTCACAAATTTTAAGAGTTCTCATTGATATCTTTCTGTGGGTTGTGGTGGCATTGTGGTAGTGGTTGTCACAAAAGCCTTATGTGTCATTCTTTCTCAACTCTGAATATGAATCTTCAGTCATCAATATCAGCAGAAGTAGCTTTCTTGTCCCTTATCATCAGAGAGAGAACAGATCCTATACTTATGGCATAATTGTCATTGGGATCAGCACTTGCCATGGACTTCAACACAGGCTCCAATGGCAGTACAAACTATGGATATCAACAGGGTCCTTTGCTACAGCACAGGACACAGACACCACTATATTCCGTAGCAGTATCACAGGCCAAGGACATCAGCATAGCTTCAGGTGGCTGCCTGGGCCACTCCTTGTCTATCATTGCATCCAGAGATTCTGTTCCTAAACATCCAAGTCATTGGCTTTCTACAAGAAGATGAGTGGCCTCTTGTCCTGTGTGGGCATGTACACTTCTGTCAATTATTATCACACGTATAACACCCATAACTTAAAATGATAAAACTTTTAAAAAGCAGACACAGAAAAATGCCTCTAGAACACATACATAGTATTCAAACTAGGCAGAGTTGAAAGCAACATTATATACTCTCCTCACACCACAAAGAGGCATAGTGAAAAAATAGCTGTTTTTATATCAATTCCTAAATTCCACTTTTACTCTAAGCAAATGCTATTTCAAGATTAAGGTTTTTTTTCTCTGTCTCTGTGTGTTACTGCCTCTCTCTCTTCTGTCTCTTTTCTCCATCTCTCTCTCCACTTATATTTCTTCCTCTTTCTCAACTCCTCTTTCTGTGTCTCTATCTTTTCCCTTCAACCTGTCTCCTTTATCTTTCTCTTCTTTTCCCTTTTCTTCTTTAATGCTGTCTTTAATTTTAATTAAAATGTAAGTTTTATGTTGGATATATATGATGATCACTACAATTTTGGTTTATGCTTGCATAGTCCCATGGTTAGATTGTCATTGGATAGCTTGTTTTTCCGTATGGGATATTTTGTTCTGTGTTTTGTTCATGTACTATTTTATTTCCAGAAAAATAAAGCCCAAGACAGGATTGACTTATTGGTATCTGTTTAGAAATTTCAGACAAAAAAAATTGAAAAGAGAAAGATTTGCAGCTGTATCATTCTAGAGAAATTTTTAGCCAGTAAATTACTGAGTCTGATGTTATATCAAAGCAAATAACTCAGTACAGTAGATTATAAAATAAGGTGAACACTCTAGAAAACATAACTTTAAGTTTTATTTTCATAATTTGTTATTTGTATGTCATATATTATAATCATGTTTCCATCCTGCATTATCTTTTCTTAGTCTTTATTTCTAATCTGCTGTTCCCACATCTTCCATACGGTACTTTTCTTATTTTTATGGTGTGTGTGTGTGTGTGTACACATTTTTAGTGCAGGTGCAAATGGCTTTAGTTAAATATTATGTTTATACCCATAGACTGTGAAACTCTGAACATTAACCAGAGAAGCCAGGGCTTGATAGATTTGTGTAGATAATGTGCTTAACAATTGTGGAAGAGAAGTTAAAAAACCTGTAAGAGATGAACATTGTGTAGAAATATTAAATGCTTTTTTCCTGCATTTCATAAAGCAAAAAAATTTACTTTGATATAAGTCATGGTTATATTTAAGATTAAGTTCACAAATATACTTGAGTATATCTAACACATGATTTCTTTTAGACAAATCTCATAACTAATTGTTTTGGTTTCCTTTCCATTGCTGTGATAAAATACACTGTCAAGAGCAATTAATGGGCAAAGGTTTATTTTGGCTCACAGTGTCAAATTATATTCCATTTTGGATAGGAAACCAAAACATCAGAAGCTTGAATCATCTGGTCACATTATGTACACTGTTACACAGAAAGATAGCAATGAATGCATGTGTGATTGTCAATGCTAGATAGATTTCTTCTTTAAAAGTATTTATTTTAGATTTTGAGTTTATAATTATCTTTTCTGACATACTTTTCCTATATGCAAGATCTCTTATATTTCCCTCCTTGCTCTATTTCAAATTAATGTCTTCTTTTTAAACTAATATAATAAATGTAATTCTTCACAAATGTTATCAGAGTCCATTTAATATTAACTCTTACACTAATATACCTAACCTGTATTAAGAACCCACTTACACAATAGCTACCAATAAATTTCAAAGGAAAGTGATCAATACCTTCTGATTTAATGGACATAAAGAACATGATCACTACGTAAATCTGTATTTTGGTTGCAGTTTTCAGCTAACATTCAAATTGAATTTCACCTAGGACAGGAGAAATGAATCTATAAAGTTGTTCATCAATTATGAGATAGATGAATTTAAAGAAGGAGAACCTAGGCATTCAGCATGTGTTTGATATATTTTAACCATATTTTTTTTCTTTTAATCATCACTACTACTTTATGTAACAACAATGATTTTCGCCACTTTGCAGACTGGAAAACAGAGGCACTGAGAACTTTGTAAGCTTCTTAGAGAGTGGAATGACCAAATTAGTGTTAATGCCAAACATATGGATTTGATTGAGTACACAATATTCTCTGAAGTAAGACATTATTGAATAATATTATGTAAAGGACAAACCTTAAACTAAATGAATTTTTCTCAACTCATATTTAATATAAGCATTAGATAGGATTATTTATTTATTTATTTATTTATTTTCAATTTTTATTAATTTATTCAGATTACAACTCAATTGTTATCCCATCGCTTGTATCCTCTGGTTCCTCCCTCGCTCTTGTTTTCACCCTATTCCCCTCCCCTGGGTCTAAGAACAAGGGAGACCTCTTCCCCCACTATATAATCATAGGCTATCAAGTCTCATCTTAGTAGCCTGCTTGTTCTTTCTTTGAGTGCCATCAGGCCTCCTCACCAAGGGGAGGAGGTCACATATGGAGCACCAGACTTCATGTCAGAGTCAGTCCCCACTCTCCACATAACTGTGGAAAATGTCTGGTCTGTTGGCTAGATCAGAGTAGGGGTTTGATGTTTATAACTTCTATTGTCCTTGATTAGTCCAATAATTTGAGCAGACCCCAATGGGCCCCAATCCACCCATCAAGATGTTACTCTTGTAGGTTTCTAGGACACTCTGGGTCCTTCTATTATCCCATCTCTTACCTAGAGTCTCTGGAGGATGTCCTCACATCTATCCCAATCTCATGGTAAGTGAAGACTTTCATGGGACATTCCTTTTGGGCTAGTGCCCAGTTATGAGTGAGTATATACCATGTGAGTCTTTCTGCTTCTGCGTTAACTCACCCATTGTGATCATTTCTAGTCTTATCCATTTGTTCACAAATTTTGAGATTTCCTTGTTTTTAAAAGCTGAGTAGTATTCCACAATGTAAATGTGCCACAGTTTGTTTATCCATTCTTCAACTGAGGGACATTTATACTGCTTCCAGGTTCTGGCTATTATGAATAAGGCTGCTATAAACATGGTTGAGCATTTGTCCTTGTTGTGTGGTGGAGCATTTTCTGGCTATATTCGAAGAAGTGAAATAGCTGGGTCTTGAGGAAGCACTATTCCAAGTTTTCTGAGAAAGATAGATTTCCAAAGTGGTTATACAAGTTTGCATTTCACAAGCAATAAAGGAGTGTTCCTCTTTCTCCTCATCCTTGTCAGCACGTGGTGTCACTTGAATTTTTGATCTTAGTCATTCTGATGGGTGTAAGAAGGAATCTCAGAGTCATTTTGATTTGCATTTCTTTGATGACTAAAGATGTTGAGCATCTCTTTAAGTGTTTCTCAGCCATTTGATATTTCTCTGTTGAGAATTCTCTGTTTAGTTCTGAGCCTTATTTCTCAATTGGGTTATTTGGTTTGGTAGTGTTTATTATCTTGAGTTCTTTATATGTTTTGGATATTAGACTTTTGTCAGATGTAGGGCTGGTGAAGATCTTTTCCCAGTCTGTATGATGTCACTTTGCTCTCTTGACAGTGTCTCCTGCCTTACAGAAGCTTCTCAGCCTCATGAGGTCCCATTTATTAATTGTTGACCTTAAAGCCTGGGTTGTTAGTGTTCTCAGGAAGTTGTCTCCTGTGCCAATGTGTTCCAGACTCTTCCCCACTTTTTCTTCTAACCTGTTTAGTGTCTCTGGTTTTATGTTGAGGTCTTTAATCCACTTGGACTTGAAATTTGTGCATGGTGACAAATATGGGTCCAATTTCATCTTTTTACATGTAGACATCCAGTTAGATGTTTGTGGAATCATTTCTGGGTCTTTGATTCAATTTCATTGATTAACCAGCCTATTGCTGTGCCAGTACCATGCTGTTTTAATTACTGTTGCTCTATAGTACAATTTGGGATTGAAGATGGAAATTCCTTTGGAGGATTTTTAATTTTATAGGATTATTTTTGCCATTCTGAGTTTTTTCCATATGAAGTAAAGAATTGATCTTTCAATGTCTTTTAAAAATTGTGTAGGTATTTTGATAGGGATTGCACTGATTCTCTAAGTTGCTTTTGGTAAGATGGACTCTTTTACTATGTTTATTTTCCTGATCCATGAATAGGGGAGATCCCTCCATCTTCTGATGTCATCTTCAATCTCTTTCTTCAGGGATTTAAAGGTTTTTTTTTTTCAAACAAGTCCTTCACTTGCTTGGTTATATTTACTCCTAGTTATTTTATATTGCTTGTGGCTATTGTGAAGGGTGTAGTTTTCCTAATTTCTTCCTCTGCATGTTTGTCATTTGTATATAAGAAGGCTACTGACTTTTTAGAGTTAATTTTTTTATCCAGCTATTGTGCTGAAGGTGTTTATCAGCTGTCGGAGTCTCTGGTGTAATTTTGGAGGGTCACTTATGTACACTATCATATGATCTGCAAACAGGGATAATTTGACTTCCTCCTTTCCCATTTGGATCCCCTTGATATCCTTTTGATGTCTATTTGCTCTGGCTAGAACTTCAAGAACTATATTGAAGAGATATGGGGAATGTGGGCAGCCTTGTCTGGTCCCTCATTTTAGAGGAATTTTCTTGAGTATCTCTCCATTTAATTTGATGTTGGCTATTGCCTTGCTGTATAAACCCTTTGTTATGTTTATATATGTGTGTTGTATTCCTGGTCTCTCCAAAATTTTAAACATGAATGGTAGTGGTGTTTTGTTAAATGGTTTTTCTGCATCAAAGGAGATGGTCACATGGTTTTTTCTTTCAGTTTGTTTTTATGGTGGATTACATTGATGGATTAAACCATCTCTGCATATCTGGAATAAAGTCTACATGGTCATGGTGAATGATATTTGATATGTTCTTGTATCATTTTGCAAGTATTTTATTGAGTATTTTTGCATCAATGTTCCTAAGAGAAATTGGTCTGAAATCCTATTTTTTTTGTTGGGTTTTTGTGGAGTTTAGTTATCAACGTGACTGTGGCCTCATATAATGAATTTGGTAATGTTCCATCCACTTCTATCTTTTGGAGTAGCTTGAAGAGTATTGGTATTAGCTCTTCTTCGAATTAAGGACTTCCTAGAATTCAATGAAATTAAAGAACAACATACCCAAATTTGTGGGCCACATTGAAAGTGGTGCTAAGAGGAAAATTCATAGCAGGAAGTGCCTTTTTAAAGAAATTAGAAACATCCCACATAAGCAACTTAATGACACAACTGGAAGCCCTAGGGAAAAAAAAAGAAGCAGAAACACACAAAAGGAGTAAACAGCTGGAAATAATCAAATTCTGGGCTGAAATCAATAAATTAGAAACAAAGACAACAATTCAAAGAGTCAACAAAACCAGCCATTGGTTCTTAGAGAAAATCAACAAGATAGAAAAACCATTAGCCAAACTAACAAAAAGGCAGAGAGACACTATCCAAATCAACAAAATCAGAAATGAAAAGGAAGACATATCAAGAGATACTGAAGAAATACAACGAATCATAAGATCCTATTTCAAAGACATATATGCCACAAAAATTGAAAATCTAAGGGAAATGGAAAATTTCCTTGAATGATTCCACTTGCCAAAATTGAATCCAGATCAGATAGACAAATTAAATAGTTCTATTAATCCTATTGAAATAGAAGCAATCATTGATAGTCTCCCAACAAAATATAGTTCAGGGCTAGATGGTTTCAGCACAGAATTCTTTTTATTTATTTATTTTCATCCTGTTTGTAACCGCATCCTTCCTCACCTACCATCCCTAATTTCCTTCCTTTCCCCTATTCCTCTCCCTTATTCCTTCCCAGAATATGAATTTGTAGGATTTTTAATACCAAACCAAGATGTTGGATTTTCCATCAACCATAATGAAAAAGAGTAATTTAAACTATATTTTTTCTTATAAGTTAGGAAGTGCAATCAATAAAAGCATTAAGATATAATCTCTGTTTACCGAAATGTATACCTTATGAATTGGGAGAAATATATTGTACCTTAAAGCTACTTCTTCTTGAAAAAATTTTCTGTGAGTCACACTTACCAAACCATGGATTGCTTGAGGTTTGGTACTTAAGTTTTTTCTGATCTTGTCCTTTCTTTCATAAATTAGCATTCAGTGTCCCTCTGTGATGCACGTGAGTATTTAATGTTACCAAATATTTTGTTTGACAGAATTTCGAAGTTAAAAAGCAAATGCTAATTAAGCGATATTTCCATTATAAAATGAGTTACTTCATGAAGTTCTACTAGTATCCATTGATGTGCTCAAAATATTACATACCACTACAGAACAGGTCCGGCTTCATAATCCATGTTTACATTGTAGTGGGATTTCCTGTAGATCGTATGAATTAGGCAGTGCTCATCTTCACATTCCTATTAACTACTCCAAAGTCGTTAGGTAAATGAATGTGAATTTGTCAAAATTAGGAATATGCTATGCCCTGGCCTCCAGTTTCCCACCCATTCTGTATTGTGCATTGTTAAAATATCATCACATATGGACAGTATCGGATTTATTGGTAATAAAATTCTATTAGAACTTTGTTACCTATAATTGAGTGGAGATGGCACCTGGGTCTAATATTACAGTTATACATTAGAAAAAATGAATAAGGCTGCAATACTGGGACAGAGCTTTCTTAAAGAGGTATTTTTAATAAACAATGGGAATCAAAAGGCATTAGCCTCTCATCTCTTGCCATGTGAACAAATTAGTGAATAAACAAACAGGATCTGGTTAGCTGCTCATAGTTTGATATTTTCTCCTGGTGTCTTTTAAGCTCCTGGGGACATTTTTCTTCTTGGTGGGAGTTACAAACCTGGCGCATAGCAGGAGAGTCATAAAATCCCCTCTAGAATCTTTAATCAATCATGACTAGTATATCTACCATATATTTCCCAAGTTTAAAATAGAATGAAGTCACATAATAATCTTTCTCCCAGCCACTAGACTGCTTTGAGCACAATGACCCACAGTCTATGGCTGTATTAACAGATACGATCTATTCTTTAATGGAGCTCAGCCGTGGGGATTAGCTACCTGTAATGCAGTTTGGGCTGTCAAGCACTCTACCAAACTGCTAACACATTACAAGTTACAGGCATCAATTCTTTCTAAGTGAAAAGGCATTTCACATTCAAAACACTTCAAACCTCATAATGGGAAATTATCATGATGGATCCCCTTTGCCAAGGAAAGGTAAAGAGATGGAGAGAGAAGAGACAGGTACCCAATCTCAAAATTCATATCAATTCTTTCTGATCTACCTAGGGCCGATTAAACTCTAGTTGTGGATAAGGCTGTCAGAAATGTTGCAGGTGTGAAGAGTGGATCAGAGCTGTTTCTGTTTGATGAGAGGACGCAAATCCTAATTGAATTGGAATAAAGTCTGATAGAAGAAGATTGGTCTGCCCAGCCTGAGTGGCCTAGCCAGGACAGGATGACTGGGCAATATACACAGTGCAGTAGACTTAATTTCCTTCATGTTCAGTGTTACAACAGAGCATTTTAAATACCCAAGAGAATCAGACCTGGGGCAGAATCCTAGAAGAGAGATTCAAACTGGTAAGGCCAAACCTGCAACAATTTATTTCCCCATGTGACTATAGCAGGCCTTCTATGTATGTTTAAATCCACTTGTTGCTTATAGAATAAAGTGGTAAGTATCAATGTTTCATTTATCCTACACTTTGGGCTACATGAGCAAATAAAGGGTAGCATTGGTATCTGTCTCACATTTGATCATTAGTGTGTCTATTAATTCAACTAAGTGTCCTGTATAATTGTATATTTATAGTTGTACAGGATGAGCTAGAAGCCTATTTAAGAGTTATATTGAAGGAAGTAGAATATGATGAAATTAATGATATTGACTGCTTACCAGAACTTGATAATAACATGCTGCTGCTAAAAACAACATATATCCTGCTTAAAGAACATATAGACACCACGCTTGTGCCAACCCCTAAGCCTCCTTCCAGTTGTTAGCTTTCATAATACTAGAATGTGGATCAAAGGCTCTTCAAAGGAAAGTATTTCAACAGTCATACCTAACTTTGGCCTTTGTGTTCTATAATAATGACTGGAATGACAAGTTATGCTCAAGGATCCAAGAAGGGCACAAATGGTTTGAGCTTAACTATCTATGATTGTTTTTAAGGACCCATAAGCAGGAAAAACTCACACCTGGTGCCATATATATATATATATATATATATATATATATATATGACAACCAACCCACGGAGAGAGACTATTAGTACTCCAGGTATGAACCTACTATTTTCTCTATGCTAAAAGAATGTATCTTCAGATTGTTCTCTAAATTCCTAACTCTCTGATCTCATCAGAGAAATTTTGTTCAGTGCACAGTGGTTAACTCAGAACCTCATAATTGCTCAAAGTACAGATAGTAAGTGTCTGTGAGCACAAAGCCACACAGAAGACATTCATATCAGCCTTCTACCCCAAATTCAGAGATTATCGTAGACGTGGGACCAGAGGGAATATAAAAGCCAGAGCTGGAGTGAAACAGTGCATGGTAGGAATATCTAGAGTGTTGCCCTCAAGCACCCCTGGAAGCTATGGGTTGCCTACCTGAGATCAAGTTAATCAAGATTCTATAACAGAGGCAAAAGAGTCTTATGAGAGTGCATGGTTTCTGGAGGACCAAAGTCAGTTTTCCATAAGTGCATGGCTCCTGATAAGTTGACCAAACTCCAGTGGATGCCACACTAGAAGTAGAATGTATCCAGAACATAGTGAACTGAAAATGAACATATGTGCAGGACATGTACCTTGAAAGAGTTGCAAGAGTGTGGATGAATACAATCAGGTTATTTTGTGTGAAATCCTCATAAAACTAATAAAAATATTTGATAAACAAAGTTATGTTGGGGACTCAGAGGCTAATCTCTGCTTAGTGGTTAAGACTGTTGCCATGGATGAAGTTTCTCTATGGGAAGCAAGAGGAGCACAGAGAATCTTTGTCAGTCCAGCTCTAATTCTGGAACTGGCATGCTCAGTGTTTATCTTAAGCCTTTAGAAATCACTAAACTTTTATGTCCCACCGTTTGATGTTGAATGATCTGAGTTCATGATTTCATCAGGCTTAATCTTAGATTGCAAAATATTTAAATTCATCTAACATCGTGCTTCCATATATTTTCCTTATAAAAAGAAGTATTTAAATGAGACTTGCTTACAATTTCAGAGGTTTAATCCATAATCATGGTAGGGAGCATATTGACTCATAAGCAGACATGGTGCTGAAGAAGTAGCTGAAAATTATATATATATATATATATATATATATATATATATATATATATATATATATATATATATATATATCTGGATCCATAGGCAGAAGAAAGAGAAAGACACTGAGCCTGTCTTGAGCTCTTCAAATCCCAAAGCCCTCCCCACCCCCAGCCGGTGACACACATCCTCCAACAAGACCACAACCACCCTAACACAGGCACAAAACCTAATCCTTCTTTGTAGTGCCATTTTCTGATCACTATGCATTCTCTCTTCTACCTTCCATGGGCACCAGACTTGCAGGTGATTCATAGACATATATGCAGGCAACACACACACACACACACACACACACAGAGAGAGAGAGAGAGAGAGAGAGAGAGAGAGAGAGAGAGAGAGGGAGGGAGAGAGAGAGATGTTGTTGTGACCTTTTTCCTACAGGATTTGAAGGTTGTCTTTATATATTCGATGTTTTTCCTATTTTTATTATAATTTATTAGCATTACATCTTGATTGTAATGCCCTTGATCTTGTAATCCTGTCTCCCCATCTATTCCCCTCCCCTAGACCTCTGACAGGTGGGGTCTTTATCCCTGATGATCTGACTAAGGACTATAAGGTCTCTTCTAGACAGTCTGCATCCCCCTCCTTTGTGTTTCCTCAGGACCTCTTCACCAAGGGGGATGGGGTGATCAAATCCCGGGGAAGAGATCTTGTCAGAGGCAATCCCCTACTTCACCACCCCATTCCCCATGTGGAGAGTGGTCATTGGCTACACCTGAACAGAGGGTCCAGGCCCTCTGTTTACACTGTCCTCAGTTGATGTATCAGTCTGTGCATGGCTGCTGGGTCCAGATCAGTCAGCCTTGATAGTCTCTTTGTGGTGTTCTTGTCAATCACCCCGGACTCTGCACCCATTCACTCCCACTCCCTGTCCTTCCAACTGCCATCTTTTCCATACAAATTTTGGTTCTTCCCCTAGAGTCTGGCAGTAAGTCCCAGTATCTGTTCCCATCCCCCTTGGGTCGAATCTCTCAGAATACATCTATGTTGTTCTAATATCTACTTATAGGTGAGTATGTACCACACATGTCTCTCTGGCTCTGGGTTATCTCACTCAGTATCTATCCTCCGCTGTTAATTCTTTATCACCATATAGCTGAGTGCTGCCCAGACTTTGGTTTATTTTTTCTAAATGCTCAACACCTGCATCATATTTTTTAAAGATTTATTTATTATGTATACAAATTTCATTATAGATGGTTGAAAACATACATCAAACCAAGCTTCTGATTGGTTTTAAAAAGACATGAAAGGCCAGTATCTGAGGCAGGACAGGATATCAAGGCATCCTGTAGAGACAAGAGCTTTGGGAAGGAGTCAGGCTCAGAATTCACCAAACAGACATGGAGAAAGAAAAGAGGTGCTATAGCTGAGCAAATGTAGTGAACCATGTGGCAGTACATAGGATAGTATAGGGGTTAATTTCAGCTTTAAGAGCTAGATAGGAACACGTCTAAACTAAGGCCAAGCTTTCAAAATTAATAAAAGTTCTTCAATTCATTACTGGGATCTGGAGGTCTATAGAAAGCCAGTTATAATTGACACCCAAAGTGTGTAAAAAAAATGAGTGAGTGAGTGAGTTAGTAAGTACGCAAACAGTCAGCATGACTGGAGGCCAAAAGCACGAGTCATCTAACATTGATAGGTATTTAAAAGTACTCTGGGAAAACTTTGAAGGTTGCTAAACATAGGTGAGTTCTAAATAGATAGTTGTTTTTAAAGACTGTCTCTCCAGTAATTTTAGAGTTGATATTTGGGACCATAGAGTAGAGAAGTGCTTCTTTTTTTCCAAATGTATATGCTGACATAACAATATTAGCTTTTTCTTAGGACTGAACAAATAATTAGTTTTAATGTGCAGAAATTGGAATAAATCTAGTAATGTACACATTTATGATTTTAAATATAATATAAAAAACCAATATTTATTTGTTACTTACCTTGAGCATAATGGTTTCTATCCTATGAAGAATCTGAATGTTGGTCTTAACTGACTCTTCCAAAGCCCTGCCAAGCAGTCATTTCTCAATATCTGATTTAGACAGAGGGAAAAATGATCCCAGAAAGGCCCCTGTGGGCAGAAGATCAGGCTAAGCTTATGTTTCAGGAAACAGATGGAATAAAACCCAAGAAGATAAACTGAAACCTTAAAACCATCTCTTCATGAGATAACTTAGTTGAACTCAAGCACTTTGGAACTGTCCTCTGTTTCCATGCTCTCCTAGCCATTCTCATCTGCAGAACAGCATCTGAGCCCACATTCTGCCTAGCTATTGAATCTCCCCTTTAATGCACTAGAATATAGTGTAGCTGACAAGAGATACTAGGGATGAAGTTAATTTTCCTTAGAACTCATTTTCTGAAATTCCTCATGACTGAAACAGTGGTTTCATTCATATTTGTTACTCTGCCCAGAGCCTGATGGGGAGGGGGGACACATTTTCAGTCTTCTCAAAAAGGATTGAGAAAAGCATGGCTTTTAGCTCAGTTCAAAGATTGTCTAGAAGACACAGTTTAGACTGTCTCATTATTCAGACACCATTTGCACAGTGAAGACTGAAGGCAAAATATGACCTTAATTACATTATCATGCTAAACATGGTATTTTTCTTCGGGGCCTAAGTAACTGGGAAAAGTTATGGGTCCAAGATAATACCGAGATGTCTTGTGACTCATAATTAAGAAAGAATGTATGGAGGCAAGGAAAACCAAAGCAATAGCACACATTGTGTGTATTTTGCTTCAAGCAAAAACATATTAATATATATACACATATATGTATATATATACACATATATACAAATGCATTTCTACATACAAATACACATATATGTATATATATGTATATGTTGTCAATTTGTATTAAAAAATCACTAAGAAGGCAACAGTCAACATATATTTCTAACTTACTGGACTTTGGCAAGCACAAAAGAAATAGGAAGTCACCATTCTGTTATTGTTTAAAGCAGTTGAAAACCTCCCACTTTTTTTTCTTTTAAGTTCTAAAATAACTGATAAATCCAGAAATTTTAATAATAGAAATTATTATTCTGCTGTATTTAAAGTTATATTTTTGAGCTTATGTTACTGTCTTAAAATCTTTTAACCACAGAGAGACAAGATTTGGATTTATATTTACCATCATAACAATAACCGCATGGGATTGGGACAGGGCATCAAAAGGCAGGATGCTCTAAAGATACTTGACCTAAAGACCACACTATTTCTGATCATCCACAGTTGTCATCTCCTTAGAGGAATTCCAACTGCAAAAAGAACGTGAAAGTGTTCCTCTAAAATGGTTTCCTCTTGAAAAGGAGACATTGGACAAGTTGCCATGATCACATAGCAAACTTCAAAAGATCATGAGCTAAAACAAACAGAAGAGTCACTTACCATGCTGCTCTTAAAGTTCTATAAGGAAATCATGAATGGCGATATATTTTTTTTGTTGAGACCCAATATAAATACACTGTGTAGTATACTTCACAGCATTTTCATGAGTGTATATAAAGTGTCATATTCTAATTTAATTGGAAGCCTTTTCAAATGCTTATTGTTTCTATATATTGGAAAATCTATTCTTGCTTTTGTTAGTCATTTTGTAAAGTAGCATAGGTTACTTTGACATATAGTTACTGTAAAATGCTAAAGAGAAACTAGAGATAATTTTTTTGAGTTTTGGATATTAAGAGATTACACACACACACACACACACACACACACACACACACACACACACACATATAGAGAGAGGTATATGCACTTTGGTACAGATGCACTTAGAGGAGATTTACAGTCACCAAACATTGGAACTTGAGTTACAGTCAGTTGTAAAGAAGCCTATATGGGTGCTAGGAACTTAACTCTGGCATTCTGTAAGAAGAATATATTAGCCCAAACACTGAGACATATACCCAGGCCCTGGAAGCAATTATTATATTTCATTTTGGTGCATATTTCCATTCTTCTACTTGTAATAATCTAATAATGATAAGCCCTTTTATTTTTACAAAATTGACTCATTAGTCTCCAAAAATAAGAAGGAACATCTGGTATTTGGTGTGTGTGTGTGTGTGTCAGTCTGTCTTATTCCACTTTATCTAGTGACCTCAAGTTCCACACATTTATCAAATACATAGCAAATAATACAACCCACTTCTTTTTCTGCTTGAGTAATATTTTCTATTATATATGTATCAAATATACTTTAATGAATCACCTAACTAAGGACATCTGATAATGTAAAGTTACATATAGAGAAACAAAAATATTAAACCACAAAGCTTTTAGAAGTTATAAACAAACACAGGAAGTTATTTGACACAAAATCAGTATTTACAAAATATAGTAGCTTAATCTTACAATTGTGAACTTTCTGGACAGGAAATTATCACATAAATACTTAGAATAACTCTAGATACAAATTATCTAGAATTAAATTTAGTGAATAAAGTGAAAATATTTTTAGTAAAACTTACAGAACACTATTGAAAGAAACGAAAGACAACATAAAAGAATCAAAGTTATTCCATATTCAAATATCAGAAGAGTCAGCAATATTTAAAAAGTGATCTACAGAGTCAATGATAATTTAACTCAGTGACAGTCTTTATATAAATGCAAAAAAAAATCCATCCTAAAACTCATTAAACAGTAAAGTTATAATGTAGTCACACATAGACACATGTTGAAAGTTTTGTTATTATTTTCATTTTGATCATTATGGGTTAATTTTAATTATTATATATTTGGAAATTATATAACAGTGTTATAATAGTAAGATGACTATCTTGATTTGTTAGGGTTTTTGTTCTAGAATAGTACTGGATAATACATAAAAGTGTTGCAAATATTCTTGTTTTGTTTTATTTTGTTCCTTTGGCTTTATGTAAAAAATGGTTACTGTATGTGAATGCATACAATGCAAAACAGTTTATCCTTGTGATAATTGTAACAATTTACTAGCTTTCCAATATATTACTGGTAGTGTGCTGAATGATTTTCAGATTTAATAAACATAATCTTTTACCACACTGATAGCAATGTATTTGTTTCATAATCCATCATATACGCAGATACACAGATACGCACATGTGTATGCATATATGTATTCCATTCAAACTATTCAATTATATTAAAATTTCTATTTAAACAAGGAGCTAAGAAGAAAGTTGAGGTAATTTTTAAATTTAATTCACATACAGGATATACAACACACAGGACAGACTGTAGATTTGTGAAACTGTCTTAAACAAATGCACAGATGACTAAAATTTAGAAACTCTAATATAATATATAACATTTTAAAGTCTGTAGGGAAATATGACATAAACATCCTGGTTGACATACAGAATAAGAGTAAAAGTAACTGAATGAGCAGCACTTTGCTTCTAACTCTTGGAAATTTGGGAAGGCTTTGTGGAGGAAATAATAATTGCACGAGGTCTTGAAGGCTGGGTAAATGTCAAGAGAAAGAAGTAAGTTAATTTCTAAAACTCTGAGGTCCAAAGCACATACAGAATTCTATTCTGGGCTCTAAGACTGTTGCATTATACCTAGCCACATTGCAGAACCATGTGTAAAGAGCTAGTTGCCTTTATAATTCATGTGAAGAACTGTTTGTGCTACACTTTAAGGTCACCTAGTTGATGATGATAATTTCCCACCTCTTTCTTAACATTGCTGTGTGTCTTCTAAATTTATTTATGATACATTTGCAACCAGGAACCCAATTAAGGGTGTTCATACCCCCCACAGGTGTGATCAGTAGCACCTGCAAACAATAGCAACTTGTTCCCCCACACACCTTCTTCTTGTAAATTTTATGTCATAAAATGAAAGCCAGTTATAGATACATTTAAAAAGCTTGTAATGGGAGGGAGGAACAGGGAGCTCTATCTGGGCTGAGGAAGATAAGCTGCTCTAAGTCAGCGCACCTTGCAGCTGAACATTTCTTTAAATAGCTGAACAGGAGGAGAACATGCCTCTTCTATTAATAGCAGCAGCATTTGCTCCTGTCTTTGGCAGAAACCTGCCCAAAATGTAAGGAGGGGAGAAGTGCAGTTGTTTAATACTGAGGCTATGTGAATTCAGCCCTTGTGCCTGGGTCATCTTTGAAGCATTAGCCTAATCCCACGGACATAACTGTCCCTTTCTCATTCATATTTACTCATTTTATTCTCCCTCTCTCTTTTTTTTTTCTTTACAAATGTAATCTTATTTGACCACGTCCCCTGAATGGGGAGACCTGGTGGCACTCAGAGGAAGGACAGCAGGTTACCAAGAAGAGACTTGATACCCTATGAGCATATACAGGGGGAGGAGGTCCCCCTCAGTCACAGTCATAGGGGAGGGGAGTAGGGAAAATGGAAGGGAGGGAGGAATGGGAGGATACAAGTGAGGGGATAACCTTTTAGATGTAATATGAATAAATTAATAAAATAATTTAGGTTAGGGTTAGGGTTACTTTTTAATATATTCCATTAATTTATTCATATTACATCTAAATTGTTATCCCACCCCTTGTATCCTCCCATTCTTCCCTCCCTCCCATTTTCCCCTTACTCCCTTCCCCTATGACTGTGACTGAGGGGGAAGAAGAGATTTGATACCCTATGAGCATACTCATTTTATTCTTTACTTTAGGAGTTTCTTTTCATCTCTTGGAGACAGAGAATTGACAAAATTATACTGTTGATTTGTTTCAAGTGGTAAGATACCATGCATGCATTATGAAGGCTGTAACTCACATTCACACCACCCCTCTTTTCATGACTACAGTTCAGAGATAAAGTTTTACTTTACTTTGTTATTGTATTGTTACACACATGCAAGAAAAATGATGTGGTAAGTAAATGATAAGAAAACACTGAGACCGGAACAGATGACCCAGATGTTATGAGCACTAGCTTTGCTTCCTTGAACTAGAGATCAATTCCCAGCAACTGAGTGGTGGCTTATAACCATGTGCTTATCCAGGGTTGAAGTTTCAAAAGTTCTCTTCTTGCCTCTGTAGGAACAATGTTCGTATGGTATACAGACATACATACAGCCAATGCAACAATTTTTATAAAAAATAGCGAAACCACATGCTGGCAAGGATGTGGGGAGAGAGGAACACTCCTTCATTGCTGGTGGGAATGCAAACTAGTACAGCCACTTTGGAAATCTATCTGGTGCTATCTCAGAAAAATGGGAATAGGGCTTCCTCAAGACCCAGCTATTCCGCTCCTTGGAATATACCCAGAAGATGCTCCAGCACTCAACAAGAAAATTTGCACAACCATGTTCATAGCAGCCTTATTCATAATAGCCAGAACATGGAAACAGCCTAAGTGTCCATCAATAGAAGAATGGATAAAGAAACTGTGGTACATATACACTATGGAATACTACTCAGCTACTAAAAACAAGGAATTCCCAAATTTTTGGATAAATGGATTGAGCTAGAAATGATCATAATGAGTGAGTTAACCCAGAAGCAGAAAGACTCTAATGGTATATACTCACTTATATCTACATATTAGCCCAAGAGGCATGTCCTATGAAAGCCTTCAAGTACCAGGAAACTGGGACAGTGGGGAGGACATCCTATTGGGACTCTAGATGAGAGGAGCATGGGAGAATGGCAAAGTAGAAGGATCCAGAGGGTCCGAGAAACCTACAAGTAGAACATTATGAAAGGCAGATTTGGGTCCAAGGGTCCTGCTCAAACTAAGGCACCAGCCAATGACAATACAGGCTGTAAACTTTAAACCCCTACCCAGATCTAGCCAATGGACAGAACATTCTCCACAGTAGAGTGGAGAGTGGGATATGACTTTCTCACGTACTCTGGTGCCTCATATTTGACCATTTTCCCTGGAGGGGGAGACCTGGTGGCACTCAGAGGAAGGACAGCAGGTTACCAAGAAGAGACTTGATACCCTATGAGCATATACAGGGGGAGGAAATCCCCCTCAAAACTGTCATAGGGGAGGGGAATAAGGGGAAAATGGGAGGGAGGGAAGAATGGGAGGAGACACGGGATGGGATAACCATTGAGATGTAACAAGAACAAATTAATAAAATAATATATATCTTGGGAAAAAAATTCCACATCCATTAAAAAAAAAGCCAAATTAAAATGAACCAAAGTCAAAACTCACTTCCACCAAAGACACTTTGTTCATTTTGTTATGATTGTATATAATAAGTTAAAGTTTTTCAGAATTGGTTATGACTTGAAAATATTATTTTGTAATATATGCACTACTTCCATTTCACTCACAACAGATTCTAATAGAATCAGAATATGGTGAATATTCACATTATATGAGCCTTAGAACTATAAATGATCCTATGCCAATTCCAATTTGATTTGTTTGTTAAGTGTGCTGTGATTGCAAATAACATTATTTGTTTATTTTTTGGAATGATTTGAATTTTTAATAGAGCACTAATAGTCAAACTACTACCATTGCCCATACTGCAGTTTAACATGAAGAATATTTTAGAAACAGTTTTCTCTGTGAAAAAATGTTAGTGCCCTCAGTGTATGTCAAGATTTCACTGCTAAAATTATAATACAGCCCCATTTTTATGCAATTCATGAAATGCCAAAGAAAAAATAGTAAATACGATTTGAAACCACCTCAAGAGATAACCACTATTTCTTGCATATATGTATAGCAGCGTTCATTTATTTCCTATAAATCACTGAGAACATACATATATACATATACAAATATACAGAGTGAGAAATTTATAGTTACTTAGTAATACATACTCATTCATACACACACACTTGAAGAAAAAGAGGTCATTAGTCTGAAAGGATGCAAGGAAGGGTAAATGGAAGAGTTTGAGAGTTGGAAGAGAAGATAGATCACAGGAAAATATCAAATAACAATAATTTTGAAAATAAAATGATATAAAAATAAATAACTGAAATAATAAGAGCTATCGAATTCCTTTTCTTTCTTCATTATTGGTTACTAAACTCAAATTTTGCCTTAAAAACTAAAAAAAAATTCAATTTGTGTTAACATGTTTTATAATTAATTTTGTGCAATTAATATAAAACTAGTTCTATTCTCAGGAACAACAGTAGTTTAAATATGTGGATTTCTATCTCTCCATCTTGCTTCCTTCTATTTTCCCTCCATTATTGCTTTATTATTTTAAGGGGGAAATTAATATTGTTATTCTAAGTTTTAAGGCTGTGGAGAATAAGAATACTTCAACTTCAAAGCAGCTATTTCTAGAAAGAAAGACAATGCTCAAGACCAAAAAATATAATAAATGTTACCTTCAATATTGAGGTAAAACCATAGTTAAAGATATGTCATTCATGGAAGTATAGTTCTGAAATGTCATCACAGTGAGTTCAAACTGATGACTCAATGGTACATTGAATAAATGAGAATATGCTGTCAGCTAATATTGGAAGAAGAACAGTCCAAACAGAGAAATATCAAGTACAAATATTTTGATGCACAAAACAACATAGAGTGTTTTGGTGACCTAAATGAAACCAGTAATGCAAGAACCAACTAATACATAGGAGAGCTGTGAGAATTTTCAGAGTTGAAGTTTGTGGAGGTATAGACATAAGTGTTCTCAGTGATTTAAAGACACGACAGGACATGACACCAGATCTGTAAAGGTAGAGTCAATGTTACAAAGAAATATTTTATGAAATTTCCATCCAGTTGTATTATTGTTTTCCTCAGATGGAAAAATAAAACTCTACTCTATATCTATGTATTTGAACATAGATGTTTATCTTCTTTCATGTCTAGTTGCTTGATCTCAGGCACCTGTAAATACATAAATTAAACATGACTAATGATGTATCACAGGTTAGGATAAATTATGTCCTCTGAGCATGAGAAGTCATGGAGATATGAGGAAAGTCATGGAAGATTTGATTATGGGATACCATTTAAACTGAACATAAAGGCTGAAACATTTTTATACACAACGGAGGAAAGAAGACTTAATGTGTCAGTGGCACACAGTACAGATATGGAAGAAAAAGAAATGCATGATGTTCTTGGAATGTCTAGTTGTTCACCTATGGAAGCACCTGACATATGAACAATAGTATTACAGAGAAATCCAAGTTACTCTGGGATCAAAAACTCCTGGCCAGAGTTCCAGCCAGGAGATTGCCTGCACTATTTCTGTTACTCAGTACCACTCAGAGCCAAGGCAGGTATGAAACTTAAATAACAATGCTTCCTCAACAAACTTTTATTGCCATAGACTCTCTGGAATGGGTGGAGTTTCTTGGACCCCCTCTTAAATCCAGTCATGTACAGATTCCTACAGCTACAGTGAGCTCATCAGTGCAATGCCATTGACTTCTTGGGAAGACATATTTTTGATGCACATCTCACCACAATTTGTTTTTAAATTTTTTCACACCCTGTTCAGCTATGTTTCCTGAGGCAGGGAGGAAGTAAGGCACTTGTCTCACTTAGAGCCAAATGCTCAATAATTCTTATTCTTTGCTTTGGTCAGTTAATAGTTTTTTTTTTTCCTTAACATTTGCGTGTTTCAGTAAGAAGTCAGTCTTTTTTATGGAGGCTTCTTTCTACTACAGATAATGACTTGTGATACTCAGAGTTTTGTGCTTTGCATTTGTGATCTTTATGTGAGACAGCCACTTCAACGGAGATATTTCTCAAATACGATGTGTTCCAGGAAATGCTCTTTATCTCCTATTTAAGATCTGTATGACATATTCCTACAAGTTTTTAAGAATATCAGACCCTCTGTGCTATGACTTAGGAAATAAACTCTATCTGCTTTTTCCTGCCGCTTCCAGGTAGCTTTGCTTATAATGAATAAAGATTAACAGATATACTCTTTGAAATGAATTTTATAGCCATGTAGTGTTTCACTGAATTATGCTCATTTAGTGTTCATACAGAGTATAAATATATAAACAGCTATATAAGGGTTTGACTATTGAAGTTTTGACATGTCTAATTCACAAAATGAATAACTTGCTGGTTGTTCCCAGGATACTGAAATTAATAAAGGAAAGCAATTGCTATTTATTTTATTAAAATATAGACTCCATAGATATCACACCACTCCTGATAAGCCACGTCTACATAGGCATAAGATTGAAAATTTTAATCTAGTCTAAATTAAAACACAATTTGAATTTGTGACATTTTACTAGACCATTTTATAGATAAATATTTTCATGTTGATTAAAATTCTGTCTTGCCTGCAAAATATCCTAGGGTAATGGTAACACACACTTTGTGGGAGTAACCAAGTGATGTCTGATTTCACACCAGGCTCATTTATTATGATGGTGCAAACTGACACAGCTTGAATGACTAAGAAACAAAGGCTAGATAGCCTAGAGACCTAGGGTAAAACGACATATTATGGGTCTAGAAAAATGAGCAACAATAAAATAATTCCTAATGATATTCCGCTATACTCATAGAGTGGAACCTTACTCATTCATTGTCAGAAAAATTTCCTCCTGGGGAAGAAAGGAAGTGACACTGGAACACTCTGCTCCATCAAATTCCTCTCTGCAGAACTCAGGGAACACTGAAGAAGAAGAGGCATAGGAGATGGGAAAAAAACGAAAGAAAACAAAACAAAAAAAGCAAAACAACAACAACAACAAAAAAAACCAGAAGATGGAGGACACTAGAAGAACAAAGCCCTGTAAAACAATTGAGCAAAGCATATAAGAACTCAGGGTGTGAAACAATAATCACAGGGCCTACACAGGTCTGCCCCAGGTCCTCTGCATACCAAAGCTTTCAGCTTTATACTTTCAAAGGAATCTTGAATGTGAGAATGAGTGAGTCTCTGATTCTTTTTTTTTCTCCTTTATTAATTTATTCTTGTTACATCTCAATGGTTATCCCATCTCTTGTCTCCTCCCATTCTTCCTTCCCTCCCATTTTTCCCTTATTCCCCTCCCCTATGACTGTTCCTGAGAGGGATTTCCTCCCCCTATATATGTTCATAGGGTATCAAGTCTCATCTTGGTAACCTGCTGTCCTTCCTCTGAGTGCCACCAGGTCTCCCCCTCCAGGGGACATGGTCACATGTGAGGCACCAGAGTACGTGAGAAAGTCATATCCCACTCTCCACTCTACTGTGTAGAATGTTCTGACCATTGGCTAGATCTGGGTAGGGGTTTAAAGTTTACAGCCTGTATTGTTCTTGGCTGGTGCCTTAGTTTGAGCAGGACCCCTGGACCCAAATCTGCCTATCATAATGTTCTACTTGTAGGTTTCTAGGACCCTCTGGATCCTTCTACTTTGCCATTCTCCCATGCTTCTCTCATCTAGAGTCCCAATAGAATGTCCTCCCCTCTGTCTCAGTTTCCTGGTAAGTGAAGGCTTTCATGGGACATGCCTCTTGGGCTAATATGCAGATATAAGTGAGTATATACCATTTGAGTCTTTCTGCTTCTGGGTTAACTCACTCATTATGATCATTTCTAGCTCAATCCATTTATCCACAAATTTCGGGAATTCCTTGTTTTTAATAGCTGAATAGTATTCCATAGTGTATATGTACCACAGTTTCTTAATCCATTCTTCTACTGATGGATGCTTTCTCTTGGAGCTCTTCTATTTTTCTACTGACTTGTCCAATTTCAGTATCATACCTTTGTATTCTCTCATTCAATTTTTTCTTCTGTTTTCTTATTTTCTAGAAGCCTGTTATTTTCTAATTAGAGATAGACAGAGAGTGGATCCAGATGGGAGATGAACTGGAGAGAAACCAGAAGAACCAGGGAGAAAGAAAATTTTATTCAGATTATGTTGTATAAGAAATGAATCTATGCTTAATTAAAAAAAAATAAAGAGAAAACAAAAATTAATAAAGTCGTCTAGGATTCTTATTTTTCAGTTTTTATTTCTTGGAAAGACACTGGTCTTGTGAAATAGAAACCAAATCTAGGAACGTAAGGCTTACAGATCTAAGAAAATGAACTATCTCATTTAAATTCCAGTCGTTAATATGGGATGGAAATGGACATAATGGCCAAAAATTGAGCTGGATTTTCTATCTTTTGCAATCTTAGACAGTAAGTGCTCATGCAGATTTTGTTTCAACAAAAGCCTAGAACATGGATGTTACTGGTGCTTAGAGGATATGTCTTTCAGATACATTTGGCCAGAAGGCAGAAGATGATGCTCCAATGTTACAGAGAGATTTGAGTGACTGTTCAGACAGAAAATTGTCATATTTTTCATTCTGGACACTGCTAAGGTGAACTTCCTGTTCACTCACATAGTTAAATTTATTCCTCCTCATGTCTCTGATGAGGTTGCAGACCAGATAGTTAGTTCTAAAGTTAAGCTTAGTTGTTTATGAGTTAAGAAGATAGTTTTAGGTCTAGTTAGATATTTTTAGGTTGATAGACTTGAGCTTTGGTAGATATTGATTTAGGTTCAAACTTTTGACTGAACAATTTAGAGTAGATAATATTTTCTTCAATGTTGCCAAATACCATTTGATTAGACATTATGTATGTAATTCTTACCTATTGCTTTTTATAATTTTCATAATTGATCTTACTGTATATTATTAAAGTGTCTTTTTATTTAGACAGAAAAGGGAATTGTTGGAGGTTGGTCTGGTATATTTTGATGCGAGTTACTGCTTGCTGTCTCTGTGCCCCACCTGTACTTTGCCTAAGAGCTAACCTGTTTGACCTATACAAAGCCATCACACCTGGGCAGGGCAAATGGGATAGGCATGGCTAAGGTTCCAGGGTTGGGCAGAGACAGAGAATTTTGAGAGGGGAAGAGAAGTAGGCTGCACCATGGGTTAGATGGAGGAGAAGCACATGACTGGCATGGATGGAGTCTTGTCCCAGATGATGATAATTAGCAAGTGTTTGGGGTTATGAATGGGAGGTATATTGATAGAAATTATTAGAAGCAGATGACATGGGATTGGGGCAGGTATCCTATCTCTGGCTCATTATGGGATGTAGTTTAGGGGATTAATATCTGCCCTGCCCCAGGTTAACTAAACCTATTTTAAAATATAACAGGTGTCTGTCTTTGTTTTAAAAATTATTTAATTAATTTATTCAAGTTTCATCTCAATTGTTATCTTCTCATTCCTTTCTCCATCCTTATTTCCCCTATTCCCCTCTCCTAGGTCTCCTCCCCCACCATATGGTCACAGCCTATCAAGTCTCATCCTGGTAGCTTTCTTATGCTTTCTCTCAATGCCACCAGGCCTCCCCACCAAGGGGAAGTGGTCAAATATGGGCACCAAAGTTCATGTCAGAGTCAGTACCCACTCTCCACACAACTGTAGAGAATGTCCTGTTCACTGGCTAGTCTGTATAGGGTGCAATGTTTACTGCATGTATTGTCCTTGGTGTGTAAAGTAATTTGAATATAGCTGCCCGGGTCCTGATCAGCCCATCATGATGTTCTTCCTGTAGGTTTCTAGGACCTTCTGGATACTTCTATTTCCCAATTCTCCCATACTTCTCTCACCTAGAGTCCCAATAGGAAGTCCTCACACCTATCCCAGTCTCCTGTTAAGTGAAGACTTTCATGGGACATTCCTTTTGGGCTAGTGTTCAATTATAAGTGAGTATATGCCATGTGTGTCTTTCTGGGTCTTGGTTAACTCACTCAAGAAGATCATTTCTAGTTCCATCAATTTGTCTGCAAATTTCAGGTTTCCTTGTTTTAACACCTGAGTAGTATTCCATAGTGTAAACACACCACAATTTCTTTATCCATTCTTCAACTGAGGGACATCTAGGTTGTTTCCAGGTTCTGGCTATAAGGCTGCCATGAGCATTATTGAGCATAGGTCCTTGTTGTGTGGTGGAGCATCTTCTGGGTATATTCCAAGGAGTGTAATAGCTTGGTCTTCAGGTAGCCCTATTCTCAGTTTTCTGAGAAAGTGCCAGATTGATTTCCAACGTAGTTGTACTAGTTTGCATTCCCACCAGTAATGAAGGAGTGTTCCTCTTTCTCCTCATCCTTGTCAGCATGTGGTGTCACCTGAGTTTTTGATCTTAGGCATTCTAATGGGTGTAAGATGGAATCTCAGAGTAATTTTGATTTGCATTTTTCTGATGACTAAGGATGTTGACCATTTCTTTTAAGAGTTTCTCAGCCATTTGATATACCTCTGTTGAGAATTCTCTGTTTTGTTCTAAGCCCCATTTCTTGTCTGTGTCTTGATTGTTTGTTAGTGGGTTAGAAATTTTTACCATAATAATAATTATAGGCCTAATAACAAATATCATTAGGCTGTATTTGTAAAAGAACTGCAACAGGAGGCCTCTCATGAATATCAACCAAGCCTGGCATACCCAGTTGCTGTAAGATTAAGTGCATCTTCTGCTACTGAGGCTAGATTAGGCATCCCTATAGCAGGAAAAGACCCCAAAGACAGGAAAGAACAAATTCAGTGTTCTGTCCTTCAAAACCGAAAGGTTTCAGAGATGGTGGCTCATCAGTTAAGAATATTTTTGGCAATTTCAAAGGGCTGAGTTTCAATACTCAACACACATATGAAGTCCCATAACCATCTGTAACTCAGTCTCCAGCAACTTTACACCCTCTAATGGCTTTATCAGGCTGTAGTCATGTAATATAGTATATATATTATACAGGTAAAATATTAATACTCAGAAATAATCTTATTTTTATAAAAAAGAGGGGTGCTAGGTCATGAGAACATTTGCATCTTTCAAATGTGTTACATATCCAACATCCAAAACAGCTGTTCTAGGGGATACATAACTAGGGCCATTTGAATGAGGCCAGAGCCAGGCAAGCAACCTTGATCAGAGACAGTGACTGTAAAGCCAACACTGCAAAGGACAATGAGTGTAACTGGTTTAGAACTTAGACTTTCAGGATGACCTATGATTGGCTTTAAATTCCTATTAATGGTCAGTATGTCTGATTAAAGCCACCATTCTCTGGGACTCAGTTTCCTCATCTAGTGCCCAAAAAGTATATGTCTTTACAGCTATCCTATTAAAAATAATTTTTTTAAATGCTTGTCACATTACCTAGTATATATTTAAAAACTAAGTAAATGGAGCTTATTGATGTTGCCTTAAATCAAGACGTCTTAGCAGTTGGTTCATCTTATACTTCCCCCATTGTATGTTGGCAGACCTTTGCCCCTCCAGCATTGTCCTTGGATCAGAGAAGAAAATATCAAATAAAGACCATTTCTCTTACATTGCTGAGCCAATTCAGAAGAGAAGAGTTAAGAAAATGACCCAAGGAAACCTCTCCACAGGAGATTCCCAACACAGTCTGAGGGTCTGGTGGATGTTCAGAACACACCTCAAAGTTTAAGTTGTGAAGATTTGGTATCCTTGAATCAAAGACACATTCAGAAACTGTTTAGCATTCAGAAACTAGCTCCAGCTGTTTCCTCTTGGAGCAAGTTATTCACCTTTTTCTTCTGTTATCATGATGCCCTTTGTCCCACTTTGAAGGTGTATCTGTGAGCCTGGGTCATATCTCTCTTATATTCTTCACAATGCCTGAAACACTTTTAAATGCAATTCATTAAAACTTGCAACAATAGTGACTATAGCTATTTGAAATATCTAAAAGTTGGATTATTCTTAGTAAACTTTAGCTTAATATTTCATGCAGCAATAGTGTATATTCATTCATTAATTCCTCATTTAATGCAATGGATCACAAATGGAGCAATGATCCTTTACATTGTCATGGCATGACCAAGCAGGATACTGAGACTAATACAAATTCCCATTTATTCACTCATTCATTCATTCATTCATTCATGAACTTCAGGTAGAATCAAAATCACTAGTATTTACACAGCACAGCAGATTTTTACAAATGCTTCATAGATTTAAAATTAATTTCATGACATTTTATCATCTTATTTTCAACCATGCCCACAACATGGTAGAAGCTTCTTATACCATATAAACTAACAGCAGAAAAATCATGCAAATTTTCTAACTACCATTTTTATGTCAAAAGATGAAAACAATGACAATATCAGCTTTTCTAGACCATTTTGATAATTCAATGAGAAGTTACTGGACATTATAAGTACTGTGAATCCCAACCTCCAGATCACCCCAAAAGAAATAGAAATACTGATATAGAGGTAAAAATTCATTAATATTTAGTCATTAAGCAGATAATGGATCTGAATCAGAGAAAGTCCAGGTATGTTAAAAACTGGAATATCCTGAATAAGTTCACTAGTCCACTGGAAAATAAAAAAACTAAAGAAAGCACATTTAAAAAGTAGGTTTAAAGTATTTTCAAAAGGAAGTTCAGAGCCAGCATCAGATTTGTGGTTCCCTGTAAAGAATATTCCATCCTAAAGACATGATGTATGTGGCTCTGATTCTAAAGTATGCCTACTCTGGAGATGGCCATATCAATGTTTATTAAAATGATGCCTATATGTGCTTCTGTCATGGAAACACTGGACTTGTTTCTGTCCCATTCTTGTCAGGCATGCTTTCGGAAAATATATATTTTTACCTATCTAGTCTTCAAAGGGAAGATGACTAGGCTGGCATAAAACTCACCCTACATTGACTTTAGATTTCTCAATGAAAATTATCATAATGTTCTGGTTATGTTATTCAGTCTTTTTGTAAACTTCCTTAGTATAAATTTGGTGAAATGAATTTGGTAAACTCAGGAACACTTTAAGCAATGACAGTGAAAACATAGTCACTCTTAGCCTTAGACTAACCAAGATATTGGTACGCATGGGAATAAGCATCATATAAGTAACTGACCTTTGCCCACTAAACTCTCCCTGTGGTTTAGTTTTAAATTCCACAGCACTTATACTTCTTTAATTACTTCTATTTTATGTATATGCATGCTTTTCCCAAATGTATATGTCTATATTACATATGTGCAGGCCACACAGACCATAGAAGAGAGTATTAGATCCTTTAAGGCTAGAATTATAGATGATTATGAACTGCCATATCTATGCTAAATATCAAGCCTAAATGCTCTAGCAGGGCAGCCATTGCTCATAACCACTGTGATATCTTTCCAGAAGAAAACCTATATTTTCTATGGTTGTAGTTTATTGTACTGATTTTTTTGGGATATAACTTCAGTAAGAAATAAAAACATTAGAGTTAGAGAGTTTTCTCTGAAATGAAGAACAAGAAACATGGCTGGCTTGTGGGGTTCAAAAGTGGAAGGAAATCATCATGAAAGTGCTACAATTCTCTTTAGTTAAAATTTAAGATGTGGAGAAATTCACTTATAAGAAGGGATAAATACTTAAATTTATGAGTACCTACAATTGTGAATTTTCTCATTATTACCCAATAGGAATCAAATGAAAGTAAATTCAATTACAAAATAAAAATATGCTGAACTCAAATTTTGAACCAAATAACCTCAAGTTTCATATTTTGTTCCATTTCCCTTTCTTTCAGTTCAGTGAAGTATTTCTGTTGAGGATAGAAGATTATATGTCACTATATTGAGTGAAGTAAATGGGCAAATGATGAGCAAACTTCTATTTACATAGAAGTTCTCAGTGTTGGAAAATATAAACTAGAAACAAGCATGTGAAATTTTCAAAATTCAGCATAAAAATAATAATACAAACTTTATATGATAGTTTAAAATGAAATTAAAACAAACAATTGTATTTCAAAATTCAAAGTTTATAAAACTAAGAAAAACTGTAGAACAGATAAGTAAGTCAAAAGTTCAGAGTGGAGGGGTCTGTCTCCCCCCTTCCTGGGTTTAAGACATTAACTTTTACTCTTGTTCCTTTAGATACTTTTTCTTTTGGACAATTCAGTTTTCTCTTCTCAATACTCTCCTTGAATTTGTTTCATGATTATAAATGAAATTTCATTCTCACCTCTTGTTACATGTCATTTCAGATCAAATGCCAATCCCTTTACCACATACAGTCAATATGTATCCCATACAAATTATCTTCAAGGTTTATTGGTCAATTTTAACACAATTATAAGCAAACACCTTGCACGAATAAGATATAGGAGGAAAGACTTATTTCAGTTGGCATACATGGAGATTTCTCAGTACTGTCCACGGCTCCAGCAATTCCCAGCCCATGCTGAGGAAGAATACTGCGTGGTATCTGAGTCTGAAGAAGAAACTGTCCAGATCATGGCAGAGAAAAAAAGATGCAAAGAAGGGAGGGCACATAGAGAAAGTTAAAGGTCAATTTAGAGAGAGAAAGGTGAAAAGAGAGACAGAGACACAGACACACACTACACACACACACACACACACACACACACACACACACAGATGGAGACAGAGACAGACAGACACAGAGACAAAGAGAGACACAGAGAGAGACAGAGACAGAGACAGAGAAAATGGGCCACATTCCAGGAATGGAATTCTTTTTGTTTGTTTGACAAACACACACACACACAAACAAATACATATTTTCAAATATTTATTTATTATGTATACAGTGTTATGCCTGGATCTACACCTGCATACCAGAAGAAGACACCAGATCTCATTATAGCAGGTTATTAGCTACCATGTGATTGCGGGGAGTTGAACTCAGGACCTTTGGAAGAACATGGGTTGTTCGTAATCTCTCAGCCATATCTCCAAACATATACATTTTAATGTATTCAACAAATCCGATTTTTGTAAATTTGTTATTTATGATATTTATACTTTTATAAATCACCCCTTCATGTCCTGTCCAGGGATATGAACCACATTTGAAGACTTATTTTTGTTTGCCACCCACCCTATACTTTCTAAAGATTGTGTTATATCATGGCATGAGCCTACTCTTTAGTCCAAAGAATAAATTGTTAGATCTTGTCCTCAACCCCTATTAGTAATTTCCTCCTCTATCAAGTTTGAAATAAGATTTCCCCTTAAATTCTTGTTTAAAATTCTATCTGGAATCTTTGCATACTATTGGCAGTTGGAAGTAATGGCAAGAAACTGATTTTTGGTGAAAAATAAACTATTGTAAACTATGTTTTAGTCTCAAAGATGTTAATACAGCATATAAAATAAAGCACTTTTGTTACAAGTTTCAGGATAGAACAAAATCTAACAAAAATGGAAATTTTTAGTGCATACATCCATAGAGGCACTCAGTAAAAATTTGTGAAACATGAGACAACTGGGCCTCAGGATCAACTGGGTCAGGAATCTCAAAGCTGCCTATCAGATATGGCATTCTTAAGGCACACATATATGTTGTGACCCAGTTCCTCCACGTAGACCTTACCTCTTAAAAGTTCATAAACACTACAAATTACAAAGTAATATCATCAACAAGGGCCCAGTTGTTGAGCACTGTACCTCTTGGGAAATTTAAATATTCAAACCTTAATATTATTTCTTTGCTGGAATATTATGTCTATTTCTGATTGCTCCTGTCCTTCAATTTTTGGATAAAATGTTCTTTATTTACAGGATATAAGCCTGATATTTTAACCTGGGTCAAGGAATACAATTGTGTTAGTAATAGTTCATCAGTTTATCTCAAAGGGTAATGTTTTTACAAAATGATAATAGATCTATTTTAATTGCAGCTTATTAGAAGCAAGACAAATAATTTATTCAGTAAAAGTGAGAGTGACTTCAGCTTCGTCGACTCACATATGTGTTGGACATCTGGTAGATGTTGTTCTTTTTTCATCTTTTATTGTCCAAGTGGGTATCAGTTTAGCCTCTGTTGTTTAACTTGCCTTGGGTCACACATTGTAAGACATCTAAGGAAATCTAAGTAATTCACTTTGTCTTTGGCTTTCCTGCTGTTTTAAAACAAATCTACAATGGGAATGTATGCCCTGTACTATTATTATTTGCAAGTATATCACTTTCATTTTGACTTTCTGAAGGACTCACAGCTAATTTGGTCTTGAGACCCAGAGGGAATTTTGCACCCAATCATTTGAGCAAGGCTACAATTAAGATTTGGTAGTAGACTAAATGCACTTTGCAACATGACATCATAATTTGCATTTGGAGACCAGAAACAGAATGTTATAGCTTATATCTCAGATATTGTTCTAGGTCCCTTATGTTAGACATATTGTGTATTTGAGGGGTAGTGGGAACTTTAAGAGGTGAAAAGTGTTAAAAACTTCTCACTGGGCTCATGTTCTTAAAAGGCTGGATTAAGACCATAGCCTTACATTAATTCCAAGACACTTTGTCTTTCAAGGTTTTCAGTTTTGCATGATAATCTTGAGAAGGTGGATGATTTTGTTCTGTCATCCTATTCTGCCATGGTGGACTATACCTGCCACCATTTAAAAATCTATGAACCTAAGAACAATGATTTACCCTAAACAGAGCCTGAAACTTCTAAATTGTGAAAACAAAAACAACAATAACAACAACAACAACAACAACAACAACAACAACAACAACAACAAAACTGAGCCTATTTTTATTTGTCAGTAGATCTCAGGATTGTGCTATATCAGTAGAGAACTGGGTTGTAATACCCAAACCCAAAGCTAAAAGTTGAAGACCTATTTTTTTGTTTGTTTGTTTTGTTTTGTTTTGTTTTGTTTTGTTTTGTTTAAGGTGAGGTCATGGTAAATAACCTGATATTTTGAGATTGGACAATAGAACTCTGGTATATCATGAGTGTTGAATATTTCCATATATTTACTAAAGCTTTTCTTCCTGTTCTCTTCTTTCCTACCCTTTATAACTGGCATCTTTAATTTCTTGAACTTGTGTATCCATTTAACCAAGCTTCTTGGTTATGCAATTAAACAAGCTTTTTAAAGAAACAAACTTTCTAACTCTATCTCTATATCTTAATTAACATTCTATAAGTATATAGTTCATGTAAAATGCTCATCTCGGACTACTAGAAAGATTTCAGCATCAAGCTCTACACAGCTCTGCTCTATACTGGGTCTGAGCACCAAGATACCCAACAGCATGTAATCAATTTCCATAAACAAATATAAAGACTTAATCATGTTATCATGTATACTTACTATTTGGAGGGATTCCATCAATAAAATTATACAAATTAAGTCTGGCTAAGTGGGCTTTATTTGTGTTTTCACTCTACACAACTGTTTTTACTGAGTGAACAAATCAGTTTTCCTATTAGTTATTAGCATTAAATAAATCACAAGACTCATAGTCAAACTTTAATCAGTGGGTAGCACTGCACAACTTTTAGGAGAATAATATTTTAAACTTAGGCTGAACACAAGGTTTCAGTGACTTACATTCTGCATGATGAAATGTATACTATTTTTAAGAATAAACTAATGAGAATGTAAAAAACAGAAAAATAAATACCGCATATGCCTTAGTAACTTTGAATGTGTGAAACCTAATAATTCCAATAAAATGCTTAGAGCTACTTAAATTATTAAATTTTTTTCATATGTACCTGACTATTCTTTCAGCTTAACCTTAGCAAGAAGATATTCAAAAATATCACTCTTCTTTTTCAAAGTTGCCAGGACCAATTTTATATTAGCTCAAATAATAACAAGCTCCTGTTATTGTGCTCAAATATCTTTTGCCATTAAGCATCTTTTCACTTGTATCTTAGCCTACTTTTTAACCTACTCTTGCCACACATTGATATGGACATTCCCGTTTTTATAATAAGCATCTAAGCTTGTTTATGGTTTGACTATTGTTGCATATGTGTTAGACACATTGACTCTTCTGCACCATTTTTCATTTAAGTAATTTATTCATGTTACACCTCAAATGTTATCTTCTCACTTGTATCTTCCCATTCTCCTCTTCATCCCTTTTTCATCCTATTCCCCTCCCCTAGGTCTGTGACAGAAGGAGACCTCTTCCCCCACCATATGATCACAACTTATCAGTTCTCTTTCTGGTAGTCTGTTTACTCTTCCTCTGTTTGGCACCAGGTCACCCCACCAAGGAGTATTGGTCAAATAGGGGGCACCAGAGTTTATGTCAGAATCAGTCTCAGCTCTCCACACAACAGTGAAGAATGTGTCTGCACCTATTTTATCTTACAGATTTTCCCTGGACAATTATTTTTTGATTCTTTTTCAGTAGCAATGTCATGCAATAGCCTGTTATAATCCTTCAAAGTAATGTGGCAATATTATGCCAACCACTCGATGAGTTTTCAACATCTATTCAATATACATAATTTTAAAATACACAATAACTATGAGTATGGGATTTCAGCATATAAAGTATATATGCAAGCCCGGATAGAGGCCAAACACTTTATGTTAAAATGTGTAATGGTTATTAGAATATACTCTAGCAGTTAATCGAGAAGAATAGGGAGGAGTGATAAGATGCATTCAAGTGTCCCAGACACCTAGGAAAAATTTCTAATTCCTGCAAAAATCATAAAACCTGTTTAAACTAAAATTCATTCACATCAATAGTTGTTTGAGGTTTTGGACAAACAAAGCTTTATAGTAAGTTAAAATAAGGAGCAACCACATGAATCTGATAACAAAAAAAGCACCTTCAGAAACTCCACAAGTAAGCTTAATAAATATTGATAAAAGCCTTCATACCTTCTCTTTGAAATTGAGGACAGGGTGAGGATGTTCACTCTCTCCTCTCTTACCATGAGAGCATTAAAAGCTCGGAACAGTACAATGACACCCAGTGAAGAAATGAAAGTCTTGCACATCTGAAAGGAAAACAGTCCCTATTTGCAGAGCATCCTGTATGCTGGGGAGTTCATGGAGAAAATACAACTTCTAGAACTAGAATTTATTGAGCATAACCACAAGCTGCAAATTAATCACAATAAATATTATTCGTGAATAACAGTGAACTGATGTAAAGAATTAAAAACACTGTATTGGGTGAGTGGTCAGGCAGTAAACTGTCTTAAGCCAATTTGTACAATTTGGAAGCTGCTAACTCACATTGCTGGTTCACTCAGGAATTTAACTTTTATTCCTTCTCAAGTCTCTGAGGGGCTTTGAAGACAAGATCGTATGGTTTTACAACCAGGTTTAACTGGTTAGGGGACAAGATCATTTTAGGCCAAGATAAAGAAGTTAAGCTATTAGAGTGGAGATAGGATAGATATTGAATCTCGTTTGGAAATATAGATCCAACAAGACAGGAAAGACACTTACCTCAAACGAGATGAATGCAGATAGCCAAGTCACTATGAATGTAACATGTGTAGTACTCACTACTCTCATGATTGTCATATGGTTTTCCCTGCTGTATGTAGTTTGTTCTATACATGTGTAATAAAATAAAAGTATAAAAAAAACACTGTATTTTTTATTTAGAGTTATCAAGTTTGAACAAGTGTATAGTAAATACAGCTTTTCATCTTCAATTGTCTTCACAATCTGTCTGCAAAAACTATAAAACATCAGAAAGATTAAGGAAAGCAAAAATTAATATTGGTGCCTACTATGTCTACAGAAGAGAATTTAAATATAAACACTATATTTCTTGAGTTCATAATCCACTTTTCATTTCTAATTCTATGTAAGCCTGATCAGAATTTCAGTATGATATTTCAGATAACATTGTAGAAAATAAAGTACAATTTAAGTAGTAAATAAATTAAAGTTTAGATTGTCCACCTGATGTTAAGAATCAACATACAGCTACAATAATCACAGTAGCATCATATTTTTAAAGGATGACTACAAAGATTGAGACAACTGAGTAGACCAAACTGAAGGGAACTCTTCAAATGTGTTTAACTAGTTTCTTTTGGAAAACTATAAGCAAGAGCATCTCAAGAAACAATGTTAGAATAATTGTGTCTTCATGTCAAGAAAATCAGAATAAAATGAAAAGAGGAAAGATGAGAAAAGAGAAAGACAGAGGGGAGGGATAGTAAGAGAAAAAAGAAATTAACCTAAATAGCTACATTAATTCAATGCCAATACTGACAAAAAAAAAAAAACAATACTGACATGAATGCATTAGAAAATGTGTGCAAATAATCAAGGTCAACGGTGACATAAAGAGGTTTAGTTTTTGATATCCAAAGCTTGTCCTATGGAAGGAAAAAAAATAACCCATAGTACTTTTGCATGGGACCATGCAAAAGAGATGTGAAGACATTTCTAAAATGAAAAGGATATTTGAAATTCACGAAACTGAACACAAAAATGAGAACGATGAAAACTATTTTAAATATAATTTTTAAAATTATAAATTCGTACAGCTCAAATTTTAAAATGAACTAGTAATTTAATATTATAACAATTCAAATAAAATTTACAAGAAGCTACCTCTTCTCAACTACCGCAACGACTCCAGCAGAGAGACCCACAAAACTGGAGCCAGCTTCAAATCGGGGTGTGGAGAATCTCTGTTCCTCACTCATTACTACAGAGACTGAAAATATCATGAAGTCCTCTTTTCTACTGAAAAAGAGCACAAACCCCTAAGAAGTTGGTAGTTTCTTAAAACTTCTTTTTTTAAATTTTTTTCCTTTATTAATTTATTCTTGTTACATCTCAATGGTTATCCCACCCCTTGTATCCTCCCATTCTTCCCTCCCTCCCATTTTCCCCTTATTCCTCTCCCCTATGACTGTTCCTGAGGGGGATTTCCTCCCCCTGTATATGCTCATAGGGTATCAAGTCTCTTCTTGGTAACCTGCTATCCTTCTTCTGAGTGCCACCAGGCCTCCCCCTCCAGCGGACATGGTCAAAGGTGAGGCACCAGAATATGTGAGAAAGTAATATCCCACTCTCCACTCTACTGTGGAGAATGTTCTGTCCATTGGCTAGATCTGGGTAGGGGTTTAAGGTTTACCGCCTGTATTGTCCTTGGCTGGTGCCTTAGTTTGAGCGGGACACCTGGGCCCAAATCTGCCTATCATAATGTTCTACTTGTAGACTTCTAGGACCCTCTGGATCCTTCTACTTTGCCATTCTCCCATGCTTCTCTCATCTAGAGTCCCAATAGAATGTCTTCCCCTCTGTCTCAGTTTCCTGGTAAGTGAAGGCTTTGGTGGGACATGCCCCTTGGGCTAATATGCAGATATAAGTGAGTTTATACCATTTGAGTCTTAAGATAAAACTATTACAATCATGGATTTTAAATCTGTGTTTATATAACCATCATAGTGTAAGTAATTTAGCGTATCTCATATAATCAAATGCATTAAAAACCTGAGCACAACGATGAGTGAATTATTAAAATGCATGTAATAGTCATACATTGAAATACTAGTATGCAATAAAAAGGAATATATAAACACCTAGGGGCTATGACCAGATGGTAAAGTGAATAAACTAATAACAGAAAAATAAAAAAGTTATATACTAATGATTGAACTTTCCTAATATCTCAAAATATATTAAATTTTGGAAAGAAGAAATAATAATGACTTATATCTGTCAGTATTTACTTGTGATGTACCATGGTTTAGCAAAAATATTGCAATGAAGGAAACTACATATAAAACAAAACAAATTCATTTATCTGTATTATTTATTTCTGATTATTTTTATTTTTATATACACAGTTATATTATTCCACATATACAAAATAAACTACATGCAACAAGAAGAACCACAAAACAAGCAGGAATTATATTAAATAGTGTTTTGGCTATTTGTACTTGGCAACCTTGAATAAAACAGCTTTCCTATCTTGGTGAGTCTAAAATTCTGAATATACATCAATACCTATTATATCTCATCTCTATCAAATTAAAACATCTATCTATACCAAAGACATCTTAACCTCTAAACAACTAAGCTTAATTGTAAAAGTAAACTAGCTAGTCTTCAACTCCATCAGAGACTTCAGAAGAAGTAAATTTAACTACCTGAGTAAACAAGAAGTCCAGGTTAGCAGCTTCCAAAGTGAAAAACAAACAAACAAACAAAGAAAAAAAAAACTCAGAGACAGTTTGCTGGCTTAATAGTTACCCAAAACTCTCTATAATGTTGGAGTATCATCCTCAGGCTTCTGGGCTAGTGTATCTGACATATTTATTGTGAGGCAAGAACTATTGAGGACTTACTTACCCTGTCTTGGCAGAGTTTGGTTACCAAATCTGTCTGCATACAAGCTTGCCCTTTTTTAGGCCGAATTCCGTCTGACTGTGGTGGAAATAAGGACATTTGGCCCACTGGCTTGTTTACCACATTTGAAGCCATCTCCATGACAAGGTTCTTTGATGCTCATCATCTTCTTTGAGGTAGGCTGCATTTTGCTAGGAGTTAAACTGTCTTATTGTCAATGAATCTTTAAAATAGTAAAAACATCTTTAACTGCCATATTCTCTATGTATCTGAGGTTTGTGAAGGCCTTTTCTAACTATTTTACCTTATATATCTATAGAATCATATCTATATGTTAAACCTAGGATGCATATTCTTATAATATATATAGACTCATAATTGGCATGCCCATGATTTGATCAACTGAAAATTAACTTGTATAATTTACCTATCCTAAACATAATTCAATAGCTCTTTCGAAGTATTGGTGGTAAACCTTGTATTCTTCTTTAGTTGTATGAGTAAAGTACCTCATAGTAGAGTAGAAATATATGTAGTGTATCTGAAGAATATCCTTAAATTTAAATTCTATACAAATGTATCGAAATTAAACTTATTTTGTATCAATATACAAAATTCTTTACCAATGATTTAAAAATAACTTTGTGAATAACAATTAAGGCCTTAAGTTAAGGACCAGATTCAATAATCTACTTTTCGTCCCTTTCAACCCTATCTCCAAACTTAAGAAAGATAAAGGAAAAGAGAAACATCCCTGAGTACAACCTCATTTTCTTTCTGAATTAGACCAATACTAACTTATAACCAACGCGCAATGAAAACAAACATCTACAGCCCAAGAAAGCAACTGAAATCCTACCCAGCTCCGCAGAAGAGAAATGGGCCTTCATTCTCTTAAGGTGTCTTCTGGCTGATTTGAGGTTAATAACACCTTTGTAGGGGCCCAAATAAAGTTGAGGGAAATGGGCAAAATAACTAGTAATAGCATTTGTGGTCCAGTTTCTAAATGTTGAGAAATCCCAGGCTTAATATTAGTCCTCTGTGAGACAGTCTGAAGTGCTGGGACCGTTGAGATCAGAATCTTTCTTCAAAGATGTCTTGGGAGCTGCCCTGTTCTGATGAGGAACAGCAACTGAAGCACTTGGTGCTGGAACATGAAGAGTGCAGGATGTCAGCTTCCAGCATGCTGGGAGGAATGAATCCTGTCAAATCTGATCCAGCATCAGTGTTCGGTTCTTTTGTTCTGAGAACATATAATTTCTCACAGGCATTATACTTTTCCTAAATTATTAATGTACGAGGTGTGCAGGATGCACAGAACAATTAAGGCTAGTTCTCTGATCTCTGTATGAGTAGAAGAAAAGCATCTGTAAATATGAAGAACAGTATTTAATGATAAGTCACAAGGACTCTGCAACCAACAAGAGGCATTGTCTATGTACAAACATTCACGCCTCTGCCAGTCTCAGAGCTTTTTGCATGTAGTGGTATTAGCAATATAAGTTACCTGCTTGTTTTGTGGTTTGAATTCATTACATCCCAATTGTAGTCCCCTCTCTTATCCCCATCCAATCCCACTGTCCCTCCCTCAGCCCCTCTCCCTCCCTCTCACAATCCTCAGAAGGGAGAGTCCACCTCCCCTAATATCTAACCTCAGTCTATCAAGTCTTCTCTGAACTACCTGTATCCTCTTCCTCTGTGGCCTGGCAAGGCCGCCCTGCTAGAGAGAAGTGATCAACACTGGGGGAGCAGAGTCCATGTCAGAAGTAGTCCCTACTCTCCATTTTGTGGGACCCACAAGGAGACTGTGCTGCCTATCTACTACATCTGAGCAGAGGGTCTAGGTCCTTGCCATGCATGATCTTTGGTGTATCAGTCTCTCTGTATTGTTTCTTACAGTTATATCTAAACTGAGGTTGGAGGGAGAAATAGGGATGGGCATGTTCACATTTCATTACATATAAGTATGAAATCCTCAAAACTAAAAAAATGAAAATAACTTCATATGCCTTTGTTTTAGAATGGGAATAAATTAGAGAAGTAGTCCACCCTTCTATATTAGAAAAATACAACTAAAGGCAATGTTCCCCGCTCACTATAGAATATGATCTGTGTTCACAAGTGTTAAGTTATGGGAATCTAGTTTGCCTAGCCAAATTAAAGAATGTTCCACTGATATGCTCAAACTAAGCTGGAGATACCACCACCCTAAAGAGCAAAGGGAACTGTTCTCTCTCCTCCTCTCTGTTCAGATATGCTTCCATATACTATATTTCTGGTTTTACTTTCCACAAGGCAGAATGTGAGGTTGCAAATAATGCTTGTTCATTTGTTTATCTAAAGTCCTGTTGCCTTATATGTACGTCTACAATTTCTGTAATCACTGGGGATATTCTGAGTCATATTTCTGACTGGTTCATTCTGAATGAGTCTGTATTTACTCATCACTTATTAAGTTCTGATCATATCTTATAACCACCTAATGTAATTGGGTTACCATTCTAGCACTGGTAAAATATCTATGGCTTGACTAGAATATACAGATTCTAGAACTATGAGATTTAAGAATAAATATGTATTTAAGGGAGAAGGACAAGTTTTTTATAAAGATGCCTAGTGACTAAAATAGTGATAGTTGATTATGTATACTTAATTTTTCAAATAGTATTTCACTTGATTGTTCTTTCCCTGGTATTGGGATGCTTGAATATTTCAATAGAATTGTGAACAGAAACAGAACAAATGGAGCTGAGGAAGATTTGTGCTGACACTATGAGGACACAGGATATTCCATTAGGTAAATGAGGTTGGAAAAATACTGGTTGGGTTATTGACTATGACTAAAATATTCAGAAAATAATTGGTGTATGTTTTATTTAGTAATACTACAGTTTGGTTTACTCTTAGTGGCAAAACTAAATAAATATTGCTAATCTAACCAAACTAGAATTATTGGTAAGCTTACCAAGATATCATGATTATCTGGAGGTCCAGGATTTGGACTCAATGACATAGCCCATGGCTCATGGTTATCAAATAAGCATACTAACAGCTTTACTATCAAGAATAGATGCTGAGAATGTTTGGTGTGTAGTGGCTGTGTCCCAAATGCCCCTACCATACTGAATGTGGGTATTCAGATACAAATGCACAAGCGAGAATTGGATGATTTGGGGTCATATACACACAGCTCCTCATGGGTATGGAGAAAGTGCACCTTCTCTCGTTAGTTCCTGTGAATGAAGACAGCCATCCCTCTGAAGTCATTTTTTATTTATATATAATAATTATCTCTGGATCAACAATGAGAACATATACTTATTAATTATGTAGGTAAGAGGTCTCGCCAAGCTTACTTGGATGTTGTACTGAAAGTCTTCATGGCCCTAATCAGATTGTGCCTTCATTGAACTATCCTTTGGAAACTCTAACAATGAATCTTCTTCCCAGCTCATAAGATTGTTTACAAAATTCTGATGCTGAAACCCAGACAGCTGAGCTCACTAATATTTTTCTGGCTTTGTGTCAGAGTTCATTTTCTGGTCCTGGAGATTTTGAGGTCTTTGCATTTTAGCTTTGCTCTTTGTGGGCAAAACTTTTCAATGCCACATTCTAGTTCACACTGTGACTTTTTTTGACTAGGAATTGAGAAAAGAGTTTTAAAAAATAGTGTTGGTTCAAGGTACAAGGTGTGGATTTTATAAGAATATTTTTGCTCAAATGTGTCCTGAGCTTTGGTCATAGGTGATCCACATTATGCTCTTATACCTCTATTGTCCCCTTACTCATTCAGCTCCTCTTCCTAAGCAGTTATTTTATGTCACATGTATATATTTTTGAAATTATGTCCCACACAGGAAAGAAATCATCGGCCTTAATATGACTATCCATAATTATATTCATTTTTAAATGGCCTATTTCAGTCTACTTTGTGGTTGAAAACAGTTCCATTGCTTCTGCATTTCTCATTTTCTTTCTTTTTTGAATTGGAAAAAATTTAGGCTTACATTTTTAATATTAATTACTCCCTTTACTTGCAAGCCATAGTCTCCTTCCTCCTCTCTCCCTGGTCCCACCCTTCTTCCTCATTTTCCCCATCCCCCCTCCTCTACTTTCCAGAAATGGAGACCTCCACCATCCAACATAGCATATCAAGTTGTATCAGGGTTGAGGGTATGTGCTTCCCCTATGGCCCAGTGAGGCAACCCTGTCATCATTGAGATGCTGAGAAACTTATAGGCTGTTTCTTTAACATGGCTGTAGGGAGTAGTACCAAAAAAAACATGGGTAAGTAGTCTAAAATGGGCATTTACAAGCAAGTTAAAATATTAATGGTTCTTAATTTTGGATGATCAGAATGTGAGCTTCAATTATACTATTATAGCAGTGCTAATTTCTAAAGATCTCACAGTGTTCCAACAACCATGAGGCTTATAAGGCACAGAAGATTCCTAACTTATTGTCTTTTATATCTCCTGTACAACTGGAATTCTTATTGTTGATATCAAGGAGTCCTGGTATTTTTGTTGACTTTAGTTTCTAAAGAATTTTTGAGGGCCAGTGAGATAGCTCAGAAGGTAAAGGCATTAGCCGCCAAGCCTGAAAACCTGGATTCTATCTCTGTGACTCACACAGTGGAAGGAAAGAATCCATTTCCACTAGTTGTCCAATGACCCCCATATTGGAATTGTGTTATGTGCCTCTCATAATGAATGAATGAATCAAGGAATGAATGAATGAATGTAATGCAGCACGAAAAAGAAAACATGGGTGAGTACATGTCCCTGTGGTATGATGGCTTAGATTCCTTTGGACATATTATCAGTAATGAAATAACTGCATTCTATGATGGTTCTATTTTCATATTTTAAAGAAACCTCTCTAACGTCTATAATTGCCATACCTGTTTCATTCCAACTATCAATATAAACATAAGCATTTCCACATACATCTCCTTATCAGCATTTATATATGATGGAGTTAGGGTGGGTGAGTGTTTAGCCATAGCAACTTCTAGGGACAGGGGTTAAATTTAATCTTAGTGTTCTCTTAACTAACATTTTCCTGATGGCTGAAGATAGCATGTTTTCATGGACCTGTAATCTATCTGTTTATCATCTTCACAGAAGTTGCATTACTTTCCATGTAATGTTTCTTTATATTTTATTATTTTGCTTTTTAATTGTTTCTAAATATAAACCTATGGGTTTTCTTTTTACATTGGTTAATGTTTTCTTTGCTGTGTGTGCTCTCTTTGGTGACAATTATTTTCTTTATGGTACAGAATCTGTCTAATTTCATGAAGTCTGAGCCAAATCTTGGATTATTTTCTGAGATATTAGAGTCCGTTTCAGAAAGTTTATATCCATGTAAATTGTTCTAAATCCCTTTCTACATTTAGGATACGCCACTTTGACAAAAGTATCTTGGGGGAAAACTGGGTTTTTTTGACTTATAGTTTCATATCAGATCACTGAATAAAGGAGATGAGAGGTGAAATTCAAGAAGGAAACTGAAGTAGAAATCATGAAGAAATGCTGTTTGCTCACTTCCTTACAAGCCCTTTCTTAGCTACGTTTCTTTCTCTTAATATGATTTTTAAATTAATTAAATATTTTTTAAATGTTTACATATACATTCATGTTATTACACATATATACCATAAACTACCTATAGCAAGAAAAACCATGACACAATCAGGAATTATATAAATGTTACATTCTTAGTGTTTGGCTATTTGTATTTGACAGCCTTGAAGAAACCATCTTTCCTATCTTGGTGTGTCTAAAATTCTGAATGTCAATCAATCTCCATCACATCTTTTCATTATCAACTTAAAACATCTATCTACACATAAAAACATCTTAACTCCTAAATAATTAAGCTTCATTGTAAAACTAAGCTACCTAGTCTTCAACTCTCTCAGAGAATTGAGAAGGAATAAACTTGATTACCTGAGTATGCTGGGAGTGCAGGTTACTGGCTTTCCAAATGAGAAGATAACAGAGACGGTTTTCTACCTGAACAGTCACCCAAAACTTTCTATTATGTTGGAGCATCTTCTTCAGCCTTCTGGCCCAATATATCTAACAGAAATATTTGTGAGCAGGAACTATTTAGGACTTATTTACCCCGTCTTGGCAGAGTTTGCCTGTTGACTCTGCCTGCATCCAAGCCTGCCCTTTTCTAGGCAGAATTCTGTCTGTGGTAGAAATAAGGATATTTTGCCCAGTGGTTTGTTTGCCACATTTGAAGCCATCTCCATAAGGAGGTACTTTGATGCCCATCATCCTTATTTGGGCCCCTACTAGGTATTATTCGACCAAAATCAGCCAGAAGAAACCTTAAGAGAAAAATGCCCCATTTCCTTTAAGGGGTTAGGGAAGGTTTTTTGTTTCTTTCTAGGGCTATAAAATGTTATTATCAATGGGAGTTGGCTACAAGTTATTATTGGTCTTATTTAGAAAAAAAAACATGGTTGGACTCAGTGATGTCTCTTTTTTCCCTTATCTGACATTCTTAGCTTTTGAGACAGAAAGAAGGGGGAATATAGAAATATGTAGGAAAGATAGAACAAAAAGATTAGTGAGTCTACTCTTTCACTTAATGCCTCAATTGCCACTCACAAGGTAATTTTTAATTCACTGGTATAGAATTTTGTATATAGATGCAAAATAATATATATATATATATATATATATATATATATATATATATATACTCTAATATGAGATATTATACCCATAAAACTCAATTATAATACAAGGTTTACTTCCAATAATTTGAAAGTGCTATTGCAGGATGTTTAGGATAAATAAATTATACAAGTTAATTGTTAGCTGATCAAATCATGTTCATGTCAATCATTAGACTACTTATATCACAAGAATATACATCTTAGGTGCAGAAGATAGATATGATTCTATAGAAAGATAAGGTAGGAGAGTTAAAAGATAAGATCTTCGAAAACCTCAGAGACATGCAGAGTATGGCTTTTAAAAATGTTTTTATTATTTTAAAGATTCACTGACAATGAGACAGCTAAACTCCTGGCAACACCCAGCCTACCTCAAAGAAGATGATGAGGTAGTGTTCTTATACTCCTCAAATTCATCTGCCCAGTGGGTCCTATCATCTTACTGTAGTTAACAATCAAGGCCAGTGCACATATCAATCTGATTTGGTAATTCCCCAATCAAGATTCTCTTTCCAGACAATGCTAGGTTGGGTTGAATTTACAATGCTAACATAATGTTGTATATTTTGAAATAATTTGAAAATGTAGGTTTTGAAAGGCTTGTATTCTTAAAAAATAATTCCAAGCAAATAATTTACCCACCTCAAATCAGTGTATTAGTTCCTCAATTATGTATGTAAACTCCCTCCACCAAGTAACATCAGAATGCCATTTAAAATTCTGCCTAAAGTATTATCCACTACAAGGAAATATGGTGATGAAGAAAGAATGTTACAAAGCAATATAAAGGTATTATAGGTAGACTTCCTTAGCCTCTTAAACAAGTTCTGAATAACAACTACAGTGTATAAAACTTATATGTAAAGTGGACAACGCAGTCTTTACTAACTGTGTACATGAAAAGAAACATTTTTCAATACTACTAATAAAATACTAAATACCAAGAAGAGACTTGATACCCTATGAGCATATACAGGGGGAGGTAGTCCCCCTCAGTAACAGTCATAGGGGAGGGGAAGAAGGGGAAAATGGGAGGGAGGGAAGAATGGGAGGATACAAGGGAGGGGATAACCATTGAGATGTAACAAGAATAAATTAATAAAAAAATTAAAAAATAAAATAATAAATAATATTTTTAGTTATACCCATGACTATAAATATGAAGCTCAATGGAATCTCGAGTGATGTAATGAAACACTGATCATGTTGGAAGGTCAGGATTCAATTATGTGCTTCAACAGAATATACTTAAATGACCTTGAATAAATCACTGACTTTCTGTAGAACTCAATTTCTTGAGTTGTAAAATAAGCAAATTGGGCTAATTTATCTCTAATAACCTTTTCCAACTCTAACACATCAATTTAGTAAGAATAAAGTATTTCAAGGGCTAAGTACATTTTAAAAGTTAAATTGTCTGGGATCACCTATGTGTCTATAAAGATATTAGTATGAAACTGGTACACTCATAATTATATTATTAATATTCTTTTATATGCTGCTGTGAAATACTTTTCCAGTGACTCAAGAACTATAAAACTATTACAGTAGACAACAAGAAATATCTTTTTGATACTATGTCCAAATAAAAAGGTTAAGTATTTAATCTTTGTATTTTCTAAACCACATGCATGATATATACTTTTTATGGCATGGAGTATAGAAATGTGATATGAATGAATGGATTCTAAATGGATAGGATAGATTAATTTATAAAACATTAAAATTAAAATTAGAGCTTGTTCAATGTTATTGTTTGATAGAGTTCTCAAAACTTATGATCTACGTGGAAAAGAAATATTTTATTGGCTTTCAGAAAGGATATCTAACAAAAACAACAAATCTCTTCTACCATCAATTTTCAAAATAATTTCCTGACCATCACTGGAACCAGATGAAAAGAAATCAATAATTATAATTTATGTATTCTAGGAATAATATCTATTTCTTATGTAGGAGAGGAGACACAAGTTTACTCTGGTATATTAAGTCTTCAAGCCAAGTTTTACTGGTAACAACTTAGGATCCTCTCTTTATACATGTACACAGCCATCAATTAGTTTGTACCATGGACATACAGCCCCACTAGAAAGCATACGATGGTACAGATATCCAGTGACTTTCTTGTAACTGTAGGTTAAAACACTGAAAGATTCACTCCACTGAACGTCTTTCAATGTGAAACTATATTCTGACTACATAGTTAGAACTGTTTTGTTTGTTTTTACCAAATTACAGAATGTTACTAGAATGCAAGTACCAGATGCAGGCTTTAGGCAGCAGATCTAAAGGTAAGGAGAAGTAATTAACTAATAACTACCAAGACAACAAGGCTAAATAGGGGTAGGAGTTAGTTTGTTTGAGAAGTGCCCCTCATCGTCTCAAGTGTTAATCTCCAGGTGGTGTCCTTTTGTTTATTTGGTTTGGGTGGTTATGGAAAGTTTAGGAACTATAGCCTTGCTTGCAGAAATACATCCATCACTGGAGATGGGCATTGAAAGTATATAGCCTCCCACCACTTCCAATTCCCAAAAATCTGCTTTTTCTGTGTGGTTGAAAATGTGATCTCTCAGCTTCTTGCAATGGATCCCCTGCTATTATAAACCTTCCCCTCTGGATGAGTGAGCCAAAAAAAACGATGCCCTCATAAATTGCTTTGGATTATTGTATTTTGTAACAGCAACAAAAGGTAATTAATACATAAATTAAGGTGGAGAGTAGCCAAGTAGTGCTGAGAATGAATGAAAGAAAAGAATGGGTTAGAAAGCTTGGGCAGCTTACAACACTTTGATTTTGAGTATCCTAAAAAGAACTGAAATTTCCGATGAGCAATTTGGAGCAAATTTATAAGGGAGGGAGAGAGAGAGAGAGAGAGAGAGAGAGAGAGAGAGAGAGAGAGAGAGAGAGAGAGAGAGAGAGAGAGAGAGAAAGGGAGAGAGAATCTTAAGAGAGCTTAAAAAGTGAATGAGCCTACTGAAGTAAAGCACAGAATCTTAAGAAATGAATTATCCACAAATACCCTCTGAAAAACAAACAAATACCTCAAATACTAGCACAGCCAACTTCCAGTAATTTTCATGACTAAATACAATCACTTGCAAAATATTTGTATCCCAAATTCATTCACCAGGAAACAAAGACTAACAGATTGAAATTTATTGGTGTCTGTTCTGTTGTGATTATGGCTTTTAAAGTGATTCACACCACACATGTAAAAATGCACAAATACATTTCACTATTGCAGAATGTGTGGCATTTTAGTCGTATATAATGACAGATTTTTATCTAACACAGGATGTTGCCTTTTTTATTGCTCCTAACAGAGAAAATGCTTGGAATGTTGTTATTGGTTTAATATAATAATAAAGTGAAATTGCACCCAATACAAAAGCCAGAAGGACATCCATATTGAAGAAAGTAGATTAATTGATTTCTCTAAGGACATAAACTATCCTTGTCAAGTTCAGATATTGAGTTGTTTGAATAATTGTGTTTTGAAGTGTCCATTCTCCAAACACAGTTTATGATGTAAATGAAAAATATTATTTTACTCAACAAATGCAAAAAAGCTTTTATCTATTATGCGTGTCCCTGTGATTGTCAAGGTTATCTATATGTGGTATGAGGCTTTAAAATCTGTGAATTGAAAAGTCTCATAAAATAGTCTTGGATTACACTAATATTTGAATTTCATAAAGGCTGATTGCCATTTGTTCATCTGAAAATAAATCCATAAAATATTTGAGCCTGTATGATTTAGACTACTTGATGCTTTGTATCTCTCTTAAGGAGTTATAACTGTAAGATAGAATGAGTTTTAGTGTAATGAATTAATAGTAACTTTTAAAAATTAGATTTAAAAAAATAAGGAGTGAAGAAAGAGATCCCAGTGATATTACAACACATCTTAAGTTTTTAGTAAGTGATTGACACATGAATTAATGAATAGCAGAATGTGTGTTTACCACATGGTAAGAACAGAAGTGAGGAATTATATTGATGATTCTACAAGATACATATCCTGAGATAATATAGTGGGATAACACAGTGATATCATGCATTGTTTATACAGGAAGGCTGCAGGAGTAGAAATCACCAGCTCTTTGGTACATTAACCCACTTCCTGTAGATAGGGTTTTTAACATTGCTATGTGTCTGTTTTCTTACTGGTACATTGGTAAAGTTCAGTAACTACTCTCTCTATTGTAGTGATTCTAAGTAAGATCCTGGCAAACTCTAGAAAATGCTTTTATGTAGGATTATTGCAATACCATATGAGTTTATCAGTTTAAGTGTATTTCTTAATTCTCTTTCAACTGTCCATTATTTGTTTTTGAAAGACCAGTAAGTGACTACTCAAATTGCTGTTGAAAACTTCAATGTGTAGATGTGTGTCATTTTAGAAAGAGAGTTTATGTAGAGCTGGAGAGGAGATGCATAGAAGTTTCCATTTCAATGGCTTCCAAAATTCTAAGTATCAAAATTAAATTTTAAAGAAACATTAAGTAGAAACTAACATCTTCAATATAAAACTGAACTTCCCAACATCAAGAAGAAATAAGGATCCCACTTCAATTAGTTTCAGCTTTGCTTTCTGAAATAAGCCAGGGCACCTTTAAATAAATTTCTATTTAAAAAAAAAGAAACTATTAATTCTTCTAGTTAGGAACTCAATGCTTCAGTGTAAAAGTGATGCCTTCCAAATTGTGAATACTTCTACCTGAAGACCTAGCTAAATCACTCCTGGGCATATACTCAAAAGATGTCCCACCATGCCACAAGGATATTTGCTCAGATATGATCACAGCAGTTTTATTCATACTATTCAGAAACTTGAAACAACTTAAATGTCCCTGAACAAAAGAATAATAAAGAAAATGTGGTATATTTGCACAGTGGGATGTTACTCAGCTATTTAGAAGAGGGTATCTTGAAATTTGCAGGCAAATAATAGAATTAGGAAAGATCATCAAGGGTGAGGTAATCCAGACCCAGAAAAAAAAAAAAACAAATGCTATACTCACTTATAAGTGGATAATAACCAAGAAGTACAGAGTAACCATGCTACAATCCACAGAAGCAAAGAAGTTAAGTAAAAGGAGGGACCAAGCTGGGGGATGTGTGACTCTCACTGAGAAGTGGAAATAGAATAAACTGGAGGGTTGTACATAGAGGGAGGGAACTGGATACAGGTCTGAGTGAAGAGAGAAACAGGAATGATCTTTTGTGAAGAGGACAGAGCAAGAGAGACCTGGAATTGGTTAGTTAGAAGGAATTTCTGGGACAACCTAGAAACCTAGTACAAGGGAAAGTTAGCAATCTATGAGGGCGACCTTGGCTAAGATTCCGAACAGTGAGGGTATGAAATCTGAAATGGCCATCTCTTATGACAAAGCAAGACTTCTAATGGAGAGATAGGATCACCAACTCAGCCATAAATCTTTGATTCACAATTTGTCCTGCCTACAAGATGTGCAAGGGTAAAGATGGAACAGAAATTGAGGGAATTGCGAACCGATGACTAGCCCAACTTGAGTTCCATGCCATTAGAGAGCCCACCCTTGACTCTATTAATCATATTCCACTATACTTGCCTAGTATAACTGTCATCTGAGAGGCTTCACCCAGCATCTGATGGAAACTGATGCAGGGACCCACAATCAAACATTAGACATAGCTTGGGGAATTTTGTGAAAGAGACGGAGAAAGGATTGAAAGAGACAAATAGAACAAGGACACCAAAAGCAAACTTACAGAATCAATTAACCTGGACCCATTGAGGCTCACAGAGTCTGAACCACCAACCAGAGACCATGCATGTGACAGATATAGGCCCTCTACACATATCCAAAAAATGTGCTGCTTGGTCTTCATGTGGAAACCCTAACAGCATGAGCAGGGGCTGCCTCTGACCCCATTGCCTTTTCACTAACTGAGTTGCCTTGTCTGGCCTCATTAGGACATGTGGCTTGTCTTACTGGAACTTAATACACCAAGGCAGGTAGATACTCATGGGAGGCCTTTCCTTTACTAGGAAAAAGGGAGAAGGAAGATATGGGCAGGGGAGAAAAAAACAGAGGGACTTGGAGGATAGAAGGAAGAGGAAGCTTCAGTAGGGCTGTAAAGTATAACTGAGGGTTATAAAACAAAAATGTTAAAAGAAAAAACATGTAAAACTCTGAAAATCAACCCCATTGTACCTAATCATTTCAACAATGTCCACTTTATTCTAAATAGTGTTCTATTTCAAGAGTTAGAAACACTTTTTTTTTCATGAAGACAGAGTCTTACTTTATAGCTTTAGCTTCCCTGGAAATCAATGCACATTAGACTGGACTAGAATTCACAGAGATCCATCTACCTCTGCCTCCCAAGTGACAGGATTAAAGGCAAGTGCTACCATACACTGGCAACCCTAGAAGTATTTTTCATGATGAATTTCTTCCAGGATTTATGGGATACTATGTTTATATAAATATATATATATATATATAAATAAAAGCTGATTGAGCCCTAGTACAACTCTGTACTGTAGGGTTATTATTGTTAGCAAATTAGTGTAATATATTTTAAAATATATTCTGAAAGTATTATTAATATTTTTCCTTAAAATGATACATGATGAAGAAAAATATGTATGTAATTGAACAGAACCATTACATAATAAATGGGTACATATGTAGAAACATCACATTTATGTTATATGTATAATTTTATTTTATTTTTTACTTGTTTATTTTTAAAGAATCAATTAAAATAGAAAGAATAACAAATACATGAAGACAGAATCTAATGACTTGTGACTGAGTTTTCATGGCATTTTTCCAATGAATTAGCAACCTGACTTTTGTCAGTTCCCATGTCTCCTGTAACCAAACCTTGAGGTCTTTGTGGGCCTTATTATCTGCTAATTTGTCACTGAAACTATGACTATGTTGTCAGGTCTGTGGATGTTGTCCCCCTGAGATCTCTCTCCTGTGCTCTGCTAACGTGGGACTTCCTCTAGTGGACATAGAATTAGAGTTGTGTTTTTCAATAAAGTAACATGTTTTGTCCATGTCTCTCCCTATATACATCATTCAGCAGACAGATTGCCTTATGGATGTTCTATAGAACTGGCTTTATTCTTCCTCAGACATTTTTAACATCCCAAGGTCAGGACATTTCTCTCCTGTGGTCCATTTTTTCCAACCCTATATATATATATGTGTGTGTGTGTATATATATATATCATGGGCCAAGTCACATCTAAAATGTTAGAGATGATACAAGCAGTTACTGTATCCTGAGTATTTCTTCATTATCTTTTTTTACACATGGCATTCATTAGATAGTTTACCCTTGAGTTTGAATAAGAGTTCATTGGTGAGTTGTCTTGCTTAGTTTATAGGAACTCACTCCTGAATGACTCTTTTCTTTTCAGTCTTTGGTGTAGCACAAGTGAAGTCAGGAAAATGCAGTCAAACTTACATACATACTCACACACACACACACAGACAGGTGCAATATATATACACACATTATTAAAACAGATATACTAGGTATTTTACCTTTATCTTTTTTCAAAGATTTAAATCACTTATCTCATTAAAGCCAGTATAATAATACAGTGAATGAAAACAGCAGAGGATGCTCAGTATTTGTAGCCTGAGCTGCACCTCACTGCAGCTCTATTAGCACCACAGTGTTTATTCTGTGATTTGTCTGTGATGCCTTTTATTTTTTGCAAAGGTGTTATGTTCCAAGAGACCTGCAATGGCTTCTGTCAACACTGCCCGAGTAAAGAATCACATGAAGGACAAACTCACAAGTCCTAATGCTCATACATTTTTGTCCATTTTAATTAAAAAACTGAGAGTTAAAGAAAATTGAGAATAAAGACTTCAAAATTACCAGATATAAACTGCTAGATCTCAGCTGCTCATTTCACCATCATTGTTTATGGAGAGCTAAAGGATACTGAAGGGAAAAATGGGTTAGGATAGAGCACTGAAGCTGAGCAATGGTTTTGAATTCTGTCATCTAGACCTACAGTATATGGTCATGAACACTTATATACCACTATAATATTTATTACTTTATGAACCATTATGCAAACTGGCTTCCTCTACCTTTGATTTTGATGAACCTTTGACATCATTAGAAGGAAGTACTATTCCTTCACTCACTCAAAGCAAGCCTAGACTTTACTGGAGGAAAGAAGAGGATCAGATAATACCATTCAAAAACTTAAAGGGATTATCATGATTACCTTTCCCAGAGTCTCGCGTGCTTCCTTTAGATATACTCATGGTAGAATAAAATAGTATAACTACTATGGGCACTAAGTTATGCTCCAGTGTACAATATTTCATTAGATGAATATCGAATTGAAAAGTAGGCAACAAAATTGAAGAGCTCCATGAACACTACAATCCAGGTCTCTTTTGGATCATTCCCAATTTATTGAGTGACTCAGATGTAGATCCTTGCCTTAGGAGATAAACTTAACAGAGGTAAACAAGGTTCATTAAGAACAAATACAAAGACCATGGGTTTAGTCTTGGAAGCACAAGTTCATTGCTCTAATCTAATTCTGATGATTAAGAGTGTAAACTCCATTGGCCAACAGCCTGGCTCACAGGTCAAGCTTAACAATTTCTACTCAATTTCTTGGATCAATAGAATAAGTATAAGTAAGATAATACAGATCAGAGCTTCATAGGATGTTCAGTATGTAGTACACTAAAGAAAATAAAATAAAGCACATGCAGTTGGGTACTGAGAAGATTCTAGAAATTCCTGTGTTTTTAAGTCTGTTTCACTGGAGGCAGGGGTTGAAATCAACACTAACTTTTCTACTTAGTGTTTGTGATTTTATGAAATTAAAAATTTAAGAATTTGAAAGTGCTATTGCAGGCTGTTTAGGATAAGTAAGTTATACATGCTAATTCCTAGTTGACCAAATCATGCTCATATCAATTGCTAGTCTGTTTTTATCACAGGAATATACATCCTAGGTGCAACAGATAGACATGATTCTATAGAAAAATAAGGTAAAATAGTTAGATGAGCTCTTAAAAACCCTCAGAGAGGTACAGATAATCATTTAAAGATGATTTGAAACTTTAAAGATTCATTGTCAATGAAACAGGTTAACTCCTGGCAACACCCACCCTACCTCAAAGAAGAAGATAAGGAACAAAGAACCTTATCATAGAGATGGCTAAATGTGGCAAATAAGCCACTGGGGAAAATGTCCTCATTTCTACTGCAGACAGAATTCTGCCTAAAAATAGGCAAGCTTGGATGCAGGCAGATTCGAAGGCCAAACTCTGCCAAGACAGGGTAAACATGTCCTCAATATTTCCTGCCTTACAAATATGTCTGTCAGATATATTCTGCCAGAAGGTTGAAGATGATGCTCCAATGTTATAGCTTTTGGGTGACCATTCAAGAAGCAAACTGTCTCTGTTATCTTCTCATTTGGAATGCTGCCTTCCCTGTAAAGTCAGGTAATTAATTTTATTATTTCTCAAGACTCTGACTTGGTTTAAGCTCAGATAGTTTAGTTTTACATTTAAGCTTAGTTGATTATGGATTAAGATGTTTTTAGGTAGAGATACATGTTTTAAATTGATAATTATGGGATATGATAAATATTTATTTACATTCATAATTTTAGATGCACCAAGATAGGAAAGACGTTTTCTTTATGGCTGCCAAATACAAATATCCAAACACTATGAATGTAACATTTATGTCATTCCTGATTGTGTCATGGTTCTTGCTATATGTAGTTAAATGTAAATATTTCAATAATATAAATGTATATGTAAAATAACAAATTATTAATGAAAAACTTTTAAAAAGGAAAGTAAAAAAAATAGAAATAGAATAAACATGTACCTATGCCCTTGAATATATGGCTCATTTTAACTTTGTTTATGCATGCATACAACAGTCATGTGTTCTGCATGAGTGAAACACTCTATAAATCAGACCATACAGTGCAGATTTATGCATGCATCAGACTCCTGACTTGAATGGACTGGATGAATCATGCTACCTGTTAGAGTATAAAAGAGCAAACATTAGTAAAACTGATAATATGCCTTGTGGTGGTAACTCAACCAAAGCAAGCACATCTGTCACAGAGGATCAGCCTGCCAGCTTTTCACCAGGGGAAATTCAATTGAATGATAATGCAACATACATAAAGACACTTCACTTATGTTCTCTACCTGCTTAAATTCTCCAGGTTGGAAAAATGTGCACAGATAGATAAATGCAAAGTAACATAGTATAATCAGTCTAAAAACAAGTGTCAGACACGAAATTCAGATCTGAGGGCACAAGGGTGAACACAACACAGTCCATACACTCTTGGTCTTCCCAGGGCAGGGGGAAATAATGAGGTGCTATAGTTGTAAGTAACAGATGAAGCTACAGGGGAAACAGATGAATGCACATAGCCTTGTCAGAAAAGATATATTAAAAAGTTTAATTTTTCTTTGTGGTAAGATTAAAAGTGGAAGAAATGGCACGTGTTGAATGGTTTCAGAACAGCTTGTGTAGTTTACATCTTAGAAAGAAGACTTCATGGGATGAGAATGAGGCTCAGCGATACAGTGCCTGTATAGTATCCATAGAGTCCTGGGTTCAATCCCTAGTATTTAGTAAACTGGCTATTCTGGAACACACTTATAATTCCAGAGTTTTAGAAGGAAAGAGATGTAGATCAAAACATAGTTCAATATCATTTTAGACTAGCCTGCACTATGCCAAACTACTGTATCAAAACAACCAGATAATCAAAACATCATACACAAGAGAACATGTACCTGAGCTACAATATAGGGGAAGATTATTAGCCTTGATGTATGAAATAAAATTATAAAGAATTACTTCAGTCTTTCAGTGTGTCATGCATATGTGCATTCCCGTGCATATATACTATAGTGCCTTTGTGGACATCAGAGGACAAGTTTATGAGGTTGGTTGTCTTATTCCCTGTGGGTTCTGGGGATTGAACTCAGCTCATAAGGATAGTGACAGTGCCTATACATTTCATTATCTCGGGAAAATATGTTTAGCAACTGATTTAACTATTATTTACGTTGTTACCACCATGTTCCAGCCATCTTATTAGTCTGTGGAAGAAATCAATGATCTAGAGAAGAAAATCTAATGTGTTGAGGTATTGACAACTCAGTACGAGCATTATCATAAAAATACAGTCTAGAGGGACAAGACCTTAATGCAAAAATAAATTTCAGAAAAATCCTGTAACAACTACCACTCATGCTTATATCTGCTCCAGAGCCGGCCGTGTTAAAATACAGTTATGTGGTACCCAAGGTCACAGAGCCTGTGAAAGAGGGCACACTACAGATTTTTATTTTGCCATGTCTTGAGAAATTAGCAATAAAGACAGGAAAACATTATTTTGTTTTTAACTAAACTCAATAACTGGAATAATATCCTCAGAAATGAGGCTAGGGAACTTCCTCTGAGAAGTCAAAAGCCCTTTGTTGATGCTTTTCCATTAATTCTCCTTGTATCTGGAACTTCGCCCCTGAAGCCCAATGCATTATGCAAAAACAAAGTACACTTTGCTCAGAGAAAGGATTGTGCTTCAGAGTTTCCCTAGTGTTCAACTTCAAAATACCAGCAGGTCTGCCATCAGGACTGTGCCTTTATCCACACTCTTAATATTGAAATCATCCTAAGTGGCACATATATTTAAGATTTTTATATGCAAAGTAAATATAAATACATACACACATAAAGAGGGAGAATAAGACAAAGACAGACAGATGGAGACATGATTTTACTTGGCACCCATGGGCAAAAAGATTATGTTGCCAATGCTATATAAGATAAAGGATAGAACTGTAGACAGTATCTAACCTAACAGCATTGCTTATGAAGACTGTGAAGTTCTATGAAAACTCTGACTGTTTAAAAGTTAAGTTTATATCTGGGGAGATGACTCAATCAATAAATTGCTTGCAAAGCAATAGTGAGGACTTGAGTCTGGATCATATCCACGTAAGAAACTAAATACAGTGGCATGCCTCTAATCCCTTTGCTGGCACTGTGGTAAGAGGAAAGTTCTTGAAGATAACACGTCAGCCAGTCTGAGTTAAATAATAAGCTTTGTGTTCAATGACAGTCCTCCTTTCAATAGTTAAGATTGAAAGCTATTGAGAAAGATGCCCTATATCAACCTCTTGACTGTATATTACATCTGCATGCCTCCATACCAACTATATACACATACATGTACACATGCTCATAAGCCATATAAACACAAATATACCACACACATACACAAATGCAGGTGGATGAATATATGAGCAAATATGATTTTACATGAACAGAGTGTGCCTAAATGCAAGATATTTTAAAGACAGAGGATGAGACTAAGAAGAGTTGTGTATTTCAAGCTACAAGAAATGCCTGCTTCTCAATTTGGATGCAATCTACAAGGCAAAACCAGAGCAAAGGCTAGATTGTGTGGTTTAGTTAAGTGCTTCATAGAGTTCAAGGACAGCAGAGGTCAATGTCAACTGAACAGATGAGAAGATCTTTATGGTTATCAATAGATTTGAACTGATCTTAGAAGTTTACAAAAGATTCAAATGGGCTTTTGCAATACATTTTCAAGAATAAATATGTGGTCTGAAATGTAAACAATCTTATGCCTAAGAGCAGCCACAAGACACCCACTATCTGTGACGACAGACAGAGGTAGATTCAACACCACGCAAATTGTCTCCTGTTCTAAACAATGTCCTAAGCAGTGGAGTTATTTCAAAGGCTCCACATCATCTTTAAATTCCACAAGTCTCCTCCAAAAATGTGCTCACTTCCATCTTAGCAATGTCTTACTTCTTTTGGTACTAATTTCTCTACTAGTTTCTTACTGTTGCTGTGATAACATTTCATAACCATGGTTAATTTGGAGTGGAAAGGGTTTATTTTGATTTCTATTTCCAACTAAGAGGCCAACAATGAGTTAAGTCAGGATAGGAACTCAAGGCATGTACTTGAGGTAGAAGCCATCAGGGAACGTGTTTTATTGGTTGGATTCTGGATTACTCTATGCTACCTTTCTTATATAGCTCAGTCAGTCCCACCTGATAAGGATTGACACCACTTACAACGACTGAGCTCTCCTATATCAATCATCAATCAAGACAATCACAGACATGGCCACAGGACAATTTGATCTCCACAATTCTTCAATTGATTCCTTCTTCCCAGGTGACTCTAGGTAGTTTGAAGTTGACAATACAAATTAACCAAAGTACACAAACATAATTAATAAATATAAGTGAACATACTCAAAAAACCTGTAAATGGTGTGGGTTGTGAAGGTCCCCTGGGGCTACGTACTTTACTGGCAGAATAAGTATTGCCAGATTTTTGATAACAAGGGGAAAAAAGTTAGTTTTCTTGATGTAGATAGCCATTGCTAAGATGCTTATTGTTGTAGTTAAAAAAAAGTGTTAATAATGTTTATTATTAAATTCTGTAATTATTGTGGAAGGTGTTAGTAACCTGATACCAAACAATAAAAGACACAGACCCCTGTTGCATTTAAATAAGCCTTTTTTCACCTTGCTCTGGGCAGACATTACAACTTAATCTACCTTGATGCTTCTCATCCCCACATCCCATGCCATTTGTTGTAATCATTCCTATATGGGCCACCTCCCAATGAATATTCCTTTAAATACTTGCACATGCTTTCCCTCCAGGCACCTCCACTCTGTGCCATTCTTATAGTTCATTCACCCCTGATAAATCTGTGTACATGGACATATGGGAAGCTCAGATTATATTCAGTGGGTTAGAGAAAGGACAAGAAGGAGGAGGAAGAGGAGGAGGAGGAGAGAGAGAGAGAGAGAGACAGAGACAGAGACAGAGACAGAGACAGAGAGACAGAGAGACAGAGACGGAGAGATGGAGAGACGGAGAGACAGCGACAGAGACAGGGAGAGACAGAGACAGAGAGACAGAGAGACAGGGGGAGACAGACACAGAGAGACAGAGACAGAGAGAGACAAAGAGAGACAGAGACAGAGAGACAGAGAGACACACACACACAGAGACGATAAAGTTGAAAGGGAGGACATGTACTAAGTGGGGTTAGACAGAGGATAGGTGAATGATATATTTTATAACTTATAAGTTTTCCAAAGATAAAAGGAATTTCTTTTAAAAATCTCATAATAAAAACAATTTCTTGCAAACTTATACCAAAAAGAGTTTTGTTAAAAGAAATATATGTAAGTGAATGAATAAAAGAAAATAGTATTCAAAATCATTACAATTTAAGACAGCGAGCAGCTCATTTGCTAACCCCTCCATGGTAGTCTCCTTTGGCATTCCCTCACTGTACCATTAGACAGAAGACCTAAGGTTGTATTTCAGAGCCTTTGTAGTAGTTTGTGAGAATATGAACAATTTCTTCTCATGTAAGACACAAATAACAGTACTTAAACACAAGGTGTTATCCTAGGAATGAACAAGTTCATAAAAATATCCAGTGCCTAGGTAATTTCAAGAGCATCAAAGGACTATTAGCTATGAACATTATGACTCTTTGCGAATGACTAGCCATGTGTGTGTGCGTGTGTGTGTGTGTGTGTGTGTGTGTGTGTGTGTGTGTGTATGTGTGTGCATGCTTCCTTAGAGACCCATGTGGAACACATAATCTATTATTTTAAGACTGAAAAGAATTTGGTCCCCTGCATGTTAGCTGTTGCTTTAATGTGATGTTAGTCCCTCCCTTTAACAGACTTTCCTAAAGTCCTTCTAAGAGTCTTCCAATGGGGCTCAGAACTAAACAGAGAATTCTCAACAGAGGATTATCTAATGGCTGAGAAACACTTAAAAAATGCTCAACATCTTTAGTCATTAGAGAATTGCAAGTCAAAACAACTCTTGAGATTCCATCTTACATCCATCTGAATGGCTAAGATAAAAAATTCAACTGACAGCATAGACTGGCAAGGATGTGGAGAAAAAGGAACACTCTTTCATTGCTGGTAGGAACGCAAACTTGTATAACCACTTTGGAAATCTATCTGGCGCTTTATCAGAAAAATGGGAACAGTGCTTCCTCAAGACCCAGCTATTTCACTCCTTGGAATATACCCAGAAAATGCTCCACCACACAACAAGAACATTTGCTCAGCCACGTTCATAGCAGCCTTATTCATACTAGTCAGAACATGGAAACAACCTAATTGTCCCTCAGTTGAAGAATGGATAAATAAACTGGCAGATTTACACTACAGAATACTACTCAGCTATTAAAAACAAGGAAATACAGAAATGTGTGGACAAATGGATGGAACTAGAAATGATCATACTAAGTGAGTTAATCCAGAAACAAAAAGACTCACATGGTATAGACTCACTTATACTTGGGCACTAGCTCAAAAGGCATGTCCCATGAAAGTCTTCACTTACCATGAGATTGGGACAGATGTGAGTATATCCCACTAGGATTCTAGGTAAGAGAAATATAGGAGATGGGGAAATAGAAGGACCCAGAGGGTCCTAGAAACCTACAAGAAGAACATTATGATGGGTGGATCGGGGACCATGGGGGTCTGCTCAAACTATTGCATTATTCAAGGACAATACAAGTAATAAACATCAAACCCCTACTTTGATCTAGCCAATGATCAAAACATTCTCCATAGTTATGTGTAGAGCAGGGACTGACTCTGACATGAACTCTGGTGCCTCATAATTGACCACCTCGTCTTGGTGGGGAGGCCTGATGGCACTCAAAGAAAGAATAAGCAGGCTACCAAGATGAGACTTGATAGCCTATGACCATATAGTGGGGGAGGAGATCTCCCTAGGTAATAGATGTAGGGGAGGGCAATAGGGTGAAAGTGAGAGGGAGGGAGGAACGGGAGGATACAAGTGATGGGATAATAATTTACTTATATTCTGAATAAATTAATAAAATTTTAAAAATACAAAAAATTAGTCTTCCAAGGGAAAGAGATTTTTATCCCACAAAACAGTGCAGCTATCTTCTTTAAATGTACTTTTTTCCTTACTACGGTTGTGAGGAATCATAATAATAGATAATAGTTCCCAAATGGTCCTTGGGGATCCAAAGAGGGCAGCTGCCTCATTTTTTAGATAAAATGGATACTCAAAACATGAATGTAACTTCCCATGAACACACATAATTAATATCAAACAAAATTATAGCTCAGATTTCTTCCACCTTTCTTCACACACACACACACACACACACACACACACACACACACACACACACATCTTTCTGGGGAATGTATCACTGACAAACTCTTTACATAAATAAAAGTTGACACTCTATGTGAGAAAAATATAGGGGATAGGGAAGTAGGTGGATCCAGAGGGTTCTAGAAACCTATAAGAGGAACATAATGAAGGGTGGATCTGAGCCCAGGGGTTCTGATTGATCTAAGGCACCAACCAAGGACAAAACATGCAGTCATCATCAAACCCTTACCCAGATCTAGCCAAGGGACAGAACATTCTCCACAGTTAAGTGGAGACTGGGAACTGACTTTCACATGATCTCTGGTGCCCCATATTTGGCCATGTCCCCTTTGTTGAGGAGGCCCAGTAGCACTTGGAGGAAGGATAGCGGACTACCAAGAAGAGACTTGATACCCTAGCACCATATTCAGGGGGAGGAGGTCCCCCTCACTCACATTCATAGGGAAGGGGGATTGGGGTGAAAGTGGGAGGGAGGGAGGAATGGGAGGATGCATGGGATGGGATAGAAAATGAGATGTAATATGAATTATTTTATTTTTCAATAAAAATGTGTTTAAAAAATAAAAAAATAAAAGTACATCTGCTAGATTTGAAATAAACCAGGTATATTCCAAATATGAACAATCCATATTCTTTATATTTTTAAAGATCTTTGAAGATAATCTGTCAAATTTGCCTTAATCTTTCCCTCAACTTGGTTAAATTTAGAGCAGTTTCTCCATAGTTGTATACAAGGTCTTGACTTCACTTTTCTTAGAACATTTAATTTCGAGGAGTTGTAAGTTTAAATTGTTTCTCTGACCCTGTGAAATATAAACAGTGTCTAGCCTGTTGCCACTTCACAACCAAATAATGCCTTCGTAGAGGACATAGGGGCACATGATCCTCAACGTATATTGCTAATTTTTCTCTATCTGTTTCCAATGCTAAAGAAAAGATCAAGATACAGCTTGGGTTTTGTTGTTGTTGTTGTTGTTGTTGTTGTTGTTGGTTTGTTGTTCTTGTTGTTGTTTTCTCCTTCAGTAGAATTGAGCTTAATTATCTGATGATCTTTTTCTTCTGTCACAGAAGCCTGAACAATAACAACAACAAATATGTATTGCTATTTTCAACAAGTGTTCTATGCATTTTTATTTTGATTCCACACAGTTTAGGACAAAAGTTGCTCCCGCATAGTTTCCCTTTTCTTTTGGGAAAGTACATGTGAGTTAACTGGAAGCAGACCAAATATTGCCAATTCATTTGCATTTAAATTGCCCAAATGGCATTTGGTAGGAGTTATTTGATGTCCAGAGAGGCTTTGGAGGCTTTTAAACTTCAAAACAGAAGGTCAGAATTGATTAGCAGGAAAAGAGCCTCCATACTAAGTGGCAGCATTGGTTCCAAGCCTCAGAGCCTAGGATCAGACTTAAATCCTAGAGAGAGGTGAATCACATGGGCTCATTTCAGGAAGCAAAGCTGCAGTGGACTGGGAGTGGGGGGAGGGGGGCATTTTCTTGAACTATTGCATTTTAAGATATCATGGTGCAGCCTCCCTCCTTTCCCTAGATTTTCTGAGAAAACAGCAGGAAGGGATTAGCATAGAATTAATACTTGACTCTCCTTTTGCATAATATTTATATATGCTGAAACACGATTTCAAAGCTCATTGACTTGTCTGATATCCGAGTTTCTGTATCTTAAACATAGATTTAGATAATAAAATTAATATTAAAAAGAGACATGCAAGTGTGCTGACCCTGTCTTGTAATTCCACTACTTATGAGACTAAAGGAAGGAGGACTGCAAATTAAATATCAGCCTAGGTTATGTGACAAGTTCAAGGCGAGCCTGGACTGTAAATAAGATTCTAGAAAGGCATGTCTGTCTACTGATCAAATTTTGTAATTAAAAATTACAATATAAAGAAGAGTGAGAAATCTGAAAAAGCAGAGGAAGTGGGAAATGGATAAAATGTTTATTCTTCATGCTTGGTAGGCAATATGTTAGAAGAAAATAGTGACAGCGGCTTGGAGAAAATATAATGATAAACAAATAAACCTAAGACATAATTGCAACATTCTGGTAGGGCATCAACACCATCAAACTTGGTGGGAGGTAAGAAAAATGAATAAAATAGAATTTGTGGGGGAGAAGCATTTTTGGATACTCTTTGTATCAGATTTCAGACTGGATGGATTCACAACGTCCTTTCTCAAACACATTATCCAAGTGACCACCACACAGAGATGAAGAGAGGCCAAACACCAAGGTGTTGGGGTGACCTCTTTGTGCACCCTGTAAAGGCTGTCTTTGTATTATTCAAATGCTGATTTTTGTACCAGCAGAGAGCTGAGTACAGACCAGACTTTGGTATTTTCATTCTTAGGGCTACATTATATTTTTTAAATTCTCCCCTCCATTAACTTCTGGAAGAGCTGAATGGCCAATAGCTGAGGCAGGAGGGGACACCATATCTTCTGGGAGAGAGTGGAAGTGTCTGAAAGAGACTATGAGACACAAGGGGCACAGTAAATTCCCCAGTCTGACAGGGAGGAAGAAACAGGTGCCAGGACTGATTGTATAAAAGAGAGGTAGCAGTACATGTTGAAGAACAGATTAATATAAATGGAGTAAATTATATGAGCTAGTTGAGAACAAGCATAGGTTAAGGCCAAGCTTTTATAATTAATAAAAAGTCTCTAATGTCATTATTTGGGAGCTGGTGGTGCAAAGAAATGCCTATTATATTTGCTGCAACACAGGTAGGACATACAATCCAAACTTGGGTAGTGTCAGGTTATATTTGTCACCAAACATAGAGGTATAATTGGCACCCTAATACCCTGGTTCTAGCCCAAACTTCATATCAATCAAATTCTCTAAATTTCTATATGACTAAGTGTATTTATCTAACACCAACCAAGTTCTCTGTATTTATCTTATCTGACCTTGATTTATAGGCCAACAGTGATTAAGTTGGGTCTTGGGAATGTTCTTGTTCATATTCTTTGTTTACTACTAAACACAATCTGGTTTAAAAAATGTATAAGTGAAGAAATTTACCGTGTCATACATCTCTCTAGTGATAGATATAGAATAGAATTAAGGTTAAGCCCTTTAAAGGAAGGGAATTAAGAGTCATACTGAAATAGAGTACACTGCATTTTAGAAAAGTGCTTTAGCTTTCTTAATTAAATCATGAGTCAAAAATTTTAAATGCACATTATTAAAGGATTTTTCCAAGATGCATTCAAGAGGTGAAAATATATTGAATTTAGACATAATTATTTATGTTAACTCATTAAAAAGCCATAATGGAAAAAGAAATCTAGGAAGCAAATACACTAATATAAAATAAATAATCTCTCCTAAATTTCTCTATTCCAGTGACTAAGAGGGAACATTAATATCTTAGAAATACACACTACAGAGATATTAAAAAAGAGAAAATAAGAAAGAGTTGGAAAAGGGGAAAGAGCAGGGGAAGAAAGAACCAAGGAGGACAAGGACTTTTACAGATGTGGCAGTTCATTGAAAATTACTCTTATCTCATTTTCTTGTGTAAGCATCTGGGCCATCTGGTATCAGACCCAAAACACACCCACACCATTATGTGACACTACTTCTCACTGGCTATTTTCACAAGAACTGAATGAACTACCTGGTTTATCATCTATCTACAGATAACTCAATTCCATAATACAACAAATCACAAAGTAAAGGCGAAGCTGGGAAGATGTGAATGTAACTATTCATATGAAAACAAAATCTTCTCCCCCTTCCACCTCTTTCTCTCTCTCTGGCTGTCTCTGTTTCTACCTCTGCTCTCTGTCCCTCTCTGCTACTCTCTCTCTCTCTCTCTCTCTCTCTCTCTCTCTCTCTCTCTCTCTCTCTCTCTCACACACACACACACACACACACACACACACACACACACACACACTACATCTCTCTGCACTTAGAGCTAACATTTAGAGCATGTGGATAACAAACTTTTTCGGTTTAACTAGAGTTCAGATATAATAATCAAGCTAAATACATGCAAATAAGGATGCTGAAAGATGTTAAAGAATAGTGTCAAATTGTGATTTTATGTTAAAGATGAAAACAATGATAGAGGAAATCAAGCTTGGGCTTCAACTCCAAGTCTTTATTTGTTTATATAAATTTAGTCACTTGGGAAAGGAAATCTAGAATATTTACTTCCTGTCAAAGGAATTCTGTTCTGTTTCCTTTTGTGAACAATAGTATATCAACAATGGAGAAGCATTACTTTATTCCAGAGTTTACACAAAGCAGGGACTTTACAGAAACCTGTAGGCATGGATGGATGGGTCTATGGTTAAGGACATTTGCTGCTTTTTCATAGGAGGACTCAAGGGAGGCTCCCAACAGTAATTCCATCACATAAGGATTCAACTCTAAGCTCACATGCTTCTATCCACATGGATACTCTCAATAATACCCTTAATGTGAAATAATAAAAAGGAAAATCCAAAATATCTTCCAACCAAAAGCAAACTACAGATTCAATGAAATTCCCATCAAAACTTCAACACAATTTGATACAGATGTGAAAAGAGCATTTCGCATCTTAATATATAAAAATGAAAAACTCAGGATACCTAAAACAATCCTGTAGCTGTCCCCCTCTCTGATTTCAAGCTTTACTAACAAGAAATAGTAATAAAAATCACATGCTGTTGTCATAAATACTGATAGGTAGATCAGTGAAAGGTGGAATCAAATTTAAGACCTAGAAATAAACCCACACATGTACGGACACTTGATTTTTTTTACAAAGAAGACAAAGCAATACAATGGAAAAAAGAAAGCATCTTTAACAAATGGTTCTCGCCTAACTGTATGTGTGCATAAAGAATGATTCATTTCCTTTGGGAGGGGTGGGATGGTTAAAACAAGGTTTCTCTGTGTAGCCTGGCTGTCCTGGACTCCTTTTGTAGACCAAGCTGGTCTACTTGATCTCACAGTAATCCACCTGACTCTGTGTCCCAAGTGCTGGGATTAAAGACGTGTGCCATCACACTGGGTAAATTCATTTTTTAAGAATTAATTTTATTCAATCATATACAATAAAAGAGCCTCCAGAGGAATATCCATACCTGATCTCAAGCTATACTATAGAGCAACAGTAATTAAAGCTGCATGGTACTGGCACAGCAATAGGGTGGTTGATCAATGGAATTGAATTGAAGACCCAGAAATGAATCCACCTACATATGGTCACTTGATTTTTGACAAATAAGCCAAATCTATTCAATGGAAAATGATAGCATCTTCAAGAAATGGTGCTGGTCTAACTGGATGTCTATAGGTAGAAAAATGAAATTAGACCCATATTTGTCACCATGCACAAAACTCAAGTCCAAGTGGATTAAAGACCTCAACATAAAACCAGGGACATTAAATCAGTTAGAAAAAAGAGTGCAGAAGAGCCTGGTACACATTGGCACAGGAGACAACTTCCTGAACAGAACACCAACAGCCCAGGACTTGAGGTCAACAATTAATAAATGGGGCCTCATGAGGCTGAGAAGCTTCTGTAAGATAGGAGACATTATTAACAGAACAAAGTGATAGCCCACAGATTGGGAAAAGACCTTCACCAACCCTAAATCTGACAAAGGTCTAATATCCAAAATATATAAAGAATTCAAGAAATTAAACACCACCAAACCAAATAACCCAATTAAGAAATGAGGATCAGAACTAAACAGAGAATTCTCAACAGAGAAATATTGAATGGCTGAGAAAAAACTAAAGAAATGCTCAATGTCATCTTACACCTATCAGGAAGGCTAAGATAAAAAATTCAAGTGGCACCACATGCTGGCAAGGATGTGGAGAAAGAAGGACACTCTTTCATTGCTGGTGGGAATGCAAACTAGTATAACCCCTTTGGAAATCTATCTGGAGCTATCTCAGAAAACTGGGAATAGGGCTTCCTCATGACTCAGCTATTCCACTCCTTAGAATACACCCAGAAAATGTTCCACCACACAACAAGGACATATGCTCAGCCACATTCATAGCAGCCTTATTCAAAATAGCCAGAACATGGAAACAGCCTAAGTGTCCCTCAGTAAAAATGGATAAAGAAACTGTGGTACATTTACACTATGGAATACTACTCAGCTATTAAAAATAAGGAATTCCCAAAATTTGTGGACAAATGGATTGAACTAGAAATGATCATAATGAATGAGTTAACCCAGAAGCAGAAAGAGTCAAATGGTATATACTCAATTATATCTGGACACTAGCCCAAGGGGCATGTGCCATGAAAGACCTCACTTATCAGGAAAGTGGGACAGATGTGAAGACATCCTATTGGGACTCTAGATGAGAGAAGTGTGGGAGAATGGGGAAATAGAAGGATCCAGAGGGTCCTAGAAACCTACAAGAAAAACACTATGACAGGTGGATCTGGGCCCATGGGTTCTGCTCAAACTATGGCACCAACCAAGGACAATACATGCAGTAAGGATCAAACCCCTGCCCAGATCCAGCCAATGGACAGGACATTCTCCACAGTGGAATGGAGAATGGGGACTGACTTTCACATGAACTCTGGTGCCACATATTTGACAATGTCCCCTGCATGGGGAGGCCTGGTGCCACTCAGAGGAAGGATAGCAGGCTACCCAGAAGAGACTTTATACCCTAGGATCATAGATAGGTGGAAAAGGTCCCCCTCAGTCACAGTCATAGGGGAGAGGAATAGGGTAAAAGCGGGAGGGAAGGAGGAATGGGAGGATACGAGGGGTGGGATAATAATTGAGATGTATATGAATATTATCAATTAAAAAATCAGAAAAAATTACTTTAATTGTGTGCGTCTATATGTGGGCATGTACATGTATGTTAGAAGGCAATGTGAGTTGCTGATGTGTGCGACAGGGACAAAAGGCAAGTTCTGAATAAGAGCAACACATTATTAGCCATTTTTTCAGCCCCCTTGCTCCCATTTTATATGGAAAAAATGGAAATTCTGAGGAAGCTATAACAGTTTTCCAGCATATAGTTAATACCTCATGCAAGGAGGATTGGAACTCAATTTGTCTTTAAAAAAATCAATGTTAATTTATTCACTTCTCAATACTTCCAACATCAAACATGTACCTTTTGCCATTGTTTATGGTTTCCATTGTCCATGAAGTATTTTCTTCAAACCTACAGCATATTGTAAATTCACAAACTTCTCCCACCATTTGAGACTTGTTTTTATGTTTGTTTTAGCTATAAAAATTTACCTGAATCTATACAAAATGAAATACTGTTTCCTCCCTCTCTCCTTCCTTCCTCCGATCATCCCTCCCTCCCCTCTTTCTGTCTTTCTTTCTTTCCTTTGTTCTTTCTTTCCTTCATCTTTCTGTCTGTCTTCTTTTCATTCTTTTTTTGTATTGAGGCATTCCTATATATAGCCCTTCTGGGACTAGAACTCAGTACTTATATGAGGGTAGGGGCTGTAACTCACATAGATACACTTTCCTCTGACTCTGTCTCCCAAATACTAGAATTAAATGTTGAAATCACCTTACCTAAACTAGAAATAGTGTTTCTTGCCTTTAAATTTTCATCTTGTCTCACACGCAACTCAATATCATAATTATTTACATAATCTACAATTATTATAATTTCAGGATTTCCATTGATATTGAGAACACTTACTCTTTTCTGCTATCGTCACCATATACTGGAACATATATGAAATGGCAGTTGTTTTGTCTATAAACAAGGCCTATGGGTTACATGTAAAGGCACTCTAAATCTACTTATTCTAAGTGTGAAGGCAGCTGATAGGTATGTGCTTCAGTCTCTTAGTACTTATAACAATATATACAAAGTTTTCCTTTCTGGTCTTCGTTAGGAAGCCATAGTTTTGAGTTATTTTAAATATAGCATATTGGAAGGGTTGGAGTAATGAGAGGAAGGTGAGGGAAGAATGTGATTATATTTTAATTACTTTTTTATAATTTAAAAATGATGGAGAAGTGCCTTTCCTCATTGCATGAGAATCAATCAAATTGAATGGGTAAAACATAGTTTATCACATGTAAAGTAAATGAGTAAAATGTTTATTTGGCTGCTATCTATGAAAGTTACTCTGAAATAAAAAGTCCCAATGAGGATAAAAATTTATTTTCTTACACAAACCATTCTCTAGCAAGTATTTTTTGTTGGGTGTTCTGTATCTATTCCATGCAGCTATATAGGGATATGGATTACTTTGGCTTGTTCCTTCTTTCCTGTCCTTTTCAATTGGTTCTCAGGCTTAACCATGTTCCTGGCAGCAGGAAAAAGAAAGGGTATAATCAAGATTAACTGCTTGCATATTAAAGGTGATACTGAAGGGACACACACAATTTCTGCTGTTATTCAGAGAAAATAAATTAGTATCCATGTTTACACCCTTATATGCTGTTCTAAGAAAGAGAGTTTAGAGTGGAATTGACAGGAGTCAACTTAAACTCCACTACTGTGAAGAAAGAGTTAATGAATTTTGATGAAAAAAAAATGAATAATTTAAAAACATCAGTAATTATTAAGGCATGAAAAATCAGAGTGTATGTGATAGTTTTTGTGTAGGCAGAATGATGTAGAAAATCGTTATCAGAGCAGTTCAATAAGCATAATGAGGTCAATTAGCTCCAAGAGATGATAGGGTTATTTGTATATGCTAATTGTGGGTATCAGTGAACTGATGTAAGATCTTGGGAACAAGTGCAGCTGTAGAATACTGTCACATCAAAGCAAGTGACGTCACAGTGCTTTCAGTAGCAACCTTGAAAAATTATTTCAGTCGTCTGTAATACAAAACCTCCTTTTCATTGCTTTGTTTTTCCACTTAAAGCTGCATGGCACCTGATAACGTAGGTTAGTAATAGAACCAATACTCACATGAAATATTACCGGGAAGAAAAATTAAGAAAAACTCAGTTATGTATCAATTAGAAGTCTCTCACTAAGGAGTGGTAAGAGATATTAACACTTCTTTATTGTAAAGTGTATCATATGGCATGCGGTAGACAAAGGAGTAGCCAAAAGCACTTCACAAAGACCTCATATGTAGCCAACTTTGAAACAAGCAGAAATATGGGGCTGATTTGATGCAGATATGCTTTCCTAATAAATATCAGATATTCCATGAGATAAACACTGGCAGCTGAGAGCAACTCTATATCCCACAGTGCTAACAGTTACATGTTAGTTCTTATTTATTTACAGCAAAAGAATATTTTTGAAAACTGTTTGGTAGATTTTAATTATTAATGAACATAATAAAAATATTTATAAGAAAACAGCTATGTAGTAAATGAAGGAACATTTAATTAATAGACATTGCAAAAGGCAGATAAACACAGTGAGGTTGCTAACAAGTAGATGGAGTCCAAGTCTTGAGACCTGAGTGTAAGCCCTCCTAAGGATGCACATGAGCCACATGTGGCTGATTCAATATGGTTTCCACATGTAACTAAGGGGAAGATACTATTTGTGTTACTGTTTAAGATAATCTTCTTTTGTTTTTGCAGTTCAGTATAAAAACTGTATTTGAGGTAATTTGTCTACTGGAAATGTGTTATGCCATGTTGAATTTCACATGTTTAAAAAACATATGTAAACAGTACATCGTAAGTGAGATGGTGTATGGGGGTATAAATTTTTTAACATGTATCTTCTTTTATGACATTAAATAATCCCCTTATATTTGAGATAATAAAGGATTTAAACTGGAAAACATTCATTTAAACTCTATGAATATGGTTCAAAGACTTGTTCTCATAAGCTCTTCATTCCTTCTTTCTGTGAAATGTACAGACAGAAGGGGAAGAGAGAACTCAGTGGTAAAGACTTACTACTATTGCAGAGGATCTGGGTTCAGCTTTCAGCACACTCATCAGGCAATTCCCAACCTCTGTAACGCAGTTCTCAGGAACCCCATGCTTACTTCTGGTCTCTCTTGGTATTTTTCATACACATGGTAGGCATAAATTTATGTAGAAACACATGCACACACAAAGTGTGTGCTGTGTCTGTGCATATGTGTGTGTGTGGGCGTGTGATTGTGTGCGTGTGTGCATGCGTGTGTGTGTGTGTGTGTGTGTGTGTGTGTGTGTGTGTGTGTGTGTGAAATATTTTATGATTTTTTCCTGTTCATTACATCTCTGGAAACTGGACCTTTTGCCTCCAATCTATAAGAATAAACAACTAATATTCAAGTCTCTGTGGCTAACCACTCACAATTCTAAAATGTGTTTGTTTACCAGACAAGAGCTCTATTATGGAAGGATCCCAACATTTGTCACAGCCACGTGGAATTTGGACTGGCCTGGACATCACAGTATATAAGGCTGAGAGCTGAGTTTGGCAATATTTAAAAGTTTTTAGTCAACTAATTACAAAAATGTCTGGGTAGAGAAAAAAAAGTCAGCTGAAACTAAGTGATAGAAAGGGAGAGAATCTTTATACTGGAGAAATGGCTTAGACATTAAGATCTCTGATTGTTGTTTAGCAGGTCTCAGGTTAAATTCCCAGAACCCACGTGGCAGCTCACAAATGTCTATATCTCCACGATCTGGCACCTTCACACAGACAAACATGTAGGCAAAGCACTAACGCACATACAAATTTAAAAAAATAAATTATTTTTAAAAAGAGCAATAGAGGGGCCCTGCAGTTGCTTCTTCTACTCCAGAGATTTCTAAATCTGTCTAGTATAGTCACCTTTTGATGTCTTAAAATTTTCTGAAACTAAATTAATCACCAAACCTACAAAATACCAATGTCTAGGTATAGAAATCTGCTCCTAAAATTTTAAATCTAAGTTAGTTCAATGTATAAAAAAACTTGAAACTATTGTTCAGATTAGACTGTGGTAGCATTCTCAATATTTAAACAAAATACACATGTATTATTACAACACTCTACTTTTATATTTAAGGGTTATTAAAATTATCTGGAGGCAAGGGGCCTGCACAAACTGCTGTACCAACCAAGGACAATACATGTACTAAACCAAGACCCGCCCCCGTTCAGATCTAGCCAATGGACAGCTCTTCTCCATGGTTGTGTGGAGAATGAGGACTGCCTCTGAAATGATCTCTGGTGCTCCAAGTCTGAACACTTCCCTTTGGTGGAAAGATCCAGCTGCACTCAGAGGAATGGGAAGAAGGCTATTCAGGTGAGACATGATAGGCTGTGGTCATATGGTGAGGGAGGAGGTTCCCTTTTGTCAAAGGTGAAGGCAATGGGAATAGGGTGAAAGAAGGTGGGAGGGGTTAACAATAGGGATGAAATCTTAATAAATTATTTTTAAAAATTAGGCCGTGTGTGCCAAATCCTGAGTTTCTCCATGTTGTATAAAGTGTTTTATATGAACTGAGCTGTGCTGTGAAAGACTCCATTATATAAGTAACCTTTATTTATTTTGAAATATAAATGCAGAAATAGGGCGACTCTGTCCATTAGAGGACACATGACACCACCTGTCTAATATAATCTATAAAATTGGAACTTATTCTTAGAAGGATAAAGGTGCCCATCCTAAAAATTTATCAAAATAAATTGGGATTCAAGTAGTCTAAGAACATACTAAAATCATATCAATAATGCCAGATCTGAAAACTTACCAAAGATGCCAGACTGAGAAAGGGTACAAAACCCTCATGTGGACTTCATCAAGAAAACACTCCACATTGCACTGTGATAGCCTCCATCAATGACTTGCTATCTGACTGTTTGGTGTGTATATCAATGATCAACAGGCAGAAAACTCCTGGCTGTTCCAGACCCTTTTTCCCATTTTAGTTTCTCTTGTAGTCTCTACTTACATAAATTGCTGTTTCTTTATCTGCCTTTTTGCTTCTTCTGGACCTGTTCTTGCCATTCACTTAAACTCCTTTCACTGTTTCGCAATTCTGAAGTTCATCTCTGAGCCCACAGCCTGATTCAATGGAAACCTAGAGAGGCCAGCAGCAGCAGTAGCAGCAGCAGCAGTGGCAACAGCTCTAACAGACCTCCACCCTGGGTTTGTTATTTTATTTCCACAGAGACTTTCTTCTATTTTTCTCATTTTGCCAGCTTTCACATCTTGAGGGAAGGAGAGTCACTTTTATTGGAAAGTATGCACGTTGGCAGGTAGATCATGTCCCACTGGATGAGTTTACATGTACATGTTTATGTGCAGCACTAATTGGACTCAGTTATTTAACCATTTTTTTTTGTAGAAGATCAAAAGAGGAGTATATGAATTTGGGAGGGAGATATGAAGTATGATGCTGTGGGGAGCAATGGGTGGATTTCACCAATATACTTTTTCAAAACAGGTGCAAAAATAAATATTACAATGATTGTGGCCCCTGATAAGTAGGCCACTCTGCTGTATAGCTCCACAAATATCTCAAATTAGTCCCAACATACTACACATGGTGGTTCACACCTTCAGCCCTAGCATTCAGGAGGCAGAGGCAAGTGCATCTTTGTGAGATCGAGGACAGCCTGGTCTACACATCCAGTCCAGGATAGCCAGAGCTCTACAGAGAAACCCTGTCTCACATCCCTCACCAAAAGTTAGTCACAATGTATAATTTTTTAAAAGATATCAAGTTAGGAGAGAGGTTACAAGGATTAGATTTGGATTGCAGAGGAGTTCGAGAAAGGAGTGAGGAAATATAATCAAATATATTGCATGTATATGTGAAATTTCAAATTATTAATGAATTTATTATATAAAAACTAAACTTGATATGATATAGTTCATTTAAGACTTCAAAAACTATATCTTAGGAAAGTGTTAAAATGCATCATTATTAGTTCAACTATTTTCATCTTAAGCTCTATTTACTGAATATTTATCATCTCTAGGTGCTATCTTTCTCATAAATCATTTTAAATGTTTTTTTATAACAGGCTTCAAAGTAAATATTGTTTTCATTATTTAAAAGAAGTAATTAAAATTTTGGGACAAAATTGAGCATTTCGAGGTCACAAACACACAGACATTATAAAAGCAAAATAACACTTATTTCTTAAAATAAAACATTCAAATTATGATATTTTGTTATACAGGAATCTGTTCATCAAAGGTTGTGAATAAAAGAGAATCATATAAGAAAGTCCGTGCAGCTTATGCCTCAGTTGCTTCGTTGACATATTAAGGATAACACTGGCTATAAATGAACTTAGAAGACTTTAGGGGAAACATGGTTTCCAGGTGCAAAATAAGATTAGCATGACAAGAAGTATAACAAATTGATCAAACTGCTAGTTAGACACCCAGAGTTCTCACAAAACATCATCTAGTAGTACTAAATGCCAATCAATGAGGATTAAATGGATTGGATTTTCCTTGGAGAAACGTGTGTTTTTAAAATGAATAGAAAAGAGTCTTGGATTAATGGCTACTAAAGCTTTTTTAGACACAATTCTGAAGAAATCAGGCATTTGATTAAACTGACTTTTATAAATACAAGCATAGAGCTAAGAATCATGGAAATATGAAGGATAAAAAAGTCAAAAAGAAATTATGTGAAGAAATGTTATTATTGTGAAACTAAACTACCAATGTACCCAGAATACATGAAAGGCAGCCATTATTCAAGCAGTTGTTCTAGAATTCAGATTTTATATAAAGGATTCTCAAACAGTTATACAGAGAAGACATTACTATACAAAACTATGCCTATAGATTTGCCTAGAGAGGATACCATATGAAGTATAAATGTTTTATCTTGGTATAACATAAATTTGTACTCATCATTTTTAATAATAATTCCATGTCTATACTTAGTTTGGTTGTCTGAATGAGAAATGCCCATCATAATCTCAGGTATTTCGACATTTGGTCTCCAGTTAATGGTGCTGTTTGGGGAGGTTATGAAACCTTTAGGAGATGGTAAATCATTGAGGGCTTACTTTGTGGGTTCAGAGACTCTTCCCACTTCCAGTTTGACCTTCTGTTTCTTGCTTGAAGTTAAAGATATGATCATTCATCTTTCTGTTTCAGTCACCTACTGCTATGCCTCCCCTGCACTATGGACTCTCCCTCTGAAGCCATAATTCAAAACAAACTCTTTCTTATGCCATTTTTGGCATCCAAATATGGTAGTGTAAGAGTCACAGATAGTACTGGCTTTGAAGGCATAAAGGGGTCATAGAAAACAACTGAGTCTTGACACTGAAAAAGGTCATTAGAGGCCATTGTGAAGGTGCTGCCCAAGACTGGAGGAAATACAGAATGAGTAGTAGAAGAAGTTAGTTATAAAAAACCAGCTATAAGGCCACATGACCAGTTGCATAAAAGAAGATGATAATTGACAAGAGTGTTTCTGTAAAATTTTGTTTAAAATGCATTTGTACAGATATTTGTATTTTTACCCTACATTTTTTATCATGTGCTATAACATCAATAGGTATCATTTTTAAACCTGAAATATTAAAAGAATGTCCCTAAGAGACAATACCACATAGTCTAACTGTAAAAATGATTTGTAGCTGTATGGAAGATCATGTTAGGCACAATTATGACCTGTTTAAAAATATAATGCATTTGCAATTTTATGCGGGATAGCTGTATCATGTTGAGGCATTATTATGCTCTCTTACAGTTTTTATTTGGAAAGTATCACTATAGATAGAAGATATGCTTGTGTCTCAAGTTGACAAGGAGTAGAATTGTGAAGATTATTCTTGGTTATCAACTTGACCACCTTTGGATCTAAAACCCAAAATGGAGGAAACCCTGTGAGGTAATTTTGCTTAATCTGAAGAAGATAGAGTTGCTTGTCCATCACATCTTTAGGTAGGAGGACCTGTCTTTAATCCAGGTCTTTTGGGCTGGGAATAGACACATTTTTAATGAAGACCTTGGGGTGCAAAGACACACCTTTAATCCAAATCTAATCTGGACTATACTTTCTGCTAGAAACATATATAAGGACATGAAAGAAGGTTACTTTTGCTCTTTGCTTGCTTGCCCTTGTCTAGTTAACAAGTCTCTTCCTTTAATGGCTTTAGGGCCTACGTCTTTGGGATCCGGGCATATACTGAAGACCAGCCAAGACATCCAGCTTTGTGGACTGAGCAAATGCTAGATTCATTAACTTTCTCTTCACAGCCACCCACTGTTGGATTACATGGACCATAGCTTGTAAGTAATTCTAACAAATATCACACACACACACACACACACACACACACACACACACACACAATCATTCTATAATTTTTGTGACCCTTGAGCAGTAGTTTTCCACCTTCTTATTGCTATGAAGCTTAGTACAGTTCCTCATGCCCCCATCATAAGATTATTTTCAATTGCTAGCTCATAACTGTGATTTTGCTACTGTTGTGAAATATAATATAAATCTCTGTGTTTGTAAAAATATATTTATTTCGTTTACATCCTCATTGTAGCCTTCCTTATTCTTTTCCTCTCCTTCCTCCCATACTTCTCAGAAAATGCAGTCACCCTCCAGAATAATAAGCCTTTCAGTCAGGCCAAGTCCCATCAGTACTGAGAGCATCCTCTTCCTCTGAGCCCAGACAAAGCAGCCCCCACAGATGGAAGTTATCCAAAGGCAGACAACAGAGTTCATGACAGAAACAGCCCCTGTTCCCCTTACTAGGGGGCCCACATGAGAACAAAGCTGCCCATCGGCTACATATGAGTAGAGGGCCTAGGACCAGTCCATGCATGTTCTTTGGTTGATGCTTCAGGCTCCCCAGCCCCCCTTGGGCTCAGGTTAGTTGAATCTGTTGGTATTCTTGTGGAATTCTTGTCCTTCTACCCTACCCCCCACACACACTTTGCATCAGGGCTCACCATGTTCCAGCTAATGTTTAGCTTGAGTCTCAGTGTCTGTTTTGATCCTATGTTGGGTGGAACCTCTCAGAGGGCAAGTATGTTAGGCTCCTGTCTGGAAGCATAGCAAAATATCTCTGGTTTTTCATGGTCTTAGGTGATGGCTGTGAAAGGGTTATTCATTCTATCCCCCGCAAAAGATCACAACCCACAGGTTGAGAACCACCACTCTAGAAAATCTTAACTCATACAGTAACCAATATATTTACATATATAAAATGGCATATCAGAAGGGAAAGGGATCCCTAATATTTATTATAACATGAACACATTACTGTTATATAGGGTAATTATTTTTAAACCACTGAATTTATGCTTAGATGAACCACAAAAGAACAAGATTATGTCAATTGGTGAGACTAATTGAATAATACCAATAAATTCATGTATTATTTTCATTACACATTCCTTAACCATAGATCTTTCTGTGTATTATCAATTATCTGGAGAGGCATTTAAGATACTCTAGTAAACAGTGATCTTATACTGGTTATTAAAGGTACGAGAGGGACCACGCTGTAGACTTGTCTGCATTCTACATGAACTGGTGGCTTGTCTCCATAGCTACCATGTCAACCCAGCTCTTTAATGTGTGCTTCTCTTTACTTTTATTATTTCTTGTCTGAATTGTTGATCACTTCTCTTCCTTTCAAGCTAACAGCATCACCTGGCTTGTCAACACCTGGCTTTTACATCAGTGATCTATAGCCATCATCTAATAGTTTCTTCTGGCTCTTACCCTTGAATATCCCTGCCTAAACTTTAGTATTCATTCTCAATAGCTGATTAATTCATTCTGAAAAATGTGTGTATTTATTGACTTTTCTAGGATATTAGAAGGGACATTCTGGAGATACCACATCAGCAAGATTAACATATTTTCAGCCCCTTTGCAACTGAAAGTTTAAAAGGGAAGACAGATGATGAAACAATCCATTCCCATTAGTGTATTAAGCAATCTTGTGGGACAAATAACAGAAGGGCTCTTGACATGTTATATTGAAGTCAGAGAAGAGATTCTGATGGAGGTGGCAGTTAATATAAGATGAGAACAGAGATAAAAGTAGAGACAGCCAAATTGGTGTTGAAGTAGAGAAAACAACACATACAGGTGCTTAGAGCTGAAAAGGTTCAAGTGTCCCAAGACAAGGAAGGAAAGCATGTACTGCAGAGAAAGCCATTCTGCTAGAGCCTTTAGTCAGAAAGAAGGTAGAGGAGCTGACAGCTAACCTATCTCCAAGAACATTAAAATCTGTGCTAAGAGATTCAGAATCTGCTTCTAATATAAAGAAGGCTCATTAAATGGATTTAAGAGCTAGGTAAGGTGGTAAGAAAATCACTAGGAAAAAATATTCTTGTAGCATGAGAGAAAAAGACCTGTCCTCTTTTCCTGTCCTGAAACAGGCAACAGGGAAGGGAGTCTGAACAAATATGTGTGGATTGGGTTGTTCTGTTATGGAGGCTGGCATAGTTGGCTACCTCTTTGGGTACCATTAATGGACAATGAATATGTGCCTGGTAGAGCTTTTCTATCACCATTCTGATGATAAGACTTGGAAGGCCAGGTAAGTAGCATGTCTGAACAATAATAATAATGCCCAAGGGAGGCCTGCCATCTCTTATATAAGCAAGCAAGTAAGCAATGGCTCAGTCAGTAACTGAAAAACAGACATTTTATATATCATTCCAAAGACCGCTGAGGGTAAGTGAAAATCTAAAACATGCCATCCATCATCTATCTAGGCAATTGTCTGCTTTGACAGCTTACAGAGGGACCAAGGACATATTGCTGGAAAGCTTGTGGCTGCAGGGGTAGATTTTGTGCTCTGTGCCCTTACAGGTGAGTTTTAGATTGGGACTATCAATCAATTTCTAATCTGCAAACACACATTCTTCTAATAATCATGGAAGACTTTTCTAACTGATTAACATTTTTAAGTTACATGGAAAACATTGTGACGGCCATCATGAGTTAGCTCCAGAGATTTCAAAATTAGGATATTCAGACCTTATGATTCAAGGAGTGTGATTGAGTGCCAAATGCCTACCACCTGTTTTAATGAGAAGAACTCCTTTATTCTGAGATACACTAATATGCTTAATTAAATAAACATTTCACCTATTAGGGAAAATTCATAGATTTGGTCCACTGAGAAAGGAGCTGTGAAACTTAAGTTTAATTATTTGCTTGATCTTTAATAAGTACCTTATACTCTCTGAGCCCCTATCCTTTGGCCAACACAGATAAACGCTAGGATTGTTTTAAAATTAATGATTCTGATATATATATATATATATATATATATATATATATATATGTGTGTGTGTGTGTGTGTGTGTGTGTGTGTGTGTGTGTAAGATATATGTTAAAGGCTAAATGAATGTAATCCAAAGGTAGAGCAAATTTTTTTGTGAACTGTGTTTTTTTTTTCAGGAAGAAAATTTACTCATAAAGGATACCTTTGAATTAAGCTTTATTTAATCCATTGAGTCTGCCTTTCCTTCGTGGTGTAGTTCCTTGTATTTCAAGTTATTGGTAATAAACATGTTTATACTTTTAGTCAGTTCTTCTTAAATAAGTTGAAATTGTGAAAATGTTTCCAAAAACTGTCCACATATGCATTTAAATTTTCATGCAACTTTAGACTCTAGTCTTCTTTACGAGTCGGTGTTAAATTTAGTGTACTTTGACCTAATATTTACTTTATCATTTATTTCCTCACACTTCACTTGCACAGAGCTAAAATATACAAAATCAATTATTAATGTAGAATTGTGGCCTACTATTATAGAAGCTCACAATCAACAGAAAGAAGCAAATCTATAAGCAACACAAAGGTCAATTGTGGCAGTGACTGTGATGTAGAGGCCAGAGAAGGGAACTAGCAACTACAGCCACCCAGGTACTAAACTGTCAAGGTGGAGGCCAGACGTGTTTGATCATTTCCTAGTATGATTTTTCTTGTACCTACACTTACAAAAGTTGGTAGAATTTATTCATCTATTTGCTCTTTGAAGGACATCTGAAGCTATAAGAAGACAGTTCATGGTCCTTGACTAGAATCATTAGGACACTAAATTACACTGAAAATAGTCCATAAATCAGCAAATGAGCTTGATTCACAGTGGTGGCAAGTGTCAATAGGACTTATTATGAATGGCAGCAACCAGGACCTGGTTGGAGATTTGCAGACTGCTACTAGGGCTCATGCTAAGCAGGTGAGTTACTTCCTCTTGCCTTGTATGTTGTCCAGGATAAAAAGGGGAAGAAGAGAGTTTATCTCTGATCTCCAAGACCAAAGATAGGCTGGGTGGGTAGATGACTTAGTTTCATTTTCAGGACGTTTTTAATGCATCATTTGACCTTGGACAGTTTACACCACCATTGAAAAGTATTTTTCCAATTTCATATTAGTGTTTATTTGTTATTGAAAGTTTAAGCAACTATATAATAAAATATTGACATGCCTATCCATTCTTTGCTCCTCCAATTCTTTCTAACTCTCCCTGATATAATCTCTCCTTAACTTCATGTCTTATTTTTTTAAATAATGCACAAAGTTTAATTAGTACTGTTATGTTCGTTTTAGTGTGCAGGTTAATAGCTGAAGCATGGAAGTTATAGCAATGTCCATAAACTCTTTTCACAGAAGAATTTTCTGTCATGAAAGAAATCCTACTGGACAAAAGCCATGTGAACACAACCAATGAAATAAATGCTTGTTGTAGAAAACTTTAAAAGCACGAGAGAATTCACAATGGTTAAAAACAAACAAACAAACAAAAAAACCAAACATGACCCTAATAAAGGAGGTATAACCTTGTACTCTGCATATATTTTTCCCACTGAGCCATCTCACAGGAGCTTCAGTAAGTTAATAAAAACACTCCATCATTAAAAAGAAGAGAGAGAGAGAGAGAGAGAGAGAGAGAGAGAGAGAGAGAGAGAGAGAGAGAGAGAGAGAGCCCAATAATTTTTATCTGCTTATCAGCTATCTGCTTTGATTAGCTCCCAAGTCAGGAAGGGGACTAGAGAGCTCCTCTAAAATGTGTGCCAGAATTTTGACTAGATTGATTTTTAGGCATACCTTACATAAGTAATTACTGCTCCTGTTAGCTAATAGGAAAAATGATTATGTCGAGTCCAGAATTTGCATTTTAAAACATTACTCCTTATTATTCTCCAGCTCTTAAAATCTTTCCTCCTCCTTTCCTGTGACATTTCGGATGGTTGTTGGGTACGATCACATTACACCAAGAACTAAGTAATCAATTATTCTCATCATGTTACACAGTTATCAATCACCATTAAATGCGACCTACTTCAAAATAGACAGATAAGTTTTATTAAAATAAAAAAAAAAACAATTGTTCACATTTACTAATGAAGACGCAGAAGCAAGACATGCAGTTAAAGCATTGAGCTGATCTTTCTACTTAGCTCACATCCCAGAGGGAAAAGGCCAAAAGCCCTTACTTCTTCTCTATACTGTCTTAATTAAATTCCTTCCTCTTAATATCCAAACGTTTTTTTTTTTTATTCCCTGTCAGCTGGATGCTTGCTATGCCTTTAGACCAATGGTTAACTTTATTTAATCCTGTGTATAAAAACCTCTTATTAAAGGTGTGTGCTAAAGCTGAGCCATACCAAACAAGAAACAGGTTTTTACAGTTCATAATCTCAGGGTTAAAAATTGGGACCAAATATCCTATAACAAAGATGATTGATAGGTAGATGACAAGTGATAGATGATAGATAGATAGATGATAGATAAATAGATAGATAGATAGAGAGATAGAGAGATAGAGAGATAGATGGGAGATGGCAGACATAGATAGTTAATAAAGAGAGGATAGATAGATAGATAGATAGATAGATAGATAGATAGATAGATAGATAAATGGGAAATGGCAGACAAAGATAGTTGGTAAAGAGAGGTTAGATAGATAGATAGATAGATAGATAGATAGATAGATAGATAGGAAATGGCAGAAAAAGATAGTTGATAAAGAGAGGATAGATAGATAGATAGATAGTTAATAAATAAAATAAAAAGCTTCTCTGACAAAATCTGAGTGCATCCAAGTATATAAGTCCAACATGGTAGAATGGATTATGATATAAAGACCCTACTTAGAATACAGGTTGCCTTTGCCTACCTTAGCTTTCTATTTGTCTGATAAAACATCATAGCTGGAGCAAGTTACAGAAGGAAAGGTTTATTTTAAGTTTATGGTTTCAGGGGGCTTGTGTCATTAATATCCAAGTAGAGGCTTGGCTCAATATAGCTTAGAGCTAATACATCGACCACAAGCAGAAAGCAGAAAGAGAATCACTCAATGGCATGAATGTTTTGAGACCACACAGCCTACCCTCAGTGACATATTTCCTCCAGTAAGGTCAAAACTCTATACTTCTCTAAACATCCACCAAGTGGGGGTCAAGTATTCAAATGCCCTCAATTCATGAAGGGCATCTCACTCAAACCACTACAATTACCTTCTTTTAAAGTCTACTTTTTGATTGTGCCCATATGGATATACTAATGGTTCCTTCCATGTTTAACAGGGACTCATCCTATTGAGTGTAGAAGTTTATTATCTAATTAAAAGCTGTATCTGTCGCCAAATAAAGTTGCATTCTGATCTAATGGATTTTAAGATTTTTAACATGCATTGTTCTGAGGGGAAGCCATGATTCAGTTGACAGGACAAAAAGACATTTTCGTATTGTATTAGAGTTACCACTTTTTCCCTGTCAAGAAAGGTCTCACTTAATGCAAGGACCCCATCAGTTAGGTCGTTTAGTACATGTGTCCTATTTGACTCCAGACAAAGAGTGGTGCTAATGCTAACCCTCATCAAAGAAGTAGTGATCTTGAGTAAAAGTCATCTCAAGATTATTGGTATAAGTGATTTTATGAACAATATATCTGAGCCTTTATAGAAACGCTGTTAAATAACTGATGTTTTAGTATGCAAAAAAAGAATAGAATAGAATTCCTTATAATGAACTCTATTGAACTGTTTGTACTTGGGAAAAGATATGATTTGAATTATCAAGTATTTATTAAGCACATGTGATAGATACATTAGGCACTATGGTAGATGGAGAAGTGGTTGCAAAATTTTGGTTCTAAATTTTTGAATTTGAAGAGAAATTGAGATCTAGATTGTCAAGGCAGAATAATTTAAAAAGGCATCAATGTACAATATATCATTACCCTCATAATCTTCTGTAATATTTGTAACTATCCTTTTTTATGTTGTGGGTTTTTTTGTTTTGTTTTGTTTTGTTTTGTTTTGTTTTTTGCATTTGGGAGGGAGGCATATCAGAAGTCATTGTTCACCAATCCTGTCTTTCATAGTATTGCCCTATTTAACTGCTTTAGGTCATAGCTGTATAGACACCAAACTTAACTGTGATGAATTAAGGCAGGTGCTATGATCCCATATTTCTCATCTATATGCAACTGTTGAGACTGATTGCCATTTATGCCTGTAGATGGTGACAGAGTTGAGACAAGGGTGATTCAACAGGATATGCCTGACAGAGACCACAAATTGAATTCAGGATTATGACAGAAAAGTCATTTCAGTTAGCAGATGAGGCTATGTCCACATGGTGGAGGTCAGAGAGTCAGTGGAAGCGAACATCTGATGGGATTAGGAATCATGGTTCCTACATGAAAACAATTCACTTAATGTTTATTTAAAGTCTGGATCTTTCTAAAGAAACTTGATATCATGCATTGTGCTTAGTCAAAATATAAGACAAGGAGCTATACTATTCTGCAGATATTTTAACATATTAGACAGATACTAGACTTGAAGAATATTAGCCATTTCCTCCTTGTTTTTTTCAATAAATTTATAAGCAGCTTGTTTACATACAGAATTCAACCTTTTCTTTTTAAGTGTGAAGGACTGTGATATTTGAAGTAAATTCATATTTTATCCTCTATTGATTTTTTTGCAGTAACTATGTTCACCTAGCATGCAGTTTGTGAAGAACTGTAGGTTAACTAGCATAGGGGACTCTGAGACTTTCTACGTTATTAAATGTTTTTTTAATTCATTAATAATTTGACTTTCCAATTGATGAAGGTTGCTTGCAGTTCTAATATGTCTTTCAATACTACAGCAGCTTTCTACATTATCTATTTTAAATAATTTCTTATTTTAAAAAATGGAGCAAGCCTCATTAAGGACGGAATGAATAGATACTTGCTGAGGAGGTGAGTCTCTGCTGTGGAAAGGAGAAATTTATGATCCGCCATATGGTGAACATTCTTGTCAGTGCTGATGATGGGAGACACTTGTTGGATGTAATTCACAATTAATTGTTCTCCGACGTGCAGCAATAATTTAGATAAAAATAGAAATACAAAGTTATTTAGAAATATATATAGGGAAAATTCTGATTTATCTGTCCTTTTATCTATCACCCAAATTGCCAGAATCTAGGTTTCATTTTGTGGAATTGTGCTTTTGTTCATTTGTTTTTAAGTTTGTCTTTTCCCTTCCATTTTTGTTCTGATCCTCCATTTTTAGTTTTAGTGCATTCATTTTCCTCTCCTATCCACTACCTTTTAAAATCAATCTTTGAGTCTTTCTCAGTTACATACTCTTTCCCTTCATCTCACAAGCCCAGGAGCTGTCTCTGACTGAAGATTCCTCCCTCTAGAATGGCATGCCAAAGATTGCAGCCAGAGCTTATGTCAGGGTGAGATAACAAGGAGTTGGAAGTACGCAGCTGTTTTCTGCCATCATCAACAGAAAATGCAAACAGGAACAATTACCTCTTTAATGATAATTCTCCCCATATTCCTTTTCTGAATGTCTCCTATGAGAAGGTAGGGAGTAGCTGAAATGGGGAAGGGATCTTGCTGATATTCTTAAAGTATGATAGACAACCAACAGACATCCTTTACTCTGTCTACAATCTGCTGTGAGGGCAAGAGCAGATTCAGCAGTTTTTGCAAAATTACCAGCACAGCAAGAAAGGCAGGCAAACAGATTGCTCAGACAGACGAACTTTTAATAACTGGATCTATCAAGTCCCAGATTCACTGCTTGCTAGGAGACTTCAAAGTATGGCTATTTTTAAATAGGTGGTTTCTCCACATTAGGGAAAGCCCTCTGCAAAGTGTGAGACCCACTTTGGAAGATTCAGAGAGGCTGTCTTTGATGTCACCTTCAATGCTTCATTATTCAGTTTCTCTAAAGACTTTTGTAGATAGCCTTTTCTTTGATTTTTCTATGAAGTAACCAACTGCGTATAATAACTCGCCTGCTACATACAATTCCTATACTTGTTCTGTGCCACCAGAAGACTGGCTATTATTTATCATTTAGATAATGTACCTTAAAGAGTATTTAGACAATAAGTGACATTGACAAGGCAATGTAACATAGTGATACTTATCTCTCATCTTTCTTCCTTTTAGATCATTACGGTTCAACTTCATGAGATTTTGGAGGACACTGAAACTATGAAGTCACTTCTTATCCTTTGTAATTATCAATTAAGAATCCAGATTCCTAAAACTGTTTATTCTCTTTAATCATAGCATTCTTAAGACTAGGGACATCTGTATTACTATGTTCCTGTCTGGGATAGAGTACCTTTTCAATATGTTTTGGGTTTTCTGAACCATGTTATTAGATAGATCTTCTTAATCTATTTTGAGTTTGATTCTTTGTCTTTGGTCAATGAAATGTAAATGCAGGTACAACTTCTCAGTGAAGGCATAGATGCAATGCATATATGAATTTGAGTTTACGTAATTATTTTACTCAAGATAACAAGAAACATGTTACTTGAAAGATACATTCATTTTTATGCATCTGTGTATCTGATATATAATCCCAACTGTATTTCATAAGCTATAGCCTCCATGGGTTTACATGTGTCTAAAGACAGAAATAAGCATGTTTACTATAAGTATCTCAGGGAGCCACAAAACACATTATCACTTTATAGGCTTTGAGAAATCCTGTAGTAAGAAAACTGGTTAAATGCAATTTTATTTAAACTAGAATTTACTACAAATATACTGCAAAACCTTTTTTCTCTTTTCTCCTAACACCCAGTTGCATCTCATAGATGTAATGGTCTGTGAAATCCAGATTGGATTTCTCTGCTCCCCTAAGCATACTTGAAAAATAGCCCCACTCTAATACTTCAGAATTTGTGGGTGTTCTTCTTTCATGCTCCTGGATCATGGTGGGTAAAATGTCTTAGCCCACACCCAATAATATAGTGGGCTGATATAGATGAAATTTTGGGAGTGTTGAATACAATACTGAGTGTCCATATTGATGAATTTTTGTTGTGTATGTCATCACATACCTAAGCCAAAACAATTTCTTCTGAAAGCAGATGGAATTATTCTTCTCTAATTTTATTCATATATGCATTTCTACATACACACACATACAAATGCACACACACACATGCATGCACATATGCATGCATGCAACCACACATGCACACGTGCTTCCATAGCAAAAGACACATGACTCTTTTACAATATTCTCTATTTTCTGTTTCCTTTCGATCAATAATGCCCCTTAGTCTTATATAATACAGCTTCGGCTATTAAGGCAAGTTGAAATAGAAGAAAAAATCTACATGTGCCAATGTACTCATAGCTTGATGTTCTCTTTATTATTTAGCCAACTACATGAGAGAAGTGAGGCTTACCACATTCTTGTTACTATCTCAATGATATACTGCTAACATATCTTTCTAACACAGGACTGCCTTAACTACCCTCAATTCTTTTATTCTGAAGATATTTACCAATATTTTTTGTTAGTTATGCATTGCAGGAGATGCTGAGTGTCCAAAGGTTCTGGAAAAACACACCAGAAAGGATGAAATTGCAATAATCAAAATATATCCATAAAACAAGGACGCTAATAATCAGACAAATATAGAAAAAATATAAAAGAAGGATAATTTTATACTGGATTAATTTTTAAAATTTTCTATATGTATAATATGTTGTATGGATGTGTATTCAGGTGTACACGCTTGTCGCTGTCTGTGAATTAGGACTTATACAATATCCTGTGTGTGGAGATTAGAGGAAATCCACAGGTGTCTTCATCTTCCCCCATGTTGTAGTCAGGATCGATTGTTGGCCACTGTGTATATCAATCCAGCTGGCCTGCAAGCTTCTGATGATTCTTCTGAGGCCACCCCTCACCTCCCTGTAGGTGTTTTTAGATTACAGTTGTGTGCTATACTCATGTGTCTAAAAGGCTTCTGTGAATTCAAATGTAGTTTTCAATCCATGGATTGCAAGTATTTTACACATTGGACCATCTTTACAATCCCTATAGTTTTTTTTCCCTGTAAAAATAAGAAAGTACTGACTAGATGAGGTAAGGAAATAAGTCCTAGGTAATGGAGGCCAGCAGTAGCAAAGGCAAGGAGCAAGGCTTGGCAGATGTCTTTAGCAAAAGAAGATTCATTTGAGCTGGTTGAAAATACAAAACATCAAGACATGCAAGGAAGAAAATGAAGCTCACTCTATAGCCATTGTCACAGTGGCATGGAGGCTTGTGTCTCAGTCCAAAGCTAGCAACTAAAGTGCAAAATGACCTTGAGATCGCAGCAGAGCAGTCTGCTGGTGTAATACAAAGGAGAGAGCATTCTGAACTTGTTCTGATGTAAAAAGAATGAAAGAAAGAGTAGATCTGTGCTTCTCTTGTTTGCTTGGTCTCTTTGGTTGAAAGTCTACTAAGGGGATCCTGGGTTATAGAAGCATTTGTCTCAGGACAATGAAATCCTTAGCAATGGGTAAAGATTGAGAATCAAGAATGAATTTTCAACAGTACTTTGCCATTGTTCTATACATCAAGCCATATAATTGTGCTGCATGAAAATTGTCAAGAACACCTATATAATTGCTCCTACCCAGAACTATGCTGTTATCTGACTACGTTTACAGAGAAATAAAACTATTTTGCTTTACAACCACTAATAGGAAGTTTCTTAGATCAAGTTCCCCCAACAGAGGTGTAAACGTGCTGGTTTAGCATTGTTCCTACCTATAGGTTGTACAAGTCTCCAAGGGCCTCTTATCCAGAAGAACATCCCAATTGCACCTTCTGTATGCTAATTTATAGGATACTTTGTAAAAAACCAATGCTTCCTATTGATGCTACTTGAATTAAGTCAGTGTAAGTTAGAATGAGGCTAAGGATATTGCTAAATATTTGCAGTTGATAAAATAGCCTTTCAAAAAGGCAACATTCTCTGAAGCTCCTGTGACTATTTAGTCTCTAATTTCAAGATTCTATTACAATCCAAGTGTTTTATTAAACTCTAGATAATTAATGAACCTCTTAAAATAGAATTTAAGGGAACAAAAAGATAAATACTTTGTTATATATATTATGTTGCTGTGATTACTCAGCTCTGATCTATCCATTCATTAGTATTTTTGTTTGTAACACATTGAACTGGCCATTATTGAGACATGATTTTGCATGACTGTCTTACCACTCTTATAAAAATGTGAGTACTGGAAAGATTAAAGACAACCATAAATATTCTACCAAAATTTCCCTATATTATGAGAACAGGGTTAACAGGTGTTTAGATTTACACATGATCTTGGAACTAACAGTAGCTCTGTCTATAGTTAGGTCAGGACCAAATAAATAGCTCAACATTACCTCTTGAAGGTCTTAGAGTATGAGGTTTACAAGTTTTTACCTTATCCTGTAGGCAAATTTAAGGTTTTAATATGGCCACCAAAATGAAGGGGCAATATGGACCAGTTCTTGTGTAATGTCTGAGCAGTAGTAGAGTTTTCCTTAATAAAATGATGGTTACATGCATCTATACAAGGGATCTAATCACATTTGAAACACACACACACACACACAGACACACACATATGGACACATGCACACATACACACAAAAGCTCACACACAAACAGGAACTCAAATGCAAGCAAGTTCTTGCAGGCTACCTGGCATGTTCTGGCTGTGAAAGCACTGGAGTTTCACCTCATTTCATCATTGTCAGCAAGACATTAGAACAACCCTGGAGTCTATGTATTTCATAAAATATATATTTGAGACTGTTTAGATGAGGATGTATCATAGAGAGAAGGTACAAAGGAGATAGACAGGCAGAGAAGAGAGAGAGGGGGGGGGGAGAGAGAGAGAGAGAGAGAGAGAGAGAGAGAGAGAGAGAGAGAGAGAGAGAGAGAGAGAAATAGAGGGCAGTGAGAGAGAAGAAAGATCACTGCCCCTGCTTTGCTTAGAGATGTTCTTACTTTCGGTAGCAGTAAGAGTTGACAATAAATAAATAAATAAATAAATAAATAAATAAAAGGTCAGAGACAAAAATCTTTCTGTGGAAACTCCTTCCACTAGTACATTAGCAAACATCCATTTTTCTAACTCAAAACATTTGACTTTGAGGAAAGAAAAGCCAGTGTTTCACAGGCACATAAAATATTCAAATAAAGACAATAAGTATTTTCATCATGTTTTCAAGTTTAGTACACCCACTGTGAGAGAATGGCCTAAAGTCAGGAGGAATGTGCAAAGGTTAGATATGGGTAGGCTTTCTTTGGAAAAGAGAGGAAGAGTCCTTTTTACATTAAAGGAGGAATCTTTACTATTCTTTAATAACATGTCAACTTTAGTTACATATTACAGATCCAGAACAAAATATAACCCAAGGCAGTGAGCACAGCAGAGAAGTCTAACATATTTAAGCAGAGAAGCTTCTAACACCTACATGTTTTTCACCTATTTCTGTTATTGCAATAATTATTTAAGAGAATTACTGACAGGTTCTTTAATTATCTATAATATATAATAAGAAATTGGGTCTTTCCCAGCTATCCCACTCCTTGGAATATACCCAGAAAATGCTCGAACACACAACAGGGACATATGCTCAACCATGTTCATAGCTGCTTTATACACAATAACCAGAACATGGAAACAGCCTAAGTGTCCCTCAGTAGAAGAATGGACTAAGAAACTATGGTACATTTACACTATGGAGTATTACTCAGCTATTAAAAATGAGGAATTCCCGAAATTTGTGGACAAATGGATTGACCTAGAAATTATCATAATGAGTGAGTTCACCCAGAAGCAAAAAGAGACAAACGGTATATACTCACTTATATCAAAACACTAGTCCAAGGGATACGTCCCATGAAAAACCTTACTTACCAAGAAAGTGGGTCAGAGGAGAGGACATCCTATTGAGACTTTAGGCGAGAGTAGCATGGAAGAATGGGGAAATAACAGGACCCACAGGGTCCTGGAAACCTACAAGAAGAACTTTATGACAGGCAGATCTGGGTCCTGGGGTCCTCCTCAAACTAAGGCACCAGCCAAGGAGAAATAGGCAGTAAACTTCGAACCCCTACCAAGACCTAGCCGACGAACATGATATTCTCCACTGTTGAGTGGAGAGTGAGATCTGATTCTCACGTGAACTCTGGTGCCCCTTTTCTGACCATGTCCCCTGGATGGGGAGGCCTGGTGGCACTCAGAAGAAGGATAGCAAGTTACCAAGAAGAGACTCAATAATCTTAGAGCATACATAGGGGGAAGAAGTCTCCCTCAATCACAGACATAGGGGAGGGGAGAAGGGGGGAAGTGGGAGGGAGGGAAGAATGGGAGGAAACAGGGGAAGGGCTAACAATCAAGATGTAATATGAATAAATTAATTAAAAAATAAATAAATTAAAAAAAAAAGAAATTGGGTCTTTTTAAACTATTTTACTCAGAGGAAATTGAAGCATGATGTGATGAAATGACTGCCCTTAAAAAGATGACGTGAATACTGAGATAACTCTGACCTCTGAAAGAAATGCAACCTTGACCGTTGCCTTGATTATGTTTCTTTCACTGTGATGAACACCATGATCAAAAGCAGCTTGGAAAGAAAATGTCTTATTTCACCATAGCTCACTGTCTATAATAAAGAGAAGTCAGGTCAGGAACTGAGAGACAGAACTGAAAAAGACCATGCAGTAATGTTGCTTACTTGCTTGCTCTGTATAGAAACTTTCTTATACACACCAGGACCACCCATCAAAGCTAGTACTGTCCCCAATGGGATGGACCCTTATATATTGATAATTCATTAAGTATATACCCCCACAACCTGGCCAACAGGCCAATCTGATGGAGATTTTCACAGTTGGGAGCCACTTTTCCCAGACAATCACCCCACCCAGTCCCCACTTGTATTCACAAAAACAACAGCAACAGCAACAACAACAAAGCAAAAACAAAGAAAAGCAAAAGCAAAAACAAACAAAAAACCCAACAAAAACAAATCAGCACCAGCATTATCCTTGTGACTACATTCAACTGCTGTTTTCAAGGAATATCAGAACAAGCAGTTTATACCAAATGATGCATGAAAAAAACACTAAGCTATTGTTCCCAGAAAAAGGGGAACGAGATTTTTCCCCCCATATTTGGCAAATGGTACTATAACCACTTGCATAGAGATTTCAATTAAATCATACTTCAATAATGTTAAAGTAACAGAAGTTTAAGTATTAGTAATTGCTAAACTTTAGGCATGTTACAAAATGTAGATTTTACTAGAGAAATCAACAGAATTCAAATATAGATCTTTCCAAAAGATTCTGGCTCCTCAAATATGCTACATAGTATAAATGTTCCAATACAATCACAAACAGAATGGAATATAATTCTTAAAAAAATACTACCTAGTTCATTCTTTGAATGAATTTACAATGTCAGGGAAATATGATCCTGTTAATTCATATGAAAATAATCATTAGGTATATTCACAAAAACAAAAAAAATACTGTTCAGCTTTTATTTAAAATTAAATTCTGGATAGATTTGACACAGGCTGGCATATCCATCAGTTTAACTCCACCAGTTAAAGAATTAAAAGACATGAACATGCTTCAGTCAAGAAGAAAGTAAAGCTAATTTTCAGGTACTATAGACTTCTCTGATAAAGAATGGACCCCTCAGAACTGGGAAGAGTACCAGCTTTAAAGAGGCAATGTTTTCATTTGGGTTCATGGTGTCCCATCATGTGGTCCTCCCCTATCCCTTTTTCTGTTGGTGTAAAGATGTAATATTCACTTTCTGAACTAGGAGTTGTTTCTTTTACCCTGCCACAGCCATGGAAATAACCAAATTATTGACTGATAAGAGTAATCATCCCAACATCCTCTGCTCCTTGTGATATAACAGATGCACAGACATCAACCACTTGCTTCCTGCTAAGGACAAAATTCACAAAAAATGGAAATGTGTTCTCTATTGTTTGGGTATACAGAGCCATTAAAAAAGCACATTAAAATTGTACACTAATGTTCCCCTGTTTCCATTATTAGGGACAAAAATCTACAGATTATTGTCCTAAGTGTTAGGGGAAAAATAAAAACTTAAAGGAAATCAGAGAAGGAAACTGGGAGCAGGCAAAGAATGTTAAACAAACAGGTATCAGAGAAAAACATAGAATTAAAGTATGGTTAAAGTCAAGCATTTTATTCTTCAAAAGATGAATTTTTAAAAGTCTTTTCATTGTTGTTGTTATTGTATTTGGTGTAGTGGTGTGGTATGGTGTGTGTGTGTGTGTGTGTGTGTGTGTGTGTGTGTGTGTGTGTGTACTACATTATCTTAGCTCCCATGTAGGCAAAAAGAAGTCAGACTCTCTCAAGTTGGAATTACAGGTAGCTATGAGCCATTTAATGTGTGCACTGGAACTCATCTCATCTCATCTCAATGAGCATGAAGCACTCGTAACCACTAAACCATCTCTTCAGCCCCCAAATGAAAGCCAGTTTTCTTGAACCAACGATGATGGAGTTGTAATTCAAGTTGTAATTCAAGATTATTATTAGGTGCTAATGAATATACTTGGTTTTACCATTTAAATTAATCATAAAAATTGTGTTCTATTTTGTGATGATATCTCACATATAACAGACTGGGACTTGGAAAAAGAGAGGACATTTCATTTGCCTGAGATGACAAAGCAACTCAGTGAAAGAATCAGAATTAAAGTTAAGCTGTACCTCCGGAAAGAGCTCATGCTGGTGTCCTAATCTTACCCATTAGACACTTTGCAGTGTTCTTAATTTTCCTGCCTCAATCCTTCATTCTATTGAAAGTTTTGTACTTCCTCCATTCTGCCATAATTGCCATGCAGGCTTGTTTTGGCTGTTCCTGTTTAGTAGTTCTTCCGATTTGTGTTCTTATAATTCCATGGTCAACAAGGTATTCATCCTGTCTCTGTTTCTGAAATGCTTCCTACTGACCCCTCAGAAATCCTGTTTCCTTTTTAAAAATAAGGTAACAGGTTACAGCCTGACATTTAACCATATTAGCCTTTGACCTTGTGGCATAAACCTGGCAGATTCAGAGAAACATAGTTGTAATACAGTTTATATATAAAATATACCACAGGTCTTATGATTTGGTATAGGTTTGCTCTGACTAGTGTTGGTATTGCAAACTAATAAGAACAATAGATCTTTGAGATAATAAATGGATTGATCTATTCATGGAATCAAAACTTGATGCATTATTGGGTATTTGTATAAACTAAAAGGTAGAGCCTACTTAACAAAAGTCACTGGAAAAGTTACCCTTTTAAAGGCTACACTGCTTGGTCCTTTCACTCTGCCTTCCAGCCCCTGTGATGACGCTCTCTGATCTTCCACACATTGCTTGCTATGCTGTTTTCCTCAGCACAGGGCCGTAACGAAAATATGATAGCTTTTGATTTATTCTGAGTTTTGGTTAGGACTGGATCCTTTCTGCCTTCTTCTTAGGTTGGATTATAGGCCCCTCTTTTATATATATATATATATATATGTGTGTGTCTGTGTGTGTGTGTGTGTGTGTGTTTGTGTTTATACATCAGACAATATAATAATTACTTTTTCTGTCATGACAGAATAGCACATACAATGCACTTTCATAAAAACTGCAGTCATTTCCCTTTATCCCAACATAGTTATTCTTAGTTTCACCATGTAGTACTGAATTGAAGCAGAGATGCTATAAGAGCATCTAATGGGGAAAAATGGATATATGCATGTATACAAGCCCTAGTCAGTTCTTAACTAGCTTATCAGGCTTTGTCTTGTATGATCTTAGGATCTATTGCCACTATTTATCTTGTTGTACAACTTTGATCCTGAGATACAGATTTGTCCTATCAAAGTAATAAAAATAACCCCATATCTCCATGTGTAGCAAACTTACTTGTAGCACTGTTATCTTATATAAATATACACTAAGCAAACTTACAAGTTCCATTTTTAATAAAGTTTTCATTTCTTTACTTATTGTCAGTCTTTTCTGATAATTATCTACTATTTACATGTTGAAAAAATCATTAGAGTTAATAAATGGAATATTGGTAGTATCTTCTTATTGTTTATTTCCCCATTTCCATATATTCTTTTTTGTGAACTCCCTAGAGTCAAGAGGACATGGCAATCTTTGTTATCAGCAGATCCAGGGGTGAAAATTATCTATAAGAAAGGATTTATGGGAGTCATCCCAACAAATACTATCCTTCTGAACTTACAGTTATAAGACCTCTTGAAACCTACAAACTTTAGAAAAGGAAGGCATGACCAAAAATGCTCAGTGAGGATTTCAAGGCAGAGAAATTATGATAATATGAAACTTCTACAACACTAGGAAAAATGTTTATGCACACACATATACCCACACAGACACAGACAGACAGACACAAATACACACACACACAAACACAAGTGCATGTACTGTGTTAGCTTTCCATCACTCTAATAGTTATGTGAATAATCAATTTTAAGAACAAAATATTAGCATTTGCTCACAACACAAAGGTTCCAGGGCAAGATGGAGTGTTGGTATTTTTCTCTTAGAATAAAGCATTCTGTTTTTGAGAGATATCAAAGTGAACATAACACTGCTCACCTCATAGTCAGAATATAAAATAGTATGGAGGAGAATAGGTGAGCATCTAAAATGTCCTTCAAGGATATTTGCTTTCTGAATGAAAACCTCCCCAAATTTCCGCTCCTTAAACACATAGACAATGTCAGATCCCCTAGAACTGGGTAACAGGCAGCTGTGAGCCTTCCAACTCTGGGCCTTTGCAAGAACAACAAACGCTCTTACCTTTAAGCCATCAGGAACTAGAAGCATTAGTGCTTGGATCACTTCTCATGAATGCATCACCCCAATATAGTTTTCACATAACCTAATTCTGCCATTGTGAATTTCTGAAGCTCTTTCTCTCTTTCTTTCTGGATTAAAGTTTTTTTTTTTCTTTCTAAAAAAGAAAAAACAAAACAAAACAAACAAACAAACAAACAAAACCACATAGGCTGTTGGGCAACACTGACAGTACATATCACAGTAAGTGTAATTTTATACATATATATACTAACAAGTGCCAAAAGTCACTCTAGAACCCCTGATTTAGTTTGGAGATATAACTCATTCCATAGCTGGAGAACTACCATAAGGTTACCGAGTAAACGGATCACATGAGTTCACTTACATATTCTTAGGTTTTTGGTTGTGAGCCTAGCCTTTGAGGGCTGGGCCAAACTTACTGCTTATTGTAACTATAACTATAACTATAATTATTTAAATTTAAAACTCAAAGAAAATACAATGTGAACTATACAGAAATCTACTTGATAGTATCAAGGTCTATCTGAGAAATTTGATGTACAAATTGACAGGCAATAATATCTCTCCTGTACATATGACATTTGCTCTAAGGACAGAATGGGCTACATTACTTACCAAACAGTGAAGAGATTTTAATTCTAGGAGACATAATGATCCCAACTAATGGGATAAATTTATCACTGAAGAATATAGAATTGTACATTAAAAACAAAATAAGTATTTGTGATCTCATGTATTCAACAAATTATAGGACTCTTTATTAAGAATTTTATACAAGTATATGTTCATACATAGACACTCTTTGATTAAATTTACCCACATTCACAGCCTGCTTCTTCAATTCCTACCTGCCATCTCTACTTTCTTCCCAACTCTTTGGTGGTTCCTATATTTGCATGGGTAAAGGACCATTTACTGCAGACCCCAAACATGTCAATCTTCAGAAACGAATAGACAATGTCCAGCTCAAATGGAACATCTGTCTCATGTACTACCCCTGTTTTTGTAAGACTCAGTGAGCACAGAAGAGGCTGCTGAAAGACTCTAAGGGTCAAAAGCAATGGGCATCTGCACTGAAACGATATTACAGGAAATTTTAAGTAAGAATTATTTCTATGATACTATTCAATAGATGTGACAGATTATGGCATTAGTTCAAACTATGTCCCCTAGATAATTGAAGGGAACTAATTTAAATGGCCTTTTATACTAAAAATGTGGCAGAAAGGAAGGAGAAGCTTTCTAAACTTTCTTTACACAGGGATGTGTTAAATTCTCATATATAGCATATCCAGTTTATTGGCCACTGTATAGAAAAATGTACACAGTGAATATGAGTGAGTTGGCATTAGTGACGATTTCTAAGTTTCCTTACCATTATGTGGGGAAAAATCATAGTATTCATTTCACCGAGGGTTGGAGGGAGCACAGAAGACAGTTTGGAGAAGACATCTGGAAACCAATCATAGTATGTTTGTCTGACTTAAGAATTGTTCTAATGAGTAAGTATAATGTTGTAGTGACAAAAGCCTGAAGCAGGCTGAGTGATTACAGTCCTAATACCACAGTGGACTTCAAACAGAAATCCCTGATCCCTCAAGCCCAGGGTCACTTCTTCCTCTCAATGGATGAGACCTCACTTAATGATCTGCATTGCAAGCTACTCATTCTGGGTTGAGCTATAAACACAAGCCCTCCTATTAATTTCAAATGATGCATTTCTATCTCTGGCTATGAATAAAACAGATCAATGCCACCCGCATGTTTTATTGGGCCTCCAGTGAAATGAATCTGTAGGGAGACAGCCAGCAGGATGGAGTTGACATGCAGATGAGATTTGTAAGTGAGGACATATTGATTATTTCCATCTCAGCTCAGGCAGTAATTCCACCCAATGCCGCTTCCCCTGTTTGAGCTCATTATTTATGCCATAAAAACACTATCTCAATGATAATAACAGGCTTCATTTACAAGCCAGAACATAAAGCATCAGCGCTTAGGATTTCAGGAGGTAAGAGAAGAAGGGGAGAGAAATTTAACAAGTCCTGGAGAGCTACGAAACTGCCAAGATGTATCTTACAGCTTTGACTCCTCCAACGGGCAAGAATGAGAGCTTCTGCTAGATTCCCAGGCTCTTTATTCATAACTCCAGACTTGTGCAAGTGCAGGATTGATGGCGCCCTCAGAACTTTTTCCAGATTGAACATGTTTTATAGGCCTATGAATTTAATATGTGTATATTTGATACAGTTTCTTAATCCTCATCCAGGACTGACCTGAAGCCTCCTAGGTAGACTTGGGTGTTTTGTAACACATAACCTTTCCCTTTCCAGCTCCTATATACTGAGATTTTCTGTGCACTTCCATTCCCATCTTCGAACCTCTGACTTTTAATATGCATATCGTTGCCCTTCCTCAGCATGATATGATCCTCTTGGGACGTGCTGTCATGTTTTGAAAATTAACTACCTTAAATTATCTTTACATAAGTCTACACAAGTAGAATCTGTTCATAAACTAAGAAATTCTTCAATGTAATGTTTAAATGGCATATTCAGTGTCTGGCATAGCTTATGCATATGATATTTTAAAATATATTTTATTAATTTAATCATATTACATCTCAACTGTTATCCCATCCCTTGTATCCTCCCAATTTCCATCCCTCCCATTTTCCCCTTACTAGCCTCCCTATAACTGTGACTGAGGAGGACCTCCTCCCCTTGTATGTGCTCAGAGGGTATCAAATCTCTTGTTGGTAGCCTGCTATCCTTCCTGTGAGTGCTGCCAGGACTCTTCATCCAGGGGACATGGTCAAATTCGGGCACCAGAGTTTGTGTAAAAGTCAGTCCCCACTGTTCACTCAACTGTGGAGAATGTCTTGTCCATTAGCTAGATCTGGGTAGGGGTTCAAAGATTACTACACATAATGTCCTTGGCTGGTGCCATAGTTTGGGTAGGACCCCTGGGACCAGATCTTCCCATTATAATGTTCTACTCGTAGGTTTCTAGGACCCTCTGGATCCTTCTATTTCCCCATTCTCCCTTGCTTCTCTCACCTAGAGTCCCAATAGGAAGTCTTCCCCTCTGTCCCACTTTCTTCCCATGAGAGTCTTCACATATGATATTAAAAAAAACAATTTAAGATATAACTAATTGTTTATTTACTACAGTTTACTTATTTATTGATTTTTGTGTCAGGGGTGAGAATTGAACTTCCCATTGTATGGGCTTAGATGTCAGTGAAGAGCAAATTGAAATGTCAGTTCTCTGCTTCAACCATGTGGGTTTCAGAGATGACACTCAGGTTATTAGATTTGGAAGCAAGCACTCTTACCTGTTGGTCATATCAGTGGCTCTAAAATCTCCTTTGAAGGCAGTATCAATAGATATAAATTCACTCATGTCAACAATTAATGGGTTTCAAGATTCTTTTTTCTGTTTTTGAGAATGAGGAGGGTCTCTCAGTTAATGAGAGATGAATCCTACCATGAAAGAATTTACATCTTAAGAGTTAAAACTGCATAGAGCAACAGTAATTAAAGCAACATGGTACTTGAATAGCAATAGGCTTCTTGATTAATAGAATAAAATCAAAGACTCAAAATGAATCCATACACATATGGTCACATGATTTTTGACAAAGAAGCCAAATCTATTCAATGGAAAAGGGATAGCATATTCAACAAATGGTGCTGGTCTAACTAGATGTCTATAGGTAGAAAAATGTAATTAGACCCATATTTATCACCATGCACAAAACTCAAGTCCAAGTGGATTAAAGATCTCATCATAAAACCAGAGACACTAAATCGGTTAGAAGAAAAAGTGGGGAAAAGCCTGGAACACATTGGCACAGGAGACAACTTCCTGAACAGAACACCAACAGCCCAGGCCTTAAGGTCAACAATGAATAAATGGGACCTCATGAGGCTGAGAGGCTTCTGTAAGGCAGGAGACACTGTCAACAGAACAAAGTGATAGCCCACAGATTGGGAAAAGACCTTCACCAAGCATACATCTGACGAAGGTCTAATATCCAAAATATATAAAGAATTCAAGAAATTAAGCACCACCAAACCAAATAACCCAATTAAGAAATGGGGCTCAGAACTAAACAGCAAATTCTCAACAGAGGAATATCAAACGGCCGAGAAACACTTAAAGAAATGCTCAAAGTCTTTAGTCATCAGGGAAATGCAAATCAAAATGACTCTGATATTCCATCTTACACCCATCAGAATGGTTAAAATAAAAAATTCAAGTGACACCTCATGCTGGGGAGGATGTGGAGAAAGAGAAATGCTCCTTTATTGCTGGTGGGAATGCAAACTACTACAACCACTTTGGAAATCTATCTGGAACTATATCAGAAATTTGGGAATAGGACTTCCTCAAGACTTAGCTTTTCCACTCCTTGCAATATATCTAGAAAATGTTCCACCACACAACAAGAACATATGCTCAGCCACATTCATAACAGCCTTACTTATTCATAATAGCCAGAACATGGAAACAGCCTAAATATCCCTCAGTTGAAGAATGGATAAAGAAACTGTGGTACATTTATACTATGGACTACTATTCAGTTATAAAAAAACAAAACAAAAAAATAAAACAAAAAAAAACAAAAACAAAACAAAACAAAAACAAAAACAAAAAAACAAAAACAAAAAAACAAGGAAATCCCGAAAGTTAATGAGTGAGTTAACCCAGAAGCAGAAAGACTCACATGGTATATACTCACTAATAATTGGGCACTATCCCAAAAGACATGTCCTAAGAAAGTCTTCACTTATCAGGAGATTTGAATAGATGTGAGGACATCCTATTGTGACTCTAAGTAAGAGAAATATAGAAGGACTCAAAGTGTCCTAGAAACCTCCAAGAAGAACATCATCATGAGTAGATCAGGGCCTAGGGGCCTCTGCTCAAACTATTGCAGTAGCCAAGGACAATAAAAGTATTAAACATTGAACCTCTACTCAGATCTACCCAATGGACTAGACATTCTCCACAGTTATGTGTAGAGTGGGGACTGACTCTCAGATGAACTCTGGTGCCCCATATTTGACCACCTCCCCTTGGTGAGGAGGCCTGATGGCACTCAAAGAAAGAATAAGCAGGCTACCAAGATGAGACTTGATAGCCTATGACCATACAGCAGGGGAGGAGGTCCCCTTCGGTTTTAGACTTAAGGGAGGGGAATAAGGTAAAAGTGGGAGGGAGGGAGGAAAAGGAGGAAACAATTGATGGAATAACAATTGGGTTGTAATCTGAATAAATTACTTAAATTTTTAAAAAGTAAATAAAAAGAGTCAAAACTGCAATACTATCAAAATGTAATATAACAAATATAAATATGCTAGTCTAAACATATATAGTTGAACACTCTAGGGAGATAGAAATAATGTTATCTGTGAAACACAAATTCATTGTATACGTAACATCTTAGGTTGATATAAACATTACTAATATTCTTCTGATCTGTATTTTGACATTAAAAGATTTAATTTCTACTGAGACCAATTTTTGGGGACATCCAAGAGGAGAAAAGCTGTGCATAGAAATTTAGAAAAAAAGAAAACCACGCTATTAATATTACAGTTTGTACTGTAGATATTTTCCAATTAATTTCATAGATAGGTATATAATTTGAGTAGAATTTTGTACCTACAGACTTTTACCTAGAGATATGCCATGAATCTCATTTTGTTGTCATTGTAAATTTTGTAGGAAAATTTCATGCCTTGTATTGCCAATTTCCTGCAACTGACATGGCATTATTAATGGCCTTTTGAGTATGAAATTGTACTAATGAACATTCTAAAAAGTAACTATCTACTCACTTGCATGATCATTGCCTTAGAATAAATTGCTAAACCTGGAGTAATCAATTTCTGAGTTCTTTTTTAAGTTGTGGAACAATACCACACTGTTGTACATGAGAAATGGTCCATCAGTCTCTTTGCCTATCAGCGGCATAGGAGTATGATTCATAGACAGTTTATTGACAAGCAAAGTTAATGAGGGGTGTCTATTCTATGATGAGTTATATTTAGTTATAATGGAAATATTTGGAGACATACATGCTTCATATCTGGGTGTTGGTTTGACATAAAAGTGAAAATGTGTTGGAGCCAATAAGAAAAAATCGTAAGCTTCTTTGTAAAAATTAACAATATATATATATATATATATATATATATATATATATATGTATATATGCTTACATTATTTTTCTTGAATTTTCATTATTAAATACTCTATGTACATCAAAAAACATAATCTGATTTGATTGGATCATTCAGAAATAGCAACAGTTTCCCCAATAGCTGGTCTGATCATGTTCATAATCTTATCAATTCATAGAAATTGACTATCTTTCCTAAATGATTTAATTATTAAAATATTTTATATGAACTAATGTCATATAAATAAGTGAGGACACAGGAGGAGTTCTAATTACAACATGTTTTTAATGATAACTCTTGGAGTTCTGGTATGTGGAGTGATCTATGTGTTTTGAGCGAGGAATAATGATAACTCATGTTCTGAATTTTATACCATTCACAAAGATAAGAGATAGAAGAACTGAAGGCTTTCGTGGGACATGCCCCTTGGGCTAGTATGCAGATATAAGTGAGTATATACCATTTGAGTCTTTCTGCTTCTGGGTTAACTCACTCATTATGATCATTTCTAGCTCAATCCATTTGTCCACAAATTTCCAGTGAGCATATACAGGGGGAGGAAATCCTCCTCAGGAACAGTCATAGGGGAGAGGAATAAGGGGTAAATGGGAGGGAGGGAAGAGTGGGAGGATACAAGGGATGGGGTAACCATCAAGATGTAACAAGAAGAAATTAATAAAAAATTTTTAAAAAGAGATAGAACAACAGTAGCCATCCTTTCCTTCTTTACCTTGTTGCATATGACAAATCCTCTTAAATGAGCTGAATTTTAATACTAAAATTGCTAGGCAGTATTTCCCAGGCTTGTGTATCTAATCTTACTACATTTGGCTCTTTCAATAATGTTAGCTAAAGAATACATTGTATAGAGTCCATGAAAGAACAAGATCTACCTTGTAATGTACCAAAGCCTTCAGTGGCTACTTAAGGAAGCAAATTTCTCTATGTATACCAGCTATACTATCTACAAGTGTCCTTATTGATATTTGGGAGTGCATTTGCTTACTATATATGCCTTACCCCTTTTCCTAAATTAGTGCTTAACTTCAAAAGGAAGATGTTATATTGTGTTAGGTGTCTTCTCAAATAACTCAGTGCACACTGAGGTGGGAAATATAAACAGCATTGTCTGTTCAATGTGCATATATACATATATATATATATGCATACATCATGCATTTAAATGTGTGTGTATATACACATAATTATTATCTATCACACAAAGTTAAAAATGTAGGGACAAAATGCGTGTATATATGTAGCATATACATGTATATATGTAGTGCATATTTAAGAAGCATAGTGCTCATTTAAATGGTGTGGATTCTTGTAAGCTGTGGTGGAATAAAAATAACTTCTTAGGATGTCTTTTGCTTCCACAAATTTCCAATCTCATAAGTAGTTAAGACAGACATAGTCTCTTAACAACTTCCAAATCTACTGTTCTTAAATTCTGATTTATTCTGACAAGTGACAAGCAACAATCTATTAAGCTCAATTTGCATTTTCTTAATTGCATGTTAGAAGGTGTTATTTTTCATGTTTATTGGCCATTTGCATTATTCTTTTAGAAGAGTGATTGTTCAACTTTTTTTCATTTTTATATTGGGTCATTTGTCTTTTCCATTATTGATTTTCAAAAGCTTTTTGCATATTAATAAAGTATTTAGGTTTTCTCTTTACTGTGGACTATGGATAATTTATTCATTTATTACTAGATTTTGATTACTTTTAGGAATTTTTGCTTTTAGTTAAGTGACATCTGGAAAATTTCCAATTATTTTCAAAACATATTTTTAAATTTTATTTTATTAATTTATTCTTATTACATCTCAATGGTCATACCCATTCTTTGTATCCTCCCATTCCTCCCTCCCTCCCATTTTCCCCTTACTCCCCTCCCACATGGCTGTGACTGAAGGGGACCTATTCCCCCTGTATATGCTCATAGGGCATCAAGTCTCTTCTTGGTAGGTATATATAATTTTTGCCAAGCAAATGATCCTGAAGTGCAGATATCAGTTAGAATGAACAAGAAAATTATAGAGAAAAATATAATGATTCCATAGGGGAAAATGTATTGCTAAGGAGAAACAGAATGTGACTTGAAATTATGAAGGATAGAATCCTAAAGTTAGCGGAATTATGGAACTAGGGACTGGCGTACACATCTTCTCTTAGAAAAACGTTTTTGACTTTCCCACCAATCAGGCTTATCCACATGCTGAGCAATGACTCTACCATTAAACCATAGTCCAGACTCATGACTATCGTGTGTCATTGCCTCCCTGTTAGCAAAACTACTTTGCAAAATAGGTGTTAGCATAAGTCCCTTTGAAGTGACTGCCAGTATCCTCTCATGTACTACCATTTCATGGCTGGATAAATTTTGGTAATTATACAATATCTCACACAATATTTTGTTTGGATGTTGAATATCACAATAACTCTATAGGTTAGGTTTTATCTCTGTTTTATTGGGGGAGAAGCTTGGGCTCAAATCTGTGGTGTGACATTTCCACGACCATAGAAGAGAATGAAATAATTACTGCAGCCCACAGTTTTCCTTGCTGTTGTTTCCACAATGTCATTCTTCATGTTTAGAGTCCTATAAACATCAGTATGAAAAGGTTAAAAACTTTATAAATGTTCTCAGGCTTGGTAGTTCATAAGACTATTAGGAGGTTGTAAACAAATAACGGAATAAAGATACATTTTCACAGGATGGTCTATTGCAATTGCTGTAGTGACTTTTCTCTTCAAAGTCCAAAGTGTTATTAGGACAGATGATGGATTTCTTCCCCTAACAACTGGCTTCAGTACAAAAAATGTAGCTTGGTGTTGGATGAGGAATGACTCTGCCTAATAAGCAATGTGATGATAGACTCCTAAAAGCCACTGTGACTAAATGAGGTTCTAACTGCATTTGTAAGACATTTTTAAAATATTATTTCCCAAGTTTAAACACACACTTTTATTTTAATTCTACCATATTGTCTCTTTAATTCTTCTTCCTTGCATATCTCCAACATACTACCATATCTTATTTAAATTAAATCTACCTCCTGTGTTTAAATAAATTTGCTTATATGTGCAAGTATATGTTATTTACTCCATCATGGACAACTGATTAGTGCATAAAATTCTGAGGGAAAATATCCTTCTTCTTTCTCAGCAATCATTGACTGCCAATAGACCCTCAGCTAGAGCTAAGGTTTCATGCCCCTGCATCCATGCTATTCTGCTGGTAAGTATCTGATATGGGCTTTGTTCAGCTAACCACCACTCTCTTTCCATTCCTGAGGAAAACCATCTGCCATGGCCAGATGGAGTTTTCAGCACTCCATCGTATCCCCTAGTTCTCACATGCTTCTGCCTCCTCTTCTCTTCTACAATAGTCTTTGAATGTGTGTGTGTGTGTGTGTGTGTGTGTGTGTGTGTGTGTGTGTGTGCGTCTGAGATATGAATCCTGAACAGTCACTTATTCTCAGAGCTTTGATAACATATATATCTATATTCACCACTGCCATAGTGCATAAGGTGAGCTATCTGATCAAGAGAGAGTCCAGCATTAATCTATGGGTATACACATAAATATTTAAAGAAAAGTTTGGTAAACGACCATAATTGGTTACTTCCTAGACCCTGTGATTTTTTTCAGCCATTGCCTTTTGATAAGTTTCACAGTACCAAGCATTAATTCCTTCCTGTGTGTGGGGCTCAAGCATGAAAGTCTTCACTTATCAGGAGGTTGGGATAGATGTGAGGACACCTTATTTGGACACTAGGTAAGACAAATATAGGAGATGGGGAAATAGAAGGATCCAGAGGATCTTAGAAACCTCCAAGAAGAACATCGTAATAGGTTGATCAGGGCCCAGGGGTGTCTGCTCAAACTATTGAACTATTCAAGGACAATACAAGTAGTAAACATTGAACCCCTACTCTGATCTAGCCAATGGACATGATATTCTCCAGTTATTTGGAGAGCAGGGTCTAACTCTGACTTGAACACTAGTGCCCCATATTTGATGACCTCGCCTTAGTTGGGAGCCTGATGGCACTCAAAGAAAGAATAGGCAGGTTACCAAGATGAGACTTGATAGCCTATGATCATATAATGGGGGAGGAGGTTGCCCTCAGTCATGAATCTAGGGGAGGGGAATAGGATGGGGGTGGGAGGGAAGGAACAACGGGAGGATACAAGTGATGGGATAACAATTGAGTTGTAATTTGAATAAATTAATAAAAAAACTTCTTCCAACTACTGCAGCAAAGGAAATATACCCAATAATAAATTAAAATGACACAAATTATGAAGGAGATTATAAACCACGATGTTCAGACAGAATTTCTTAGAGGATGAGACAGCAAGCTTCCTTGTAAAACTAAGCTATCCAGTCTTCGACTCCATCAGAGACTTGAGAAGGTATAAATGTGATTATCTGAGTATGCTGGGAGCGCAGGTTAGTAGCTTTCCAAATGAGAAGATGACAGAGACAGTTTCTTTTTTAACCTGATTAGTCACGCAGAACTCTTTATAAAATTGGAGCATCATATTCAGCCTTCTGGCCCAATATTTCAGACAGACATATTTGTGATGCAGGAACTATTGAGGAGTTGCTTACCCTGTCTGGGCAGAGTTTGGCCTTTGATTCTGCCTGCATCTAAGCTTGTCCTTTTCTAGGCAGAATTCAGTCTGTGGTAGAAATGAGGACATTTTTCCCAGTGGCTTTTTTGCCACATTTGAAACCATCTCCATAAGGAGGTTCTTTGATGTTCATCATCTTCTCTGCGGTAGGCTGTGTATTGCCAGGAGTTAAGCTGTCTCATGCCAGTGAATCTCTAAAATAATAAAAACATTTTAAATGCCATATTCTTCATGTCTCTAAGGTTTTCTCCAAAGCTGTCAAATACAAATAGCCAAAACACTAAGAATGCAACATTTAAATAATTCCTGACTGATTCATGATCCTTCTTGTTATAGGTAGTTTATTGTATATATGTGTAATAATAGAAATGTATATATAAAAAATAAAAAAAATGTTTAATTAATTAAAAAACAGAAACAAAACCTAACAACAAAAAAAAGAAGTAAGATCTCCTTATCACTCTTCTTGGATACAACCCCAAATAGCAGTTCACTTGGTTTCTAAGTATTTTTAATTTAGTCAATTGTTATCAAACTTGACCTTTTCAGTATCCTGCATATTTTTAACAAATTGCTAAAAATCTTGCTTGTAATATTGTATGTATTTTTAAAAATTTTGTTTTAATTAAACTTGAATAAAATATATGGTAAATGGTTTAGGCTGAGTGCAATTGTCTCAAAATAAATAGATAAAATTATTTTAAATTATTATTTTATGTTACTGAGTTTTGGGATATCTTAATAAAATTGATACATCTTCTAATATATTCTAAATATATAAATAAATAAATAAAAATATATAAAATAAAATAAAACAGGCTTACTTAACCTGGGGCAGGTCAGATATTAATCCCCTAAACTACTTCCCATAGTGGGGCCGGTGTGGGGTACCTTCCACAATCCCATGCCATCTGCTTCTAATAATTTCTATGAAGCTACTTCCCATCCATAATCCCAAATACTTGCTAATTTTCATCATGTGTGCCAAATCTCTACCCAAGCCAGTCATGTGCTTCTCCTCTACCTAACCCATGGCGCAGCCTTCTTCCTTGTCTCCTCTCCTCTGCTCTCTCCTCCTGCCAAGATTCCCTCAGTCTCTACCAGCCCTGGAACCTTAGCCATACCTATACCATTTTCCCTGTCCAAGTTTGATAGCCTTTTATTGGTCAAACAGGTTATGCTCTTAGGCAAGGAACAGATGAGACACAGAGACAGCAAGCCGTAATAAGCATCAAAATACTTCAGAGACCAACATTCACCATTACATTTTAAATTTGGGAATGTTTTAATGTCACACATTTTTTCCTTTGACTATGATTTTTAGATTGGAAATAAAGTAATGATCTTCGGAAATATGGACATTAACAAAATTTAACAAATCCCTTGCTTTTTCAAATCCAAGAGACATCAATAGTTTAGAAACAGATCAAACAGAATTGCCTGGGAAAACATGTGATTTTGGTATGAAGAATTTATCAAGAGAAAATGTTGTCTGTTGCAAACTTCTCAAAGCACCTATTTATTTTTATTTTATTTATTTTATTTTTGATTTTTTAAGACAGGGTTTCAGAGTAGGCTGGCCTCGAACACACAAAAATCCACCTGTTTCGGCCTCCCTGAGTGCTGGGATGACAGGTGTGTGCCACCTGCCCAACAAAGCATCTATTATTTAATGAACCTTTTCTAACCTCCAGTGTTCAAAATCGATCACAGAACAACGTGTTTACTTACCTATAAGAAACCTGAAGATTAAATTGGAGAATCACAGGATTGGACTATATGATACTATTCATTAAAATAAATGAATGGACAAATGGGTGAAATAAGGATGCACATGAAATGGGTACTGTGTTCACCTGCAATATTTGGGGGCAGTTTATTATGAGCAATATACATGGAGACAAAATGCTTGCAGTGTTTTGGATGAGGATGGGATTCAAACTATCAGAGTGATTTCCAAACTTGGCCAATCCTAGGAGACATTTGGGAGGCTTTGCTAAGATTAAATCATCTAGATACCACTTTCAGGCTCTTAACCTATGTATCAGCAAAACTTTTTGCCCATGAATCCATATTTTTATAAATCTCCATTAGCTGTTGATATTCAGCCAGGTCTGAGAATCGTTGAATTTAATAACCATGCCAAGACACATTCAGCCCATGCAGTCTGTAAATTACCAAACTGCAGTAGAACCAACATGAGATTATAGCTCAATGGTGCTAATGTGGATTGCCAAATGTTTGATTTTAAATCTCATTTGTAGAGAAAGCCAAATGATATTAGCAAATAAAAAACCGGATTAGTGCCAAATTTCCTAAGCTGCTAGACATTGAAGACACAAAGTATAATTATATATATATATATATATATATATATATATATATATATATATATACATATATATATACATATATATTATAGTTATCATAAGCAGTAAATATGTCTTGGCTATATTTGAATTGTGTTTAGCCACAGAGGGAAGATGTGTATCTCAGGAGATTATAATTTAGAATTTCCATCAGGTTGTCATTTTGGACAAAACTTTGTTCAAGTGTTAATCTCTCTCTTTTCTGTTTAATAATTGTGCTATATCATCAGAGAAGAAGCTGACGTCAAAATTGTACCATGTATTCAAAGTGATACCATGGTTATTATTGTTTTCTCTATGTTACTTAAGTCATCTAGGATGAATGATGTGATCTGAAGAGGGGTAAGGCCTTGGCTGGTTAAGATTTTGTTTCTTCTCTACTAATGTGAAAACATTTGAAGTGCCACCATACATGAAAAATTTAGAATAAAATATGTATTCTTTCTCACCACTATGTTGAAAAGTAGACATACATGACATATGTATTCATTGTTTGGTTTCTTTTGGTAGAGCTTGACTCGGGATGTTAATTGAACATTAATAGAGTATCTATTATGTATCAGATACTACTAGGAGTGCAGTAATGTTTAATATACACAATTGACTCTCAAATAAGTCTGAGCCAATCGCTAAGTTTCTGTACTTATTTAAGTATCCTGTGCCTATATTAATAATTCTGTACAAGGAAATATAAGTCTTTGATTATTTGCTCAAAGGGACAAGAGAAAAAACAAAACAAAATTTAAATAATCAAAATAAATGAAAACAAACAACAAAAAACCCACCCCAAACTAAAAAAACTAAAATGAAGTCATATTCAAGAACATTTTTTTCAACTGATTTATTTTAATTTTCTGTGGTGGCTATTATATATTTTTCTCCCATACATTTGTTTTTAAACCAACCATCCTAGACTTAATTAAATACCTATCTAAGAAAAGCCAGAAATACATATGGAGACCAGTTGATGTCAGTGTACTTTGATTGATTAATAATAATAATAATAATAATAATAATAATAATAATAATAACAAATAATAATAATAATAATAACTAACACAAATTAAATTCTTACTGCTTATTGGATACTGTGCTAGGTAACTAACTGATTAGTTAACTCACTGATTAGTTTACTCACCAATGGCTTTATCTTTTAAATCATCATAAAATATTATTCATGCTTCTTAATCTCATTTTACAGATGATGAGGTGGAGACTTAGAGAGTGTATCACTTTTACTGGCCATTTACATAGGATCTTGCCTCAAGCTTATTAAATAATGCCTTAGTTATTCATCTACAGCCTAGTCAAAAAATATCCAATCATTTATTCTTGTTATCTTCTCTTTCTTCTCCACAATCCACTCAGATTCAAAACATGAATAGTGGTACTTTGAAAAAGAGCATGATAATAAAGAAAAGGAAAGAGTAAGGTAGATAGCGGTAGAACAATAGCATCCATGGGTCTTAGGTTTTGTTCATCTTGTTTCATACTTTGACTTCCTTAAACATCTGTTCATCATTTACATCAGTTAATTTTACAATTCTCCTTATTTTATAAAAGAAGTTAATAAGGATTGTCGGATAAATAAATGAATTGCACATATCAAGTCTTGGTATGGTACACAGCTCATGCCAAGCATTTAGTCATTGTCACTAATTGTTATCACAGAAGCCCTAGGAGCACTAATCCCATTAGTATCAGGCTAAATATGACACTATATATGCAAATTGTGCCTTCTGGGTTGTAAATTCTTTCTCCTTTATTTGTGTTTTTCTGTCATGAAACTTTTCATTGTATTTGAGCCATTTAAATATCTACAGTGTTTACATTTGTTTCCTAATAAAATAATTCAAATATGATAATGTGATGTGTTAAAGCTCTAAACGTGGAGAGTTCCTGAGTACCTACTATATGACAAGCACTTCCTATGTCTTAAGTGGATACACTTTAAATTAAAATTTAGATTCTTAGCAGCACTTGATAAGTATAAAATATCTAAAAGAACAACTTTAAGGGGATGGCGAGATGCCTCTACAGCTATCAGTGCTCTCTAATTTTTCAGATGACCAGAACTTGGTTCCTAGTGCCTATATCAACCATCTCACAAACACTTTTTTTATTTTCAGGTCCGTGGATTTTGACGCCTTCCTATGGCCTCCACAACTCAGGCACATTTGCAACTGAGCATGTATGCATGCATACACACATAAATATAAGTAAAATAATCTGTACATTTTTAATACAGTAAAAAAATAAATTGATCAGGACACTACAAGATAGAGAGACCTTCTCTATACATTAATTAGTAGAATGAATGATGTGAAATGGTTATTTCTTAACCAAAAACAAATAAATAAACAAAAAAACTATGTGAAGATTAAATCTAATTCCCATCAAAAGACCAATGAGGTCCCTCACAGAACTATTTTTTTTTATCATTTTTCAATCAATCAAAAATTGGTTATTTTTAATCAATCTCAAAATTCATTTTTTATGGAAACACAAAAATTATCCTGAATAGTAAATGTAAAGTTGATTATAAAGAATAGTGCTGGAGGAATCACAATAATTGATTATACACTTCATTAGAGCATCCTAGTGACAATGACAATATGATTGAGAAAAGATATGTGGCTTCAAATATCTATGTACAAAGCTCTAGGTACCTGTTTTGACAAATGTCACAGAAGAATGCATTGGTGGTAAAAAGTCAACCTGTTCCACAAAAGGCTCTAGGGAAACTAGATATCCATATGTAGAGGAATGTAATTCAATCTTCTCTTCCTCTCTCATCTTGTCTAAAATTCAAAGTGTATCAAAAACCTTAATACAAAACTTCAAAGCTACCATGGGGAAATCATGGGATACTAACAATAAAAATAAAGGCAAGAACATTCTGAAAAGAACTCCAAGTATAAAAACGAAATTCTGAGAATTGGTGAACAGGATCCTTTGAAACTTGCAAGCCTCCAATAGAGCTAAGGATCCCTGGGCCACAGGGAATAGACATCCTGCAGCATGGAAGAAGACAATGCTCATCCAGTGACACTTCTTAAATGGTTGATTAAAAAAAGGATGTAAAAAACTACAAAGATAAACAACAAAGAAAAATATTTTCATTCAATAATTGGGCTGAGAAAGAGAAAATAATGTTATCAACAGAAGAAACCTAAATGTCCTATACATATATGAAAAAATATTTAACATTATTCTTCACCAGGAAAATGCTAGTCAAAACATCTATAAGATTCTGGGTCACCCTAGACAGAATGACTCAAGAAAGCAAAGAATAAAGACTGGTGAGCAAGTAGGAAAGGGGAAACAATTATATTGTTCTCAATCTGTGGGTCTAAATCCCTTTAGCAAATTTCTATTTTCAAAAAACAAACAAACAAGAAACCCAAAAACCAAAACAAAAATCAAAATTACATAATGACTCACAACAGTAGCAAAAATACAGGTTTGAAGTAGCAACAAAAAGAATTATTTAGTTGAGAGTCATCACAATAGGAAGAAATGTATTAAAGTGTCACCACATTAGGAAGGTTGAGAACCACTCAGCTAGAAGAAACTTATAATGCTAGAACACAGTGGATATCAGTATGGAGTTCATCTAAAACCTAAAAACAAAGTAAATGGCACTACCATACCATTATAGAGAGTGCATTCAAAGATTCTATGTCTTATCATATATGTACTTATATACATTACAGTTTATTGATACATAATTAACAGCATCTAAGAAGCAGAAATCATTTAAATACTCTAATGAAATTGATCACTTTGCACACTCTAACAACTAATAACACCTTTTCCCTAGGAAAATATAATGCAAGAATAAATAAGAAATTGGTAAACATGCTGTAGTAAGTGGAAAGTGCTGAATGACTAAAGAAATATTTCAAGGAAATATACAAGATGAAGAAAGATATGCTTATTTAGAAGTGGAAAGCGTTGATTGTCTTTCTCCTACAGAAAAAAGGCAGTTGACAACTTAAAAGCATGTCATATGCATTTAGTATTTGTTTTATAATGTATGGGAGCACTCAGATTGAATACCTAAATGTAAGAGGGAAAGTTAGCCTATAACTCCCACTAGCCCAAGGAACTATAATTTCCTGGGTTTGGGGGGGCTGTATTTCTTGGGAAACAACAAGCAATCTGTTTTTGCTCCTTTAAACAAGTTTGTTTGACTCAACTGCCCTGGATGTGCTTGACTGGATGTAGGAGGAAGGTACACAGCAGGAATTAATTTAGTCTGTATACCTTCCCCTGATTGGACCAGATTGGAAATACAGAGACTTTAGAGTTTTTCCTTTTTAAGCCTCTACAAAATGTGACACTTCTCCATATTTAGGGACCCTGGAATGCTCCTGCACAAAGATCATCTTCCTAGCCAGAATTAATTTAAAGCTTGCTTCAAATTTGGCTCAAAAACTGTGGAATTGATTTTACTTTCCACATTCTCAGGTTAAAAAGAGATTCAATATAGAATGTCCATTTTTTTTGTTTGAAGACTCATGAACAACTATGTAATATGACTGAGAGGCTATAGTCGAACAGGGATAAACCAGCTAACAAAACACAAAGGACACCCCTGTGCCTTTGTCCCTTCATTACAATGTTCATTTCTTCCCCTGTACAGTGAGCAATTCTTTGTTGAACAGGGGTTTTTTTGACCTATAATCAAGCAAAGTCAGTTAGATAATTTTTTAATGATGAGGTTCAACAGAAGAAAGAAGAAGAATAAGAAGTTCAGTTATTTACTTGAGTTTTATAATTGGATTTGGGGGAAAGACACAAAACTTTCCATGACTTAAAGTGAAAAGAACAACTCTACTCTCTATGGCTTACAACTAGCAAACAAGAAGGATGATTGGCAGAAGGACTGAAGGTCTAAGAGCATCTTTGTTTCTGGAGTTGTTTGTAAAGCTTTGACAGTGGTATGTCATTTTTCACCTTGCCAAATGCCCATAGACTACCTCTTGGTATCTAACAGAACATTGGGTAGTCAAACACAGTAGAAGGTTTACAAAGGAGAGCAAGAACGTCCTGCCCATTGGCTAGATCTGGATAGGGGTTCAAAGTTTAATGCACGTATAGTCCTTGGATGGTGTCATAGTTTGAGAAGGACCCCTTGGCCCTTATCCACCTGTCATAATGTTCTTCGGGTAGGTTTCTAGGACCCTCTGGATCCTTCTATTTCCTCATTCTCCAATGCTTCTCTCACATAGAGTCACAATAGGATGTCCTCCCCTCTGTGCCACTTTCCTAGTAAGTGAAGACTTTCATGGGACATTCCCCTTGGGCTAGTGTCCAGATATAAGTGAGTATATACCATTTGAATTTTTCTGCTTCTGGGCTAACTCACTCATTATGATCATATTACATGAGATGTAATATGAATAAATTAATAAAATATATCTTGAAAAAAGGAGAGCAAGAGCTTATATCTAAGCACCTTTATGTTCTACTCGACTTTCTGATGGTGTAGTGAAATGGGAAGAGACTCTCAAAACCTTATTGCCACTCATTAGTTAGAAGCACTCTTTGGAGACAAAGAGGAGCTGTTACATTTTTCTCCCTGGGGCCTGCACTAGGATGATTCCCCACTGGGATATTTTAATTTTGCTTGAGTCAATGATTCCAGTGTAATCATATTCAACCAAAGAGAGTACAAAATAAAGAACAAACAAAGGAAAATTATAGGGCTTACATATAAACTCTCTTTGGTATATCTAGGCTTGCACAGCTAATGAGCTCCCCATTCAAGCTCTCCAGTGGCAGCCTATTGTAATGGCCCTGACCATTCAGAGAAAAGTGCTATGGAAGTTGGATAGGAGTAGCTATTATGGATGGATGCTGAGGACGGCACTTTGATTAGGGAGGATGGCCTTCCTCCTGCTGCCTGTCTTTTATAAATAGTTTAGGGCCCAGAGAGGCCACACCAGAATACTTGGCAAGATCCATGCTTCTTCACTTGTACAAAACACAAAGGAATGAGTAAAGAAAGAGGGTGGAGAATGGGAGTACATACTCTTTGTGTTCTTGGAGGACCTAGACCCTCCTGGGGTTTGAATAGAACATTTTCAGAACAATTCAACTGCATTCAAGGAAGAACAGTACAGACAAAACTCATTAAACTCAGCAAATAGAATAGTGCTGGAAAAGCAAGGATTTGATGATTACTATCACCACTGTTCATAAAGGGATAGGAGAGATTTTTTTTGGATACATGAACTGTTATTGCTCTGACTGGATAGACAAATACAGAGTAATTGTCTATACATTAAAAACAAAAAAAGCAACAATACATGAAGCCAAGTATTCTGTAATATTGCTTCAAACTTCAACCTGTAAAACACTAATTTAGAAAGATTTACCAGGTTAAAAGAAGATGAACCCTGAGACTTGGTGTCCCTCTATGACCACATGGTTGTCTAGGGTTACCTGAGATGTTCCAGAAATGTCTAGATTTACTTTTACATGAATATTGCCATAATCTCTGCAGAACTTTTAGGGAAACTGTTTGAACATGCAAAGCCTCCCTTCTGTCATCTCCAAGAGGAAAAATAAAACACACGGGGATTTTGGGAAGCTTAAAACCACATTGAGACAATAAAGCCAACACATGGCAAGGAGAACACTCTCAGCATAAGCTACATGTCATTTTGTTATTGTTTAAATGATTACAGTTGCTATTATTAAATACATATTATACACACATAGGCACCACTTATAATAATTATTTTCCTTCATAAACATAAAGAATACATGAAAATATGTAAAACAGAACATTTGTTGATTGCTTTAACCATGTATTGTGCCTATAGTAAAGGAAGAAACAGACTAATGGTTTAAAAGAATCACACTAACCTGAGGTTACTTCTTTCTTGATCTGCTTTTGAGTAACAATTACTGAAATGAATGAAATCTATAACTGGGGATACTAACAGAGAGATAAAAGTGAGGACTATCCTCTATCTTTTCAGGGCTCCCTACCCTGACACATTTCCCAGCTAACATTTTTTTCTATGAATCAAAGGCAACAAAATTGTTATCAGTACTACATGTAAATAGGGCATTCCTTCCTGGTTCCTGAGAGAGAAGTTGCCCATTGCATAATAGGTACTCTTTGGGCAGTAAACATGTACTACTGTTGTTGGCAGAAACACATTCGATAGTAGCCTGAGTAGAAGTAAAATTTCATGGTACTGGCTTCAAAAGGGATCAATGAAATTCATCCTTCAGCATTGACAGAAGACAGCCATTCCCATACTACTATATGAGAGAGAGAACCAAGAGATTTTAGACTTATGCATCCAAATCATAAAATGCATATCACACATAGACATTCCCAGACATATAGTTCAGGTTAACATTCCTAAGGGAGCACCTTTGTTCTCTTTTACTCCTAGAATGTGAATAAACCCCAACTACTCTAATTTAAAGCATCTGACATATTTTTCACATTTACATATGTGCAGATTTTCCTTCAAACCCAATTCCTACGGTTAAACATCCTGTTTGTACAGTGACATTGTATTGAAAAGTTCAAAACCACTTTGATGTTAGTGACATGAGTAAGACACTTGATCCCATGAAGCTTCAGGAAATGAACTACCTCTTAATTTCTTACTTGCTTGGACAATTATACAGATTCTCATATTTTGTGACACAACAGTATTTTTAACAGGCACTAAAATCACATACTAAGAGCCTAGGGATCTTACTGCTATGTTCTTTATAAAGAGTCTGGGGCACTTTCATCATTTGTATCACTAGTAAACTATTCACTGTTCATATAAATAAATATGCTATTTTGGACATAGATCTGTTAGAAAAGAGAAAAATAAAGACTCCAGTTTAAAAATACCTATGAAATGTAATGTGTGTAACACTTAGTATATAGGTTTTTGACTGAATTAAACTGTACTGTATGTGACATAAAAGAACTTTTTTACTAGCATAATAATTTGAAATAATTTCCATACATATTAGCCTATGTTTTTGTTGCCTGAATGTCTCTTCCACTAGAATAAACATCCCTATATAGTCAAAATCTAAGGTTGTTGATAGATTAATTTACTATAATATCGCCATTGATTAGGATTGTTTTGACCTCTAATTGGTGATCAGTATATATTTGTTAGATGAATTAATTACTTTTCTTTAAGCTCTCTGAAATATTCCTGGCATTGGTATACTTTATTTATATTATGGCATTTAACCAAGTATGACTCCAACTTTGCTGAAATGTAATAACTTCTGGAATCTAGATTCTAATGAGCAAAATAAGATGATGATCTGAGGAGATATTTTATTCTCATAAATTTGCAGGTTAGTAATAACCTCCTGCTCATGTTCTGCATTTGTACAAAAGAGAAAATAATCATATTATTATGCCATTTATGTATTATTTGCATTTTATAGAGAATTCCAGATTTTATGTATATTAAACACCACTAAAGTCACACAGGTACTTAATAAGAAAGTTATCCCTCCCATGAGGGGAGAATGGGAGAATACAAGGGATGAGATAACCATTGAGATGTAACAAGAATAAATTAATAAAAAAATTTTAAAAAAGAACGTTATCCCTTTTCTGCTTCCTGAATCATCATCCAGTGACCAATGTGTTTAATGTCTCAATGAATGTACCATTTAGGGTACGTATTAGAAAGGAATAATTTTATATGTCAGTTAGTGTTGGCCTCTTTCATTCGATACATGGTTTTAAGGCCCTCTAAATTACTCCAGGCATCTGTGCATTCTTTTCATGCTTGAATGATATACTATTTTATGGATTATTTCATTCTTTTTCCTTTAGCAGTAGAAACAGCCTCATTTATGCATCTGCTTACTATGAATTGTCCTTCTATGAGCAATATTTTCATTTTAAGCTTTTTGAAAAATCTAATTTCAACCTTTTGGATTACATATCTTTTTTTTTTTTTCTTCTGGTATAAGGAGATACATTGACAAAGCAACCTAAGAGAATGAAGGGGTTTATTTTGGCTCACAGATCATAGTGACTAAGAAGTCAGTTGCACAAGCTTGAGGCTGGAAATAACATTATGTTTACGGTCAAAACGCTGACAGTGATGACAGTGTATGCTTATTTCACTTTATCATTTTAAGACATTCCCGCATCCCAGTCTAGGGAATGGTGCTACCCACAGCAGGAAGTCCTCCTACCTCAATTAGTATAATCAAGATAATCCCCTTTGTCATATTCAGAGACATATCTACCAGGTAATTATAGCTTTCATGAGTTGAAAATTAACAATCACAGATCTATAATTGGAATTATAGGATCATATTGGAATACTGTTTTTAATTTATTGAGGATATAATAAATAAATTTATTTCCATAGAGGCTGAATCATTTTAGACTTTCATTGTAGGTGCATGAGGGTCCATTTTCTCTATCACTTCAACCTTACCTATTTTTTCAGTCAAAGCCATCCAGTAGGAAAGAAATGGTTTTTCTTCATGGGTATGATTTTCATTTCTCGAATGACACATCTCTAAACAAGATCTTAATTATACATGTCAACATAACTTACTTTACTTTTGGGTGTTCTTTTTCCACCCAATGTAAGTCTTAGTCTTCCTTTAAGTCTGATTCATGAGAATTTCTAAAATTTTTGCTATCTTTTGTGGTTTTCTGTTCTGTATTTGTCTTTTCTTTCTCAGAAGATTCACTGTGTCTAATGAATACTCCAAATTCAAATCCAGCTCGAATTGGATAATTTTCTTTCCTAAGTGTTCAGCACATAGGAAGTAAAGACATTCATCTCAGTTTGCTCACTCTGGTCTTTAGTGACAATTCTACATCCTTGCTTTGATTAGCTCATTAGTGGTTGCTGCACTCACAGCAACTGTTCATTATGCTACACAAAACTAATAGATATACCAGGCTAATTTTCTAGGAACCTTGGCTAGGTATTTTAGGTCACAGTGTCTATCAACAGGAAGTCACACATATGAATCTGTAAGTGTAAAGCAAAAATATCTTAATCTCACTGGAAATTGAGTGTAGCAGTCTTTGCCTGTATTCTTCAAGAGTGAAAATGTCCTGAGGTCTTGAAATGCTAAGATGAAACATGTTTGGTTCCCAGCACCATATGGTAGTATGTAACTAAATGTAATTCCAGTTCTAAGGAATGAGATGCCCTCTTATGGCTTCCATATGCATGGGATATGAACATGATCTACATATATACATGTAGGCAAAATGCTCATACATAAAATATAAATAAATTATATCTTAATAAAAACAAATTTAAAAAAATCTTGGATCCTAAACCACAACATCTCAAATATACTGATATTTTGATTTATTTTCTATAAAATACTCATTAAGTTGAAATATAACTGTTAAGATAATCCTTAATAAATTACTCCTTAAATAATAAGAAAACTTTGAACATCAAACAGAAAAGTACAGTCTATTGCATACACACTGACCACATAAACACAATAGCTTGAATATTAAGAGAGTCCACAATGAGATCCCACCATGTGTGAAGTATAATTTCTATTGTTTAAACCACCCATTCTATTATACTGTATTTTAGCAACCCCGAAAAACTCACATGTTCTTCTTAATAAAAAAAAAAACTTACTTCAGCATCCTAAAGCATACAATGAGCTGGGTGATCACTGATGCTGTGGACTTAATATTTCTTCCCAAATTCAAACACTGAAGCTGATTTTCTCTTGTGATTTTTGGAGATGATCAGTCCAGTAAGTAATCACATGAATGGAATTAATGCTTTTTATAAGATAGTTGTTCTCTGCTGTATGAGGATGCCATAAGAAGGAGACAGCTGTCTGCCCTCACTAGACATTTTGATTAATATACCATATATATATATATATATATATATATATATATATATATATATATATATACACACACACACACACACACACACACACACACACACACACACTGGCAACCAGAACTATGGACAGATAAAGTCTTGTTTGTAAACTTCTTGGTCTGCAGTATACATCTGAGATCAGCCTGAATTACAGCTACTGGTTTTAGAGTCCCAGCTCTTTTATGTGGGACTGCCTTTACCTTATTTTTTGAGAGTCCTTGGGCAAATGACCTATTATATTATGTGTAATATGTAATATATTATATGTAACATATAATATATAATATGTAAATATATTATATATGTATGTATCCATATATATCTTCATGTATAAAATAAAGATACTAAAAGGAAAATTTTATTCTGTTATTATAGACAGTTTTAAATGAATATGAAGCTACTTATTTACTCACATGAACCTCATTCCAATATTTGAAGTATAGTGAGGCTCCAATGAGAGAATTCATGAAAAGGTTCTTTCTATATTTTAAAGTGTTGTAAAATGCTCGTTAATATAATTACAGCATCTACAAAAGTACTAATGACAGGGAGACCAAATCAAGTACTGTGTTATTTTGTGTTGAGCATGGGGTCAGGGTATAAAGCAGTGTACACACCCTTTTGCCTGTCAGCAACCAACAATTATTCAGTCACAGGATGTTTTTAAACATGGAGAATAGTGTATTTTCCATCCTTCAGCTGGAAGACTGCCATCCAAAACAGCCAGCATCAGCTAGATGTTGAGTTAATACTTTCTGCTACAGAATTCAATTCCTGCACCTTTTCCTTCACTTTTAGCCCATGCAAAACAGCCACTATAAGGGTTTCTAGAGCTGAGCTCAGGCATAAATCTGAATCCATAATCTTCATATCTATATTCATGGGATCACAAACCCATCATCTGTTGAGTATCCATATGGGCTGGGAAATGTGCTAGACATTTTACATATATTTTCTCACTTAACGCTCATGACAGCCCATTATGGTTTGGGTTAATAACTTGATCCAAAGTTTAAGTAAATTGAAGTTTAGCAAGATCAGTGAATTTTCCCATGCACTCAGATGACATGTTTCTAATTGGGCACTTTCTCTTTGCTCAGGACAGAATGTATGCTGTAGATTGCAATATTGAATTTGCAAATTTGGTTTAAAAAAGCAGATTATGAAAAAAATAAAGAAATAAATATAAACAAGATGCTAATTTTAAAAAGGCCATTCATCATATAGACACAAACTGAACCTCCAAAATTCTGGAGGAAGAACTTGACAGAGGAAGAGGTAAAAACACAAATGTGCATAAGGAATTACACTTTATAGTTCCTAACTGAACTATAAGAACTTGTCTTTGGTTCTAAAACATTTCATGGAGGCAAAGCCCAAATTCAGTGAGTTAAACATTCACATCTAACCATGGGAAATTTGGTTTTTGAACAGGAGCTGTTATATCCACTTTTTGATAAAAATAAAAGTTTTCATACACACTTACAGACAGAAAAACCAAATAAGAAGACACATTAAAAATAAATGCTGTGAATTTATTCAATGTCATATTTTGTACAGTTTTAATTTTTTAAGTATCTCTGTGAATGTTTCCTTTTTTTCCTTTGTGTGATAACAACTTTATTTTCCTGATCATCAACTTCTTAAACTGACTTATTCTTTACTGTTAGCATAAGAGAGAAAAGTTTAGAATGGGAGTGGTTAAATATGCTGCAAAATGTAATACATTACTGAAAATGCACTCTAGGAAAGAAGTTAAGATCTCAGAATGGTACTCAAGCTGACGGTACTTCCAAGAAAGTAGTAGGTGACTTCCAAGAAAGTTGAAGAAGCCCATAACACTGACAATAAGGACCTATACGTAGAGCGGCAACGGCAGCAGCAGTGGCACCAGAGGCACCAGCAGCAGCGGCGGCGGCTGAGGTTTGCAGCTCGGGGCCTTCCGGGGCAGGCGACTGGAGTGGTGGCCGGTGGGAGTTGCTGGAGGAGAGGGGACTCTGGACAGGATTTGGGTCGAGTGGTGCCTTGTGACCCAAACTGGAATCGGCGGACAGTTCAGCCCCAGAGTCCCGGTCACTCAGTGTGCTGTGCCATGGAGATGCTGGCTCAACTCAGCAAGCAATTCTGCCTGAGGCACTACCTCAGGGCAGCCACAGCTCCCCTGCTATGACGCAGGCAGGGCCAAGTGCTCAGTTCCACCCTAGGCACCAGCTCAGCTCAGCGGCAGTTCTCCTGCTGTGACGCAGGCTGGGCGAAGCACTCAGTGCCACCATAGGAGCTAACTCAGCGCAGCCGCAATTCTCCTCCTGTGATGCAGGCTGGGTGGAGCGCCCAGTTCCACCGGAGTCATGAGCTTAGCGCAGCCTCAGTTCTCCTGTTGTGATACAGGCTGGGTGGAGAACACAGTTCCACCCTAGGCACTAACTCAGCGCAGCCACAGTTCTCCTGCTGTAACACAGGCTGGGTAGAGTGGGCAGTTCCACAGGAGGCACGAGCTCAGTGCAGCCACAGTTCTCCAGGTGTGACACAGGCTGGGCCGAGCACGCAGTTCCACTCTAGGCACCAGCTCAGCTCAGCAGCAGCTCTCCTGCTGTGACGCAGGCCAGGCAGAGCACTCAGTTCCACCGGAGGCACAAGCTCAGCACAGCCGCAGTTCTCCTGCTGTGGCAGACGGTTCAGGCCCTGAGAAACTAGCTGAGCTCGACAGGTGGTTCGGGCCCAGTGTCCCTGGCTGTAGTTGGCAGGGGACCCAGAAGGCTGTGGATACCTTGGACTGACCCATCGCTCATTCAGAGACGCAGAACAATTGCAGGACCCTCAGCAAAGGGGAGCTGAGGATCACTGCCTGTGAGAGCCCAAAACGACAGGGCTAACCTCCTGCCATCCACACCAGTGAAGCATCAGAGCATCCAGCCTACGGAAATCATGAGAAAACAAGTGAATCTATCATCAGACTCCCTCCATCCAACTCTGGATGTTACCCAACAAAAATAGAGAAGGCAAGATGTCTAAAGGGCAGCATAAAAAATACGCAAAAAACCCCAAAACAACATGGCATCTCCAGTTTCTAGCTATCCCAAAGAAAACAACCCAGAGAACTGAAATACAATGGAAACACAAGAAAATGACCTCAAATCCTTGGTAATGAGGATGATAATGGAGGAAACAAATAAAATTCGTAATCAAATGCAGGAAGATGCAGCCAAACAGGTGAGAGACATAAAAGAAGCACCTAGAGTGGAACTGGAAAAATTTCAGGAAAATTCAAACAACCAGATGAAAGAAATCAAAAAATCTGTTCAAGATCTGAAGATGAAAATGGATTCAATGATAAACACACAGAGAGAAGAAAAATGAGATCGTGAGACTTCAGAGAAGAAGGCGAGTGACACAGAGGTGAGCTTTTCTAACAGAATCCAAAAGATGGAAGGATGAATCTCAGGGCTAGAAGATACAATCACAGATCTTGAAGAAACCATTAAAGAAAATGTGAAATCTAGAAAAATCCTGACACAAAACATCCAAGAAATTAAGGACACCATGAAAAGAAGAAATCTGAGGATAATAGGCAATGAAGAAAGAGAAGCTATCAGACTCCAAGGCCCTGAAACTATTCGCAACAAATTCATAGAAGAAAATTTCCCCAACCTAAAGAAAGAGATGCCTATAAACATACAAGAGGCCTACAGAACACCCAACAGAATTGACCAGAAAAAAAAACTGCCTGTCACGTGATAATAAAAACACAAAACATACAAAACAAAGGAAAAATATTAAAAGCTGAAAGGGAAAAGGGCCAAATAACATTTAATGATAATCCTATCAGAATTACAAACGACTTCTCAGCAGAGACCATCAAAGCCAGAAGGGCCTGGACAGAGATCCTGCAAACCCTAAGAGACCACAGATGCCAGGCCAGACTACTTTACCCAGCAAAACTATCAATAACCATTGTTAGAGAAAACAAAATATTCCATAAGAAAAACAAATTCAAACAGTACCTATCCACAAATCCAGCTTTACAGAAGGTACTAGAAGGAAAACTCCATCCCAAAGTATCAAGCTACAACCAAAACTACTCAGGAAATAGATAACTATACCATGGCAAAAACACAACTACACAAAGGCTTGACTGGAACCAACAGCAAAATTAAGACTCTTAACAGTCACTGGTCGTTAATATCTCTCAACATCAATGGCCTCAATTCTCCAATAAAAAGACACAGACTAACTGAATGGGTGCATTAACAAGATCCAACATTCTTCTGCATTCAAGAAACACATTTCACCCATAATGATAGGCATTACCTCATGATAAAAGGTTGGAAAAAATATTCCAAGCAAATGGTCACAAGAAGCAAGCAGGCGTAGCCATTTTAATATAAAAAAAATAGACTTTCAACCAAAAGTAATCAAAAGGGATGAGGACAGACACTTCATACTCATCAAAGGTAAAGTAAACCAAGTTGACATCACAATTCTGAACATCTATGCTCTCAATACAAGGTCACCCACATTTGTAAAAGATCTGCTAAAAAGGCTTAAACCACACATTGATCCCCACACAATAATAGTGGGATACTTCAACACCCCACTCTTACTGAAGGATAAGTCATTGAAACAGAAATTAAGCTGAGAAATAACATCATTAACCAATGCCTTGGGTCAAATGGACCTAACAGATATGTATAGAACCTTTCACCCAAACAAGAAAGAATATACCTTCTTCTCTGCACTCCATTGGAACCTTCTCCAAAATTGATCACATCGTAGGACACAAAACAAGCCTCAACAGATACAAGATGATTGAAATAATACCTTGTATCCTATCAGATCACCATGGGCTTAGGCTGCAATTCAACAACAACAGAAATAACAAAAAGCCTACTCGTACATGGAAAATAAACAACTTTCTGCTAAATGACACCTGGGTAGGGGAAGAAATAAAGAAAGAAATCAAGGAGTTTCTGAAATTCAATGAAAATGAAGGAACAACTTACCCAAATTTGTGGAATACATTGAAAGCAGTGCTAAGAGGAAAATTCTTAGCACTAAGTGCCTTTAAAAAGAAATTGGAAACATTGCACATAAGCATCTTAATGACACTACTGGAAGCCCTAGAAAAAAAAAAAAGAAGCAGAAACACCCAAAAGGAGTAGACGTCTGGAAATAATGAAACTCAGAGGTGAAATTAACAAAATAGAAACTAAGAAAACAGTCCAAAAAATCAACAAAACCAAGAGCCGGTTCTTTGAGAAAATCAACAAGATAGACAGACTGTTAGCCAAACTAACTAAAAGGCAGAGAGACAGTATTGAAATCAACAAAATCAGAATGAAAAGGGAGACATCAGAACAGACACTGAAGAAATACAAAGAATCATAAGATCCTACTTTGAAGGCATATATGCCACAAAATTTGAAAATCTAAGGGAAATGGATGATTTTCTTGATCAATTTCACTTGCCAAAGTTGAGTGAAGAACAGATAAACAAGCTAAATAGTCCCATTTCCCCTACAGAAATTAAAGCAATCATTGATAGTCTCCCAACCAAAAAAAGCCCAGGGCCAGATGGTTTCAGTGCAGAATTCTACCAGACCTTCAAGGGCAAGCTAATACCGATACTCTTCAAGCTACTCCAAAAGATAGAAAGGGATGGAACATTACCAAATTCATTCTATGAGGCCATAGTCTCATTGATACCTAAACCTCAGAAAGACTCAACAAAGAAAGAGAATTTCAGACCAATTTCTCTTATGAACCCCGTTGCAAAAATACTAAATAAAATACTTGCAAAACAAATACAAGAACACATCAAAGATATCATTCATCATGACCAAGTAGGCTTCATTCCAGGCATGCAGGGATGGTTTAATATATGGAATTCCATCAATGTAATACACCATATAAGCAAACAGAAAATAAAAAAAACACATGATCATCTCTTTAGATGCAGAGAAAGCATTTGATAAAATCCAACACCCATTCATGTTTAAAGTTTTAGAGAGATCGGGGATACAAGGCACTTTCCTCAACATAATAAGGCTATATACAGCAAACCAACAGCCAAAATCAAAGTAAATGGTGAGATACTCAAGGAAATTCCTCTAAAATCGGGAACAAGGCAAGGCTGTCCGCTCAAAAAAAGTCTATAGCCTTCCTATACACAAATGTCAAGCTTTCAGAGGAAGAAATTAGGAAAACCATACCGTGCACATTAGCCACAAGCAATATAAAATATTTAGGAGTTACTCTAATGAAGCAAGTGAAGGAGTTGTTTGAAACTCTGAAGAAACAGATTGAAGATGACATGAGAAGATGGAATGATCTTCCGTGCTCATGGATCAGGAGAATTAACATAGTAAAAATGGCCATCCTACCAAAAGCAATCTACAGATTCAATGCCATCCCTATCAAAATACCTGCACAAATACTTAAAGACATTGAAAGTTCAATTCTGAACTTCATATGGAAAAACAAAAAAAAAACAGAATAGCTAAAACAATCTTGTACAATAAAAGGTGCTCCAGAGGAATCTCCATACCTGATCTCAAACTGTACTATAAAGCAATAGTAATTACACAGCATGGTACTGGCACAGCAACAGGCTGGTTGATTAGTGGAATCGAATTGAAGACCCAGATATGAATCCACACACATATGGTCACTTGATTTTCGACAAAGAAGCCAAATCCATTCAATAGAAAAAGGATAGCATCTTCAACAAATGGTGCTGGTCTAACTGGATGTCTATGTGCAAAAAATTCAACTGGACCCATATTTGTCACCTTGCACAAAACTCAAATCCAAGTGGATTAAAGACCTCAGAGACACTAGGCCACTTACAAGAAAAAGTGAGGAAGAGCCTGGAACATATTGGCACAGGAGACAACTTCCTGAACAGAACACCAACGGCCCAGGTATTAATGTTAACAATTAATAAATGGGACCTCATGAGGCTGAGAAGCTTCTGTAAGGCAGGAGATACTGTCAAGAGAACAAAGCGACAGCCTACAGACTGGGAAAAGATCTTCACCAACCCTACATCTCACAAAGGTCTAATATCCAAAATACATAAAGAACTCAAGAAATGACACACCACCAAACCAAATAACCCAATTGAGAAATGGGGCTTGGAACTAAACAGAGAATTCTCAACAGAGGAATATCAAATGGCTGAGAAACACTTAAAGAAATGCTCAACCTCCTTAATCATCAGGGAAATGCAAATCAAAACAACTCTGAGATTCCATCTTACACCCATCATTATGGCTAAGATAAAAAATTCAAGCGAAGCCGGGCGTGGTGGCGCACGCCTTTAATCCCAGCACTCGGGAGGCAGAGGCAGGCGGATCGCTGTGAGTTCGAGGCCAGCCTGGTCTACAAAGTGAGTCCAGGACAGCCAAGGCTACACAGAGAAACCCTGTCTTGAAAAACAAAAACAAAAACAAACAAACAAAAAAAAAAAATTCAAGCGAAACCACATGCTGGAGAGGATGTGGAGAGAGAGGAACACTCCTTCATTGCTGGTGGGAATGCAAACTAGTACAGCCACTTTGGAAATCTATCTGGTGCTATCTCAGAACACTGGGAATAGGGCTTCCTCAAGACCCAGCTATTCCACTCCTTGGAATATACCCAGAAGATGCTCTAGCACACAACAAGAAAATTTGCTCAACCATGTTCATAGCAGCCTTATTCATAATAGCCAGAACATGGAAACAGCCTAAGTGTCCCTCAATAGAAGAATGGGTAAAGAAACTGTGGTACATATACACTACGGAATACTATTCAGCTATTAAAAACAAGGAATTCCCAAAATTTGTGGATAAATGGATTGAGCTAGAAATGATCATAATGAGTGAGTTAACCCAGAAGCAGAAAGACTCTAATGGTATATACTCACTTATATCTGCATATTAGCCCAAGGGGCATGTCCCATGAAAGCCTTCAAGTACCAAGAAACTGGGACAGTGGGGAGGACATTCTGTTGCAACTCTAGTTGAGACAAGCATGGGAGAATGGCAAAGTAGAAGGATCCAGAAGGTCCTAGAAACCCACACGTAGAACATTATAATAGGCAGATTTGAGCCCAGGGGTCCTGCTCAAACTAAGGCACCAGCCAAGGACAATACAGGCTGTAAACTTTAAACTCCTACCCAGATCTAGCCAATGGTCAGAACATTCTCCACAGTTGAGTGGAGAGTGGGATATGACTTTCACACGAACTCTGGTGCCTCATATTTGACCATTTTCCCTGGAGGGGGAGACCTGGTGGCACTCAGAGGAAGAACAGCAGGTTACCAAGAAGAGACTTGATACCCTATGAGCATATACAGGGGGAGGAAGTTCCCCTCAGGAACTGTCATAGGGGAGGGGAATGAGGGGAAAATGGGAGGGAGGGAAGAATGGGAGGAGACAAGGGATGGGATAACCATTGAGAGGTAACAAGAACAAATTAATAGTATAATATATATCTTTGAAAAATGAATAAATATGTACCACAAAAAAATAATGTATACATATACGGTAAGACCTAACAAAGCTAATTCTTAGAGACTGCTTCGATACTTCACTGACTTTGTTATGTCTCAGTTGCCTAGGTCCCAATTGCAACCACATGACTAAGGTGACTCCTGTTCATCCCATCATTCTCTCATGGTCATTTTACTACTCTTGTCTACACAGTATAAGTACCACAGCCTCTCCAGGAAGTCTGCTCAAAACAGATAAATAGCAAGGCATCAAATATGTGCATGTCTGCGTGTGTTTGTGTGTCTGTTACTATTTATGTGCATACATATTCAGTTGTATATGAAACTTATTTTCTCCTTGGTAGTTGAGTTTTGCTTTGTTTTCTCCATGCCACAGCATTTTTGTTAGGAAGCTAAGCTGTCACATTGCATAGCAACAAAGGAGAAATTGACTGATGTAAATTCTAGTGCTCTGTAAATTATGTAGCATCCCTTTGTCACAATGTTGGCTCCGGTTCAGATCCTTTGTTTGATCTTGATGGAATCTACCTAGCTTACTATCCTATAAATAAATAAATAAATAAATAATACCAAAGCAACCCTCATCCAACCAACAGAGAGACCAGTCTAAGATTAGGAAGACTTTGAGTAGAATGCAGAACCAGGAGAATTGTATGGAAGTGAAGATGGGAGCCTTGAGCACCCATCTTTAAACCCAGTTCCCTGAATGCTTTGTCTGTTGTAATTAGACTCACTATGACTGAGGCTAGAGACAAGTGAATATAGCAACAGCCAAACAAAACTGAGTTGGAGAATCTATTATTAGTACCTCTGTGATAACGGTTCTATCCAGGTTTATTACTTTATGTCTTCCCAGCATCAAAAATAATAATTTATTATCTGATAGGATTCTAACTATGTTCATTGATTTTTTCCCTTAAATATTGAACCTTTCACATACTTACATTCCTAAATGAATATAAAATAATTTAGTTGGGTTTCAAAAATAAAACAGTTAATATTTTAGATTAAATTAAGTACTCAAAAACCCCACAAAGTTAATAAAAAATTTTTTAATAATTTTTGTCATTTAGGAATGTACTCTTTACAACCATTTAATTAAATCTACTTTTAAATTCTCTGTAATACAATTTTATAATTTTATTTATGACTGCATATTGCAACTTCAATTTGTGTTTCAATATTTCACATCCTATTGCTCTTATGAAGAGATTTAAAATATGTTTTCCAAATGGTACTGTATTTATGCTAATATTCTGCTTGGATCAAATCATAGTTCAGCTACAAATTACATTATGTCATTGCACAATTTACCCAACACTGCTTGTCTCAGACAGCACATCTGCTAAATGGGACATAACCCATAGGATATTACCAATAGGATATTAAGAATGCATGGAAAGCAGGGTAGTGTGTGACTCGCAGTGAACATTCTAAAGACTTAGCTGATTTTATTGGCTATTGTGTTTGCAACTGTGATCAATCCATTACCTTTGGCTCTAGAAGCAGAATTGGATTGATATTAGCAATATCCACTAGCATAGATATGCCACTAGTGTGTGTCTCTGTCTCTTTTTCTGTATGTCTATAAAGTATCCTATTTCAGGACATTTGTAAATGTGCATAAAATTAAAGCAGCAGTGATAAGATTAGAGGGAATCAAGTTTAATTTATGTATTAAAGAAAAATTCTATGAAATATCTTCAATGAACCTACATTTATTAAAATTGATTTTTGAGCGGTTGCTGGGCTTAGGAATAGATTCCACTTTACTTCTCATTTTTGTTTTAGTTTTTTTCTTTTTTTTATAACTTCCCACAAAAGTTATATTTTTGTGTGAAAAAAGTGATGTAAACTGGAAGTCTTTAACATGGAATCAATCATTCATTATTTCACACAATTTTCTCTATGAGGAAACCAGTATGCATTGCTTTAAGTATTTAGTAGAATGCTTATTTTCTTATGTATATGTATGCTAATAAAGTTTAGACAATTTGGCTTAACTTACAAATCATTGTTCTAATTATCATTTATATACAAAAGGATCTATGAATTGTTAAAAATTACTGTATGTATAATACTCCATAGTAACTACATCGCAATCTAAAACAGTATACTGTATTTTTTTTAATAACCACCATTTTCTCTATTATATTGGTAGAAAGAGTACTCCTCTATACCTTTCTCATTATTATATGAATTAAATAAGTAATGTAAGAAAAAGTGCAATAATGAAATATTTGAAACAATGGACACTTCATTTTTGTTTGTAAAATATCAATATGTTTATTTTTAAATATTTTTAAAATTAAAAATATTTTCCAAATTTATTTTAATTAAGGATTTGAGAAATAGATCATCTTTTGAGAGCATATACTTCTCTTATAGATGACGTGAATTCAATTCCCAGCACATAGATCATGTGGATTATAATCACCTGTAACTCCAGTTACAGGTTCCTCAATGCCACTGGCCCCAATGAGGATCTGCACTCTTCTGTGTATATATGAATCTACACAATCCACTTGAGTACTACATGCACACACAGACAGACAGACACACAGAGACACACACTTTTAGGTCATGATATTGTATTGCAGATGTATCCACTCAGACTGGGCTACACAGCTATGAATTTTAGTTGGTTGTAGTTAACTGTACTGGTCTCTGTCTGCTGCAAAGAAAAGTTTCCATGATGAGCCTTATATCTCTGGGTATAAGAACAAGTTATTTATCATGGTAACCAGGAATTCTATTGTGTTAGCAACTTATACTTATAAATATGTGTCATGATGATTGACAAAAAATAAGATGAATTTACAAGAAACAAAAGAGCAGCATAAGGGTGGGTTTGAAGGCAGAAAGGAGAAAGAATAAATGAAATGACTTAAAAGAGAATAAATCTTAATTACTCTTAAAAATAAGTGAATTTTGAAAATGTGTCAGTTGACAAATTGCATACACACATAATCATGTAGTTTTGAAATTACTATGAAATGTTTTACATTTTTGATATTCAAGTCACTTTTTTTTTTAGAAAGAAATTCTGTTTGATTTCATTTTTGGCCTCAGGCATGCATCTGCTTAAGCATTTGTCTTTACTGGCTTCTTATTTTCATAGTTTATATGTCAGTGTGATTTTTAATTCTAATCATTAGTGTATTCCTGCTCAAAAATATGTGGATTTTGAAAGATAGGAAAATTAGTACTATAATGAAGTAATTAGAAAATGTTAATTAAACAATCATTTATGAAAACATAAAGAGGAAGGATTACTTCATTTCTAACAGAAATAATAATGGTTTTAAAAATAAAAAAAAATCTGTGACTATGAATTATAGTAACTAGTTGTAGATATGTAGAAAAAGTGAAAGGTAAAATTACAAAATTTTAAGCCATAAATTATCCGTGTGGGTTAATGTGATATTAAGAATGTTTGTCAGTCAAATAATAATGGTGAATAATTCTAAAATGGGATGCTTATTTTTTCAAAAATAGAAAACATGAAAAGTTGTATACATTTAGAGGTACCACAACAATCAATATGAAATAAAACTGCTTTTAGGCTAATAAAAATGATGATTTGCAATATATTGTTACAATGATCTGCATAGTATGAATTCAGTCATCAGAGTTGTAATGGGAACAGCTGCCTTGAGTAAAAGATTAAAACATAATTTCTGATGAGTAATATTTCTAAAACAAATAGCACAATAATGATGATTATAAACAGATACTCTCACAAACTAAAACAAAATTATTGGAAGAGATATCTTAGGTCCATTTAAACATTCTTGCCAATTACACCTCATAGAGCCATAGGAGATCACCCATCTCAGTAAAACAGATATTTTCATGCTTGGGATCCTGATAATGTATGTGCTAGGATATTTAAGAGAGAGAAAAGAAAAATGGAGAGGGAATTCTCACCTGTAGGAAAACATAGTAAAAAAAAAAAATCAAGAGGTGGTGGCTATGGCATCACATTGAGATCGGGCAAAATGTGGAGGCAGTTTGGTTGAGTTTCTTTCTTAAAATGAAGCCCTATGCCACTTCCTTAGCTAATGTGGTTTACAGCTGATAAGAAACAGATATCTGAGTCCTGTCATCTCAGGAACAACTTCTATCTTACTAGAGACAAGCTTCAAGAACTGGCTCCTGTCCTGCTTCTTCAGATGCTCATGCTTGCCTATCAGGCAGTAAAAGATGCAAGAGGGAAGTTCTATTATCTCGTTATCTCACATAAGGTGCACAAATCATGATGGTGTTGCCTGTGTTGACTTAAAGCTTGCCCACATCTTTGTCTCCTTATCAGGGGTCTAAAAAGGTGTTTGACTGCAAAAGGCTGAGTTTAGGCTCCTGAAGTTAGGTTAGCTGGATAAGCCCCAATCATTTATGTATAAGTCCTTGCTCAACACCTAGTGTCAAAATGTGGTAGGTAAATGCAATATCCCACTTAGCTCCTTTGTGTTCCCATCATTTAAAAATGATGTGCAATCTCCCTTCAGGGATTCAGTTCAGATACCTAACTGGCTGCCTCCCTGACTCATTTTTAAACTTCTCTGAAGTGAGTTTTCTCAGTTCATACAGCTCTTGCTTTAATGTCCTATAAAGATGTCGGTGGTTCATGCTTGAACAGACACATATGATACCAATAATCTTATAAATATGAGTTTAAAATATCGGTGCATAAAGAAACAACTGATCACCATACAAAAACATAATTAAAGTTATATTTGTTGCCACTGGAAGAGAGTGACACTCACATGCCAAATCACTGAAAGATTTCTTGAGGTACATTTGTTTGCTAGCTAAATATACCCATCCACTTAGCGGAACACTTTCATAATCCTCCTCTTTTGAGTACTGGACTATGTGTTTCAGTAAAAAACAGTCACAGACTTTCCTACTAAGGAATACTTGTCAGCTCCTCTCATTGTGGGAAAATGGCAAAATCTTACAGTAGTTTGCTTACTTATAAAATGTGAAAAAATGTACCACTTAAATAATTGTTCTTCAGTAAGCTACACATGTTTTTTTTCCTATAAATAGACCTTAGACAAAGAAAATAGAACCTGTACTAATTAAATTGCAGACTTACACATACTTCAAGTTCTAAGAACAGTTCATATGACTTAGAAATTAATAACAGGGACAAACACCGAAGAACATTTGAAAGCAATTTTGTAACTTTAACACCAAATATCAGGCTCAAGATGAACTGAAGAAACAAAGAATAATAAATTTTACAAAGTGTTTGTTTTTAAATGTTCACAGTTTTATGAAAAATGAGTTTGAATTTGTGATAAATAATTTTACTTCATATTTATTTATTTGTAGTTGACATATCATCTATCTATCTTCTTAAATTTCTAATTGTTTTTCCCATACTCCTATCATGTAAGTACCTTCTTATTTTTGAAACGCTCACTCAGATTTGACTTCAGCAGTGTTTCTAATTAGTCAGGATTTAGTTTTTAAAGGCATATAAAAGCTTAATAATTTTACAAATAGTGGTGGAAACAGACAAAAAGGCAACACATGGATCCGCACTGCAAGTCTAGTGGAAGTCTTGGTTTAAACTTACAGTTTCCAGAAAACTGAAGTGAGTAAGACTAGGTAGAACTATGAATGAAGCATCACTTGACTTAGACTCTCCCACTTAGCATACTGAAAACCTTCTTACATAAATGCATTGAGTATGTGAATTTACACATGGTTATCTTTTACCACATGATTAATATCTACTTATAAGTGAGTACATATCTTGTGTGCTTTTCTGTGTCTGAGTTACTTCACTCATGTTGATATTTTCTATTTCATCCATTTGCCTGGAAGTGTCATAATTAACTTCTTTTTAATTGCTTATTATTATTCCATTATATAAATGCACCACAGTTTCTTTATCCATTCTTTGATTGAGAGACATCTAGATTGTTTTCAGTTTCTGGCTATTATGAGTAAAGTTGCCATGAACATAGTTAAGCAAATGTCCTTACTGTATGGCAGAAAGTTTTTGGGTATATGCCAAGGAGTGGTATAGCTGGGTTTAAGTAACAAGGAGTGTACAAGGGAGGCCACTTAATTCTCTTTCAAAAGGGGAAAAAGAAGAGATGGCAGAAGTGAATGAAGAGAAGGAACATGGTAACAGAGTGAGTTGGTAGGGAAATGATGATGGAGTCCAATGTGCAGAGTGCCTCCTCACTTCATAGCCTGAGACCAAGAGAGCTTGGAAAGAGAAGCAAAACCAAGAGGAGGGCATCTGTGAGACAAAATGGAAACCTACTGTTATGCCTGTACCTCTAGTCCCCCAAAGACCACCAGGAGTCCCAAGTCATATACAAAAGCAAAGAGCCTTTATTTCAGCATGCTGAGGTGTATCACTCAAACAAAATGGTGATGACCCCGCAGGCTTCTTTTAAAGGCCAGAGAGGGGGGTTTCGGCTGTGGCTATTTGACCCCGATTGAGATTGGCCAATACCCAAGAAAGTTAGGTGACTCTGGTCAGGGGATTTTCCAAAGCAGTAGCTAAGCAACATTATCTTCCTCAGGCCAGGCATCCTCATCACTTATGATTGGCTGTCTGTTGCTGGGGTGATGGTTAAACATTATCAGAGGTGAGTTGATATAAGCACGTTCTTGTGGATTTTTTGAAACTGGAGTTCATGCCCATGCAATTTTAAAAATGGAGTTTCATTCAGAAATATGGTTACACAGACATCACACTATAAAAATGATATGCTCCTGAGAGGATTTGTGGATGACTCTAGCTAAGGCTACTAGTAGTAGGGGTCATAGAGATTCAATAGGCCACCTACTAGGAGACAGACATTCTAGTGGAGGGAAAGCCGCCATTTATATAATTAAATATGATATAAGATAATAAGATGCCAGGCAAAAGATGTTAGATTATATGAGGTTTATTAAGTGAGCATGGGTAGAGAATGAAACTTGGGAGGAGTTTCCCAGAGACTGGAGGGTGGGGGGGGGTAGAGACACAGAGATACAGACAGAGGAAGAGAGGGCAATGGGGGGGGTAGAGGAAAAGGAATTAAGAGGGTAAGAGAGAGGGCTGAAGTGAGTCTGTCATTTTAGATACTGGGACAGGGCCACACCACCATGGACTGAAGCAGAATTCTAACAGGAACACCAACCCACCCACAAAAACTTCAACCCCAAGTTTACTCTGCTTACTAGGTGAAAGGATAAAGGGAGAGCGGAGATCGAAGCAAGGTCCAACTCATCACTGGCCACACCATGAGAGAGAGAGCCAGCCACTGACAGTAAGTATTAAGGGCACTCTGCTATGTTTTTATAGAGAAGCCTAACATAACTGATCTCTGAAAGGCTCCATCCAAATTTATCAAAGCAGATGCTGAAACTCACAGCCAAACACGGGGCAGAGTGCAGGGAGCCTTGGGGAAGAGTAAGGGAAGGATAGATGGACCCGAAGGACAGAAGAACTCCACAAGAAGACAAACTGAGTCAGGTTAACATGGGCCCAGAGAGGCTTGAGAAGAGTAAGGCACCAACCAAGGACCATGCATGGACTGAGCTCTCAAAACATATCTAGCTGATGGATAGCTTAGTCTTCATTTGAGTCCCCTAGTAAGAGGAGCAAGGCTATCACTGATAAGCACTTGGTTGCCTACTTTCTGATCACAAACCTTGGCTGGGCTGCCTTGCCTGGTCTCAATGGAGGAGGATGTGCTCCGTACTGTGTGACTTTATCTGGTGGGGTGGGTTGAATGGGGGGCCACTCCTCTTTTCTGAGGAGGAGAGTAGGGGAGACAGAGGTAAGACGGAGGAGATGCAACCCAGAAGAGGGGAGGGCAGTGAAAAAGACAGGAATATAAAGTGAATAAATAAAATTAAAAAGAAAAAGAAAAACTACCAAAAAAAAAAAAAAAACCAGCTTCTGCAACTGGAAATTACATTTCTTTATGAAAACACAGTGAATGCTAATGAAAGGAAGTAGATGGTACCTGACACAGCAGGAAACAGATATATGAAAGAAAGTGTTGTGAATATGGAAATTCACATAATGAATTAGAAGGGCATGCAGCTACTTTTCTCTAAATCTCCTTGACAGGTAATGATCAGGAATTTCTCCAAATTGGATATTTGAGGTTGCTCTAAAGGAAAATTCATTCAGTTAGTACATGAAGAAGTAAGAACTTTCTTTTTTTTTTAACACATAAACTCAAATATTTTAATATGTCGTGAAGGAACCAAGACGGGCATGACAAAGGAAAAGCATGACTTCATGATATCTCAATGAGCTTGGACATGACTAAATTTGGATTTGTCTCTACTCAGAAAAGGTTGTCAAACAGTAGGTAAAAGGGTAAAATTATTAAGAAGCTATTTCTATAAATATGAACATTTATTTTGAGCATTATCATCTATGGGAATGTATAAAATAATATTGAACCTTTCACCCCTCCCATTACACCCAGGTCTGTTCATTTCCTTCAGTATTCTGCAAGAGTCTTAGCAGCACTACCTTGGGTGAAAGGTTACAGTTTCCTGACCTTTTTTTCTATGTCCAGTGATTACCATTTAAAAATTTTTATTAAAGTTTTTTTTAGTTTTTACATATATATTTACATTATTACACATATATGCAATAAACTCCCTATAGCAAGAAGAACCATGACACAATCAGGAATTATATAAATGTTACATTCTTAGTGTTTTGGCTATTTATATTTGACAGCCTTGAAGAAAACATCTTTTCTATCTTGGTGCATCTAACATTCTGAATATTTAAATCAATATCCATCACATTTTGTCATTATCAACTTAAAACATCTATCTAGACCTAAAAACATCTTAATCCCTAAACAACTAAGCTTCATTGAAAAATTAACTGACTCATCTTCAACTCCATCAGAGACATGAGAAGGAATAAATTTGATTACTTGAGTATGCAGAGAGAACAGTTTAGTAGCTTTCCAAATGAGAAGATGACAGAGACAGTGTGATACCTGAATAGTCACCCAAAACTCTTTATAACATTGGAGCATCATCTTTCACCTTCTGGTCCAATATATCTCACAGACATATTTGTGAGGCAGGAACTAGGGAGGACTAGTTTATCCTTTCTTGGCAGAGTTTGGCTGTCAACTCTGCCTGCATCTAAACTTGCCCCTTTTTTTAGACAAAATTCTGTCTGTTGTAGAAATGAGGACATTTTGCCCAGCGGTTGCTTTGCCACATTTGAAGTCATATCCATAAGGATGTTCTTTGATACTCAAGTTCCTCTTTGAAGTATGCTGGGTGTTTCCAAGAGTTAACCTGTCTCCTTATCAGTGAAATTTTAAAATAATAAAAATATTTTATGTGCCATATTTTGTATGTCTCTGAGTGTTTTAAAGACCTTATCTAACTATTTTACCTTATATTTCTATAGAACGATATCTATCTGTTGCACCTAAGATGTATATTCTTGTGATAAAAAATACACTAATAATTGATATGACCATGATTTGATCAACTAACAATTAACTTGTATAATTTACTTATCCTAAACAACCTCCAATAGCTCTTTCAAAGTATTGGAAGTAAACATTGTATTATAATTCAGTTATATGTGTACAATACCTCATATTAGACTAGAAATTTATGTAATATGTGAAGAATAATCTTACATTTGAATTCTATACAACTGTACCTAAAGATAAACTTATTTTGATTCTATATACAAAATTCTGTACCAGTAAATTAAAAATACCCTTGCGAGTGACAATTGAGGCATTAAGTTAAGGAATAGATTCACTAATCTACTTTTTGTTCTGTCTTTCATATATATTTCTATATTCCCTCTTCTTTCTTTTCAACCCCTATCAATATTTACAAACTGGACAACAAATTATATTCTTAGCTTGTTTAATAATTTCCCCAATTTTATTTGGGCCCCTACAAAGATATTATTCATCACAAATCAGCCAGAAGAAAGCTTAAGAGAACGATGCCCATTTCCTTTAAGGGGGGTTGGGTAGGATTTTGGTTGCTTTTTGGGGATACAGAAAGTTATTATTAATGGGATTTAGTTATAATTTATTATTGGTCTTATTTAAAGAGAAAAGAAGGTTGGACTCAGAGATGTCTCTCTTTTGCTTCATATTCAATTCTTAGGTTTGGAAATAAGAACTCTTTAAAGTTAAATTCAGACCAATTATTTTTTTAATAAAGAAACTGGTCATAGGGAGTACATCCATCATAGAAGCAAGGATGTGATGGAGTATAGCATCTCATGACATGGCATTCCAAGGAGAAAAAGAAAGAGTGAGAAAGAGAGATGAGAGAGAGAGAGAGAGAGAGAGAGAGAGAGAGAGAGAGAGAGAGAGGGAATGTTAAACTCACTGTATTTCTTCTTCCTCTTCCTTTATTCTGTTCAGGCTCACAACCCATAGGATGGTGTGTACCACCTTGAGGATGAGACTTTCCCACTTAGTTAATACTCTCTGGAAACATCCTGACAGACACAAACATACATGTTCCTTAGTCTCTAAGTGATTTTAAATCCATTAAAGGTGATCATGAATATTTATCACTATAGTGATGAAATGAAGATAACGATAAGATTTAATGAAATCCAGAGCTTCAGTATAGAATAATCAAATTTTCTCCACATATTTTGAGAAAGAAAATAAAGGAAATGGAGAATACAACTCTTAGGCCTTTTTTTTCCTTCAGAATGAAGCACATGCTTATATAGATTAAATAACCATTACTGTTATTCAAACACAGAACAAGAATTATTTCTTAGCAAAATTTTTACAGCAAGGATAGATGTATATGTGAATGTGCTCATCTGGGTAGCAACTAGATCTTGGGAGCCAATAATTAGCTTTAAAATACATAACACAAGATCAACTTCCAACAGTCCTTTCTTCTGTTTCTTACAAATAAGCATTGAACTTCAAAAGTTCAAGTGTAACAAAATATTCTTTTTCATATGAATTCAAAAGTAAGCCAGCAATCATTATTAACTAAATGAGTAAAAGTCTCACGTAAGTGTCAACGGGAGTCTACATTATGAAGATGATTCAACACATACAACAACAATAAGCATTTATATCTCTGTTATCATTGATATCTTTTAAATGTTTTTATCTGACTTTGGTATAAAAGTTGTTAGTGTTCTTTGTTTCTTATATTTTGGTGTTTATACTCTTAAAATAGTCCTTCTCGGTTAAAAAAAATACAGGAGGTGAAATAAAATAATCAAATGCCAGGATAACAGGTTCAGTAGGAGACACTGGATGAGTGCCTTGAAAACCCTGAAGGAAAATGACTTCCAAGCTAGAGTGCCAAGTCCAGTTTTGCTGTTAATTAAATACTGATATACCATAAATTAATTTTTAAAAATCCTGTAAGATAAGCTTTTGAAGGTCCTTTGATCAAAAAGTTATTATGGAACATTTTCCACCAGAGAAGAGAGTAAACAAAGATTTAAAAACAATGTATGAGACCTAGAAAATAAAGACTGCAATCAAGGAAAGCTAGGAAGGGAATTTCCCAAATTGTAAGGAAGCATAATCCAATAACAGCAGGTGGAGATTTAAGAGGAAGAATTCTCCAAGGAAGGAAATAGGATTTGAGTGTACACAAATCATCAGTTGGTTAATGCTTTAAAGAATGTGTTTAAGAAATGGACGACACCTTATAATAGATCGTGTTGTTTGTCTTTGCAAAATATTTACGTTTTTATATTAGCACAATGGATGGTATATACTGACATCTATAAAGGTAATTTACTCCTAGAGATGGGTATACAGGGCATAAGCATGTAAATTTGTAAGTAAGGGCAACAAGGTTTCTCATATTTTCAGATGGGAACCATGAGAAATGCAAATTGTTCTTGGGAAATAAATGGCATATGTTGTTTGAAATATGAAATAATTGAATGTGTTGGCAAGCTGAATTGAACCATGAGGAGAGCTATTGTTAGGATGTAAGCGGCAGAACTGTACAGAGAAATGGATATCAAGCCTCGCAGCAGACCCACTTAAGAGGCTTATTAGGGGAAAACAGAGACAGTCTATGGAGACACACAAGGGAAGAGAGAGAGAGGGATGGGAGGAGTTCTCTTTATAAGCTACCTAGCTCATGCACAGAAAGGACATACACATGAGCAGAGGGTGTACACGTGCCTTAGAGGGCCTGAGTCCTGCAGGCGGACAGTGACATGTTTCCCAATGATATGTTTCTGGAGTGGCTTTGGTGTTGCATTTTTTTCCCACAGTCATCAGGGCCTTTAGGGGTGGCTGTATTGCTCCCTGTTTAATAACATCCCTTGCTTTGGTTATTATAAAAAGAAATGAAGAACCAGAGGGGGAGTGGCGGTGGGGGAAGGGAATATGGATGGAGTTTTGTTCATTACGCTACTTCCTGCGGAAGAGAAACGTTGGCTTTCTTAGGATGTATTAATTTCCACCATCAGGGCATGTTTGATTGTCATTGGTGTCTGGTTCTGTTCAAAGGCAGTTAACCCTGTAATAAAAACAATTCGTTAAAGGTTTAGTTAGAGATTTCTTTGTATCTGGTGTTGGAGGAATGAAGAGAAGAAGTTAATAAAGCAGGGTGGGAAGAGCAAGATTTGAAAAGAATGCAGAAGAGGAGTCAGGAAGGGTAAAATCCATTTCCATATGGGATTCTCAAAGGTCCAGAGGCTAGAAGCCTCCAGCTGTTCCCTTTGTTTTCGGAGCTCTGTTTGAAGTTGTTAAATCTTATCTTTTATTTTACCGGACTGCTTGATGTAAAAGCAGCATTCCTCTTGAAGAAAGAAACAAAGACCACCCTCCTTAGCTGTGAAGACATCCAGTCCTCATTGGTTTTGGAGCACCACTATAGCCAAAGATTCGATTCTTCCCTTAAGACTTAATATCCTCTGGTCTGCTTGCTGGAGATCCTGAATAAACAGAAGAAAGCTGATGACACAAAGTTAAGTTAAGTGACCAGTCCTGCTGTTTCTGTTCCAATACTGACAGCGATTCCTGCTACAGCCAGAAGGGGCAGAATTTGGACTGCCCACTTATTGTAGTGAATAGCTTTGTAGTCCTCAACCGGGATTGGCAAAAGCTCTTTTCCATGGGAAGAGAAGCATCAGTGTGCAAACCTGAGATTAGCCAGCAGGTAGACGATGATAGACTGAGTACCACAAAGAACTGAGGTGTTGTGAACATTCGGGCTGAAATGAGGTATCGAGGATTAGTTTCATTGCAGTCTAAGGAACTTACCGTTTCTACAGAATGTGTTTCAGATGCCTTGAAACCACTTACCACTCCAAAAAGGATTATATGAAAGAGATAGGGGATCATCGCAACACCAGAACTAGGGCAGTTAATTCATGGTGAGGTTGAGTTATCTAACTGGGTATCTGGGGACACTGTCAGTGGCAGCCCTGGGCTGGTCTCAGGAGGAGGCACAGCCAGCAATCTGAAAAGCAGCCAGGCTGAGTGACCTTAAGGAGCTTGTAGTTAAAGTTCAAGGTCTGGAATAAGGAGACAAAGAGACAGGTTTGTATTGTTTAGGAGAGGGGATGTCAGAGAAGCCAAGACCTTGCAGGAGTTTTTAATCGCTTTCTCCACATTTTCCATGTCATAAGTTTGGGTGATTGGGACATATTTTCTCAGGATATAAATTGTACTTATTGGCAGTTCAGGTGAGTAGCAGTGGTAGAGTTTACCAGTAAAGTCATATGGGATCCAATGGGTCCCTGTTGTAGAAGAAGAGAATCTTTTTGTAGAGAGGAAGGAGCTTCTTCTGTGCTGGCTTGTGGATCCAGCATGACCAATAGGGCAGCCCCCATAAGTAACTGGTCCTTCCCTGCAACAAACACATACAGGTCAAATGGCCAAGTGGAGAAAGAAATTCCAACATGTTGCACACAGAACAGGAATATGTGTCTGTTTTTTAAAAAGTTCATTTTCAATTATTTTATATAAATGAGAATCATATTAGTTAGCATAGCAAATTCTGTTTCAAAAGATAAGCTATTCAAATATGCCTTGAAATATACTGATGTATTTTTGTCAAACAAACTGTTATGCTAATTATCTATGGATAATGTTGTGCTTTGTCACTCAGATCTATAAGCATGAAGAGTGAAATCAGCATGAGATTTATGTTATAAAGAATCCTGACCCTTGAAATAATGCAGAGAATTATGTATGTTGAGCCCATTTACCATACTGTGTGTGAAAATGGTGGATGTTGACAGAGAAGGGAGGGAAGAGGGAAAAAGGAGGGAGGAACCCATGAGAGAGAAAGAGAGAGAGAGAGAGAGAGAGAGAGAGAGAGAGAGAGAGAGAGAGAGAGAGAGAAGCAACAGATAAGAAAGAGACAAGCTATGGGAACTCTAAGATGTCCTAAGATCCTCATGCAATTCTGCCTGTGAACCTCTGCTTTCTTTCATGCATGGTTTTTTCACTTGTTACAGACAAAGTTAAGGCACATGTTGTGGCCAAGGTACACTTTTGTTCCTTATCTACCTTATCTAAGAGTGCAATTCAGGGTACTTCTGGCATATCAATTCACTCGCTACTCTTTATTTTAGTACTTGTTAAGTTTCATTCTTTTCGTAAAATCACTTGAACAGGAGATTAACTCTCAACTAACTTTTATATGGAGTATAATACTGGTTTACTTAATATATTTAGGTTGGGGACAATGTGTTCAAAGAAGTCAGTCCCTGCCCACGGAAACACTCAGCCTTTCCCATTCCCTTCCCACTTCGTCTGGGCTGTTATTATCTCTGTTTGTACCGTGTTTTATTTACTTAAAAAAAAAAACTTCTTTATGAGAGATATCTCTTTTCCACCATTGTGTACTAAGATGTCCTCTTTTCTTTATTTTTATATTTTTACCATATTAGTAAATATTTTTCCTAATTTGTATAAATGTGAAAAATCCCTAAGGAAAAGAGAAATGCCTACCAAGTTCAAGCCTATATCTCAAGAATGCTGATATCTATGTACCATGTTATACTTTGGCAAAACGCAATCATAGTACGTTCGTTTCTTACACTGATATTTTAAAACTACCCTACCATAGGCAAAGTTTGCTAACAAATATCCAGATAGAGTGACTCACACCTATAATATCAGTACTTAAGAGGCTGAGGTGCAAAGATTGCTGTGATTGTGTGGTCAAGAGGGGCTTCATACTGTTTTCTAAGATAACATGGGCTACAGTGTAAGGCTCTCTCAGAAAGAACAAAAGAAAGAAAGGAGGAAAAGAAAAAGGGAGGAGAGAAAAGAAAGGAAGGAAGGAGAAAGGAATGAAAGAGTTGTTACTGATTAAAAACCTATTATTCATTCAGTCATTGAGCCATGTTTTAATACAGAGTTAATTAAAAAATAAATCAGTGACTTGTTCTAAATCACACTTCAATAAATATTGGGCCAAATCATAAGCAAGACAGGTAGTAACACTCTCTTTGGGGAACTTACTCTACAGCTACAGGAATCAGACTAACTGAAACATAATTCTTCACCCTCATTTAGTTGTTCTGCCAGTAAACGTTGTCCGTAGGAATACCAAAGCCTAAATATAGACGCAAGTTTGTTTTAATGTTGAATCCTACCACCACTGATGCTTGCTGCCTAGCAGGTATCAATAACATCAGATGGAAGACTGGGTAGGAAAGCATCCATAAGCACCTTTGAGTCTGGCAGGAGTCCTGTCTGAGTCACTGCTGAAGAATTCTGTCTAGCCTAGGCTTTCTGCTGCCACACAGTGAGCTAACTGCTCTTTTAAATATTGATAAGTGGGCTCATATATCACAGAGCTGAGAGAATGACAGTTTCAGTGCATAATGGCTAAAGCTTTCTACAATAATCAGATACTCAATAATTCATGAAAATATATGCCCCCAAATCAAATTGGAAACTATTTTGTGTAATATATTATTTAAAATTCAATATTATCATGCACACAACTTCTCCTCAGCCAGAAGAGCACCGTTTCAAAATGTGATTATGTGTGGACTCTATTTAAAAGTGACAATTTTGCTTTTCATTTGTTTAAGGGCTTAAGCAGAGGATTTGAACCGGAACTAAGTCATCTGACAATGAAACCAGGGCAGACTCAAGCAACTTTGCAAAAGTGACATTAAGGTCTGAAAAATGCCTACACATTTGTATGGGAGAGACATGCCTGTTTGCGGGCAAAAATCTTAATTTGATCAGTTCTGTGTCAACTTGCTCCCAAATAGTCTTCTCTAAATTAACTGCAATTTATCATCACTCTAAGATGGATTGTGACCTCCAAAATCTGACAGTCAGGATGCCTTCATCTCTCTCTAGTGCTGCAGCAGCCTTGGTGAATTGGGTGGGGGAAGGGAGCCCCATGAGTGTAAGTTTAGTCAGTATTCTGGCTTTCTATTATGTTCTTGTTGTAAAATCTTCTAGTCTCCTCATGTCATACCTGAAACCACCTTTAAAGGAATATGATTCTGAGTGAAGCTTTTCCTGTCTTCCCAAGAAATGACAAATTCTTCTTTTGAACAATTATGATGTTAAGTATCACTACCACTCATAGCATTATACTAGATGAGACACTTAAGCAAAGAGCCAGGGTAAGCCTGGGTCCAATGCTGTAAACTAACAAATTTATTTAAACACTGCGTCTCCATTTGCTAGCATTATTTTATTTCAGAAAAAAAAACTTGATCATCATAGCATTTAGCCAGTTGTACAGACACAGAATGATTTAACAATTCCCTGCCCAGAATAAATCCCAATGATGGACTGAGCATATAAACAAATCCCTCAGCATTCAATGATGTACATCTTCTTTCTTATCCTATAGGTAGAGACCAGGAGCATTGTATAAAGTGAAACGAATGTTGTCTTCTGTGTTAGAATGAGCAATGGATTTGAAGATCTGAGTTTGGATGTTAATATATTTGTCTCATTAGACTCCTCTGCAGTGGTTTCACACTAGTCTACAACAGTACAACTTCCACAGAGTCATGGTGAAGAATGTGAACTTTTGAGTCACACATCCTAGATTTACATTTTATCTTTGATTTGCAGACACTAGGTAAATTAGTTGTCTTTGTGTCTCAATTTTCTCAAGTTAAACATGGTATATTAGTATCAGTATAAACGTGTTTGACATATGTAAATGATAAGAATATTTTTCACTACATAAAAGGCTCATGATATATTTCTCCATTATTACGTATACATAATTAGAATAAAATACCATATACATAGTAGGACCTCTGGAATGATGTTTTGTCTGCAGCTTTAAAAATTCAATTGTTCTTAGTTCATTTGTCTCATTCATTAAACTATATTATGGAAATTGACCTTTCTCCCACTAGAAGGTTAACAGCTTTCTTAATAGCACTCTAAAGACTACGATACCAATAGAATATATTTGCCTCATAATCTATTAGCTGCAAATTTTATCCCCATTAAAGAGTATTAGAATAGAAGGCAACAGAGCTAAGAGTGCTGTTACTTGCTTACAATCCCAGCACTTGGACTCAGAGACCAGAAGACAGCAACAAAAGTCCTTCATGGACAACTTAGTGAGACAATGTATCAAAATCAACAACAGAAGAATGGCTAACACAAACTCAAATACATGGAAAATCAGAGAAGGAAATAAAAACCGAATATATATGGTACTAATTGATGAGATAGTGTTTTCTTTTTTAAATTTAGTTTTAATTCATATATTCACTTTACAACTCAATCATATCCCCCTCCCTCCTCTCCTTCCAGTCCTCCCTACTCTCTTCCCCGGGCATCCCATCCCCTATGGGACCCTACCCTAAATAACATACCCCAGCACATCAAGTCATATCAGGACTGAGCTTCCCTTCATACATTGAGGCCAGACAAGGTAACTCAGCTAGGAAGAAGTTATCAAAAGCAGGCAGCAGATCATAGACAGCAGTGGCTCAACGTACTAGCGGATGCACATGAAGATCAAACTGCTCATTGGTTACATATGTGTAAGGGGCTTAGGGCCAATCCATGTATTTTCTTTGTCTGGTATTTCCATGTCTGGGAGCCTCCATGGGTCTAGGTTAATGATTTTGCTGGCCTTTGTGAAACATTCTAGCCCACTCTGGAACCTAATATCCTTTCCCTGCTTCTCGTCCACAAGACTCCCAGAGCTCCACCTAACTCTTGGCTGTGGGTCTCAGCATCTGATTCCATCAACTGCAAGGTGGGGTGTCTCCAAGGATGGTTAAATTACTCCTTTCTATAAACATAGTTTATTATCTTTAATGGTGTAAAAATTTGGCTACTTTACTTGGGGTGTGCCTCAGGTAGGGCCAGGGACTGGCTGCTTATTCCCTCAGTGTCTACTCTATGTTTATCTCTGCACATCATGTAGGCAGGATAGATTTTAGTTTGAAGATTTTATAGGTGGATTGATGTTCCCCTCCCACCACTACAGGTCCTGCATGGCTAGAAGGTGGTCTCCTCAGTCTCCCACCCCCCTCCTGCTAGGAAGCTCAGCTAGAGACATCCCCACATCCTCCTTACTGTCCTCCCTGATGCATGTCTCCAGGTTGTCTCAATGATGGCCCTGCCTTTGGTTTCCCTTTTATTCCAGGCCCATAAACCTCCCTTCCCCACTCTCCGCATATCTGATCCCCACCTTGTTTTCCCTCCCAACACCCTCTCCTAAATAGTTCCCTCCCTACTTCCTCTTCCACTGTTTATTCTATTTCCCTATCTGAATGAGATTCAAGGAAGACCTCCTCTGGGTCCTCCTAGTTACTTAGCTTCTTTGGGTCTGTGATGTGTAGTGTGGTTATCAAGTAACATATGGCTAATATCTGCTTATAAGTGAGTACATTAAATGTGTGTCTTTCTGGGCCTGAAAATCTTCTGTAAGATAAAGGACATTGTCACCAGAACAAATAGGGAGTCTATAGATTGGTGAAAGCTCTACACTGACCCTCCATCTAACAAAAGGCTAATATCAATATATATATATATATATATATATATATATATATATATATATTATACACTAACAAACCAAATAATACAATTCAAAATAGGGTTCAGAATTAAACAGAAAATTCTCAACAGAGGAATCTCCAATGTCCAAGAAGCACTTAAAGGAATGTTCAACACCCTTAGTCATCAGGGAAATACAAATAAAGAAGACTGAGATGCCATTTTACAACTGTCAGAGTGGTGAACATCAAAACCTCAAGTGAAAGCATGTGCTGGCAAGGATGTCGAGAAAGAGGAACACTCCTCTATTACTGGTGGAGTGCAAACTTGGACAACCACTTGGGGAATCAATGTGGTGATTTCTTAAAAAATTAGCCATACCACTTGTGGCCATATATTCAAAAGATGCTCCAACATACTGCAAGGATATTTGCTTAACTATGTTCATAGCATCCTTATTTGTAGTAGCCAGAATCTGGAAACAACCTAGATGTCCCTCAACTGAAGAATGGATAAAGAAAATATCATGTATTTACACACTGGAATGCTACTAAGCAATTTTTTATAAAAGGAAATAGTGAAAATTTCAGGCAAATGGATGGAACTAGAAAGAATCATCCTGAGAGAGGTAAGCCATACCCAGAGAGGCACACATGACATCTACTCATTGTTTTTTCTCATAGTTTCATAAGTAGTGGCCAGTTTGGGTAATTAAAATGTTGCAATACTTTTCTGGCTTTAGAATGAGTAATAAGGGAAACCTCAGTATAAGACTATCTCACCTTTCCTTTAATGTCCACTCAGATAATGAAGAATTGTCCTTTTAATGTTTACATGACACGTTTATGTACAATCTCCTACAGAGGTTAGAGAAAGAAGTTGAGCAAGGTCAAACCACCTGATCATGTCCTCTCTCATGGCAAAAGCTACTTTTGGGTATGGAACAAATCTTTGAATTCAGCTCAGCATTATTTCTTATGTTTTCCCTCTTTAGTTTTTGGCAATGTTGTTCCAAATAATAATAAGTTTAATGAATTAAAATACTGTAAAACAAATCCTTCCCTTCTCCACAAGACTCCATTAGCATAATGAAATATGCAAATCATTCATTTTATATCATCTACATTACAGCAATCACATTACTTCCCCCACCTAAAAATATCCCTTAAAGAGATTGAGCTGGCCCAGTTAAGCAGATTCATAAACTGAAAAGAGAGAATAAAAACAAGCATCCATCAACCCATAATTAGCCAAAGTACAAAGAGAAGTGAAGGTGTAGGGCTCAACCCTTTATTATTCCTCCAAGGTTCAAGGAAAACAACATAGAAAGGACAGAAAGAATGTAAGAGTTAGTTTATGGGCCACAATAAAGAAGTGATATCACAAACATTTTTGACTTCAATTGATTACTAAATCTGATTACTATATCTGCTTGGGCCCATCAACATTTTATGATGGATGAAAGATTCGAATGAATCTTTACGCATCCCTGGGGGACTATGGGCAGTTAATGGTTGGAGGGGAGTGAGTATAATTTTCTTCATTGATTTGACTACTGAAAAGTTGCCCTGATTCAATTGATAACCTCCTACCTACACTGGAGCAAGAAACTCCAATTAAATACAATGGACCACATACAAAAATTAAGCAGATTAATTGAAAGAGAAAAATTGTAGCAGTGAGATGAAGATGAGAGAGAGGCATGGTTAAAAAAATAACTGAGATTTGTTATATAAATATAAGAAGCTTTCAAACAGTAAAAATATTGAAAAATGAAAGGGCAAGATATAGTAGAGTTTTGGTGGTCCCAGCCCCAGGGTGCATTAACAGATCACAAAAAAAGGTATGAAACAACCGTCATAGAATTATGGTGTACTTATGGTAAATGCTATTACATGTTTTTATGAAAATGTGAATGACTATTATTTGAAAGAAATTGTTGACATGGCAAATTAATCATCTCTAAAGTAAGTACATGTGCTTTTTCCCCTGGCCTTCTGGTAGGAGGTGGCTGTTTCGAGGTGATATAGGATATAGAGATATGTTATAGACAAAAATAACAATAAAAAGATAATTACAAAAGGATAACACCATAGGCAAAACTTGTCAGTAAATGAATACTAGGTGGGAACTGATCCAAGATGTACATAATCCTGAACATGGGTCAGGTGGGGCCAAGACTATGAATGAGGCTAAAGAGGCAGGCTGAAATAGAGCTGTCTGCTGTAAGGAGTTTTTACTTAATTCAGAGGAAAATAAGAGACTGAAACACTGGTTTAGAAGGAGAGGTGGGTAAAACTATTAGCAAGCAAGAACTATTCATGTGGCTAGAGGTAGAAGATGAGAAGTCCTAACAGAAGTAGATCTGGACTAGCAAACTTAGAATCTCTATCTAGCTGGAAGGGATATGTGCTACTTTTTTCCAAACTCTTTCTTTGAGGGGATGAGGATCATAAAACATGGAAAAGCACTATCATGGCAATTCATAAAAGCTATGTTTCTGGACTCGATGCTCTCTATATCTGAGTGATTGAGGAATTCCTGCTGGCCTAAAGAAGCACAGTTAGTACCACTGGGCACTATCACAAGAAATCATCAAAGCTATCTTTCTGAACTTGTGATGCTGCCTCTGTCTGAGTGATTAAGGAATTCCTGCTGGTTTCAAGAAGCACAGTTAGGACTACTGGGCAAAAATCACAAGACAGTACAATTTAAGAAAATCTTTCTCCTGATAAAAGTAATGAATTCCTGCTGGCCACGATTGGTCTATGACCTTTGTAATTTTGCATTTTTTGCCTTTCAGTGTTTTATTTTGTCAAAAACCTCTTTTCAATAGGAGACATTCTATCTTTTTACTTGTTTAAGATTTCAAGAATATATCTAACTGGAGGTACTAAGGGATGCCCTGAGTTTTGGAATTAGTAATAAAGAAAGAAACTCATTCAGCTAATAGAAAATAGAGATACACACCCATTGTCTTCTGTGTGTGTCCAAGATAATAATCCCCAGCTGTGGGAGACAATAGACATACAACATCTTCTAAATAAAGCCAATACAGCTCCTTCCCTTTCTAAGAATGAAATCTTTAAAGATTCTCACCTTAACCATTTGGCATGCCTTTCACATTTCACTAATTTCAGGACTGATGATATTCCAGGATATCTGGTAAAATATGCATACTTTAATAATTAGTGTCTTGTACATTGCTTCCTCTACTTCAGCAGACATTCTTTGGTGCTTGTATAGAGGCAGGGGGAAGATGACGAAGAAAATGAGCGGTGTCTTATGAGCATATCAACCATCTCATACAAGATCCTTCATCTTGTGAATTCATTTAAAACCTTAATTACCCCCCTGTCCTCTGACACAGCAATAGTGAGGGTTTAAGGTGTCCATGTTTACAAGGTGGGTACATAAACATTAGAGTCCATCATATGTAATTTTACCAAGAAGTCTCTAAGGTGTGATGTTTGTTCTGTGGTTATACCATCAGAACTAAAAACTTGTACATGTTATCAGTTTTTGTTCTTTCACTCACTAACATTACCAATATTCTATGCTTACATATACTCATATCTTTGTATGCTTATAGGCAGATTCTCTTAACTCCCTGATCTCCACTTTGAAGATATTTTTATCTTCTTTTCGAATTGATACTTGGTGCAACCATTTTCATTTAAGCATACTCCTTAAGTATTTTAGAGTGAGATTGGGTATCAATAGTTTTTCTTCTATTTTACTATGACAACACTGAAAAAAAACTTTTCTCGCTATTTCCAAAATGGATCTTTTGAAACAAATCACAAGGAACTATGGAGATGGTTCTGTGGTTAAGTATTTGCTGTGTAAGCATTAGAGTCAAAATTCAGTTCCTAGCACTCACCTGAAAACTGAACATTGTATTATGTGCCTGTGGTTGAAATGTTATATAAAAAGAGACCTGAAGATCTCATTGATGGTTAGTTGGATATTATGATTACAGTAAAACTGGTGACGTCAAGGTTGAATCCGAGAGCCTATCTCAAAAATGAGCTAAAGACTCACTAATGAAGAGTTCTAACATTGACTTCTGTTTAAAATATACACATGCAGCCACAACCTACATTAGCTGCCATCCTGAGAAGGATTGTGGGACACCAGAGCAGCTTTGAGCTTTTACCTCTCTCTACCTACTGGCTTCTTAACAGTCTGGCCCATCAGGGAAACAGAGAGTGAACCAGCAAAGGTGAGTTGGGCGCACTCTTTGCCTTTTTCTCTTTGTTCTGTACATTTAGTTTTTTTATTATTATGTTATTGGAGTGTTTTCTTTTCTGGTCCAATCTATCTCCAGTTCTGTAGGCTTCTTATATGTTATGGGCATTTCCAGTTTTAGGTTGGGGTAGTTCTCTTCCATGATTTTGCTGAAAAATTTTTTTTCTTGGACATGGAGCTTGGAGTCTTCTCCTGCTATTCCTAGTTTTCTTAAGATTGATATTTTCCTTGTGTTCCAGAATTCTTGGATACTTTGTGTCAGGAACATTTTAGTTGTAACATTTATTTGGTTGGTATATTAATAACTTCAACCAGTTTTTCCACACTGGAGATTCTCTCTTCCACCTCTTGTACTCTCTTGGTGTTACTTATGTCTGAGGTTCTTGTTTTTTTCCCTAGGTTTCACAACTCCAAGATTGTCTCAGATTGTGTTTTCTTTGATGCTTCTAATTTCCTCTTTTATGTCTTGAGTTGTTTTATTCATTTCTTTCCCTTCTTTCTCTTGTTTGAGTTTTCCTGAAATTCTTATAAGATGTACTCAATTCTCTATCTGTTTAAATGTATTTTCCTGTATTTCTTTAAGAGATTTATTTTCTTCCTTCGAAGCTTCTATCACTTTCATTGCCTCAGATTTAAATTCTTCTTCTTGTGCTTTGCGGGTGTTAGTATCTCTAAGCCTTGCTGTGGTAGGGTTATTGGTTTCCAGTGGTGTCATATAACTCTGAGTTTTGTTTCTTGAGTGCTTGTGCTGGCCTCTAGCTGTCTGGTTGTCTCTGGTGTTAGTAGGGCTGGAGATTCCTCCAAAGTGGGTCAGGCAGGTTAGGGACAGGAAAGATAGCTGTAAGCCAAAGGATGTTTGAAAGGGCTCCCCAGAGGTCTCTGAAAGATGGTGAATATTGGGAGTTAGAGCCTGTACCCAGTTTAGCTCTGCTATGTTCTCTGTCTGTGTCCTAGTTGTGTCTGGTGAGAGAGGAGCAGGCTGAGAGAGCGCCAAACTGAAAGCTGCTTTGGTACCCCTCATACCTCCTTGGTATGTTGGATAATTTGGGTGATGGAAGGTGCCGGACTCACCTCTGCTTGTTCACTTTCTGTGTGCCCTGTATGCAGAGGAGACGATACTCCCTCCTGGTAAGCTTCCTGTTTGGACATAGGTAAGTGGACCCTCCTGCTGATAACAACCTACCAGATCCAAATGTGTTAAAAAGACAGTTCCTTGTCTAACACACGCAAAAGGTGTCAAAAGCTGCCTCTTTGAAGAAAAACATATCAAAGGTTCCCTGGAGACAAGCCTTGGGAAGTGTCTCCTGCTATTCAAGTACTCTTAGTTTAAACACACAGAGGCTGGAAGGTTTGGGAGCACACTCCTCATTTCTCCCCCACATTCTCTGTCCTTGCCTTTCTTTTATCATTAAGCTTAGTGAATTAAAATCTAGTTGTTTGATTCTTGACTGTCTTTATTTTAGTCAAATGTGGTCTGGCCTTTCACAAGGCAGAGTCTCCCTTTCCCCTCTGCGAGGGAAGCAGATTTCTATTGTCTCAACCTAGCTGAGCACTGTTTCCCTGCTCTAGATCCCTGGACAGAAGGCCTTCTTTGCCATGGGTTCTCAGCATGGAACCTTCTTCAGCTATCCTCTAGAAGGTTGAAAAAAACTCTGTGACCAGATTCTCAGCCCAGTCTTCCGTAGAAAGGAACCCACAACCTTAAATGACCCAGAAGGGCTAGGCTGGTAAGTAGTGGGGAGAGAGAGAGACCCAAACCCATAACTGTTAATGTGTCTCAAAGGCCTCTTTGGGATGGAAGCTAATGTTGGTTGTGGCCTGTGCCCAACTCACATTTGCTTGTTCATTCTCTGTGTCCCAGATGGGCCAGTCCAGTAAAGAATGGGTAGGTGGAGAGAGGTATAAGCCCAAAGCTGCTCTGGTGTCCCACAAGTCACAAAGAAAAGCAAAACTGTCAGAATTAAACCTGACTTCTCAGCAGAGATTATGAAAGCCAGATGGATATGGACAGATGTCATACAGACACTAAGAGTCCATAGATGTCAATGCAGACTACTATACGGAGCAAAACTTTCCATCACCATAGATGGAGAAAACAAGTTTAAACAATACTTAGCCACAAATTCAGCCCCACAGAAGATACGAGAAGGAAAACTCTAATGACGGAGGCTGACTACACTAAAGGAAAGCACAAGAACTAAATAACCCCTCATCCACAAAAAAAACCCAAAACAAGGAAACACATACACATACACCCAACAACAGTATTTAAAAAAACAGGAACTAACAACCACTGACCTCAAATCCCCACCAAAAGACACAGGCTAACAGAATGGATGTGAAAACAGGACCCATCATTCTGCTACATACAAGAAACACACCTCAGCAATAAAGATAAACATTACCTCAGAGTAAAGAGTGGCACAAAGGCATTCCAAGCGAGCAACCTCAATTTGCAAGCTAGAATATCCACTCTAGAATGTAATAAAATAGAATCATAACCAAAACTAACAAAAAGAGTTAGGGAAGGACACTTCATACTCATCAAAGGAAAAATGCACCAAGATGACTTCTCAATTCTGAATACCTTTGGCTCAAAAGCAGGAGCACACACATCCATAAAAGAAATATTGCTAAAGCTTAAATAACACACTGAACCCTATGTAATAATAGTGGAATACTTCAACATCTCACTCTTACCAGTAGACAGATATTCATGCCAGAAAATTAATGGAGAAATAATAAACTAATAGATATCATGAATCAAATGGACCTAATGGATATCAACAGATCATTTCACCTGAACAAAAAATAATATACCTTTATCTCAGCACCTCACAGAACCTTCTTGAAAATTGACCATACACTTGGTTATAAAATAAACCTCAAGATATATAAGAATTCAAAAATAACACTTGCATATTATCTGACAACCACAGATTAAAACTGGAACTCAATGACAACAGAAACAAAAGAAAGCCTAAAAATTCATGGAAACTGAACAACTCCATATGCAATGACATCTGGGTCAGAGACAAAATAAAAATTAAGGAAAACACTCATTTCACAATAGCAACAAATAATCTAAGGTATCTTTGTGTAACTCTAACCAAGCCAGTGAAAGACTTGTATGAGAAAAACTTCATCTCTGAAGAAAGAAACTGAGGAAGATATCAGAAGATGGAAAGATCTCCCATGCTCATGGATCTGAAATATTATCATAGTAAAAATGGCCATCTTACAAAAAGCAGTCTATAGATTCAGTGCAATTCTCATCAAAATGCCAACAGAATTCTTTATAGACCTTGAAAGTACAAGTCTTAACTTCATGTGGAAAACCAAAAGGCTTCAAATAGCTAAGACACTTCTACACACTAAAGGATCTTCTGGAGGTGTGCCATCCCTGATATCATGCTGTAATGTAGAACAACAGTAATAAAAACAGAGTGATACTGGTGTAGAAACTGACAGGAGGATCAATGGAATCAAATTGAAGACCCAGAAATAAACCACACACCTATGGACACTTGATTTTTGACAAAGAAGCTAAAAGCATATGGAAAAAAGGTAGAATCTTCAACAAATGGTGCTGATCTAACTGGATATCTTTTTGTAGAAATATGCAAACTAAAGATCTAGTAGATTAAAGATCTCAACATAAAACCAGGCATAATCTGTTAGAAGAAAAAGCAGAGAAGAGCCTTGAACTCATTGACACAGGAGACAGTTTCCTGAGCAGAACACCAGTAGCTCAGACTCTAAGGTCAAGATTTAATAAAGGAGACCTCATGAAACTGAAAATCTTCTGTAAGCCAAAAGATACTGTCAACAACAAAACAACAGCCTAGAGACTGAGAAAAGATCATCACCAACCCGAGGGCTAATATCTGACCAAGGGCTGATATCCAAAATATATAAAGAACATAGGAAATTAATCACCACCAAATCAAATAATCCAATTAAAAAATGGGGCTACAAAGGCCAGGTGGTTGTGGAGCATGCCTTTAATCCCACCCAGCACTTGGGAGTCAGAGGCAGGTGGATCACTATGAGTTTGAGGCCAGCCTGGTCTACAAAGTGAGTCCAGGACAGCCAAGGCTACACAGAGAAACCCTGTCTCAAACACACACACACATACACACACACACACACACACACACACACACACACACACACACACACACACAAAACCACAAAACAACAACAACAAAAAAAAAATGGGGTAGAAAACTAAACAGAATTCTCAACAGAGGAATATCGAATGGCTGAGAAACACTTAATAAAATGCCTTAGTGCTTCCTTGGATAACTTAACCTTCATGTCACCCTAGGTTAACACCAAACACGGATTTACCTAACACGTTACTATGTCGATTAATCATTCCATAAATCTCTATTTGAAATTTTGAAATCAAGTGAAGCAATTCCTAGCTCTCGTCATTCAAGTTCTAGTTACTCCTACATCAGCAACGTTCTGACTTTCCCAATATTCCTAGTTTAGTCATGGTAGCATTTTAAAATTATGTATAGCTTTATAATTATGAGAGTTGGTATGTATAGTATTGGCAGAAAGGTTTAGTGAATAAAGCACGGTTTTCATTCAGGCAACCTAAGTTAGATCCCTGAAACTTACATGCATGCAGAAGAGAATTCACTATATTCCTTCTGATATCCACATGTATGTGGTACCATGCACAAGCCTCCACCAAGTCAAAAATAAATTAAAATGTATGTTTTTACACATATATGTATGACAGAACCACAATGCATGTAAAAGTTTCATTCAGAAACAATTTCATGGCTTAAAATATGTCACTTCTAAAATCACTGAGCTATGCTGTTTCCTCGTATTCCCTTATTATAAAGTAATAAATTTTGTCCTGAGTTCCAGGTCCATAAACATTTTTTTTATTTCTGCATTTACTATGTATACACATGGTGAACACAGACTCATCTCTTAAGGATTTTTTTCAAAGTCCATTGTTCACATTCAAAATTGTCTTTCTAAAATCATTTATGTAATGACTAGCTATACTAACAAGAGCTCATGTTACATCCACATATGAGGAATGAATTGTTCTGGTTCCAATGAATGACAAGGCCTCATTATTTGGTAATCTACTTATAAAATTACACATTTCTACTGAAAGTTGCATTGGCACCAGTTTACTCTCTTACAAATATGTAATAATGTATGTAAAATTATCTCAAAACTTAGCAATTCATCATTGTGGGGGATGAACATGTTTATATATTCATGTTACATCATTTTTTATCCTTGTAAAATACCTTCTTGAATTTTTGTCAATAATAATAGTGCATTTTTGTCTCATTTTCTACTGATTTATGAAATACTTTATGCAGTCCTTCAGCATATATCTTCCAGTTGGTAGCTTGCCACTTGACATTTTGATTTGTCTTGACAAATAGGAATTTCAATTTTAATGTTGTTAAATGATCAGTCTTGTTAACTGGCTCTTGTTTAATATGGTATTTTATAAGGAAAATTGTTAAAATATGCATAATATTTTATAACAGATCTAGAACTTTTCCTTTTCCTTTCCTGTTTAGAGATTTAATTTATTTGTGATTTACATTTTCAAAGTTAGATATATTTAAATACCATTGAGTGGAACAAAATGAAAATAACAGGTGTGCAATGTGTATAGTGGAGTGAACTTTGACAAATTATGATTGTCTTATATCTACCAACACAGATGATAAAGAATATTTAAGTTGATGAACATTCAGTTTGTTTCCATTGTAAAATGATGATGATTAAAACTACTAATAATGCTTTCAAACAACTATTTTCTTGTTTTTGTTCTGTGAGCATACATTTATATTTTGCTGGTGTATGTATTTTGCTGACCCATATGATAAGGTTATACTTAAAAATTGCTAAGTATTTCTTTAGAGATATCTATACTCATCAGACTTGCCTAGTAGATCCCCTATCTCTGTATTCCTGCTAATTTTTATTTGTCATTAAAAAATATGATATTTAGAGGCTGAAAAGTGAAATCAGTGGTTTGGAATGATTATAGCTCTTGTAAAGGACCATCGTTTAGTGCCCAGCATCTATATGGTAACTCAAAAACTATTGTAACTTTAATTTATGAGGATTCTTTGCCATCTTCTGACATCTCCATACTCTTCTATACATATGGTACACATTTAATCACATAAGCAAACATATGCACAGAAAATAAATGATTTGAAAATGAATAAAATGTTTATATTGTAATTTACTGATGGATTTCATATGGTGGGTGTAGTGTGTGTGTGTTGAGTGGTATGGATTTAATAACTCAAAAAAGAATATATATATATATATATATATATATATATGCTGAATGAAGAACAATCTTAAATTTGAATTCTAGACCAATGTATTGAAATTAAACATACTTTGCATCAACATATACATTTCTTTTTGTTTTTTATACTTTTATTTTATTGCACATGTGTAAAACAAACTACATAAAGCAGGGAGAACCATGTGACAATCATGAGAATAATGAGTTCTATATATGTTATGTTCATAGTGACTTGGCCATCTGCATTTATCTCATTTGAAGTAAGTGTCTTTCCTGTCTTGTTGGGTCTAGATTTTGGAATGAGATTCACTATCTATCTTATCTCAACTCTAATAGCTTAACTTCTTTATGATTTAAAACGATCTTGTCCCCTAACCAGCTAAACTTGGTCATATAACTATATTATCTTGTCTTCAGTGCCCCTCAGAGACTTGAGAAGGAATAAAACTTAAATTCCTGAGTGATTCAGCAGTGTGGGTTAGCAGTTTCCAAAATGTACAAATTGACTTAAGACAGTTTACTGCCTGACCAGTCACCCAAGACACTTTATAATGTTGAAGCCTCATCTTCAGTTTTCTAGCCTAACACCAATGAGTTAAAAATAACCTTGTGTGCACAGTTAAGGCCTTTAAGTTGAGCTATCAACTCAGCAAACTACTTTTTTCCTTTATCATTCTTTTGTAGGTTTGGAGATGGGGAAAAGAGAGAAGGAAATGTGGAGGTGAATGGGAAAGACACAAAACTATATTTTTGATATTAGATATTGATGTGTGTTTCAGGCAACACAGTGAAATTGAAATTAATAGAGGATTGCCAATTCCTTGCTTACCATATGTAGCTTATTTCCTATGATAACTCAAATTCCTTACAGGGTTCTTAGCAGAAATCCCCTTGACTTCAAATGATACATGTATTAAACAGATTTATTGAGCATGTACATTATAATGTACAATATTTCTTAAGGTATTGAAAATAAACTATATATTTTCTAACATGCTATAATATGCCGAGATTGAAATCCAGACATAAGAAGACATTATTTTTAGATGGATAGGTTATTTCTTTTGCTTCTACTTTATTCTTTTATTAAATGAAGTTTTAAAGGTAAATAAAAATGCAAGCTCTTTTGTCATCGTTGAATAACACCACAAAACATCCATGAAATATTTTACTTTAATTGGAAACTATCTTCCTCAAAGTCAGTATATAGTCACTGTATGATCTTTGTCCACATTTGAGTGACTCAGAGTTAGCTATACAGAGAGCATTTGAGGTATAACTTCTATACTATATAGATTTATCATTGAAGAAAGTATTATTTAACTGGAGAAAGTTTTGTTGCACCAACTTGCTCAAGAGTGTGAACATTGATTAAAATAAACTAACTATAATTTATCAAATTCTTCTTTGCAAACTCTTTCTGAACATATTACAGATACTATCTTACTTTCCCTGACAAAAAGGCTTATGATATATAGCACAGTTTGTATTATTTATTTTATTATCCTCCACGTTCAGGAACTAGGGCTCCTAGATATTCAGTAATGTGACTAAGACTGTCTAGTTATTAAGAAATAAGTAGCAACCAGAATTTAAATTTGAGTCCCCTTTTCAAGATATCATACATCCTTACTGTCTTAAAGGAAACCCCATTTCCATTTGAAAAGGAGATATCTGGGCCAAGTGGTAAGGTTTTTTCCCTCCTGTTTACATACTGATGTGATTACAGAAAGGATGCATTTACCTGACATTTTCTTAAACTTTAACAGCAAAAAAGGTCACAAGAATGTAAAATAGAAATTGAGGACTTTTGAGCATCATGAGGCAGAAAAGGCAATGTTACTGTACCATGTGATGCACTGTAATACAAACACTTAAAAACTAATTCAATTATAAAGTGAAGACATGAAGCTGGGAAGGAGATATGATGAGAGGTCCTAGAGCATAGCAGGGGGTAGAGGAGATGCAATATATATACAAGAAAAATTCAAAGATTAAAGATAAGTTTAAGAATCTCAAATCTTCCCTCTCCAGGTCAAATATCTCAATATTTGACTTACAGGATATGATCCAGATAGTTAATCACTGTACTATCAGAACTGTTTCTAGAATTCTGGTCCCATACACTTTCTTTCTGCTAAGACATATTTATGCTGAGAGAAAACTGAATCATGTTACAATATGATACATCTTTTGATGGGTATCATACCATACTCATTTTAAAACAAAAACCAAAACAAAACAAAACCTTTTGCATTCATTTATGAAAAACTACTCATACTTGAGGCACATAGAGAGAAATCAAAATCAGTGGTTCATGAAGCCTGTTGGGGTACTGTCTTTCCTAATTCTATTCTAAAAAAAGACAAAATTATTAGTTTAAAGGATATCTAATAGAAGTTGTAAAAAAGACTGTCTTCTGACCATCCACAGTAGGATCAAATACCAATTCTAAGACAAAGCCCTTCCCAAGGGTTCGGATTCCCATGACAGTCAAATTAGGCCATTAATCAAATCAAGTAATTAGGTTTAGGAGAAATCTTAGAAATATGAAAATTCCAACTCTAAAAACTAATTTTCCATGTGATTCAGCATGTAGACATAGAACCTCAAAACATCCACAAATGAAGAAAAAGCCTTAATTGCCAGACTCCCCATAAACTTCAGAATAGCAGAGATTTGAATGAGGGACACACAGAACTTTGAGTCTTGCTGGCAACTGGACTAGTCAAATATGTGAGCTCCCATTTAAATGGAAGAATTTGCCGTGTAAAAATAAGGTAGTAGGTGATATGGAAAAGGCCAACTCAGCCTCTGCTTTGCACATGCTTCTACACCTGTGCATATATGTACGCACATACACAGGTTTACATACATACAATCATGTATGCCACCTATTTACTCATAGAAAATACTGAGAACTGATTGTGTTGTTTGACTCTCATAATTTCTTTTATTATTATTTTAAAGTTTTTTTGTATCTTCTCCCATCTTATTCCCGATTTTTCTTCTAATAATCTTTGACGTCTTTCATTTTCTATCTCAACTTGACAGGGTTTAAGGTAGCCAAGAATTGTGATAAAACATTATTTCTGAATGGTTTTGAAAGTGTTTTGCCATTGGAACTAGCAACTAGAACAAACTATAACCCTAACATTAAAGGAATATTACATTGATTCAGGATACACAGCAAACACATAAGGCAGCAAGGGCATGAGTCATCTGTCTCCATGATGTAGGTCTCTGTATATCTTTATCTACATTTTTACACTTTCCACAGCACTTATAAACACTTAAAATAAGAAATATCTCATTTCTAAGTTTAGAATATGCGTGGTCCCATGGACTGTTGTGAAGGTCATTACTGAGAATTTGGGAGCCCAAACATGGATAATAATTTTTCTGGGTAATTTCTTTGGCTTCACTACTGAAGACATAAAAAGGTTATCTTATTTTTCTTGGTGCCACCAGCTTGCTCTTTCATTGATGTACATCTCTAACTGGAGGCAAAATTTAGCTCCATTCTACTCTCTCACCTGTCTATTCAATGCTATGCTTAAGCATTGAGTTGCTACAGGCAACTGATTTTACTGAAAGCAGCAAAGTCTCTCATGTCACTTCTTTTAGATGTAAAGGAAATTACTCACAAAGAGTTGAGGTAAAATGGCTGAGGCTATACAATATATTAAAGGTAGATATTAGCCTATACTGTCCATTATTCTTTACTATACGAATATAAGGTTAAGATAGTTTCTTCAGCGAGTAATCAATTGCCTGGTATAAATTATTTTCTTTCATTCACTATTGATATGCTTTTGGACAAACAAGCTATGTCTTTGAAGCTTCATTTTTCTCTTTTGTAAAATATGGCTCTGAATACTGATCTCAAAGAGGCAGGGGTGGAATTCGAATGAGATTATGTGTAGACCCTGTTTAACATAATGCTTGTCCTACATTTAGAGTGTAATAAGTTTGGGCACAACTGCAAAAAATGGCAGTGCTGATAAACAATGTGTCAAGGAATAGTATTCATAAGATGGACTTTGTCCTGAGTTTAGAGACAGAAGCAATCTCCTGAAGCCCAGAGGATATGAGCAAGCATTTGCAGAGGGGTCTGCACAATTTCTCTGACAAAGCATGCTTGCTTAGGAGCATAAGAAAAAAAAATGAAAGAAAGAAACCTGCTGTCCAAGCTGCTAGCTGGAATTGAAAGATACAGCGATGGTTAGAGGGCCTATTTAGTAAGACCAGAAAAAAAATGCATTCTGAGTGAATCATTTGTCTGGACACAGGGAGCTGAGTCAGGGAGAACAGACTGTCACGTAGGCAGGTTGAGCTAAAGCCAAAAACACTGTTCAATTATTGCTCTGAAGAGCACTTTCAAGCCAGACATTAGGAGAGCCTCTGTGTCCCCACGTACCCCCAAGTTAAGATTTTTCCAAATGGTGCCCCAGTTATTAAGTACAGACTGGAAAGAAAGAGAAAAAGCAATGAGTGACTTCTTGATAATTATTAATGGTACCTACGTGTTCTGTACAAGAACCCTCCAATAAGAGAAAATTATCTTGACACAGTGTGGGGAAACAACATGTAAAAATCCACATGGTTCTATAGTAATTCAGAAGCTTGCCCTTGGATTATCTCCCAAACTTCAGAGCTTCATGCAGGTACTACAGGGTATCCCTCAAGATAGCATGCTCAGTGAGAAGCTGTCTTGATGACTTTGAACCCTGACTCTCTCTTGACATTTTAATTAAAAATGAATGAGTTGTTTCCTTAATTGAAACATGAAAAGACTATGACTGAATTTTTCAAAAATTAGATTGTTATAATAAGTACATAAGTAGTCATTAGAATCCTAGTTTGTAAGAAATAATACTTCAGGTATTATGAATAGAAAATTCATTGAACACAGTTGTACCACCTTTTAACCTGGGAGCAAAAGTGAGTACTTTACATGATTAAAATCATTCTTTGTTCTCTCTAGCAGAAAATAAAATTATTATTCATTGAAATCTATTTTCCAGGTTTTCTTCCAGACCCCTTGTACAAAACAACAAACATGCACAATGTGCTTCATGTAAAGGGTCACCTACATTAGATATTTGAGATTGGAGAGGGTTAGTTTTGGCCAACTTGACTCAATCTAGAACCTTTTGGGAAAAAGGAGCCTCAGTTGGGTAGTTGTTTTTATCAAATGGGTGTATTGGAGTTTTCTTGATTAATGATTGATGGGGGAGGACCCAATCAATTGTGCGTGGTGCCTTCCCTATGTAGATGAGCCTCCATTATATTTGAAAGCAAGCTGGCTTTTATTAATTTAATTGATTTTTAGTTAGATAGAAAATAGTATGAGTAATTATGACTTTTTCATACATCCTTGCTGTTATTTTGCCCATTCCTCCATCTATATTTATCTGCCTTTCTGTCCATAATTAGAGCTGCCTTTTTTTCCTTTTTTATTAATTTATTCTTGTTACATCTCAATGGTTATCCCATCCCTTGTATCCTCCCATTCTTCCCTCCCTCCCATTTTCCTCTTATTCCCCTCCCCTATGACTGTTCCTGACAGAACATTCTCCACAGTAGAGTGGAGAGTGGGATATGACTTTCTCACATACTCTGGTGCCTCACCTTTGACCATGTCCCCTGGAAGGGGAGAACTGGTGTCACTCAGAGGAAGGACAGCAGGTTACCAAGAAGAGACTTGATACCCTATGAACATATACAGGGGGAAGTAATCCCCCTTAGAGCTGTCTTTTTATAGTCTCTTTATGTCTCGTGTACCCTTCTCTTTTAATCCTCTCCACCCACACTCACATAATCACCTTTTTAAAATTAATTTATTCTTGTTACATCTCAACATTATCCCATCCCTTGTATCCTTCCATTCCTCCCTCCCTCCCATTTTCCCCTTACTCCCCTCCCCTATGACTGTGACTGAGGGAGATTCACTAGGTTCTTTACTAGCCAAGAAGATATAAACAAGAAAAACAGGTGAATGTCACACAAGGCAGCTGCAAAGAAGACTCATACAAGTATCTTTGAAGAAGCAGAGACCAGAAAGTCAGCCTGATATTAGGTGAGGCCAGTTATACTGCCTGGAAAAAGCAAAGACATGAGCTGCCTGGAGAGAAACACATACAACCTGTTGATCTGTGTATAGGCTGTGCAGTATGTTGCAGGCTTGCAGCTTTTATAAGCTACCATTCATCTTTGGATGGGCTTTGGCAATTCAATTCTCTTCGGGTCATTTGTTCTATGCTATTGTTTTAATGATTCTTTGACAAAAAGGCACGTTAATTCCTGCCAACACCCAATCTACCTCAAAGATGATGATAAGCTTCAATGAACCTCCTTGTAGAGATGGCTTCATATATGGCAAACAAGCCACTTGGAAAAATGTCCTCATTTCGACCACTGACAGGATTCTGCCTAAAACTTGGCAAGATTGGATGCATGCAGACTTTGTGGATAAATTCTGCCAAGACAGGAAAAGCGCGTCCTCAATGGCTCCTGCCTCACAAATATGTCTGTCAGATAAAGTAGGCCAGAGGCTGAAGAGTTTACTTTCCCTAGTTTCTTCCTCTGTATGATTGTCATTTGTATACAGGAAGGCAACTGACATTTTTGAGTTAATTTGAATCCAGCCTTTTTACTGAAGATGTAAACTTTACTCCTTCTTAAGTTTCTGATGGAGTTGAAGACCAAATAATTAAGTTTCACAATTTAAGTTTAGTTTTTTTAAGGATTAAGTTGTTTTTAGGTCTAGAGAGATGTTTTAAGTTGATAGAGATGAGATATGATAGATATTGAATTATATTCATAATTTTAGACTCAATGAGATGGGAAAATATTTTATTAAAGGTTTCCAAATATAAACAACCAAACCAGTATGAATGTATCATTAACAGAATTCTTGATTGTTCTGTGGTTCTTCTTGCTGTCTGTAGTTTATTTTTATATATGTTTAATAATATAAATATATATGTATAAATAATGCTTAAAAGTGTAAATAAAAAGAGAGAGAAAAAAGTCTCTTACCTATATTCTTTTAAGTAAATGCCAATAAAAATCACTGTGTCACCAAGTTGAACTTTGGTTGTATCTGTACTTTGGCGTGTCATCAATTAACTATCTGGGGTGAGTAAATATTTGTTCATACCATCACAGGGACAGTGTCACACAAGAATACACTACTATTCATATTTAAAGAGTAGATATTTAGGATCCCTACGTAGCTATTACCAACAAGTAGGTAGTCTTGCTCTCTGCATATTAGACACAGTAGGAAAGGAACCTAATTTAAGGACTTAAAGTCTGGTTTCAGTGGACAGCTATTAAACTTAAAATAGCAAAAAGGAAAGGAAGGGAGAGAGGGAAAAAGTGAGGGAAGGATGAAGAAAGGGAGAAAGAAAGAATGAAAGAAAGAAAGAAATAAAAGGAAGGAAGGAAGGAAAACGGAAAGGAAAAAAAAAAGAAACAGAGAAAGATTTTGTGACCACTCATTGCTTAAACTGATATCCAGCATGTAACTTTAGCAGATGTTGGACAATTTGTGAGATTCAGTTACTTTTAGTTTCCACTTTATTCATGTGTGCACAATTTTTCTTTTTACTTGTATGTTAGCTATTTGGAGTACATTTCTTCTAAACTACACAGGTATTTGGTACCATTTTTACTGCATATGCATCAGACTACATTTTTCCAAGGATGATTTATGGGTCTAAAAAAACAGATAAAGAACAGTGAGAAAATTAATCCAAAAAGTACAGAGGGGAGACTTAAGAATTCAGTGGCATGTTAATTCTATTCTGGGTTTCCAGTCAGTATGAGTTGAATGCTCTTTACTTACTACCACAATAATGGGGATATGACACAGCAGAATAAGAATTACCATTCCGATTTGGCAAACCCTGCTATCATACAGAAGAATAATGTTGCACCCAACAAATACCTCATTAAATGCAGGATTTTTTTCTTGTGTTTCAAGACAAATATATTAGTTAAATAGAAGATATAGTAATCAAGGAATCAATTACTCTCCACTAACATAAAATTGGAGTAAGTGGTAATAGTCTACTTTTTTTCCAATCAGACATGTGCTTTATGCTTTAATATCCTCATTGCCAGCATTCTGTGCTTCCATTGTGTATATGCTGGCATTCCTTCAAAATCCTGGGGACTTTCCTGAGGTTTGTGGTATTAGAGATGGAAAGAAAGACCCTCATGGATTCAGCAGCTACTTCTCAACTTGTCAACAGAAACAGAAGACCTAGTTTTATAAACTATAAGGGCCTCATGTATGCCTTAGGACAAATAGAAGGGAGAAAGAAAAGCATCAGGAGTGGAATATTCAAACTAAACAAAAATATAAAAACACAGGCTTTTTGAAGTTCGTGGTTCTCTTTTCTATCAATGAAGTCAATAAACACTTTCACTTTACCCTGTGCTGTGGCATGGGCATTTTGGTAGCTGAAGAGATGTACCTTTTTTAAAAGAAAAAAAAAATCAAGCGACAATGCTGAGGTGATAAAATACTTAAAGCCTGAGTAACTGACTAGAGGAGAAATTGGACTGATATCCAAGGAAGAGAGTTTTCTGCTAAATGTCTAGTACATAGTCTCATCATTCTCAGTTCTTAGTATGAGTTCCTAGGTGCTGGTCCTTGGTGGATAGTTTATATTACAAGCCCCTAGATTGGCCAACAACACTTGAGGATGGGGTACTTGTATTCCATCATTATCCCAGTTATACCAACAGTATCATCATCTTTCCCATAAAATGCCTATTTTTGTGTGATTGGCACTTGCCATCAGACTTCAGAAGATCTCCTCACACAAAGACCCAAACAGGTTATATTAAAAACACAACAATGACAACTCAAGCAGATATATCACAGGGTATCTTATTACAGAGAAAGTAATTGATAGGCCTTGCCTCACATTGTAAGCATTTATGGTCAATGACAGCTTCTCATACTGGTACAGCTTTTACTGTGTTTGGCACTGTGGACACATTGTCATATCTATAAGTGAGGGTTCTTATTCAAACACTGGCCACAAATATGGACAAGAAAGAGTGGCTCATCTTGGGATCCTTAATAGACTTTTCCCTTTTTCATGTATCTATCTAAAGGTGAGAATAGATGCTGGCCTACCCCTCTGCAATCAGGGAAGACATTATTATTGCCAGCCCTCTGATCCCTGAGTCTGATCTGATTCTTGGCAATTGTCCTTCTTTCTCCCTAAAGGGATGGTAGGTATCTGTTTGCTTCTGTCCTTCCTGTTGCTGCTCAGACTTACTGATAAGATATCCAATGGCATTTTTTGATAACTACAGGACTCCAAGTGTCAACATGACTCACAAGTATGGGGTAGAAACATTCTGTTATAAATATGTTTGCCTAAAGGTAAGAAACTTCAGGATGACATGACTTCACAGTATCCTGTGTAACTAATTAATTGTACTGGATTCATGAGCAGCATAATTCTTTTGATATCACTTCCCTGAATATAAAATAAGTGGTAGCCAGGTGACTGAGGATATGGTTCCTTGAATTTTTGTTGAAGATTTTTAATGACCCCTCAAAACTTAGCGTTTTTTGCATTGAACTTCAGTCCTATGCTCTGTAGAAGTTTCCTTCACCTTAAAAATAATTCCTCTGGGACTTGCCTTCCCTGAAACATCTTCTAAAGTAAATGGGCATTGTCCCTTACATATAGAATTTGGTGATGGGCAGATTGCCTGAAAAGATATTTCACTGCAATTAGTTTTCTTTGCACCCTGTCAGAGGGTTTCAGAGCCCAGAGGCAACTTCCACCAGGATAAAAATACTTTGCAGTGTCAGTAAAAGATATCCTTATATAACACACGCTCATTTCTTTTTCCTATTTTGCAACTACTCAGAAAGGTAGGGTTTGCTGACATCCTGAAGCAGGTCAGCACGCATTAATGCTTTACTCCCCTGTCTGATGTAAGCAGAACATTGCTGATTTCAACTGTTCTTTGTCTAAGTTACAGAGTGAATACCAGGTCAAGGATAAAATATTTTGTTTATCATTTTTATCCATGGAGGATTTTTCATTTAAAAAATGAGTATTTGAAAAATAAATTAAAATACTTAAATAAAGTAGAGATACACATTTAGAGGTGACTTTATGCTTGGGATCTGGCAATGTTTAGGTGAAGATTATCAAAGCTGAGAAAATGCTACTTGGAAAAGTGCGTATTAGATACATGAATAAGAATTGCATCATGAGCATGAAAAATCTGACCTTACCAAGGGAGTAATGGGAGCCTAAACTCATGGTTGCACAAAATCCTCCAAACGAACACATGTATGTGCCCATGTACATATATTTATTTTAGTATAGCATCTGGCTTAATTTTCCACTTATTCTTACCTTATCTTCCTTTTTAGTAATTATGAATGTTGTGACTTATATAATTACCATGAAAATTCATTTATATTTCTGATTCTATTACTTTTCCTGGTAACTTATCATTACAGTGATGTCCTTACAATTCATCAGGGTGACCTACTGAAATACCCAATACCATTGAACTGCTGTTGATAACTGAAACTATTTCCAGTATTTTTGCTCATTTTGAACAAATTGTTAGGACTGATTCTTTAAGGGTGTCATGGCATCCTAATTGTTGAAATGCAGGCCTTCAGGCTTCCATATGTTTTCATGGTTGATGTTGAGAACTAGTGTATCTTTTCAGAGATTTGATCAACATTAATTCTTTTAAATTATAGCAATGACATGATTTCTAAAAAAAATACCCTTCTCAAGTGTGTTATTAGAAACGCAATCTTAATTAACCAAAACCTTGAATTATCTTCTATTTAGAATCTCTAAAATTATGTTTATTACTAAACAGAAGATAGCTTTCAATCACTTGTCACCATGTTTCTCTAATTTTCCATAAAAACATAAATTACAAGTTCAAGAAATAACCAGAGCAGGTTGGTGTGGTGGAAGTTTTGGTGTCTTTTAAAACTCAGTTATGTTGTAAACACATTTTTCCTTTAGTCCCATGTGTGGGATATTGGCCTGATTCAGGTTGTCCAACAGCAGTGAAATATTTGCCTTATGCAGTTTCTATAAAGGGCTCATTGCCAATTGCAGATAGTTTAATTCTGAGGACTCTGGGGAGGAAATAAATGCCAAGATCCTGGAGAGAGACAAAGGGCTCCGAGAAAGAATTCTGGTGCTCCCTGCCTGTCTGCTCTTGGTCCTTGTTGATGAAATAAGATGAGATGTTGGAAATATCCTGAAATGAAGATTGGACTTCTCCAAGGAAGCCGAGGACCCTAACAGAAGGAGGTAGTCTAAGAGAACTACACCGTCTATCCCCACTAACCTTCTTTCTCTCCTTCCCAATGTTGGAATGCATTTGGGTAGAGATGGAAGGTAAAGGCATAAGAACCCACAACAAAATAAAACTGATAAATAAAGGCACTTACAGGTTGCAGTAGTTTTTGAACCATTTAGAACATCACAACACCAGAAGGCTGAAGATGATGCTCCAATATTATAGAGAGTTTTGGATGACTGCTCAGGCAGCAAACTATTGCTATCAATTTTTCATTTTGGAAGCTGCAAATATGCACTTCCTGTTTACTCAGAGTTGAAGGCCAGATACTTTAGTTTTACAATTAAGCTTAGTTGCTTAGGGGTTAAGATGTTTGTCAGTCTAGATAGATGTTTTAAATTGATAGAGATGAGATTTGAAAAATAATGATTTACCTTCAGAATTTTAGACTCATCAAGATTGGAATGATATTTTATTGAAGGTAGCCAAATTCAAATAGCCAAAACATTATGAATGTAATATCTTCATAATCCCTGACTGTTTCATGGTTCTTCTTTCTGTCTTTGGTTTATTGTATTTATGTGTAAAAATATAAATGCATACAGAAAAAAGAAAAATAATGATAAGGCATCACAATAATATAATTTCAAGTTAAAAAAGAAGGGAAGGAAAATAGAGAAATGGAAATCATATTAGTAATCTTATTGGCAAAAAATAATGAAGCAATGAATTGCCAGAAGTTTCCTTTCCCTCTAATATATTTTGTTCCAACAGACATCTTTTTATTTCTCTTACATAACATTGCTCTGTCTCTTCTTATCTCCATCATCTATGTTTGTAGAGTCCTAACAGTGAGTACACTAAGCCTCTACTCTTGATTTGTATTTATCTCCTTAATTAATAAAAAAGCCAAATAAGTGAACTAAGAAAGATTTTAGTTACATAAAGTCAGTGAATCTGAGGATGAATGAACAAAAGCAGAATTCATCTTCAAGGATGATATATGGTGTCATGAGAAAAGGAATTTCAGTTAGGCTTTGCAAGAACAGGCATTGATTATACGATCAGTGTAGTAAAATTAATGGAAGTTCAGAGGACATTAGATGTGCAGGCAAAAATATATTGTAGCCTTCAAGATGTAGGTCAAACTCCTTTATGTAGAGAGTATTGCCTGAAAGCTATCAATCCCTCTTCTCAACAAATGAAATCAGATGAAGTCTTCCCCTTTGAGGTATGTATAATTTTCTACTTTTGGTATTTACTCCATGTATCTCAGATGCCAATTTTCAACACCCTGCTTTATTTTGAGTTACTCTGGTAGAATCTGGTAAGTCACTGTGTCAACAATACAATTATTTCCTTTTTTAAAATTGAAAAATAAAATAATTCATATTATATCTCAATTGCTATTCTATCCCATGCATCCTCCCATTTCTCCCTCCCTCCCTCTTTCACCCCATTCCCCTTCCCTATGACTGTGACTGAGGGGGACCTCCTCCCCCTGAATATGATGCTAGGGTATCAAGTCTCTTCTTGGTAGTCTGCTATCATTCCTCTGAGTGCCATTGGGCCTCCCCTTCAAGGGAACATGGCCAAATATGGGGCACCAGAGTTTGTGTGAAAGTCAGTCTCCACTATTCACTTAACTGTGGAGAATGTCCTGTTCATTGGCTAGATGTGGGTAAGGGTTTGATGCTGACTGCACATATTGCCCTTGGTTGGTGCCATAGTTCAAGCAGAACTCCTGGGCCCAGATCCACCTATCATAGTGTTCTTCTTATAAGTTTCTAGGACCCTCTAGATCCTTCTATTTCCCCATCTCCTATATTTCTCTCACCTAGCATCCCAATAGGATGTCCTCCCCTCTGACCCACTTCCTGGTAAGTGAAGACTTTCACGGGACATGCTCCTTGCCCTAGTGTCCAGTTATAAGTTAGTATATATAATTTGAGTCTCTCTGCTTCTGGGTTAGCTCACTCATTATGATCATTTCCAGTTCAATCCATTTGTCCCCAAATTTTGCAAATTCCTTGTTTTTACTAGCTGAGTAGTATTCCATAGTGTAAATGTACTACAGTTTGTTTATCCATTCTTCTACTGAGGGACACTTAGGTTGTTTCCATGTTGTGGCTATTATGAAGAAGGCCACTATGAACATGGTTGAGCATATATCCCTATTGTATGCTGGAGCATCTTCTGGGTATATTCCAAGAATTGGAATAGCTGAGTCTTGAGGAAGCCTATTTTCCAGTTTTTTGAGATAGTGCCAGATATTTCCAAAGTGGCAACACAATTATTTCTTAAAGTTTCAATGATTGTAGGTTTTTACCAATTAATATTGAAACCTGGGTGACTTTTGAGTGATTTAAGTAACGTCTTTTAATGAGAGTGCATAGGGATTTAGAGATTGTGCTATCCGCATAGTCCTAGATGTAATATATTAAAGACAGTTGTTGACTGTTAACTTGTTTTTAACAAAATAATCAATAAATATATATTTTTCAAAAAGAATAATTAAGTAAAATCCATGGATACTGAAATTATTGTCATGCAGATTTTGTTTTCAGATGCATATGTGGTTTGGAGGTTACAGAGAGATTTCCATAGCTTACAGTATCACATGAAAATTAGAATATTTCTACCTAAGAACTAGGAAATTTTAAACAAGATGTCAATAAAAAGCAGACACACAAATCTGTGGGTAACATTAATTATCTATTGAATAACATGCTACTCAGTTTTTGGTGGCCTCAAAACCATGTCATGGGTTCTGTGAATTAAGTATCTAGACAAGCTTGGTTGAATCCTCTGCAAAGTCTGTGACCTTGATATCTTCCATTCCAAGGCTGAACCGAGGAAGGGTCTTCCAAATTTGCTAAATCACTATTTATAAGTCATATCATCAATGGCTGGTATCTTGAGATACTTTATTCATCATGCAGCACTCTCTTTCAATAGAGGAAAGATTTCTGAACAATACAAACCTTGTAATATTTATAACCTCCATGATGAAATACATCATAGGATGCCAGTACATTCTACCTCTAAAAACCAAATTGGGAGATTCAATATACAGTCAATAAGATCAACTGGGACAAGATATGTTACAAGATGTTGGAGCCACTGAAATTAAGTGGAGAGACCAGTATTTGGATATGTTAACAAACAAAACTCTAACAAGAGTAATGATCAGAAATTTAAAAAAAAGATGCCAAAAATGACTGATAACAAGAAACAGGCATAAGAAAAGGACAACAGAAAGACAAGAACAAAACACAACCAGAAAATGAATGGAGCCATGAGAGCAAAGTCAAAATTAAGAGGGCCATGAGCTTCACATCTGTGTACTTACATGTTTTCTGATTTATGTCAAACTAAGCTTTGTTCCAACAGTTACCCTAGTGGGGGAAAACTGGGGACTTATTGGCATCAGAATTAATTTCCCAAGCAGAGAATGTGTAGCCGCAGTGAATGTACTTTATCATGCCTGATTGTCTCATTGGGCCTGAAACAACCTTTTTAAAAAGAAGTTTTGATCCTGTAGCCTGGGGAAGAACGTGCTGCAAAATTCTTGACCTTTTCCAGTGTTCCTAGGGGCCAAAAATGTTTAGAGAAGTGAAAAATTCAATTTCTCTGCTTGACTTGTCATTCAGACCCCGAACAGAATAGAGAGACAGATAGACCATCAAAAAAATCATTGTAGCTTTGTTGCCAGTCCTGAAAAGAAAGGAAGAACTGGAAAACTGAACATGCTCTGAAGCCCCATTCTAGTCACACATGAAAAATTAATCTCTGTGTTCAGTTGGGTGTTTCCCACAAAATTAAAATTAAATACCTACCCTTAAGTTACTTACCTTGAATAAACATCAATATTGTTTTACATTTGAAGTTTTAGCAATTTGTGTGTGTTTTAATAAAGAAAAAAGAAATAGATCAATCCAAAGCCTTCATTGTCATGTAATAATTTCTCCCCTACTCTTGGATACAGTATGTAAAAGAGGTAGAGAAAATATGCTGCCCACTAATAGTTTTAAGAAGAATTCTAAGAACTTAATATGTGTTGCTGTTACAAAGACAGTGCTATACTTTGATTCAAAGTTTTCTGTTCATACCAACTTGGGCATATATTTTAGAAAACAAGACTCCATTAATATCATTCATTAATACTTCTTCATTTCTCTTATATTTCTTCCTATAAGCTCTCTCTCTCTGTGTATTTAAATTTTTTGAGGATTAGCTGGTATTCATGTCTTAAATGAATTATTTCTTGCCCGGGTCTCTTATATTTCATATTAAAAATGGAGACAAAACTAAGAGAAACTTATCTGTTTATGCACTTAAAATAATATCTGTAAATTGTTTCACTTAACTTTCTGGCTTATTCATTTATTTGTTATATACTTGTTGAATCTTGAGTGAAAATACATATATAACTATGTATTTTAAAAAACACACCAGAAAATTCCCTATATTTTCTTGATTTTCTTTCTGTGTGTTTTCCTCCAAAATAAATCTGTCCCTAAATTTCCTGATAAAGTGACAATGGGCAGATAGACTCTAATATTAAGCCATTAGAAGTAAATGATTTGAAACAACTTACTGTCATAGACAGAGGATTATGCAAAGTTATAAATATCATTGGTCTGGGAATGGAGACCAGACCAGAGGTGAGAAAATATAATTATTTCCCTTGGGACCTGCAAAGACAATATCAGAGATCCTACCCAACTTCTATAGAATATCTGAACTTAACATTCATGCAGCAACCAGGAGGGGACAGCACTTGTCACTCTGCCTTTAAGTGTTACGTGTTGCAGTGAGGACTGCAACAGTAGAAAGATCCAACACAGCCCATTCCTGAACCTGTGGAGCTCACTGGTTTATCTAATTATGTTTAGAATTAGCCCTTCCTGAAGATGAGAGAAGGCATCCATTCATCCTGTGAGAGTTAAAATAGGTTATAATATGTTTGCTCATTGGCATAGCCTAAATTGTCTGAAATATGTTACATCTGAACTCAAGGAGGACAAAAATATTTATTTAAACATGTTATTTAATTAGTGGATTCAGAAACACAAAAAACTCAAATTAGATGTTTTGTCAACAGGTTGCCCACATATTCTCAGAAAGGGCTCTAGGAAAGAGTTTTACATACTTACAAGGCAGTGTACCATAGAAGGTGGGGAGAAAACTCTTGCCATTTTGACTTAACTCTCCTTCATCAGAGTGTCATGGGACATGTGCCTCTCCTTTTGAAATGTAAACTAGAAAACTGTTGAGTATGAAGTTCTTATTTGAACAAATCACTAGATTCTGATCACAAGCTGTATTATAGAGCAACAGTAATTAAAACATCATGGTACTGGCATAGCAATAGGCTGGTTGGTAAATGGAGTCAAATTAAAGACCCAGAAATAAATCCACACACATATGATCACTTGATTTTTTAAAAGAAGCCAAATCTTTTCAGTGGAAAGAGGATAGCATTTTAAACAAGTGATGCTGATCTAACTGGATGTCTGCATATAGAAAAATGCAAGTAGATTCATATTTATCACTATGCACAAAACTCAAGTCCAAGCTAGATACACTAAATCTGTTAGAACAAAAAGTGGGGAAGAGTCTTGAACTCATTGGCACAGGAGATGGCTTCCTGAACAGAACGCCAACAGCTCAAGCCTTAAGGTAAACAATTAAAAAATAGGACCTCATGATACTGAGACGCTTCTGTAAGGCAGAAGAAACTGTCAACAGAACAAAGCAACAGCCTACAGACTGGGAAAACATCTTCACCAAGCCTATATCTGACAAAAGACTAATATCTAAAATACATAAAGAGCTCAAGAAATTAAACACCCTGAATAACTGAATTAAGAAATGAGGCGCAGAATGAAACAGAGAATTCTCAACAGAGGAATATCCAATGGGTGATAAACACTTAAAGAAATGCTCATCATCCTTAGTCATCAGAGAAATGCACATCAAAATAAATCTGAGATGGCATCTTATACCCAACAGAATGGCTAAGATCAAAAACTCAAGTGACAGCACATGCAGACGAGGATGTGGAGAAAAGGGAACATTTCTCCATTGCTTGTGGGAAAGCAAACTTGTACAAGCACTGGGGGAATCAATCTTATGCTTTCTCAGAAAACTGGGAATAGGGCTGCCTAACATCAGCTATTATACTCCTTGTAATATACCGAAAAGATGTTTCATCACACAGGAAGGACATTTGCTCAACTATGTTCATATCAGCCCTATTTGTAATAACCAGAATTGGGAAACAACCTAGATGTCCCTCAGCCAAAGAATGCATAAAGAAAATGTGGTACATTTACACTATAGAATACTACTCAGCTATTAAAAACAAGGAAATCTTGAAATTTGCAGACAAATGGATAGATCTAGAAATGATTGTCCTGAGTGACTTAACCAAGATCCAGAAAGATTCACATGGTATATACTCACTTATAATTGGACACTAGCCCAACAGGAATGTCCTCTAACAGTCTTCATTTAGTGGGGGATTGGGATAGATGCTACGACTTCCTATTGGGAGTCCAGGTGAGAGAGGTATGGGAGAATGGGGAAATGCAAAGAACCAGTGGGTTCTGGGATCCTACAAGAAGACCATCAAGGCTGGCAGATCTGGACACAGGGGTGTCTGCTTAAACTACTGTATCAACCAAAGGTAATGCAGGCAGTAAACCCAGACCTACTATTCAGATCTAGCCAATGTACAGCACATTCTCCAGGGTTGTGTGGAAAGCAGGGAATGACTCTGACATGAACTCTGGTGTCCCCTATTTGACCACTTCCAATGGTGGGTAGGCCTGGTGGCACTCAGAGCAAGGGTAAGCAGGCTACCAGGATGAGCTTGATAAGCTGTGATCATATGGGGGATGATGAGGTCCTCTGCTGTCACAGGCCTAGGCGAGGGGAATAGGGTGAAAGAGGGTGGGAAGTAGGAACGGAAGATACAAATATGGGGATAACAATTTAGATGTAGTCTGAATAAATTATTTAAATAAAAATTTAAAAACAAAAAAGAAAATAAATAAACAATAAAATTTAAAATTGAATGACAGCATATACCCAACTTTCAAAGGAGCAACAATTGTCTTGAAAATGACTTAAAGAACAAATGTATGAGTAGAATGTTCTACTAATATAGTGGGTCACACTTGAAATTTATCTGATATCCACGTGAAAACACCTCCTTTGTCAGTGAATTTTGTTCTTAAGGATAGCAACAACTCTTCAATTATACCAAAGTTGCTGTATTCATTGTATTATATTATCATTTTCTCTTTTTATACTCCATGTTGTTGGTCATGCTCCTAAATTAATTCTTTTCAGATTCATGTTCTGTTTTGAACAGGCATTTAGTAAGATAAAGCAAGAAAGAGAGAGAGAGAGAGAGAGAGAGAGAGAGAGAGAGAGAGAGAGAGAGAGAGAGAGAGAGAGAGAGAGAGAGAGAGAAGAAATCATAATAAAGTTGAACAAGCCAAGCAAAAATAAAAATAAAAGACCCAAGGGAAGGCACAAGAATGGGACACCGACTCCTTTTTTGCATTCATGAGTTCCAGAAAAATACTAAACTTAAAGAAGACCTGGTGAAGACCTGTGTAGGCCCTGAGATTGCTGCCTCAGTCTGTTAGTTAATGTGAGTTTTGCCAAGTTGTTTTAGAGAACTTTGTTCTCCTGGTATCCCTTGTAGCCTTTGTCTCCATTCCTTCTTCTAGTTCCTCTTCTAAGGTTTCCTAAGCACTGTGGGGAGGGATATGATAGACATATTTGTCCCAAGGTCTCCCCCTCATTCTGCATAATATTTGGCTATGGGGTTCTCCATTTGTTCTCCTCTGACTTAGGAGGACGCCTCCGTGTTAATACCTGAATAAGGCACAGATCTATGAGTACAGCAGAATATCATTAGGAGTAATTTTACCATTACTATATTTTTAGACAATAAATGTTTGATTTTATTCCAGGTATTTGAGTTATCTAGCCACCGGTTCTTTGTCACCCAAACACTGTCCATTATGGGTTCCATCTCACAGGGTGGGTCATAAGTCAGACATTGCCTGGTTATTCCCACAAGGTTTGTTCTGCCATTGCCCTATCATATTTTTCAAGCAGGAAAGATTTAAATGAAAGAGTTTGTGGTTTGGTTGGTGTTTATGTTTCTCTTTTGGTAGAGTTCAGAGGAGCTTCCCATACCAAGGACACTATAATATACAGTTCTATATAGACACAAGATAAAGCTTCCCATATTCAATACATTTTTGGGTCTTAATTTTAGCAGTGAGTCCTTGTTTTCAGTTAGTAGAAAGCAACTTACTATCCTGGAAACAGCCTAGGTTATTTGGGGATTTCCACAGTACCTTCTTAGCCAAAAATTCAATTGGTTGAAACCTGGGCTCACTGCTGGCAACTTTGCTTGGTGAAAATACATGACACCTCAGGGTTCTATCTCTATCATTATGTGGAGATCTCACTGCGATTGTCTTCATATATCATAGAGTGTTTTCACAGCACTAGGCATCCATACCTCGCCTCTAATAGCCTTTCCTTCTAGCTGTCTCTTCGCTCATTTCCTTCCTCAATCCCATATCCCTTCTGACTTCCCAGCTGATCCTTCTGTTCTTGTCTTTCCTCTTCCCTGGCTCCAGTCTACCCATAAATGCTTTTCTGTTTTCCATTGCCAGCAAGAAGCGCATGTGCCCTCTAGTCCCTTCCTCTATGATTAACTTCTCTGCAACCAGAGATTGTAGTTTAGTTATCATTGACTTAATGACTAATATCCACATATAGGTGCATACATACCATGATTTTCTTTCTGGGACTGGATTACATAAAAAAAAAATCAGGATGATGTTTCTAGTTCTATCTACTTTGCTTGAAATTTTCATATTTGTACTTTTTAAACAACTGAGTAATATTCCATTGTGTCAATGTGTTACATCTTTAATCAATTCTTCTGTGGAGGGATATCTAGGTGGTTTTCAATTTCTGTTTATTACAAATTGAAAATCAGTGGTTGAACAAGTGTCTCTATGATAAGATGATGTGTCCTTTAGGTATGTGCCCCAAAGTGGCTGAATATCAAAATAGATCAATTCTTATCTTTATGAGGAAAGATATAATACTGATTATCATAGTATCTGGACAAGTTTGCATTCCCACCAGCAATGGATGAATATTTCCCCTCCTCCACATCCTGTTCAGCATGAACTTTCACATACATTCTTGGTCCTCATGATAGGTGAGGATATTATTTTTAAGTGATTATCATTCAGTGGAGTTTCCTTTATTTAGAATTCTGTTTATATCTGTACCATATTTTTAATTGGATTATTTATTTCTTTGATATCAAGTTTCTTGGGTTCTTTATATATTTTGAGAATTAGCCCTCTATTTGATATGGACTGTGTAAATAAACTTGTCCTATTCTGAAGGCTGCAGCTTTGTCCTAATGATGGCATATTTTGTAGTGCAGTGGAGAAGTTTTTCAGTCTCATGAGGTCCCACTTATTCAATGATGATCTTAATACCTGTGTTAACAGTATTCTATCCAAAAGCCTTCTTGGTGCCAATATGTTGAAAGCTGTTCCACACATTTGCAAAGAGCAATTTTAAGGGCATCCGCATCTTTGAAAAGAACTGGGATAAAACATAAATTCTGTTGTCAACTGTAAGTAATTTTTTCTTTTCTTTTTATAATTTATTCAGATTATATCCCAATTGTTATCCTCTCACTTGTATCTTCCCATTCCCATCCTCCCTCACTCCTTCACCCTATTTCCATCCCCTAGACCTCTGACACCATATGAACACAGCCTATCCGGTCCCATCCTTGTAGCATGCTTTCCCTTCGTCTGACTGCCACCATGCCTCCCCACCAAGGGAAAGTGGTCATAGGGGGCACCATAGTTCATGTCAGAGGCAGTTCCTGCTCTCACTACAACCTTGGAGAATGAGCTGTCCATTGGCTGGATCTGAACAGGGGTCTGAGTTAGAGTGAACTTCAACTACCCCACAGCCTCTAAACTGGGATTCCATTGCTTAGCCAGGCCCAACCTCAATTCTCTTGTTAGCACCATGGGACACAGCATTCTTTCTGTAGGAATCTGTGCGTGCCTCTTCTCTTGTGAATCTTGGAGGTCTTTCAGTCTCTGGACTTTTGGGATGAGGGTTGCCAGTGTCAGGATGGTTGCAAAGCAGGGTGGCTAGCATCATCTCTGGAGGTAGTTGGAGGCAATATCAGAGATACTGGACACCCTCATCCATAAGGTACCAAAAGAAGCATCTCAAGGCAAATGGTTCCTTCACGTAGCCTCTAATTTTTAAAGACTACACGTCCTTCCTTACATGATGGTCGGGCACACTCTTGTCTGCCAGCTGAGAGTGTTTGATCATATGGCCATCTTTCTTGGCAACCATCACACATTCCTTAAAAAGGAGTTCATAGATTCCAATCCGGTTCTTCTTAGACATCAGTATTACAGCAGCTGCGGGGTTAGAGGCAGAGGCTGGAAAGGAAGGCATAGCAAACTTAAAACAGTCATGATAGTGGTGCAAAAACATGCCTGTCAGAGGAGGATGACATTAAGTTGGAGATTTTAGGAGTAATCTTATATCCTTTTTTCTCTTAGTGGTTTTAAAAGACATGGTGGAATATTACAATTATTAAAAGACAAATATGTACACAGAATGTGTATACTTTTTATAAAGCATACAGATTATTTATTCATGTGTATATATTTGTATGTATGCATGCCTATTAGTCATACATATTGTTATATATGTAAATTTATGCATACATGCAGATATACTTATCATTACACTCAAACAGAGACACACACACTCATATACTCTGAAGGAGGAAAAGACCAAGAAAAAGCTAAGACAGAGATGAAAGATAACTTCTTAATTTTGTATTTGTCCATGCCAATTGTTTTAGAAATAGTAATACATTTGGAGAAATTTATCTTAAATGGGTTGTTTTTCCTTTATTTATTTACTGAGAAATTTTTGTATGTGTACTACATTTAGACCATTTTCCCCTGCTCCCTCCAATCTTTCCTGAGCTCTCCTACACCTGATCAAATTACTTGCTTTTTATTCTGTAAATGGTATAGTAACTTGCACATATATGTATACATAAATTATAAATATCATGTGCTGTATTCGTTTGTGTTGCACATAGGTATATATGTTTACTGCTGACAGTATGGGACTGGATAACTTATGAGGGGCTTGTCCCCAGAGAAGACCGATTGTCATGTTTCTCAGCAGTCTCTAATTGCCTATAGTGCTTCACTACTATAAGGAAAATCAAATACACAATAGGAAGAGTCTTGAAACACACACACACACACACACACAAAAGAACAGGAGAGGGAAATATTCAAAAGACACTTGGTTCTTAAGATTTGTGGGTGGAGATAAAAAGCACTGCAATTATTTCCCTTAGCAAACATGAGGCTATTGTGTAGGATTTGGGAACCTCAATTCTATAGCCTAATTTTTAAATTTGAAAATTAACTCTGTCATTTGAAAGCTCTCATATATTTCCAAACAAGTAATGAATCTCTGTGTATCTCCACTTCTTATTCTCTACCTGTAGGTTTACTATGGTAATTTCTACTAGGCATAAAGTACTGAAGACAGATTCTGGCACACTATACAATATCAATTAATGCAAGATATTACTCTTCAATACTACTATCATTATTGTTATTATAATTCCTAATGACAATTGCTATGTGTAAATATTTGATCAAGATAAACTGATTCCTTGTTTTTAATAGCTGAGTAGTATTCCATAGTGTAAATGTAACGCAGACTGAGGGACATTTAGGTTGTTTGCATGTTCTGGCTATTATGAATAAGGCTGCTATGAACATGGTTGAGCATCTGTCCTTGTTGTGTGGTAGAGCATCTTCTGTGTATATTCCAAGGAGTGGAATAGCTAGGCCTTGAGGTAGCTCTATTCCCAGTTTTCTGAAAAAGTGCCAGATTGATTTCCAGACTGGTTGTAAAAGTTTGCATTTCCTGAATTTTTCTGGCAAATGGATGGAACTAGAAATGGCCATACTTAGTGAGTTAACCCAGACCCAGAAAGCCTCACATAGTATATACACACTTATAATGGAACACTAGCCCAAAAGGGATATCCCATGAAAATCATCACTTACCAGGAGATTGGGATAGATGCAGGGACCTTCTATTGGGACTCTAGGTGAGAGATGTATGGGAGAATGGGGAAATAGAAGGATCTAGAGGGTCCCAGAAGCCTACATGAAGACCATCATAATGGGCAGATCTGGACCCAGGGCGTCTGCTGAAACTACTGCACCAACCAAGGCCAGTACATGCAGTAAATATTGAACCCCAACTCAGATCTAGCCAATGGACAGGACATTCCCCACAGCCCTGTGATCAGGGATTGACTCTAACATGAACTCTGGTGCCCTGTATTTGACCATTTCCCCTTGGTGGGGAGGCCTGGTGGCACTGACAGAAAGAATAGGCTGGCTACCAAGATGACACTTGATAGGCTGTGACTATATGGTGGTGGAGGAGGTCTCCTTTTGTCACAGACTTAAGGGAAGGGGAATAGAGTGAAAGAGGGATGGAGGCAAGATTGGGAGGTTACAAGTAAGAGGACAACAATTGAGATGTCATCCAAATAAATTAATTTAAAAAAGATAAATTGATTCAATAAATGAATCACTAATAGTACATGTTCCATGTGGTTTTCTTGAGTTGTTTTCTACAAAGTATTTTGTAATTGCTGTTATACCAAAAATGGTTCTCTCTTTACAGGTCAATAGACTCAGCATAAGGTAACACTTGTATTTTCTTTCTTTCTTTTTTAAATTGCTTTGAAATTAAGAAAGAAACTAGCAATTATTCTCAGACTAGTTTCAAAGGCAAATTCTTTCAGTGTAATAGAGAACACACACACACACACACACACACACACACACACACAGAGAGAGAGAGAGAGAGAGAGAGAGAGAGAGAGAGAGAGAGAGAGAGAGATGAGCAAAGAGAAAAGGAGAGTATGGGGAGAGAACCAGAGAACTGAAAATAAATTATCTAATTTAAGTAATAGGAGTCAGAACCTTCTAAATAGTAAACAGCATTCTTTGCATAATCATCATCATTACACCAGCCATTAATATCATTCTAACATTAATTCAGAGCTTACTCATTGAAAATATTAATGTCATGTCATTCTAAGTTGGATGTTAAGACTTATTGTCCTGGGCTGGAGAGATGGCTCAGTGGTTAAGAGTGCCACCTGCTCTTCCAGAGGTCGTTAGTTCAATTCCCAGAAACCACATGCTGGCTCACAACCACCTATAATATGATATGATGCCTTCTTCTGAAGATAAAGCACTTATATACAATAAATAAAATAAATAAATCTTTTTAAAAAACTTATTGTCCTCCAATTAAAAATGAACATGCATTTTTACAGAGTTCCTCTAACAGCATTAATGCTTTTTTAGAATTCACAAATATCAATTGTGTTGTATTCAAATTTTTACATTGTAACTATTGTCTCCTGCCATTTCGGATCCCCTTTCCTCTTTTGCATTTATCCAGAGTTTGTAAGTTGTTAATCTGTAGGAGGATTTCCTGAAGCAATATTTGAGGGTATTCCGTATTTGCCCATAGTTGCCCATTTTCCCTGAGATGTAGTGAGAGATAAGCTCTGGTTTTCCTGGGCTGCAGGTCCATATTCACTCATAATCTTTCCCAGTGTTCCCAGCTAGCCCCTTCCCCACGTTCTCATTCTCTCCTTTATGAATGGAAAGGAAAAAAGAAACCCAATAGCCCTATTCATTCTCTTAGTGATACAGCCAAGTTTTCTTGGCTCTGAAGGACTTGCCCTCCCGACTCAATCCACCATGTACCAAAGGTAATTAGGGCAACTTATTTAAAACTTACGATCTAATTAGTGACTTTTAATGGTAGTTAATTACACAGAGAGCAACAAAGCAGCTACATTTGCAATGAAGCTTTTTCTCAGACTAAGGCAGGAACGTGTATTTATTCAGAGTCATAAAAGAGAGGGGACACTAGAGTTAACATCTAATTACATAGAATTGTCCCTGGTAATTATGAGCAATGTGATTTTATTTATCTGACAATTATAGGGGCTTTGCAAAAATCTTTGACCTGAGCAACTTGGAAAGGAGACAGGGAGGGAATTAAATGCCATACAGTGTCCAGGCATATTTTCAAAAATAACCTAGGTGACTAGAAGTTGAAATAGCCATGTAAGGAGAGGAAATTGCACTCATTTTATTGAGACTGTAATAAAAGATACCCTGGTATATTTAATATAAATTATGGAATATTAAATAAATTAATGAAAAGTAATATGAATACTAACTTCACCACTTGTTGGCTTGACAGAAGACGTATCATTCAGAACCTCAGTTTTCTAGAAACAATATTTACCCTGAATGTATCATGGAATCACAAACTCATTTTTCTCTTACCTGCTTACTGCATGAGCTTTTACTGTAACACCCAAGTTAGAAAGAAATATGTCCTTTTCTTTGCCCTCAAGAGTTTTCACAGGTTTAGTAAGGGATATAATATGCAAATAAATTATATAAGTAGAATAATTATATAAGTAGAATATAAGAGCTAATGCTCTGGGGCTGTGTGAAAGTTATTTAATAATATAATCAATATTAATATACTTCATGTGTTACTCTAATTTTTATTTAGTCCTAATATATTCTACTTTATTTAATAAATGTTACCTCAGTACATGCTGAACAGTCTAGCTACGTATCAGAGGAAAGTATTACATTCATGAAAACTTCATACAAATTATGCTCCCAAGCGCATGGTTCAATGTGCTTTTGCAATTTCAGATTGGAAGAACTTCCTGGTGTGCCTTGTTAAATGTAGTCTATGCTATTCTATAGAAACTTGAGCCTTGAATGGGTACAGATGTAAGCTCAGACTCGTTCCTTTGTGCTTCTTCTCATAGCACCAGGAAGCTAAAATTACCTCATCTCAAAAATACTTCTACAAAAGTAAGACACTTGGGAAAGATCAGGTTTCCAATCTCTTTGGTAGTAACCTCTTCATTGCCTTCTCCAAGAGTTGTTGGTTAAGCCAACATCAATAAAATAGCAATAGGGTTAAAAACAGCAATGGTGTTTACAACTTTTTTATTGGAATACAGAATCATTTCTAGAAGCAAGTAGCCAGTGTAATTAACTGTGTCTTTGCTAGTAAGCACTCCCATGTTACCTTCATGTAGCAACCTTTCTTTAACCTTTGGTATTCGATTATATTACTAAAAAATTCTTGGTTATTTTCTATAGCATCTCCACAATTCTTTGGATGTAACTGTAGCTGGCCTTTTCATTGTTTAGGGTTCTTTTATCTATGATACTTTTTCACCTATATTCTGTCCAAGCCCTCAGTACTAGGTAGGAGAGTAAGAAGGTTAGAGGGGAAAGGGGTTGTTGATATTGTTAGACTACTTCCTGCTGATTAAGGTAATCAAGTCCCTTAGGGCAAATTTGATCCCCATTGTCAGGATATCTCTAATCAGCATCCAGCAATCCAACAAACTGCAACAAAGACCAAGCAGCAACAGGAGCCAAGAGCAATTAGCAACAGAAGCAGGAGCAGGGGCAGCAGGAACAGCAGCAGATGCAGCAGGAGGAGCAGGAGCAGAAGCAGGAGAAGCAGGGGCAACAGAAGAAGTGGGGGAAGCAGCAGCTGCAGATCCCTCTCAAGGATCTCTCAGGAGTGCCCAGAATTCCAGAAGTAAACTGTCCCCAGCTGGCAAAATCACATCCCTGCTACAGCATAAGGCAAATCATAGTCAGCTGCTGTAGACAATCTGAAGCAGTCCCATATCCCATACCTGAGATTTAAAGAAGTGCATATTGACATAACGTTTCTGGGCTTTTAAAGAAACCAAAATTCTCAATGCATGTAACCAAAAGTACTTCTGAAAAAATTAAATGCAGCTCCAAACTGAGGGACAGTTTCAAACTATGAAACATATGGCTTCCCTCCTGTTCCTGTTATCTCTGTAGATATATGACACATGGCTGTGCCATTGTCTTTTGCCTGGATTTGTAAACTGAAGCTTGTTGTCTCCAACATTCTTTAGAGTTATAAGGTCCATAATAGGATCAGCTGGGTGCCTACATAAATTCGGTATGAGATATTATTACTAACAGTGAAAAGACATAAAATGCCCCTTACATCACCAAATGCAAAATCTAAGAACTGTCATAGTGTTTTCCTTTAACTGGAATTTCACATTTCTAACTGAAATTATACCTACATTATACTTCTCAATACAAACTGATAAGGGCATGGAATTCTAGAAGTCTGTAGAAAATGGTAGCTGATTGTCTGCATCTGTGTGACTGCATGGGCAGTGTGACAGTGACCAGTAGCATCTGGCTATGAGCCAGGCTCTGCCAAAAAATCACTCAATAACCTCAAACAAGTCAGTTAACTTCTGACTCCAGTGATATGGCAGTGTTCTAGCAGAGCAGTGGCCCCATAACTATTTCAATTTATGTTCCCAAGTAAAACTTTCTCTTCATGGGGTTATTTAATGTGCCAGTTCCAGGAACTATCTGCCATTTACCTTATTCCTGCTCTTTCTGTTTTTCTTTCCACTGATCTTGTGGTTCAACATGTACCTTTCTCCAGTTATTAACATCTCTAATCACTACAGCAACAACAAAGTAAAACAACAAAACTCCAAGTTCTTACTGTGTCTGCTATCTGTTTCAATGGACTCTAAATATTCTATTATTTACAGGGACATAACTAAAATAGAGCACATGAGTAAAATATATTTCAGAATTCTTTGAGGGAAATGGGGTACTGTCAAACAGCAAAGCCTATGAGGAATGTGAAAAATGGAGGACCTGCAAGCACATGGGAAGAGAAAGCATTGACAAGATAAATAATGACCCCAAGAAAAAGCAGTAAGGGGAAATATCATTCTTAGTAGAAAATCTACAAATATTCAATGAGTGGTTAGTGTGTTCTGTGTGTAAAATATTTCCTATGTAAGCATAAGGAACTGAGCTCTTATCCCTAGCAACCAAATAACAACTCAATATTATACTTACTGTTCACTGCTTCGATAAAACAAGTTAAGGATGAAGAAAGTGTGTATATTGGGGGGCTGTGTATTTTGGCACATACTTCAAGGATATAATGTTGTCATGTGTACACAATCATACCAACAAAAACTTGAAGAAGCTGGTCACATATCATGCACTCAAGAAAGAGAGAATGAATGCTTGTACCCATGATATCTTCTTTGTCTTATGTAATGCACCATCCCATCCCAGATGATGGTATACTCAATGTGGTTCTTCCCACCTCAATAAATTCTATATGCCCACCCATAGTTATGAACACCAAGCAGGATAGGACAGGCCTACAACCCCTGTGGCTAGCGACAGAAGCAGGAAGGATCAGGAAGTTTGTTGGACTCTTAATTTAACCAAGGTGGTGATCAATGGGTTCAGAGAGGAATTCTCAAAATGTAAGGTAGAAAAATGGTGAGGAAGAGATGCTGACATGAATTTCTAACCTTTGCATATGTCCTTTCAGATGAGTGAACACACACATGTATACACATATACATACAAAAACACTTGCTTGGTACCTTTGACAATAAGGATGAAAGACTCACTTCTTGTAGAGTGACCATATGGACAGTATTTACAGACAAGGGCAGGAGAGTTCATCAATGGACATTTCATGCAAAGCTTACATTGTGGGCAGTTCCATGCAGCAGGGAGCTAATCCCTTGATGGGACTTGGGGAAATGAGTATGTTAACAAGAGTATCCATGATCCTAGGAAACACAGAAAATATTTTTGGAGTATCTACAATGAATCAGAATAGAGAAGATGGATTGTGAAATATATAATATTGCGGTAGCAGTTGAATGATGGCAGATGGGATGACTGAGAATATATTTTAAGTATATTTCTATAATGCTAACTATAGATGACAACTCTTTCTTTGTTCAATTTGGATTTTAAAATGTATGCAATTGTAATTAAATAATAATTTTTTCACTTTCTGTCTTCTCATTCTTCCCTTCAGCATTTCCAAGGCACCTTTTCTCCAACCCCTCCCATGTCGTCCAATTTAAATTGTTAGCCATTTTTATTTGATCATCATTGTAACTTATATAAACTCAATTATTATTGGATATATGGATATATTAGAATATTGATTACACATATACACTTACATATATTAATTACAGAGAGAGAGAGGGAGAGAGAGAGAGACAAAGACAGAGACAGAGAGACAGAGAGAAATACAACCAACATATCCCATTTTAGTTGTTTGTGTATATAGTTTCAGGGGTAATCAACTAAGGGTCTCATCCCTGATAGAGACTAATTTTCCTTACCACAGTCTAATTATTTTCTGGTAGTTCTTTGTCTAGTGGTGGGACATTATAATATTTTTATCCTTCCGTGTTAAGATAGCTACTGATATTGTCATTGTTATCGTCTTGATTTTTCAATAATTTCTAGAAGATATGTTTCATAGCATGCTTCCTGGTATTCTTTATCTAAAAATATTTCTGTAGGCTCTTTTGTAATCTTCACTGAGCCATTGATGTAAGATCTGAAATGTATATATATTTAGTGTATTTGGCACCATACAATCTGTTCATCTCCGCCTTTTATCCAGGTGTAGTTTTTGTGATGGTCTCCATTTGCTATAACCAGGAGCTTCTTCAATAAGAAGAGGTAGGTACATTTATCTGTGAGAATCACGATATGATTTAGAATTATAAAGGTCTAGTAACTGGTGGTAGTTTATTCCTTTTTAGGGTGCATGAACTCAAAATCCCAAAGGCTAGGCTGGGATTCTAGTATGAGGTATGAGTTCTTTCCTGTGGAGTGGTGACAAGCACAATTAAACAGTTGTAGGTAACCACCTACATATGAGTACTACTTAGGGAACCTTTATAGACACCTTCCCATGTCATCACTTTTGTAGTTTGTAAATGTCACAGCTGAATAAAACTATTACTTTGTTTCCCTTCATTGGCACCTTTCAGAGTATTTTCTGGTATTAGGGAAGCTAGACCATAAGAAGAAGGCTTTCAGATTAGATATAGTGTGAATTATCCAAGCCCTATGTCCTATGTATGAAGTGTGGTAAGCAATGGGGTCTTATCTTAAATCTCTCAGAGACAGCCAAGAGCTATATCACTAGTCTACATTGCTTTGAGATACACTCAGGTTACCCTGGCCATTTGAAAGAAGGTTTATAGTGGCTGGAATTGGGTTTTGTTTTTTTGTTAATCTATGGTTCTTATGGGAAACATTGTCAGTTAAAATGGCATAATATATATATATATATGACATCTTAAAGTCACTTGTATGAGATGTTCTAAACCATTATGTACTAAACATGTGACATTTGACAGGAAGTACCTAATACTCTTCATGAAGTTTGGCTACTTACTTTGCTTCATCCTTTGACGAAGATTATGAGATTTTCTAATATTTCACACTAACCTATTTGAATAACTTTGGATCATACAGAAATTCCCATCAATCAGTCTAATGGAAAATAAACTATAAATCAAATTTTATTAATGATATATTACATGTAGCCAATATGTAAATATAAATTCTAAATAGCCACAGTTTTGCTGGTTTTTTTTTAACCATTTAGAAAAGCAGAAAATTGTCAATTTGTTCCTCCCATAAGCGATTTTAAGTCCCAATTGATTAAGGTTATCATGTCTCAATATGGCCTCTTTCTTCCACAACAATTATTCTATTATGGAATTAAAATCTCAAATCACACACTATTCGCTGCAACTGAGTAGGAGTTTCATGGAGTAAATGAATCCAAATCTGTGAAGTGAACTTAGTAAATTGCAAACCAAGGTGGTAAGGTCGATGCATATCAATATATAAGTAATAAAAATCACACTTCTGGTCTCAGGTAAACTAATTTTATGACATTGTGTTTTCTTTGTTATAGGCAAATGGCGAACAAAGGCATGCTAATGTATGAGTAGCCTTCAGTCACACCTTTTATATTTAAGCACGGACAGTGCCTGTCTACATCTTACATCATCAGCATTTAAAAAAAAAAAAAAAGAAAAGAAAAGAAAAGAAAAAAGAAATTCAAAATTATCAAGATAGCAATTGTTGTGATGCTGATTATCTAGGATCTGTGTTTCCAAGGGAACTCTTTTGTGTGTTTGGCTCAGTCATTAAGGGCATCCGAAGAAAGATATATTCTGTGTCACCTAATTCACTCTCACACTTCAAAACATTAAGGTGAATTCTTCGGTAGATAGGAGCCTGGACATCATCAAAAGTTTAACAGGTAGGATTAGGGCTATAGGGCTACTGACTTCTGAATTTTGCTATTCCTATCAGACTGTGTTGACCATCATTCTTAGCTACTGGCAACACAGGAAGAATTCTCCATAGTTTTACATGTAATATATTGTTATATGCAAAATATAATTTGAATTGTTACACTAAGCCTACCAATACTCCTTTCCAAGTTTTGCTGTTTGTACTCTATATAACACAAAATAGAACCAAAGTAGTTAACAATAATCCCCCCGGGTCATTTCTCTGTTGGAACAGATAGAGTTATAAGGAAGTAGCTGTAATTTTAAATTAGCTGTAAATACATTTGACCTTATTTTTCACCCAATGATCCTATCATGTTTCAGGAGTACTCTTTTGGCACAAGTACTTTTTTCTATTAGACCTTGAGCAAGTTTGAGTTATGAGCTAATCACATAGACATACACGGGCACTCACATCACACATATTCATAGTTTTAGTATACTTGTGCACTAGGGACGCTGTCAAATGGAATCCAAATGCTCAACATATCTCAAAACAAAATGCAAAGAAGACATATAGTAGTTTCTTCATTCCTAAAGAAACATTTGAAGAAAAGGAGACACACTCAAAAACATTTCTTCTTCTTCTTCTTCTTCTTCTTCTTCTTCTTCTTCTTCTTTTTCTTTTTCTCTTTCTCCTCCTCTTCCTCCTCCTCCTCTTCTTCCTCCTCCTCCTCCTTCACCTTCTTCTTATTCATTTCAGACAAGGTTTCCCAGTGTAGCCTTGGCTGTCCTGGACTCTCTTTATAGACCAGGCTGGCTATGACCTCACAGTGAACTAACTGCCTTTGCCTTCCTGAGTACTGGGATTAAATGTGTGTACAACCATGCCTGTCTGAAACATATCTTCTAAGAAGCCAAGCACAAAAGAGCCTCATGTGTTATATGCCTCATATTTTACATTATAAATATTCTTATCGTTTAGTAAAATGTACACATTCATCTTCTCTTTTGTTGTGCTGATTAAACACTGGGTTTTTAGGCTAGGCAACAAGTTACCACTGAACTATACTCTCAGTGCTTCATCTTTTTTTTAGGATAGCATATTTGAAGTTAGTAAAAAAACACAGTTTTCTGTTTCTTATATAGTTGGAGAAACTGAGACTTAGAAAGTAAAGCTTTCTCAGGGTAAGAGCTAGATCTGTGCTTAATATAGCACTTCTTCAGTGAATTATTTTATTCACTGTCCTTATTCTAATCACTGTTGCATATGCCAAGGCATCATTGATGTGTAATGTGAAGTGACACTGGCTATCCATTTGTGGATGGAGCATAGAAAAAATGTAATCTGTGAGAATTCCCATTACCCTTTGGGAAGTCCCAGAGTAACGTGTTTGGAGAAAATATGAGACATTTGAAGGTCATTAAGTTTGTATCTATGAATTGTAATGGATTTCTCTGTGAAATGTCAAAAACGTCCTGACTGCCTTATTTATTCCTATCCATGGACAATCTGCCTGTGGGTCTGCTGGTTTCTTTATCAGCCTTTCCCCCCAGAGTGTAAAACATCTCAACCAAAAAATCAAGAGAGTGATGGTGATGTTGTTATACTTCTTATCACGTATCCACCTTGTATGTGCTAAACTACAGTTGCCAAGAAACAAGGCAGTCCATGAGGGAATGACAAAGATGACCATTTATACCCTGCAAATACCTGGGGACAATCCTCATGGGTTTAAGTAGCTGTAAAATTTAACTGCATTAAGGGATTTAAATACTTTAGCCATGAGAAAATAAATACTGCTGATTTCCACTCCTACACTTAAGAAACCTGAAAACTGAACTTTTTTTTTCAGATCCTGGGCAAAAAAGCAAAACAAGCCATGATACCTGAGAAAATCAACCAATGAGCTATGATCTATGTTCATTCAGAATTTATGTTTTCCAAGCAAACAGATACAAGAAACAAGCTGGGGGTAGTCATTATAATATCTAATAAAATAGGTTTTAAACCCAAATTAATTAAAAAAAAAAAGATAAGGGAAACATTTCCTACTCATCAAAGAAAAAAATCCACCAGGATGGCATGTCAGTGCTGAACATCTATGCCCCAAATGCAAGTGCACCCACATTTGTAAAATAAACATGATAGATTCAGACACCCACATAGTGAGCACTGATGGTGGCACACACCTTTATTCCTACTATTTTGGAGGCAGAGGCAGGTGGATCTCTGAGAGTTCAAGGCCAGCCTTGTCTATAGAACCTAGCACCCACTTGGTATGGTGTAGGGTGAGAATTGTTACAAATGAAGCATTTAAGAGTGAGAAAGTAGTATGAACCAGGGGATTTCAAGATGTTGGCACCTATCAAACACTGTATCTGATCTACTGCATGGAGGCCAGAGACCTGACTTGGAGCCACAGACCACAAAAAATGGATAACACTAGGTGAGTGGGTGCCGGCACAGTGGAGACCACAGGTAGGCCTGGCTCTGGGTCAACCAACAGCCCACAGAGGACAGGATCCCAGTACTCAGACTCTAGACTGGAATCTGCCCGCAAACTGCAGCGGACTCTATAATCTGAATTCAATATATGGGACTGAACTCTGGGCAGTAAAGCACCAGAGCTCCTAGCCTGTAAAATCTCAGAAAAACTGGTGGATCTGCCCTCAAACCCCTCCCCACCAGCCCTATGACAGTCCACAAAAAGCTCCAGAGGCCATATGGAAGCCCAGGCAGCTGTGAGACTATTATCCAGCCATAGCCGCAAGGTCTGAAGGTAAAAGGACAGGAACCTAGCTACTGGACACAATAACTGAGCCTGTACAATTAAGCAGATAGAGCCTGACCTAGCTAGGCTCAACAGCCTGGCATGATCTCCCATGCTCTTGGGAGAGGCTGGACATCCTTGAGGGGCCAGGACAGAAAACTAAACAGCAACCCTAACTCAGCTAGACTAAACCAGCAACCACAGTTGTACTATCTGAACGGGTCAGGGCAAGCACCTGACTACAGGTAACAGTGGTCCATTCCTGCACAATTGGGCATTTAAAATGTGACCTAGCCAGTCTACACTGCCCCATAGGGTCTCCCATGCTTTTGGGGGAGGCTGTTCAACCCTGAAGGGTCAGGATAGAAAACTAAGCAGTGACTCCCAACACAGCGGCACTGAACCACCTCAGTTGTGAGATCTGAATGGGATTGGGCAGAAGCCTACCTCTCCTGACCCAGTGGGGAGCCTAAGGTGTGGAGCAAAGTCTGCTGGAGCAGAAACTAGATCACCTGCCTGTTCCAGGAAAGTCTTCCCTGATCTCCACCATCAAGGGACCTTGACCTATAATCACTCAACTATATCTGCTCCCAATGACCAGTGAAGGACACCCGAAGCTACTTCTCAACATCAAAGACAGCAAGGTGACTAAAGACCAGTGTAAGAATGCAAACAACAAAAACCAAAACAGTATGGCATCTCCAGATCCCAAAGAAAGCAACCCTGAGAACTCAAACACAATCAAAATACAAGAAAATGACCTCAAATCTTTAGTAATGAAGATGTAATGGAAGAAATGTAAAAAATCTGTAAACAAATGCAGGAGGATGCAGCCAAACAGGTTGAAGATATAAAAAGATCTATAGAGAGGCACTGGAAGAAATTCATGAAAATACAAACAATCAGATGAAGAAAATCAACAAAACAGTTCAGAATCTGAATGTGAAAATGGAAACAATGATAAAGACACAGACAGAAGGAAAACAGGAATGAAAGACCTTAGAGAAGAAAACAAGGAAGACAGTGGGGAGCTTCTCTAACAGAATCCAAGAGATGGAGGAACGAATCTCAAGACTAGAAGATACAATCATAGAACTTGAAGCAATCATCAATGAAAATTCTAAATCTGAAAAATTCCTGTCACAGAAATCCAAGAAATCAAGGACACCATGAAAAGATGAAACATGTGGATAATAATCATTGAGGAAAGAGAAAATGCCTGAATCCAAGGCCCAGAAAATATCTTTAACAAAATCATAAAAGTTCCCCAGTTTAAAGAAGGAGATGGATATAAACAAACAAGAGGCCTATAGAAGCCCAAATAAAATAGACCTGAAGAGAAAATCTTTCTGCAACATAATAATCAAAACACAAAATATACAGAACAATGAAAAACTATTAAAAATCACTAAAGGAAAAGGGCCAAATAACATATAATGGCAAACCTGTCAAAATTGCACCTGACTTCTCATCAGAGACCATAATAGCCAGAAGGGCCTGGACAGAGTTCCTGCAAACCCTAAGAGACCACACATGCCAGGCCAGACTACTATACCCAGAAAAACTATCAATAACCATCGATGGTGAAAATATCCTATGACATATCCTATGACAGAAAAATTCAAACAGTACATATCAACAAATACAGCCTTACAGAAGTTACTACAAGTAAACCTCCAACCCAAAGTGACAAGCTACAACCAAAATTACATGGGAAAAAGATAACTACACCATCTCAAAAATATAACCATACAAACACTCAACATCAAAATCAAGGGACTTAACAGTCAATAGTAATTAATATCTCTCAACATCAATGGTCTCTATTCTCCAATAAAAAGGTAAAAACTAACTGAATGTATTCATAAACATGATCCAATGTTCTTCTCCATTCAAGAAACACAACTCAGCCATAAGGATAGATATTACCTCAGGGTAAAAGGCTGGAAAAAATATTCCAGGCAAATGGACCAAGGAAACCAGCTAATGTAACCATTTTAATTTCTAATAAAAATAGACTTTCAACCAAAATTAGTCAAAAGAGATGCAGAAGGCCACTTCATACTCATCAAAGGTAAAGACAACCAGATTACATGAAAATTCTAAGCATCTATGCTCCCAATAAAAGAGCACCCACATTTGTAAAAGAACTATTAACAAAGCTTAAACCACACATTGATTCCCATACATTAATAGTGGGAGACTTCAACAATCCATTTTCACCAATGGATAGGCCATTGAAACAGAAAATAAACCAAGAAACAATGACATTAATCAACCTCATGAATCAAATGGGTCAAACAGATATCTATAGAACTTTTCACCCAAACACAAAGGATTATACCTTCTTCTCAGCACCCCATGGAACCTTCTCCAAAACTGACTATATAGTAGCTCACAAAGCAAGCAAGCCGCAACAGAGTCAAAGATTGAAATAATACCTTGTGTCCTATCAGATCACCATTGTCTAAAGCTAGATTTCAACCACAACAGAAATAACAAAAACCCTACACACACACGGACACTAAACAACTCTCTTATTAATGACACCTGAGTCGGTGATGAAATAAAGAAAGAAATTAAGGACTTCCTGAAATTCAATGAAAATGAAGAAACAACATACTCAAATTTGTGGGACACATTGAAAGCAGATCACAGAGGAAAATTCATAGCACTAAGCATGTTAATAAAGAAATTGGAAACATCCCATAGAAGCAACTTAATGACCTACCTGAAAGCCCTAGAAAAAAGAATCAAAAACACCTAAGAGGAGTAGGCATCTGGAAATAATCAAAATCTGGACTGAAATTAATAAGTTAGAAACAAAAAGAATAATCCATAGAATCAACAAAACCAACAAGATAAACAAACCTTTAGCCAAACTAACTAAAAAACAGAGAAACACTATCCTAATGAACAAAATCAGAAATGAAAAGAGAGGCATAGCAATAGACAGTTAATAAATACAAAGAATCATAAGATACACCTCCAAAGGCATATATGCTACAAAAATTGAAAATGTAAAGGAAATGGACAATTTTATTGACTTATTCCACTTTCCAAAATTGAATCAAGATCAGATAAACAAAGCAAATAGTTTTAGTTCTCCTACAGAATTAGTAGCAGTCATTAATAGTCTCCCAACCAAAATAATCCCAAGGCTAGATAATTTCAGTGCATAATTCTACCATCCTTTCAAATAGGATCTAATACCAATACTCTTCAAGCTACTCCTAAAGAGAGAAATGGATGGAACATTACCAAATTCATTTTATGAGACCACAGACACTTATGAGGCCTAAACCTCACAAAAACCCCACAAAGAAAGAGAATTTCAGACCAAGTTCCCTTATGAACATTGATGCAAATATACACAATAAGATACTTACATACTGAATACAAGACCATATCAAAGATATCATTCACCATGATCAGGCAGGCTTCATTCCAGGTATGCAATGATAGTTTAATATATGGAAATACATCAATGTAATCCACCATATAAACAAACTGGAAGAAAAAAACCACACAATCATCTCCCTAAATGCAGAAAAAGCATTTGACAAAATCCAACATCCATTCATGTTTAAAGTTTTGGAGAGATCAGAGATACAAGGCACATACCTAAACATATTAAAGATTGTATATAGCAAGCCAAAAGCCAATATCAAATTAAATGGAATGATATTCAAGGAAATTCCTCTAAAATCTACTATAAGGCAAAGCTGCCCACTATCTCCATATCTCTTCAATATAGTTCTTGAATATCTATCCAGCGGAAGTAGACAACAAAAAGGGAACAAGAGAATCAAAATGTGAAAGGAAGAATTCAAATTATCCCTGTTTGCAGAGGACATGATAGTGTACACAAGTGACTTGCAAAATTCTATCAGAGAACTCCTAGAGCTAATAAACACCTTAAACAAAAAGCCTGGATATAAAATTAACTCAAAAAACTCAGTACCTTTACTATATAAAATGACAATCATGCAGAGGAAGAAATTAGGGAAACTACACCCTTCATGATAGCCACAAGCAATATAAAATATCTAGGAGTAACTCTAACCAAACAAGTGAATGACTTGTTTGAAAAATAACTTCTAATCTCTGAAAAAGGAGATTGAATATGACATCAGAAGATGGAAAGATATCTCTTGTTCATGGATTGGGAGAATTAATATAGAAAAAATGGTCATCTTACCAAAAGTAATTTACAGATTCAAAGCAATCCCTTTCAAAATACCTGCACAATTTTTAAAGACATTGAAAAATCAATTCTCAATTTCATATGGAAAAACAAAAAACTCAGACTAGCTAAAACAATCTTGTACAATAAAAGATCCTCCAGAGGAATCTCCAGACCAGATCTCAAGCTGTACTATAGAGCAACAGTAATTGAAACAGTAATTAATATGGTGCAACAATAGGTGGTTGATCAATGGAATCTAATCGAATACCCAGAAATGAATCTACACACATATGGACACTTGATTTTTGACAAAGAAGCCAAATCTATTCAATAGAAAGGGGATAGCATCTTCAACAAATGGTACTTTTCTAACTGGATATCTACATATAGAAAAATGCAAGTAGATCATATTTGTCATCATGCAGAAAATCAAGTCCAAATGGATTAAAGACCTCAACATAAAACCAGAGACACCAAATCTGTTAGAAGAAAAAGTGGGGAAGAGCCTGAAACACATTGGCACAGGATACAACTTCATGAACTTCGTAAGCCTTAAGGTCAACAAGTAATAAACGGGACCTCATGAAGCTGAAAAGCTTCTGTAAGGCAGAAGACACTGTCAACAGAAAGAAAGAAAAAAAAAAACAGCCTACAGACTGTGAAAGGAGCTTCACCAATTCTACATTTGACAAAGGTCTAATATCCAAAATATATAAAGAACTCAAGAAATTAAACACCACCAATGTAAATAATCCAATTAAGAAATGGGGATCAGAATTCAACAGGGAATTCTCAACAAAGGAATATCAGATGTTTAAGAAACACTTAAAGAAAAGCTCAATGCTCTTAATCATCAGAGAAATACAAATCAAAACAACTCTAAGATTCTATCTTACACCCATCAGAATGGCCAGGAACAAAAACTCAAAGGACAGCACATGCTGGTGAGGATGTGGAGAAAAGAGAACACTCCTTAAGTGTTGTTGGGAAGGCAAATTTGTACAACCACTTCAGAAATCTGTCTGGTGCTTTCTCAGAAAACTGGGAATAGGTCTACTTCAAGACCTAGCTATTACACTCCTTGGAATATATCCAGAAGATGCTCCATGACACAACAAGGACATATGCTCAACCATGTTCATAGCAGCCTTATTTGTAATAGCCAGAACATGAAAACAACCTACATGTTCCTCAAAGAATAGATAAAGAAACTGGTACATTTACACCATGGAATACTTATTCAGCTTAAAAAAAAAAAAAAAGGAAATATCAAAATTTGCAGACTAATTGCAACTGGAAATGGAACTGGATTGAACTGGAAATGATCATATTGAGTGTGTTAACCCAGACGCAGAAAGATCCACATGGCATATACTTACTTATAATTGAACACTAGCCCAAAAGGGATGTCTCATGAAAGGCCTCACTTACCAGGAGATTGGGATACATGTGAGGACATTCTATTGAGACTCTAGGTGAGAGAAGTATGGGAAAGTGGGGAAATAGAAGGACCCAGAGTGTTCTAGAAACCTACAAGAAGAACATCATGATGGGTGAATCTGGACCCAGGGGGTTCTGCACCCTCTACTGCACTGATCAAGGGCAATACATGCAGTAAACATTGAACCCCTGCTCAAATCTAGGCAATGGACAGGACATTCTCCACAGTTGTGTGGAGAGCAGGGATTGACTCTGACATGAACTCTGATGTCCCATATTTGACCACTTCCCCTTGCAGGGGAGGCCTCTTGGCACTCAGAGAATGGATAAGCAGGCTTGCAAGATGAGACATGATGGCCTGTAACTGTATGCTGTGGGAGGAGGTCCCTTTTTGTCACCAACTGAGGGGAGGAGAATAGGGTGAAAGTGGGATGGAGGGAGGAAAGGGAGGACACAATTGAGCGGAAAACAATTGAGATGTAGTCTGAATAAATTAATTTTAAAAAGAAACATGATAAAGCTTAAACCATACAGGAAAACATCAACACCCTACTCTCTCCAAAGGACAGCTCAATAAAACAAGTTAAACAGAGAAATAACTACCCCAACAGATGTCATGAATCATATGGACCTAAAAAACATCTACAGAATCTTTTCCCCAAGTAAAATAAAATATAACTTCTTCTCCACATCTCATAGATCTTTCTGCAAAATTGACGAAATAACCTGTTAGAAAGCAAGTCTCAACAAATAAAAGAATGTTGAAATAATTCCTTGTATCATATCAGACCACCACAGACTAAAGTTGGACCTCAGTAACAACAGAAAAACCTTATACATACACAGAAACTGAACAACTCTCTACTCAACAACTTGGTCAGTGACGAAATAAAGAAAAAAACTTCATAAATTCAGTGAATGTGAAGGCACAACATACACAAACTTATGGAACACAATGAAATCAGTGCTAATAGGAAAGTGTTTATTACTAAGTGCCTTCAAAAAGAAACTAGAGACATCTCAGACAAACAATATAACAGCAAAAGGCCCAAAAATAAATAAATAAAAGTAAATAAATAAGCACATACATACATAAATAAGAAGAAGACACACCCCAGAGGAAGAGATGCCCGGAAATAAACTCAAGACTGAAATGAACAAACTAAAGACAAAAAGAACAATTCAAAGAATCAATGAAACATAGAGCTAGTTCTTTGAGAAAATCAATAACATAAACCACCCCTTAACAGGAGGCATAGAGGCATTACCAGAACCAACAAAACCAGAAATGAAGGGGACATAAGAGAGAGGGAGGAAAATTCAAGAATCATTATGTCTTATTAGATATTACTTCAAAAATGTATATGCCAATAATTGGAAATTTTAATGAAATCAACCATTTTCTTCAAGTTAAATCAAAAGTAGATAAACAAAATTTAAAAGTCCTATATCCCCTATACCAGACCTTCAAAGAATAGCTAATACCAATGCCCTTCAAACTATTCCACAAACACAGAAATGGAAGGAGCATTATGAGACTCATTCTCTGCGATCAAAGTCACCTTCAAAAGTAAACCACACAAAGACTCAACAAGGAAAGAGAATATCATATGAATTTCCCTTATGAAAATTGATGCAAAAATACTTAATAAAATACTCACAAAATGAATTTGAGAACACATAAAAAGTATTATCCACCATGACCAAGCATGCATGCATCCCAGGCATCCCTATCATGCATGGATGGGTCAATATATGGAAATACATTATTGTAATCCACCATATAAACAAACTGAAAGAAAAATAAACACTTGACTATCTCCTTAAATGCAGAAAATTCATTTGACAAAATCCAACACTCTTTCATGTTAAAAGTCTTGAAGAGATTTGGGATACAAGGCACATTCCTAAACATAGTAAAGGCAATATACAGCAAGCCTATATCCACCATCAAACTAATGGAGAAAAACTTAAAGCAATACCAGTGAAATCAGGAACATGACAAGACTGTACTCTCTCTCATCTCTTCAAGATAGTACTATAAGTCCTAATGAGAGCAATAAGAGAATAAAGGAAATCAAGGGGATACAAACTGGAAAGGAGGAAAAGTATCAGGAATCATAGATGATTGATAGTATATATAAGAGACCCCAAAACTTTTTACCAGACAAGTCCTATAGCTGACAAACACCTTCATTCAAGTGGCTGGATACAAAATTAATTTTAAAAACTCAAAAAAATTTGTAGCCCTTCAACATAAAAAAGATAAATGGGTAGACAAAGAACTAGGTAAACAACACTGTTCACAACAGCCACAAAAACATAGAGTATCTTGGTGTAAGTCTTATCAAGCAAGTGAAGGATTTACATGAAAAAAATCTTCAGTTTCAGAAGAAATCGAAGATGTCAGAAGACGGAAAGATCTCCCATGCTCATGGATCAGTAGTATTAACATAGTAAAAAACCAGCCATCTTACCAAAACAATCTACAGAGTCAATGCAATTCTCTATAAAACAACAACAACAACAACACAATTCTTTACAGACCTTGAAAGAACACTTCTCTACTATCTATTGATAAACAAAAAAACCCTGACTATCTAAGGCAACCATGTCCAATAAAAGATCTTCTGGAAGTATCATCATTCCTGATCTCAAGCTGTACTATAGAGCAACAGTAACAAAAATGGCATGGTCCTGGCAGAGTAAAAGACTAGTGGATCAAATGAATCAAAGACTGAGAAATAAACCCAAATACCTATGGACACTTGATTTTTGACAAAGACGCCAAAACCATACAAAGGGACAAAGTTAGCATCTTTAACAAATGGTGCTTGTCTAACTGAATGTCTACATGTAGAAAAATGCAAATTGACCCTTATTTATCACCTTGCCAAAACTAAAGTCCAAGTGGATTAAAGATCTCAACATAAAACCATACACACTAAATCTGTTAGAAGAAAAAGTGGAGATGAGCCATTGGAAAAAAATTCCTGAGCAGAACACTAACAGCTCAGTCTCTAAGATTAACAATTACCTCATGAAACTAAAAAGCTTGTTTAAAGCAAAGGACACTGTCAAAAAACCAAAATGACAGCCTAAAGACTGGGAAAAGATCTTCACCAACCCTACATCTGACAGAGGGCTAATACCCAACATATATATATAGTGAACACAAGAAATTAAACACCAGCAAACCAAATAATCTGATTTAGAAATGGGGTATATATCTAAACAGAGAATTCTCAACAGAAGAATATTGAATGGCCAAAAAGCTCTTTTAAAAATGCTCAACATCCTTAGCGATCAGGGAAATGGAATTCAAAATAACTCTCAGATTCCATCTGACACAAGGTAAAATCAAAAGCAAGTGATTGCACATGCTGGATAGGATGTGGAGAAAGTCGAACACTCCGTACTTGCTGGTGGGAGTACAAACTTGTACAACTTTGGAAATCAATCTGGAACTTTCACAGAAAATGGCAACAGCTCTCACTCAAAATCTAACTATATCATTATTGGACATATATGCAAAAGATGCTCCACCATTTAAAAAGTACATTTCTTTAACAGTGTTCATAGAGGCATTATTTTTAATAGTAAGAACCAGGAAACAACCCAAATGTCCCTCAAGTGAGGCATGGATAAAAAAATCTGTGGAACTGCTACATAGTGGAAGACTACTCAGCAGTCAAAAATGAAGGTATCATGAAATTTGCAGGAAAATGGATGAAGTTGGAAAAGATAATCGTGAGTGAAGTAACCTAAATCCAGAAGGGTGGGTCTCATAGCCTAGGCACCAGGCACCTCTCTGGAGGAGGTGGTAAATGAGTTTTCCACCACAGTGTTCCACTTTTGATCTTTTAGAATAAGACCACAGGTCTCATATACCAGTGGAGACTTGGGAGCCCGATGAGCCTGCGATGAAAGAGCTTTTTGTTTGAGCTTCTGTGCTATGCATACTAGCAGAAACAGACAGGTGTCTGTAACCTCCTAGCAGGCAGGTCTGGTGAGACAAGGGCCTAGCAGTGTTTCACTGGAGGTCAGCACCGAGCTAGTGGCAGTGGTGGAGCAGATCTGATAGGCTGCTAAGGCAGTTCTGCCATCAATGCCTGACAACCAGGCATCCAGGGTCAAATTTCCCTGGAATAAATAGAGTCTCAGATAGTCATGATGGAGGAATGGTGAGCAGAGAGAACAAGCAAGCCAGCCTGCCACCCAGCCTTTATTTATAAACCACAGGCAGTGGGAAGAGCTTTGGAGGATGAATGTGTCTAATTAGATAGGTCTAAAGGTGACAGGATACTTAATATACAAGCAGTGTTACAATCCCTCATTTAGATGCAGAAACACCTTGTCCTAACATAAGGAGGAGAAAACAGTACTTAATTATCTTATGGATGAGAAGATACCTTCTAGGTATGATGAGAGGTCATTTGATGGGGGCTAGGATCTCCTCAGCATAGAATGGGGTTCTTCCAGGAATTCTTTGTTATGGCTGAATAAGTTCCTTATCAGGAAAGGGTAAGGCCTGTAATCTTCCTAGAGGGCTATATGACACTCCTTACAAAATCTGGGGTTACCAGATTAGGTGTAATTAGAACCGCACTGAGAAAAGGGAGTCCACCTTCATGGACCAAGTACAAAACAGCTTTCTACATAAGTCAGACTTCAACCTTATCCAACAGAGTCCCACAGTGAGTACAGGAATAAATGCTTTAGAAATGTTATAAGTTTAGGCATGGTTGCACAGACATTTAATCCCAGAATTTTAGGAAAAGGGAGGCAGATTTCTGTGAGTCCAAGGCCACCCTGGTCCACAAAGCGAGTCCATGACATTCAGGACTACAAGAGAAACCTTGTCTCAAAAACAAGGGAGCAGAATTTATGTTTTTTGAAAGTGACAGGAGTATGTTCTCTCCTAGGGCCTTCACAGCTACAGGCAGGTGATTAGTTTACAATATCAAGCATGAGTCTTTTCTACTGAACTGGTATTATTTACAATAATACAACAAATAACTGTTGGTTACCCCCTTATTAATCACCACTACTGCACAATTGCGGATACCTGGACAGATAATCATTCTGGTTCATTGGTTGTTTTTAAATTTTGATTTGATTTAAACTGGATAAGACTATTGTTTTTTGTTTTCCTTGCAGCTTATGTAGCGCCATCTGATGCAGTTATCATCACGTCTCAGGGAGGGGGCTTCCAGATCAGTTCAAACTAAAGTCCTCCAAGCCCTACATATGAAGTGTATGGTACATTCAGCAATGGAACTTTACCTTTAACTTCTGAGTGTCAACAAGAGCAGTGGCAATCTGCTATGTTTTCTGTGGTAAAGGTGTCCTGAAAGGCAGTTAATGTACTGTGGTTTTGTAAAATCATTTGAGTGCTATTTTCACTGAAATAAAAACACAAATCATCAAGAATTATATAAATGGTAGATAAGCTCATCATTCAGCACTGAATGATGCCTTTTTAATGGCATTGAGAAAAAAACCACAGAACAGCCAAATTTGGGGGACATTACAGTATTGAATATTCCCGAGTCTTTAAAGTAACATGACATATCATATACAGCTAATGAGAATACAAAATGACACATTTTTTGATAAAAACAGCCATGCATTTTCTCATGTAGTTAACTCATATGTAGTATACTTCCTACCCATTTCACTGGTAGGTATTTGGGAAAATAAAATATGTCCTACACCAACTATATCCACATAGTTATAAGATAATTGTTTCTAAATAGTAGATATCTAGAAATAAACTAAACATCCATCAATGGTGAATTTGTATATATACATTTGTGTGCATTCTTTTGATTAATTTCAGTTCTGCAGAATACATCAGTGTTGTATATATGTTGCTACATATTCATTTATTTTATTGCTAAGTGAAAGAATGCTGATAACACGTATTAAAGAATATAACCTCTTTTGTCTAAAAGTATATTAAGATACTACCATGTACAGTGATCAGGAAGGTAACATAAAGGTCGCAGACAGATGATGAAAATATTTCAAGACATGATTATGTTATCAGCTACATGACTAACATTAGCCAAAACTCCAAGATGTCTATAATTTTAAAAAGAACATTCTCTTATATGTAATTAATTTTAACTAAAGTTAACAAATAATGTTATATCTAACCTAGAGTATACCAAGTCTCCCCAATGCCAAGCAGTGTCCTATCCTTTTACACCTTAGTTTATTCTTTCTTCCCAGATGCTGTTCTCTAGCATGCCAGGAAAATTTTCCTTGTAGGCATTACTTCTTTCATAGACATCATCTGGCTCTTTTTTTTTTTAACCTTTTCTAGACTTTCTTCCAAATGTTACTTCTGACTGAGAAATCATCCTTGAAAACATATTTTAAACCATAAAACCACTTCCCAAACCAAAATTATTCTATTCTCATTCTCCAATTTATTTTTCTATGGTTCTTAGGACCCCACAAGCTAAATATGTTGCTTATTTGCTTATTTCTCTACACAACCAAAATTTCATATCCACATGGACAGAGACTATTTATTTTGTTCAATATTATTCCCTGACAGTAGTCCTTGGACAAGAGAGGGTAAAAAAACAGGTGCTGAGTGAGTAATTTCCCATAGATGTGTGAACATTGTAACTTGTTCATTTTTTCTCCTACAATACCAATTCATTTATAATGTATTCGTATTCTATTTTGTTACAAGTGTTTTCAATGCATATCAAATAAAATTACAAAACTGCTCATTGTGAAATAGTCTAATGACACTTCCAAAGGAACTAGCTTTGGAAATCAAAATAAAATGCTATGGAGGCCTGCTGAATTATGGAACAAAGCCAACAGATGTGGAAAAATTTAGTATTTCCCAATACCATAAAACTTCCTTATAATGAGTTTATAAGGAAAAGCAGTATGAGCAAACCATTTTCAAATAGTAAGCATTGTAGAATATTACTTTTATTAAAATCTCTGACCATGGAAGTATATGGAGTAGGTTATTTAATACAAAACTTCTTCTTCTTCTTCTTCTTCTTCTTCTTCTTCTTCTTCTTCTTCTTCTTCTTCTTCTTCTTCTTCTTCTTCTTCTTCTTCTTCATAAAATATAAATTCAGATCTTTGACAGTCCAAATATGATCAAGGTCTTGAGAGACAGAAAGAGAACAAGGAATGAATAAGTGTTTGTGCACATCTTAGTAGCACTGAGTTTTCAAACAGTCAGTGAAGACTACCAGGTAATTGAAAAATATCCATTATATAAGCATTTCATCTTCTTTCATTAATATAAAGTGTATGAATAAACATAATAAAGTTAATAAATTTGTTTACAAAAGATTCCCCCAAGAAATTTCCATACCCCCTCATTTCCTCAGAGAGTCATACACTAGAACCAGTGGTAGCCAGTAAGCCCACATGCTGGAGATGAATGAAATGGCTTTAGTGTCACTAAGATGGGTGGCCACCCCTATATGTCTGCATGATGCTATGGATCCTGTTGCTGTCATTTTTATGGTTCAGTGCCACAAAGCAATTAATAGGGAAGGAGTGAGCTTTCTCAACCTTTCCTAGAAACAGTAGCTGTTTATCATTGTGTCACACTCTTGGCACATTCAAGAAATCTAAATTTAACAGGTGGCTGCTTCCTCCATGGATGAATGAAGAAAATGGATCTTCAGGATAACTAGTCTCAAGCTGGTGATCTGGACCAATGAAAAAAGCTGATGAAAAGAAAGGGGATAGATGAGGCCAATTCTTAAATCTATCATGCACAAGGACTCTACACAGCTCATGTGCATCTGCTCAATGGCTTTTTCAATTGATCTCAGCAGATATTCAGGAGTGGCTTCAGTTGAAAGTAGGGTGGTAAAAAAAAATATATAGTGATAGATTAGATAGGTCTACATCTCCATGTATATATGCAAATTTAGTTTATGCTCATAAATAGATAACATTATCCATATTGTCATGGCTTCCTTCCTAGAATACTTTAAAATAGCTATTCTTTATAGTTTATCAATACAAAATTAGACCATACAAATGTGTAAATAATAAAATTTAAACCCTAGTTTGTTTGAGTTAGTTGTTGTGGTCCTAGGTAAGCCATTATTTAATTTTATCTCATGGATTTTGATGGAAGGGTAGTAAAGACTATCTAATGCTGATATTTGCTGAATCGCTAGATGTATGCTGGAGGTTAACAGAATCACTCATTCCCACTAATGGGGGAAGCAATATTACACAGCAATGGAAACAGTAGCTATTTTCTTAAGGCCCAAGCCAAGAAGTCTCTCACTGAATTCCCATGATGACTGCAGGAAGGAGGCACTACTGTTATTACACTCAGTACATACAAACAACATGAGACAAAGAGCTGGAACGATGTCTCCTAAGTCAATTGGTAAACAGCTGAACAAATGAAGCTGGTCAACATTTTCTGTTGTCCTGTCATCCTGTGTTCCAGTCCTGGCCTGCCAACAAGAAGCAGAAAAAAAAAACTGAATCCAAAAAGAGGTAATCTTGATAAATATTTAATACCTTCTGTTTTCATAGCCTGATGGCTTGGAATTGAATGTTTCACTTGGGCCATGCTGCATATACAGGACAGAAAGTATATGCTAAGAGCAGTAGAAAAAGAACCAAGGCTGAGGCAGCTGATTAAGGCTAAAACTGGTAAACCCAAACAAGATGTTTCCCTATTGTTACAACCAGACTTTATTTTGTATGCGTTTCCCAAGAAGGTTCACGCTTAACATTCAGAGAATAAACACTTTCCAGTAACATATGCAGGATTTATAAAATACAGCCTTTATTAATAATACATGTACTATTTATGTTTAAAGAATTTTCATGAGTCAGTATTTGTGTTATGCTTTCACTTTGACTACTTCAGAGTTGTTAATGGTGATTCTTTGAAGTATATACTCCCTTTATAAGTAATAGTATTGAAATAAAACTTGCCTATCAAATATTAGTTATTTTTATAACTGTGTACATAACTTGAATATGCCATCCATATGATTGAAGTGGTTAAAAAATTCTTTCAAGATTTTCTAGGTAGAATATGTTGAATTTAAAATATGATTTAGATATCCAGATAGAAAACCCTCATCTCTGACATGTACCCATGTCAGATGGGGAAGATGAACATAAACCCTATTCTAGGAATAGCCTTCATGCCCTTTTCCCATTCCTTCCTTTCTTTACCCAAAAGCCATTGATATTAATATCCATCACCATCCAATTATATAAAGGTAACTTCTATTTGTCAGATTTAGTTGTCTTATCAGAGGTTGGCTGCCTCCATCTGCTAACCTAGGACTCATCCTGGAAGCTTCTAACCTCTAAAATCTCTAGGCCTTCTCTAGGCCTAGAATGTTTTCAGCCTCTGAGACTTACTGCTGAATAAGCTAGTCCCTTCTAGCTCTTTCTGAATTCTTGATGGCTGGTTCAACTCAGCTGTTCTGGCTCAAACTTCCCTTGAAGCTGACTGATTCATACTGTCTTCTCTCAGCTTCTGAGTGAATCGCTCTGTTTAGCCTCATGCTAACTTTGTCAATATGTTCTAATCTTCTGGCTACATCTCATCCTCTGTCTTTTCTGTCTTCATCTGTCTCTGTAAATCACTCCCAGTAAAACTGTTTCCTGCCTCTCTATCTCTGAGCTGCTCTTCCTCTAAGATGTCAAGTCTTTCCCTCATTCATCACTGTCTGTCTCTCAATTAGACATCCCTCTCAAACATGGGTGTTTCATTTTACAAACTAACCTTACCTACACAGTTTGAGATTAAATGTCTCTACTCCAGTAAGAGGAATGACAGGTACACTAGATTAAAATTTCTCTATGTGTTTTTTTTTCTGCTTCTAAATTATGGTAAATGGGGCTTTTATTTTTTTTTTTATAAAGGAAGCAATTGTTTATCACTTCTATATTCATTATTGTTACTTAGATCCTTTAAAAATAGCTCTCTCTGGGAACTTTTTCTAATGTGCAGTTTCACTCTTGTTTTTCTGTTTATGTGGCATGTGTATGCCAATACACATGGTTAAAAGAAGTAGATGGATTCCCAGAAGCTGGAGTTGCAAGTGTTTGTGTGCTGCCCTATGTATGTGCTGGCAACCAAGCATGGGTCATCTGCAAAAGCAGAAAGTGATGTTAACTTCTGGTCCATCATTTCTCTGACTCCTTGTGTGTACATATTCGCTATTGTTTTTAACAAAAGTTTATTCTTGGCATAGCTTAGTATCCCACTGTGCCAGTTTGCAATATTCTACCCATTGTTATCGTTCACACATTTTTTATTATACTGAGATTCAAATATTTCTCTGCTGTGAATAGTACATTACAAATGTTCACATTTTAGTTCTGTTTAGTTCATAGCAGTGGAAATGTTGGGTCTTAGAGTATGTATATTTACATATGTGCATGTATGCACATGCTTTACTAAGCACAGTCACACAGTTTGGCAAACATTGTATACTCTCAGCAGCAAGAAGGCCAAGCTGGATTTACTTGTCTTCATTGTTGCCAATATTTAGTATACAAGCTATCTTTAGTTTACTTGCCCAAGTGCCTATGTAATTGTTCTACTTTATGCTTTAGATACATGTTTTCCTGACAACTAATGAAGTAGAGTATATTGTTCCTGGAGTATGTCATGTTAATTCTTTTGTTGCAATATTTTTCTAATAATATCATGGTATATAGGATAATTTTATCCATCTATTTTACATTTAATATTTTCAAGTGAGGTATAAAACAACTTAATAAAATTCTTTAACAAACTACAAAATATTATATATTTAGCTAATATATTTAATTAAATTGAAAAGCACTTTGATCTCATTGTATTTTACTCTGAAAATGTATTCCACAATTATTAGGCAAATAGTATAGACAAATATTTGTTTTCAAACAAACAAACAATCCAAACAACGAACAAAGAGAGGGGTTCTCAGAGTCAGTAAAGTAATTAACCTGGTCCCAGAAATCATTTGTTCCATCTTCTGTATAGATGTCTGTCCACACAGAACTACTGCAAGTAGGGATAGAGAGTAGAGGATAGAGGTGGCTCAATAAAGTACATGTTTCCTTAGGAAGTACTTTGTTTCTTTTATCGCCCCTACCACAGGGAAGTTTATGTTAAAAGAAAGTCTCTCAACTCAAAATAGCTTCCAGGAGTCCCTGAAACTTACAAGTCCATTAAAAGTAACCAGATTCTCTGGCTTCCTCCCTCCCCAAGAGCAAATACAGGGTAAAGCTTCAAAGACATTCCCAACCACCTGAAAGAAGCAGAGACCTGCAAAACAGCCTGAAATAAGCAGAGATAATGAGTTGCCTGGAAGAGACACAGGCCAACTGATCCACCTGGGAAAAGGACATTCTCAAGTGTGTTGAATTCTCTGCAGGCTACACAGTTCCACCAAGTTGTTACTTTGATGTCATCTTTAATACATAATCTGTCCATTCTTAGTTCTCTATCAGGGGAGAGTCAACATTTGTTCACATCTCCCCAGGAATAGTGTGTCTCACAGCATATATGAGACTCTGGCAGAAATGGACAATAGAACACCTAGAATGTAGATTTCCCAAGAAAAGGTTGGCTAGTAATATTTTCAGATGTTGTCTTACAAGGTAAAATGGACACCCAAAACCAAATATTACTATATCTAAGACATATATGTGATGTTTCGCCTGGTATTTTGATGGACTCATAGTCTCAGGAATTTAGCTGTCATTTAACTTTGTTAAAAATGGGAGAGAAAATAATAGACAAAATGGTCTACTATTTGTGTATAGTGTTTTTTTAAATTATCCAAATATGTCAATACTTAAAATTGCCTCATTAAACATCTGATTGAAGTCCCATAGATGCCTATTTTGAACCTCAAAAATTAATTCTAGTAGAGTATTTGTGAGTAATTTCCCTATTAGTTCTATCTGGACTCATTTTCTACAAGCTGTTTTCTTGGTTATTTCCTAATGTGCCTCTTTTGCCTCTGATTTCAGGAAGGAAATCCTCTAATAAGTCAAAAAGCATCTCTTCCCTTCCTCATGGATCTGATGACCTTGGCTACCATTCTACAGAAAGGACCAGAGTCAGAAGAGGTAATCAAATACGGTTGTATATGTAGAAACACTCACTTTTGTTACTGCTTACCAACTAAGGACAGCTAAGGTTGTTGCTTAGAAACAATGGTGTGACACTGATTGGCCTCATAAACTGAGATAGGCACAGTACCAGAGAGAATGAGAAGAAAGAGCCCCTCTTGCAATCTAATGTTATAGTCCAGAAAGAACAAAAGAGAGAAAGAGCTTGCCAATTGCCCGCCCCCTGATCCTAACCTGCCTCATTCTTTGGACTCTGTGCCAGGCTGAATGCCAGCTGGAAATGCCCCAATTACTGTGGTCAATCAAGTTCCAAGAACTTTCCAACTGTACTTTCATCTTTGTCTCTTATCAAACTGCTGGGAAGTCAGATGTGCTGCCTCTACAAATGTGACCTACCACCCTTTATGTACCAGATGTGAACAGATGTACTCATAGCATGATTTCTTTATGCCAGTCCACCAGTTAGCAGAGCAGCTGATTAGAAGAGACAGGAGAGAAAAGGGAAGCAAATGTGACAATGTAACTGGCTAATTCAGCGATACAGCTTTGCAAGCTAAGCAAAGGTTGTGAGTCTCAATAAAATGGGAGCAGGATTCAAGAAAGCAAGGTCAGAGGAGACACAAATGAATACATAATAGAGGATAGGAGAAGGCTACCAACCTTTTTTTCTTTTCTCAGATTTTATGTCTTAAGAGTATTTTTGTAAAAGCAGTTTTTTGAAACTTAACAATGCAAGCATGTTTACTTGTACATATACAGTTACTTAAAAGCAGGAGCTATATTATGTGATCTCAGAATGCTAAGAAACCCTGGGTTTACTTGCATCAATACATGCAAAAACACTAACAAAATAAACAGCTAGGTGACACTATTTTCCATTCAACAAATACTTACAAGAAGCTTGCTAACAAAGCATTTATATAGGAAGATGGAGAAGATGAAAAATAAATCTTTCTTTTAAAGATTTCTCAGTACCATTAGAGAAGACATTTCATAAACAATTGTTGTAAGATGTAAGAAATATTTGGAAGATGTGATAAGTACAGAGCCTGGATTTGGGGTTGTAAGGATAGGTGGGCATTGACAATTCTTAAAACTAGATGGTTTTGTTCCCTGTGGGTTGAGATCTCCAGTTGTCATAAAAAAAGAGGATAAAGTTGGTGTGAATATATGGTGAGTTGAAGATAGAAGCCAGTGATGTTAGCAAATATGATTTGTTACAGAGATAACACCATACAGCAAAAAATTATCCAGGTGCAAACTGTCATATCTGACACAGGTGAGAATATATGCTTCAGATCAGGCCTGGAGGGTATAGTGCTTCTGTTAAAAGAAACAAAGAGCTCACCAAGGAGCTGAATCTCATTCAGAAAAGCAAACCAACACTGGAATATAGATATCAAGCAAGGAGTTTGAAGGAGGTAACGACTACCTTTCCATTATTTTAGGTACCTGCAGAGAGCTAAGGGTTCAGATTTGGGTAGGCAAAAGAGTTGCTGAAACATCTATCTTTTCAAATCATGTGATTTGATTGATGCGTTAAGATGAAATTCTGTGAAATGTGTCCCAGAGGGCTGTCTCCTAAATACAGTCTGGAAGTCCAGCTAAGAGCTCAGATGAGAACCTCCACATGGTAACATGCATCAGAAATAAAGTCAGCTGCTCTCTTTTCAAATACGTCTTTTGCCATAGTGGGTATAGCTTGTAGCCAGAGAATCAGTAGACCCCTCCAAATGCCTACTAGCTACTATCCACAACTCTGCTGTGATATGTACCAATACAAACCAGAAGGTCACAGTAGAAAACCACTTGCATATAACAAGCTTGTGGGCCAGGTGAATCACCTGATAAGCTTAATGATAAAGAGAATGTAAAATTGTAGAGTTAAACTCACACGCATTACTTTATGGAGAAAAGACAAATATAACCACCACAGGAAAAGGTAAGAGCTAGGCAATGTGTAAGAAGGCACCCTCCTGGTTAGTCAGCCCTTGAGGAAGAACAGGCTGGGGTTTGCTTGTGTGATTTAAAATGTGTTCTCTGGAGGCCATGCCCAACCTTCATGGCACAGATGACAGAATCCACCCAGCCTGAACACGTCCTGGGCACCACTATGATGAACAAACCTGTGGCAGAGAGATGAGGAAGACTGGAAAATGGAACAATAATTGCACTGTGGAGAGAAGAGGAACTGGTGTCTACACAGGATGCAAAGGCAGTGAGGTCCAGGCTGATGTGGGAGGCTTGTACTGCCACCTATGGCCATAGTTCATGTTTGCTTCCATGCTTTCAATGAGGGTCATGGCTTAGTCCACATTCCTACTGTAGCCATGTCTTTGCTGATGTCCTTGGCCTATGCTACCACCCAAAAACCATGCACGTTTCTGTGTTCCTGCTGTAATCTGAAGCCATGGTGATGTTTAGAGGCCATTACGCATCCAGCAGACATACTGATCTGAGTGGGTTTGTTGCCACCTGAGGCTACTGGAGATGTGCAGCCTGCTGCTACTGCTGAAGGCCACGCCTGAGTCTATGGTTCTATCCCAGCCAGGGTCTGAGTTGAGGCTCATGGCCTGTTTGACCACCGGACGCCCATGCATATATGTTCATGGTCTGTTGGAGCTTGAAGCTCTCTTAATGTCTATGGACCACACTGTAGCTGGGGAAGAAACAAGGGATGAGATAACAATTGAGATATAATATGAATAAATTAATAAAATGTATTTAACAAAAGAACTCAACGAAGGAGTGTAGAATCTTATCATTCTGCTTGTTAGGATTCTGCTTCAGTCTGCCTACTTGTGATGTCACTGCTTACCTGCCATGGGGTCATGTCCCTGCCCTGGGCCATATAAAAGACACCCTCCACGTGGTGCTGGCACACACTCTCTCTCTCTCTACCTCTTTACTTCTCTCTCTACTTCTTTACCTCTTTCTCTACCCTCTCCCTCTCTCCCCCCCCTCTCATCCCGTTACCCCTTTCCTTCTCCCCCCATGCTCATTTAATAAACTCTGTATAACATAATATCTGTCTACTACCTTCTATTCTACCATCTGAATTTAATTTTTATACATAACACTACTAGCCCCAAATTCATGTTCACTTTCTTACTAGGCTTGAGAATGTGTCCGGCCAGTATTATCATGTCAGAGTGAGCATTTATGAGACATTAAAACTCACAGACCCACCCGACTTGATAAATAAGAGTCTTTAAGCTGAGTCCCAGAAATGTGTATTTAGAAGAATTTACAATGATTAAAATTTTTTCTAATATTTACAGGACAGAAGTAAAACGGAAGCTTTTTCACAGGTTCTAATATATTATAGAGTTCCTCAACACTAAGCAGCTCAGACATTATAGCATAAAATCCTGCTTATGAAACACAGGAAATGGCAAGCTGAGGTAAAACTATATTGATGGGTAAAGACATTTAGCCATCATATAATTTCCAGTTGTCTCATAATATATTATTTTGAAATATTTTGTCAAATTATAAACATATTCTACTTTTATGTCTAACAGTACTCAGATTGGGCAGATCTAGGCTGTGATATGAGAAATTCTAAGTTGGGTCCATTGAGGTGGCTCAGTGGATTAGGACAATTGCAACCAAGTGTCATAATTTGAATTTAATCTTCCACCCACCTGATGGAAGGAGAGAGATTATTGCCCTGATGCCATTTGTCTGCCAATCTCAACTTTTGTTGTGGCAGCACACACACACACACACACACACCCCATATAAAAGTATTGTAATAATTTTAAGAATCCTAATTTGAAGAATCCAGATTGTGTGATGTCTTAATTATTATCATGAGTGTAGCTGTGATAAAACACCACCAACAAAAGCAACTTGGAAATGAAAGGGTTTATTTTATCTAACAATTCTCAGGTAAGAATTCATCACTGGGAGAGTTGGAACAAAACCTTAAGGAAAGAACTTGGAGGCAGAAATTGAAAAACAGAAGCAAAAGCCATTGATGAAAGCTGCTTACTGGATTACTCTCTGTGATGTGCTCAGCCTGCATTCTTTTCCTTCCTTCCTTCTTTCTTTCTTTCTTTCTTTCTTTCTTTCTTTCTTTCTTTCTTTCTTTCTCTTTTTGTTTTGTTTCTTTTCAAAAATTATTCACTTTACATATCGATTATAGCCACTCCCTTGTCTCCTCCTGGTCCCACCCTCCCTACCTCATAAGCCCTATCCTGCATCTTCAGCAATGGAGAGCTCTCCTCCCCTATCATCTGACCTCAGCCTATCAGGGTTCATCTGAAATCCCTGTATCCATTTCCTTTGTGGCCTGGCAAGGCTGTCCCACCAGGGGGAAGTGATCAAGTGGGCACCAGGTTCCATGTCAGAGGCAGCCCTATTATCCATATTATGGGACCTGGAAGAAGACTGTGTTGCCTATCTACTACGCCTGAGCAGATGGTCTAGGTTCTTACCATGCCTGGTCCTTGGTTGATTCATCAGTCTCTGCAGCTCCCACAGCGAGGGGGGGAGGGGGTGGCAGATTTCTTAGCTTCATTGGTCTCATTGTAGAGCTCCTGTCACCTCCAGGTCCTTCTATCCCCCAACTCTTCCATAAGACTCCCTGAATTCTACCTAAAAAATTGGCTGCGAGTCTCAGCATCGGCTTCAATTCCCCACTCTATGAGTCTTTTAGAGGACCTCTATGGTAGGCTCCCTTCCTGTTCCCTCTCTCCAACCACTTCCGATGTCTATTCTATTTGCCCTTCTGAAAGACAACTAAGCAACCTCCCTAGGGTCCTCCTTGTTATTTAGCTTTTTTAGGTCTGCATATTGTAGTGTGATTATCTGGTATTATGTAGCTAATATCCTCTTATAAGTGAGTATATATGTTGCATGTCTTTCTGTGTCTCAGTTACCTCGCCCAGGATGATCATTTCTAGTTCCATTCTGCAAATTTCAAGATTTCCTTGTTTTAAAAGCTGAGTAGTATTCTATTGTGTAAATGTACCACAGTTTCTTTATCTATTCTTGGGTGAGGGGCATCTAATTTGTCTCCAGATTCTGGCTAATACAAATAATGCAGCTATGAGCATAGTGAAGCAAATGTCCTTGTTGTATTTTGGAGCATCTTTTTAGTATATGCCCAGAAGCATTATATCTGGGTCTTGAGATAGCCCTATTTTTATACTACTTGGGACATCTGCCCATGGTGACGCCATATACTTCAGCCTGGACCATCCATATGAACCATTAAATTAAAAAAATATGCCCACAGACTTACCTGCCTACAGACAACTTTATGGAAGTTTTGTCTCAAGTAAGATACCAAAATATATCCAGGTTGTATCAAGCTGACAAAATGCAGCAGCACTGGAGAGAATAGTTAAGAAGCCTTTTTCTTAATACTCTAAGAAAACTATTTTAAACATATATAATACAATGTGTGAAATAGAATTTGCTTCAAAGCCAATAGGTTGATGTGATAGAAGTTGACTATATATGATAATGGTAGTAACTACAAAATAAGCGCATATTCAAATTTTTATTCTCTATTTTTAATTTTGCAACTGTACTTAAAATTAATTTTATCTAAAATATTGTTCTTGTTTGCTTTCCTAAAGTTTTCCATAAAATATTCTTCTTACGAAAAGCAACCTGAGAGGATAGAGGTCGTTGTTGATTTTTTTCTTCTTCTTCTTCTTTTTTTTTTAATCTTACTTTTCCAAGTCATAAGCCACCAGTGAAATATGCCAGGACAGAAACTCAAACATATACGAGGACAGAATAGGGGGCACTCTTTCACTACTTTATGTTTCCCCGGATTTCTCATACAGCTCAGGTCCACTATCCTAGTGATAGTGATACCTATATTGGACTGGCACCTCCAACAACAATTATTCAGAGAACCTTTTAAAGAGATGGAAATAAACCAATATGATCTGTACAATTGGTGTTGTCTCTTACAATATAAATCTTGCTTATATTTGTTGAAAACAAATATGAACTGCCACTGTTAAGAAGACTAAGGAAGATAAAGATACGTAGATAGGATCCTATACTCACAGTTCCTTAATGTTGGGGATACATTCTGAGTTTACATGTTATCAGATGATTTAATCACTCGAAGAACATCACAGGTTATGTTTTCACAAACTTGTTATAGCCTATGACACAGGAATCTATTTGATACAGCTTATTCTTTTAAGCTATGCCTGCACAGAGTGCTTCTGTATGAAGTACTTTATACAGTTATAACACAATTGATTATCTAAACTATGTAAAGCCTAAATGCCATAGTATGACATACAGTTCCTACAGAGCTGGTGGCTCTCTTTTGAGGTGCACAATAATCACTTAATGAACATTTATACAAAACAAGCAAATTCTACCCACCAAGACTGATAACATCTCATTATTGAAACATATAACCGAAAATACATAATATCCTTTCACTTAGCTCAGATTGTAGGCTCTGCTGTTAGAATGATAAGAACTCATCTACACATCAAAGTAATTTAGCATTATTCTGATCCTTGGCAATAAATTAATAATGTTCCATTCCATGTGGCTAATCACAGTTCTTAACTATTGGTGATTCCACATTTTTACTAAGCTTTCTTTCAATTCCAGACTTTTGATGGGCTGTATCACTCTGTGTGGCAGCCAACATGGTCAGCTTTGCTCTGGTTCTTATTTTTACAGATTAGTCTCTCAAGGTTCAGAAAGGAAAAGTTATTTTTTTTTCTAATGTCACATTGCCAGCCTCTGAGTGAATGTTTGACTGCAGCATGACTTCATGACTTTAAATTCCATGTACTTAATTATTTAAGTAAAAGCAAAAGGTACATTAGAAGAGGATGTGCAATGCTGCACAGGATACAGTATGATCACTTTGCAATTCAATCCAGGGTAGCAGGAAGTTCTTCAGGCTTTACATCCAGATGAGGAGACACTCCTGACAGAGAGGAAGTAGATGGGTGAAATATCAAATCTCAAATCAGTGGCCATATTGTGTCAAAAATTAAATCAAAGGAAACAATAGCATTATATCAAGCAATTACTTGTTCCAGAGTATCAAAATGAAGCTTAATAAGTACAGGGGTGATCTTAGGTCTTTGGGTTCACTCATCCATACAATAATACGCAATTCTGCTGTGCCTGGCTCTCAAGGAGAAACTAAACGTAGTTTTGTGTAGTTCTTATGCATTATGTCACATTCAAGCCCATTTGTCAATATTTGCATTGGTGTGTTTTGTACCATTTACAAGTTACAATTCTTGCTGACTCAATAGAGCTTTCATTGCCTAGGAAAGGAAAAAATTACATCTATGGAAAAAGATTTACCTAACTCCGAATTTTATTTTGTAGTCAAACAAATACATTACTTCCTGACTTCCCTTAAGATTTCTGTAACTTACAGTGAGAATTCTTTCTAATCATAATTTAAAGAAATTATCTTAATGACCCACTTTCTGGTTTCTCATTTTCAGAGTTGAGTAGATTAGACCTGGCAATGGTTCATAACTTTGTCACAAAAACAATTTAACATATAATGATTGCTCTCAATTTCCTCACCATGAGGGACAATTTCACCCTCTCATGCGTAGCATACAAATAAACAGTATTATTGAACTCATGGAGTCATTATTTCTTATTGAGAGACCACAATTTGTACATTAAGAACACTGCAAACCTGGCCAATATCATAGGATATGGAGAGGTTGTAAGCCTTAGGAGAAATTTACTACTCTCATTTTGCTTAATGGACAAAATATTTGTGTTTTTACACAAGAACTAATGTTGATAGCCACCTGGGCCAAAGGAGTTTCTTTCTGCAGTGGACAATGAATTATGCGTGAACTCTTAACTATATAAGGACTGAAAACAAATGACTTTTGACTGCTCAGATGTAAATAGTACATCTTCTTTACCCTTGTGTGGCCCAAGGAACATCATGAAGAGAGAGAATGTTTCTAAGAGTTGGAAGATGTGCAGGAATGATAGAAAATGCTGTCTTATGGATATGACATGGCTGTGGCAATCATGACCACACAGATGCTGTAGCTACTTAGACAAGACACATACCCTCCCCCCCCCAAAAAAAAGGACATAACTTAGGAAGAAAAGATGGAGACTGTGTATAGCCAGGAAGAGGTATGGAACAGAATGTCAAAAGTTGAAGTAAAATCGGTGAGTGTGTTAAAAATACAATTTACAAATTTATGAGCTTATTCAAAATTAAAGAAATCAAAAGAGCCATCAAACTCAAAGCTAGAAACTGATTTATTTTATTGTTTTAATTGGATATTTAATTATTTAGTTTGTAACAACTTATGGTGATAACAACATACAAATTATATAATTACTAATTTCGGACTAAAATCTAGTGAATATACTAGTGGAATCTTCACGATTGGCTTTAGAACACTGGAGTTTTTATCAAATAAAAAATAAATTCCTTATTTATTCATAGTCATCCCCCTTTTTTTCTCTACCTCCTACAAAATTTTTATTCGGCCACAGTTCTCAACAACGCCAAGACCAAAAGCAATCATTTTATCAACCTTTTCTCTTTACACATTTACATATTGTAAATAAAATGTTTTTAAATTATTCCTATTTAATTGTCGGCAATTACATGATTCTACTATGTTGATTTTGCTTAAAATATTTTTCCTACTGAGTCTTTAAGAACTAGAGCGTGGTATGATGAGACAGCCTATTCCAATTCACTGGTCTGCCTCCCTCTGTTTAGGACAACAAAGCAAAATGCTTGGCAAGCAGCTGCACTTCCAGCCATGATGGTGCAAAGAGAAAGAAATGGGGATTCCAGGCATAGCAAGATGTATGTCTCCTGCCTGCCTTGCTGGATTTCACTTATTGAATTAGGACAAATTGGGACTTTCATAAACTGTGATATAAATCATTATCTCGAGTTAGCAGATGCAGTCGCACCAGGATAGAGCACTGTTAATAACTCTGCTGGATTAGGACTGATTGGAACAATTTGAAACTTGTTTCTCTCAGCTTGATCAGCTTCATTGTAACCACGGCAATTATCCCATTTCGCTTTCAATGGCTCAGCACAGACATGTTGTTGCTTTATAACCATCCTTCTTAATGAAGCCAGCTCAGACTTTTGTTCATTTGTCAAAGCACTTTCCTACACAAATAATAAATAACTCCACCCCTTGGTTTCTAAGGTAGATATTTACAAGGCTGAGCTCTCATCTTGGCAAGACATATAAAATTCTTTATGGTAGTTAGCACAAGGATTTATCTATCCATTGTAATTTTTTTATCTGTGAGAAACTGCTTTTTCTCAAGTAATAGGAATGCATTAAGCTCTACAATCAGACAGAGTTTGGTTAAACTACATCATGTTGCACCTGTTTCATTTATTTTTTCCCTGATGAAGTGTATGTACAGTTGTTCATGTATATCTAAGTGTCCCATGACAAGGAATGTCACAAAATTGTAAAGGACTTATAGGAGGGAGTTTGGGTTTTGGACTGAATTTATTGGTAAGGCTGTTATTCCTGAAGAAGCAATAAGCATAAACATAAAGAATATATATTTTCTAGCTGGCATGATGTCTCAGTCGATAAATGAGGATCTGAGATAGCTTATGCAGCACACATGTAAAATACCAGACATAACAATGAGACTAATTAATCCCAGAATAAGTTAGAAGAGACAGACTGATCCTAGGAGCTAACTGTCAGTGAGTTTAGCTGAATGAGTAAGCACCATATTTAGTGAGAAAATATGTCTCAAAAACTTAATGTTGGTAAAAATAGTGGAAGATATTGGAGGTCAGCCTCTGGGCTCTGGGTTCCTCCAACACACATAGGTACAAGTCCATCCACACACACACATACACAACATGTGGGAGGGAGAGAGAGAGAGAGAGAGAGAGAGAGAGAGAGAGAGAGAGAGAGAGAGAGAGAGAGAGAGAGAGAGAGAACCTGATAAGTGAATGGTGATGGAAAATGTGACAGAAGAATGATCTTGAGTGTAGTTCAAATATTATCTTCTTGATTTTCTTGAAAAGCCTATGACATTTTAGGTGCCTAGAGAGGTAGAAAAATCATCTAAAAAAGGGTCCCTATCTATGCCTTAAGAGCTAGATGCTACTGTGTCACAGTTAGAACTATAAGTGTTTCAACATTTAGTATATTTGTAATTATCAAGTTATAGGAGGTCCAAGACCTGTACATATATTTCATATGTCAAAGAATATGCAAGTTATTTTAATGAAAATGCATAAGACTCAGGCCAAAGAGTGTGATTTGGTTGGGAAGATGAATTAGATTTATGTTGGAGTTTTATACCTAAAATAAAAATGAGGAAGTCAGAAAGGAAAAGTAAATTAGCCTGATCCTATTTTACTCCTCATCACACACTTTCTTGGCTACTTTTGATTTAGGATGTTTACACAGGGATGAAGAAAAGGTGTTCCTGCAGAGGTCCCTACTAAATCAATGACTTCAATGTTGTATTTAATATCATAATGTCATTTAAAACATGTTTTTATGACCCATAATATCTTTTAGATGTAATATGTTAGGACTCATTCCATAAATATAATATTTAGATATTTGCCTTCAAAGAAAAATTAAATTTACCTGAAGGACTAAATCTCCCCTATTTGCCTATTAGATTCCATTCTTTTCTGTTCCAGGCTGAAGTTAACATTTTCTGAGTTTGATTTTTATTATTCTGTCTATAGCTATGAATTCATAGTAAGACACTAATAGAGTATACTGAAATAACACATTCTAATAGTTTTCAAAATGTAATGATAAATATAATATTAGCTCCTTCATTTTTTCTCTTCTTGATGTTATGTGTGAGGAAAGTTGGTTTTCCCTGAAATTTAGAGATGAGTGCCTCATGCAATAAAATCAGAGCCTCTATACAGTGCTATGCCTTTGCATTCACAATGCCAAGTATGATGCTCAGAGAAGGAGAAGAGCTTCATTGACTGTTCAGTGTGCTACCATGTGTCAAAATGAACAGGATATCTACTCCATGTAGGAAATTCACAAAAAGAGAACATTCATCGTTCACTACTGATGAGAACTTTAATCCTTCCACATCATATGCACAACAAATACAAGCCACAACAGCTGTAAATTGGGAGAATAGATGGATAACAATGGCTTGAAAATGGCCTATGTATCATAAATGAACATAAAATAAAACTGTGGTCATTTTATAGAACTGGTGGCATAGGGTTGGAGAGAAAATTTAGAAAGATAAACAGAAAAAAGATGACTTTAGTTTACCAGTCAATTTTCTTTCCTTTTTTAAAAACATCTTATGTTGCCTCTCAATACATCTCTATATATCCTGATGTTCAGAAAGAAATAGTATATCCCAAATAATTATTGAGGCCTGGAAATTACAGTTTTATTAGCTACTTTGACACCGCTGTGATCAACTACCTACCAGAAACAGTTTCAGAGATGTGTCAGTCTATTTTGGAAGACGTGTTAGATCAAGGTTGTAGATTCTTTTAACAGAGGCTGTTCACACAAAGAAGTGGTTAGACAAAGAAGTGGTGCAAGGTGGAGAGTGGAAAACAGGAGTAAGCACTATTCTACTTTTCTCACAAGAATATACATCTAAGTTGCCCCAGATAGCTATGATTCTATAGAAATATAGGTAGGATAGTTAGACAAGGTCTTCAAAAACCTCAGAGACGTACAGAATGTGGCATTTAAAATGTTTTTATTATTTTAAATATTCACTGATAGTGAGACTGGTTAACTCATGGCAACACCCAGCCTACCTCAAAGAGGATGATGAGCATCAAAACCCTTCTTATGGCGATGGCTTCAAATGTGGCAAACAAACCACTGGGCAAAATGTCCTCATTTCTACAACAGACAGAATTCTGCCTAAAAAGGGGCAAGCTTGGATGCAGGCAGAGCTGACAAAACTCTGCCAAGAGAGGGTAAGCAAGTCCTCAACAGTTCTTGCCTCACAAATATATGTGCCAGATATATTGGGCTCCAATATAACAGAGGGTTTCGGGTGACTATTCAGGTAGCAAACTGTCCCTGTCATCTTCTCATTTGGAAAGCTACTAACCTGCACTCCCGGCATACTCAGCTAATCAAGTTTGTTCCTTTCCAAGTCTCTGATGGAATTGAAGACCAGGTAACTAAGCCTAGTTGTTTAGGAGTTAAGATATTTTTATGTCTAGATAGATTTTAAGTTGGTAATGACAAGATGTGGTAGAGATCGATTTACATTCAGAATTTTAGATGCACCAAGATAGGAAAGGTGTTTTCTTCCAGGCTGTCAAATACAAATAGCAAAAACACTAAGAATGTAACATAAAAAAATGAAAAGAATGTAACAGTTATATAATTCCTGATTGTGTCATGGTTCGTCTTGCTACAGATAGTTTATTGTATATATGTGTAACAATACAAAGGAGTATAAAAAAATAAAAAACAAATTAAAAAGGATTCTTTTCTCAAAAATAAATAAAAAGAAAGCAGGAGTAGGGAAAAATATTCAAACACTTTTCACTGTTGATCTATGTCTACAAGAGAGGTTTCTATTTCTATATATTATTTTTCAAGTAAGTTGAATAAATGACTTTAAAAATGAAATATTATATATAATCATGTATTGCAGAAAATGGTTAATTTAAGTTTAATTTTTAAGTCATATTACAAAACTCATGTAAGTACTCCAACCATGGCTCAATATACTTGGTGGCAGAGGTAATACATACATACATACATATATATGTATATATATATATGTGTGTGTGTGTATTATTTATTTTTATATATGCTTAAATATACACAGCAATTAATCTAGCTTATTTAATATAATACAATTTGGAGATAACTCTGAAGTTTAAGACTGAAATTTAAAAAATATATTCACCAAAAATTTCTGAATTTTAAAAAGTGATTATTTTACTTGTGTAACTTTTAAAGATATTTCCACTTTTTATAGAAAAATAAAATATAAACAGATAAAACAAAATCAATCCCATTGAAGTTGGAGAAGGCAAACCAATAGAAGAAAAAAGCCTAAGAGAAGGTGAAGAATAAGAAACTTACGCCTTCACACACTCAAGAGTTCCATATAAATACTAAAAAATGTTATAATAATGACACAGAGAACTTTGTGCAGTTCCATTTAGGGCCAGTGCTTTCTGCTTTAGCCTCTGTTATTTCATCTGAGCTTTGCTCAGTTGATGTAGAGGTGTTCTCTATCTTCTCTGTCTGCCTCTTCATCGTCAGGTTCCTTAATCTCTGAGGAGACATCTAATGTACAGCTGTGTGTTCCTCTCTGTCTCTCTGTCTCTCTGTCTCTCTCTGTCTCTCTGTCTCTCTCTGTCTCTCTGCCTCTCTATGTCTCTCTGTCTCTGTCTCTCTCTCTGTCTCTGTTTCTCTCTCTCTCTCTCCCCCCCCTCTGTGTGTATGTGTGCTTGTGCATGTATGTATGTTGGTGTAATGTTTGAGTGTTGCTCTTTGTATTTGTTCCTTTCTGCTACAGAAGGAAGCCTCTCTATTGATGATTGAACAAAACACTAATCTATGTCAATAGAAGAATATCATTATGAGTCATTTTATCTATGTCAATAGCAGAATACCATTAGGAGTCATTTTATTTTTACTTTTTGTATTTAGATGAGCAGTACTTGATTTTTATGCAAGATATCTTGGCTATCTAGTCTCTGGTTCTTTGTTACAAAAGTAATATAAGGTATGGGTTTCATCTCATGGAGTCGACCTTAAGTCAAATAGACACTGGTTGCTTACTCCCACATGCATTGTGCCACCATTACCATAACATATTTTTCAGGTATTATTTCTAAAGATTCTACCTCTCAAAGGCTCAAAATTTTTCAAAATACCACCACAAATTAGGAAGTCAACCATTCACAACACAGACTAATACATAAAAGCATATAGTGGTAGCTTCCAATTAGATGTATATAAAGTTGAAATATGTATTTTACCTAACCTTCTAATGCTTAGCCCTTTGCTTTAGACTGACCTGAAATCCCTTTTTCCTAGATATTCATCCTGGATATTTCCAGTGACAAACGCTTGATGAATAGTGTTGAATATAATCCTGTGCAGTATTTCTGATCTTCACAAATTTATTTTTAATAATGTATTGAATAGTAATACAGATGGTAACATCTATAATGATAAACTGCATATTCCTGACACTAATATAACTGCTTTCTATAAATTATTATATCCATTTACATCAGCATATCTCTGAAACTATAGAATAGAACCTAAATGAATTCTGAGTAAAAAAGTGCTAGCATCATTTCCATTTTATAGAACAAAAATAAAAAAATAAAACCAGATTTTTAAAAAGCAGAAGACTTAATTCAAAGAAAAGGCTGAGATTCAAATTGTATCTTGACTACATGAACTTCTGAAGGGAGGACACCTGCCAAGTCCTTTTTCCTAGTGAGTGTACTCACAGATACTACTTCAACATTTTTAATCATGTCAACATGTGACATACTTAATCTTTAACCTTAAAGGACTTCCTCTTCCTTCTTATCCCAGCAGACTTTGTTCCTTCAGTGATTTCTTTTGTAGACAGTTTTCTTTTACCACATTATTTTTTATGTGGAATTCAGAAATGAAGTAGGTCAGAACTGAATTGAATTAGGTTAATTAGGAGCTGAAATACTTCAACAGGAGTGGTCTATTTGGCACCTCTGATACTAATAAGGCTTTATGAACTTTGGTCACAGCATTCCTATAACTCTTTCTATTCTAAGTTTTTGCCCTAAAGTAATTGCTGGTTGGCCCTGCCTGCTTGAAGCAGGAAGTCTACCTTTCTGAAAGCCATGCCATTAAAGCAAGTCAGTTGAAATTGCCTTCACAGTCACTAAGTCCTCTAGAGTACAGAGGATGTGATTAGGGGTCATTAGGTCCAAAGTCCTGGGCTAAGATCACATTCATATATGGGTCACCATGGAAACAGAGTTGAAGTGACCTACCTCGTTGCCCCCACCTGAATCTCTCCCTGAGAAGCTGATTGAAGAGGAGCCTTGGATGGTGCTCAAAGAGTAAGAAGCCATTAAATGGCCTTTTATTTGGGATCTGAGCACTGATGTTAAGGCTGTCCTACAGTGTCTAGAGGAAGGATGATTGATGGTGGTGGGAAACCTCAAGCATTATGGGATACAGTACTGGTTACCCAGTAAATTGGAGTATGTGTCCAATTTATTACAATGGTGCTGATTTGATCTGTGTAAATTTGTTAAAATTATATCCAGGCCCAAATAGTTTTATGTGTTTAAGAGTATTGAAGAAGAGACACTTTGTGCAGTAAGGGATAAACAAAGGAAAATTCTTAACTGTCATGTACTCATAAACCCAGGAAACTTTGAATACACTTCAGAAGTAAAAGCAAATGAGCCCTGAATCCAGAGGAACCTGATGTCAAGTCTAGCTGCCATAATCACTCGTTTTATCACCAAATCTGTTAACCTTTGGTTGATTTAATTACTTCATCTCTAATATGGAAGTCAGTATAAGTGATATTAAAAGAGTTTTAATATAAAATTCTTTGGAGAATATTAAAGAAAGGAGAAGGTACATTCACTGTATATTACAGTCTACTCTGTTTCACTTTTTAACTGGAGCCTTTGCTCTAGGCATCCAGCCTTTTCTTACATGTCATCTCATCTGTCAGATGTGAATAATTTTCCTGAAAGCAGTTATAGTGTATATAAAACAAATTAGATATCAAGATAATATCACAGCTCATTGAACCCAGTAGCCACTCGATAAATTAGAATAATTATTCTTTAAATTTTCTATGGGAAAAACTTAGCAAAATTTACTATTGAGAAACCAGCTTCTATGGCAACAAGTAAGCTATTGACAGAACTTTATCCTGACTATTGAACTCAGCAAATATGTGATATACATGATAAACTAATATGGCAAATATAAAATGCTTTGGGATATAGGAAAATAAAGTGCTCAGATGCAGGGAATTGTGAAGGTGCCCTGATGATGATTTCATGTCAAACGGAGTGATGTAAGAAGGTCTTAGTGAGCTAAAGTTTGGACAAAAACTTGAAAGAAGTTATAGAGAATGCCACACAGTTATTGGGATAAGGCAATGCTGAATGGAGGGGGGAGTTCTAGCTTTCAAGTTCGGTGTATCTGTATCAGCCTTGAGAAACCTCTTTTTGAGTGGTTGGTTAATCAATACATCTCAAATGAATGAAAAATAGCATAGACTGTTGATATTTAACCTTCAGTGCCTATAAGGTTGAAGATAAGCCTCTATTGCTGAGGACACCACACACTTAGGATGTAGGATGTACAACTCCAAATATTCAAGTTGGATCTAAGATGAATTCCCGCTTCCTGTGGCCTAACTCTCATCATTGCAGGAAATGACACACTAGCCTTAAAGGAAGGAAACAATGAAAAGCCTTACCAGATGTGACATCTGTGGACCAAAACAATGACCAGAATGGATCAATAAAGTTATAATAGTAGTACTTGCATGTGCATGGCAACCAAGATCTCTTTAAGTATAATTAAAGCTCACTCAACAGGAAGGAAATCATTCCTGGTACTAATAAGAGTGCTAGCCAATTTCTTGTCATAGTAGGGTCATGGTGCTTAGAAGAGAATCTAATACAACCATTTGCCTAAAGCAGCATAATTCATAACTATATTCTAAATTTTTGCTTGTACTCACAAATAAGTGTAACTATCACCTCTTATTTAAAAAGTCTCTTTCTATAGCAAAGATAAATGAAAAAAACAGAAATTAAAACAAAAGCATTTCACTTTTCCTAGGTTTAATAGAGGAGAAAGTTTATTGTTTATAAAAGGGAGAGCATTTCCAGAGATGGAGATGTCTGGGAGACTCCAGAGTAAACATAACCCTGAGCCAGGCCATGAAGTGTATCATTGTTGCTCTGGACAAAGTTACTTTTAAAAAAATCAATAGAGTACTGCATATTTGAGTAGAAATATATATAATGTGTGTGAAGAGTAATCTTAAATTTGATTTCAATACCACTGTATTGTGAATTAAAAATAACCTTGTGATTAACGATTAAGGCATTAAGTTGAAGAGTAGTTTTTTCAAGGCTGCCAAATACAAATAGCCAAAACACTAAGAATGTAACACTTATATAATTCCTGATTGTGTCATGGTTCTTCTTGCTGTAGGTAGTTTATTGCATATATGTGTAATAATATAAATGTATAAGTAAAATATTTAAGAAAATGCAATAGAAGATGTGTGCCAATAACACAAAAGTGTGAACTAACACATAGAAGACTAAGAGGAGAGAAAGGGAGCATATGAAACTGCTAATTTCCTTTAATCAATGGGTATGTCTTAAGTTGAAACATAGATTTTTAAGATAAAAGCTTCTAACAACTTAAATTTTATCTTTACTTCCTTAACTCTAGAGGTACTCGAGGTGCTAATGAGGATGTACTGAATAGAGAGGAAATAATGGGGACGTAAGAAAGTAGATGAGGCCCTGATCCCAAAACCTGGTTGTAGCATCATCTTAGCCCCAGAAAAGTAAAAATTTCTGCACAATCAAGTTCAAGACCAGCCTGGTCTACAAAGTTAGTCCAGGACAGTAAAGGCTACACAGAGAAACCCTATCTTGAAAAACCAAAAAAAAAAAAAAAAAAAGAAGAAGAAGAATGTCTTAAGATTTTTATTCCTTCCTGGCTATAAATGTTCTATTTCATTAGAAAGACTATTTATAGAGAAAGAAAACAAATGTACTAATTTATTGCATAACGATGATGGCTCCTGGATTTACCTCTTTAGATTAAAATTTTACCAAAGGTACCCCCAAAGCTACCCTATAATCTCACTTGCCAAAGGAAAAATGGAAAAAAAATTCTCAGCAATTTTTTTGAGATGTAACTTGAGAGACACCAAATTAGTACATATACCACGTGTTAAGTTAACCTAGACCGTCCCTTGTGTAGGCTCGCACCAGTGTGTGTCTGCCTTTCTGTTTCTCTCCATTGGATGAAAGGTATATTGGGGGAAATTACTTAGACAGTTATATTAAAAGATAAAGACGTACAAACATGAAAGAAGAGCATGACAGGACAAATCTGGAAGGTCTAATACATGAGCAGAGTTGGGACTTTTGACGTAGTTCTGCAACATTCAAAAACATTTGGAACTGTATTGCTGGATATGTAAAGCCATTTTGCCTTACAATGTTTCCCTAAATGGTGCTCTTTAATAACCTTAAATGCTGTTGACATTTGATCCCACTCCAATTTTAGAATGGCTATTATCCATAGTTCTGATGGAAGTGAGGGCATGTTAAATTGTCCTTTCAAGTATTATATTAAAGTATCACAGTAAGATAAGCACATAGTAGCAGAGTTGTCAAAATGTTACAGTCATTTTATATACAATACCTCTATGTAAACAGCTATACATGATAATCATGATAATAAAAGGAACCACATGTTTATTTGTTGGAATCAGTATGGGAGAAAATATTGGAAGCAGAATCTGAGAGTTCAATTTTCAACTTCCTTTGCAAAAATTAACAGTTTATTAAAAAATGAAAGTTCATGATATGTTTATTAGCACATAATTTTTAATACAATCTAGAAAAAAAAGCAGAAACTTTTGTGTTGGAGTATGTTCATGTATGTGTTTGTGTGGGTCTAAGTGTGTGTGTGTTAGTATGTTAATATGTGTATATTTGTGTCTCTTTGGATGTATGTTACTGTGTGTATGTAAGTATTATTGTGTGTGTGTATGTGTATGTGTGTGTTGTGAGTTTCTTTGAGACTCTGTATTTGTCTGTGTGAATATGAGTGTCTTATATCTATGTGTATATCAATATGGAAGTCAGTTTCTGTTTGGTGCAGGTTTTCAGAATAAGTACTGACAAGACATGCAAAGGGATCTTGATGTTACAAAGAATAGAGTGAAAGTTTGCAAATAACTACTGCATGTTGAATGTCCTGCTGTGAGGTAAAGTGTGATCAAGTAAATGAAGAGAAGTACCACTGATGCAGTGTGGTCAGGACCTTGCATCAGATGATATAAGGAAGGTGGAAAATAATTATTGGTTCTCCTCCCAGTCTGCTCCTTGGAACTTCTACCTCTGCTTCCTGAGAACCTCCAGTGTATATTACTCACCCCAGAAAACTGAATGCCTCCACAGTGCCTGTATCCAAGACTGAGTGCCATTATAAAGCATTCCTGATTCCAGAGGATGCACAGTGCATTTTATTCTGAACTGTAACTTACTTCCAGCAATGCTCCTGCTTCTAATATGTGGCTATCAGTTACCTCTCCAGGTAGAATCTCTTATTATCAACACTGTCTCCTGACTTCAGTTTTTTTTATAGCTATTGTTGCTATCTAACAGCATAGCTATGCCCAGAAAAGTGGTTTTCATTTCAAAGTGCACGAAGACAAATTGGAACCTTTAAATGTATATAAAATATTGGAAAAATATAAACCTAAAAGAAATGGAAGTTCTACACTCAAGTAGAACTGGTAGAGCATAGCAATATGGTAAGTATTTGTGTGTGTGTGTGTGTGTGTGTGTGTGTGTGTGTGTGTGTGCATGTGTGTGTGTGTACAGGGAGAACAGTTTACTCAGAAGTATATTTGATTTTATGATCTAATTAACAGTAAAATGTGCACCCCTACATGGAGACATCGATGAGTATGTGACATGTGATGTTTGAGTAACCATAACATGATAATGCCCAGGCATTATTTTTGCCCTCCTCTCACAGTAATGCTGAAAGCAGAAGACTGCACCATGGTGGAGACAATTGTAGAAAAGAAGGACACCCACATGATCAGGAAGGCTGAGGGTGCTTTCTCCCCATCTCATCTGGGAATCTCTTCTGAGGCTAGCTAGCTACAGTTTCAACAACATTCACAAGGCTCTCCAGTGTCCTCTGGAGTGATTTCTCTCCCTTCTCAGGAAAATACTTGCCATCCTAGTCAACAGATTCTGACTATTCAAGTGACAGATTTCAATGGACTCATGAAGATGTCTAATATCTCTATTTCTCAGTTAGCCACACAATCGCTATCCTCCAAAATGACCAAATGTATATCACCCTATTTTTTGTGGCATTAATATATCAAATAAGGAGATAAAAGCCATCCACAAAGCAGATAATATCCCTGTTTTCAGGAAAATTAAGCAATTTATGAAATCATAATGGGAGGTTATGTCAAAGCATAGTGGTCTTTTCTTAGTCTGAAATGAGTATTTGTTGAAGGTAATAATGACCTGACTGCTCCGTGTGCTGCCTTGCGTTGCTAAGGGAGAAGTAAGCAATAATCTGTTTATGATGTTATCACTTCAAAGCCTTTCATCTTCCATGCACTATCCCCTGAAATAAATAGAGCAGTAGGTATGAATCTCTGAAGTACTGATTATCCAGGCGAAGCAGAGAGAGGTTAGGTAGATTATTTGAGGTCAGCATTGCTGTAGGTGAACTTGAGTCTGCAAAATGATTAGAAAGACTATGTTGGCCTGGTGTGAAACTGAATGGCTTTGATGTTATTATTAGATTAATCCTTTATAAAACACATATTTGGGATCATACTGTGTTTTAAACACATAGTAGATATTAATTGGTTTAGTCCTATACCATATTTACATGAGGTTGTACAGTAATTCCAGAAAAATTATTTGGAATTTTGTATCTATATTTTTTCTCTATGTAAATTTTAGTAGTTTCTCCATCTCAATTCTGTTATTTTAAAGAAAACACACTAATTACTGAAAATAGTACTATATGTCTCAAATTAGAAAATTAAATTGAAGTAGCATGCAGTACTCAAATTGAGTTCTACATTACTCAAAATTTACTTAGACTTTTTGAAAGATTTGTAGATGTTAATATTATTATCATTATTATTTCTTGTTTTTATTTTATGTGTATGAAGGTTTTGCCTGTACATATACAGGTGCACAGCGGGTCTGCAGTACCCTTATTTTCCGATAGAGGGCATCATACTCTCTGGAACTGTGGGCTTCAAGGTTAGTGCTGGAAAGAGAAGCCGGGTCCTCTGCAAGAATAGCAAGTGCTAATAATTGCTGAGCTATTTCTCATGCTTTTATAAGAAGGTGGATTTATTGGTAATCTAAGCTTCATTTAAACTGATAGTCTGAAATATAAAAACCTATAACCATGAAGCAAAAGATTGATAATATTCCAAAATTTCCATCAAAGAGCAAGCTGTATTATGAGGATCAAGAATGGTTAAATTCCTAGGACAGGTCAAATTGGGAAATAAAATTAAGGAGCATTCCCAAGTGAGTTTTCTGTGTTATGTAATGTTATGTGTGTTTATATTTATCAGATACAATGTTAACATGAGTCTCCATATTGAAATTTGTTCACACTGCACACTTCTATTCTGAATATTACATTCTGTATAAATTCACTTTTTACTAGTTAGTTAATTTAAACCCTGAGCTCACCTTTTCTTTCCTCTTCTCCTTCCGGTCTCTCTCCCCTCCACTCAAGTCCATGGATATCAAACTGCTTTGGCACATCAGGTTGCAGCGGGGCAACACTTCTTTCCCCCTCTGTGGCTAGACAAGACAGCTCAGTTAGCGGAAATTGAGTCAAATTCAGGCAACAGAGTCAGAAACAGCTCGTGGTATTGTGAGTCCCACGTGAAGATGAAGCTGCACAACTGATACATGTGTCCAGAGGGCCTAGTTTTATCCCATGCATGCTCTCTGGTTGGTTGTTGAGTCACTGATTCTGCAGGACTTCTTGTGGTGCCCTTGGCCACTTGGCTCCTTCAAGTCTTCCTCCTCTTCTTTTACAGGATTCCACAAGCTCCACCTAATCTTTGGCTGTTGGTCTCTGCATTTGTTTCCACCAGCTGCCAGGTGAAGCATCTCATATAATAGTAACGGTAGGCTCCTGTCTTCAAATAAAGTAGAATACCATTAATGGTTTAAGGGGTAGGCTCTCTCTTAAGGCGTGTTTCTTAAGCTGGGCAAGTCATTGGTTGATAATTCCCTCCATTTTTGCTCTATCTTTGCCCCACACATCTTGGAGGCGGGACAAATTGTGAGTTTTGTGGCTTGGTTGGTGTCCTAAACCCTCCATTGGAATGCTTAATTGTTACAGGAGATGTCCTGCTCAGGTTCTATATCCTCTACAGCTAAGAGTCTTAGCTAGTTCCTCCCTCATAGATTCCGGGGAGAGTCCATTGTCTTAAGTTTCCAGCTTGTTCAAGAGATACCCAGTACTACAGATTCTAGTTCTCTCTCCTAGTACCCTTCTCTTCTCTCTCTCTTATTCCCTTCCCTTCCCTTCCCTTCCCTTCCCTTCCCTTCCCTTCCCTTCCCTTCCCTTCCCTTCTCTTCTCTTCTCTTCTCTTCTCTTCTCTTCTCTTCTCTTCTCTTCTCTTCTCTCCCCTCCTCTCCTTTTCCCTTCTCCTCTCCTCAGCTATTCTCCCTCTCTCTCTCTCTCTCTCTCTCTCTCTCTCTCTCTCTCTCTCTCTCTCTCTCTCTCTCTCTCTCTCTGTGTGTGTGTGTATGTGTGTCCCCCTGCCACTTGATCCTTCCTGCTCACCTTTTCACCCCCTCCGCCACCCCAATCCCTCCCTCTATCCTTCATCGTGTATATTCTATTTCCCCTTCTCGATGTGATTAAAGTTTTTTCCCTTGGGCTCTCTTGTTACTTAGCTTCTTTGGGTATTTGGATTGTAGCATACTTGCACTTTTTAAAATGTTCACAAATTATGGATCTATGGTGATTCGTCACTATGTTCCTTGCAAATATTTCTTAATGTTTTCTTTTTATCTTTCCTCCTCTTATAGGAAATAGATTCTTTTCACATATCCTGATTACAGCTATACTTCCTCCATTCCTCCAAATTCCTACCCACCTCTCTTCAAACCTAGGTCTACTCCCCCCCCTTTTTTTTTTACATCATTAAAAGTGAACAGGGTTCTAACAGATGACAATGAAATGTAGCAAAATAAAATGTAATAAGATAAAACAAAACCCATTATATTGGAGTTGGGCAGGGCAAACCAACAGAAAGAAAAGAGACCAAGATAAGGCACAAACATCAGAGACCAACTGGTTCACATTGCTCAGTCTCTTGTTCTGCAGGTGTCAAGGCCCTCTGGTGCCTACCCTCATTCTACTCAATCTTCTTCAAGGTGCCCTGAACTTTTAGGTAAGGAATTAATGAAGATATCCCATTTAGAGTTGTGTGTTCCAATGTCTCTCACTCCCTGTCTAATGTCTGGCTGTGCATCTTTCTGTTTGTTCCCATCTTCTGCAGAAGCAACTTATAAGGTAATGGTTTATGGAGTATAACAGAATGTCATTAGAAATCATTTTATCACTATGTATTTATTTGTTTATTATTAATTATAAGACATATAGTACTTGGTTTTTCCATAATCACTGGCTATATAGTCTCGGGTTCTTGGTCACACAAGCAGTGTAGGGTAAGTCCATTTTATGTAGTTGACTTTAAGTCAAATCAGACAATGGTTTGTTACTCCCAAAAGATTTGTGATACCATTTCTCTAACATATTTTGCAGGCAGGACAGCATTATAGATCAAAGGGTTCGTGGCTGGGTTGTCATATATATTTATCTTTTGGTGCCTTTCAGGGTGTCTTCCCAAACCAAAGGTGCTAGGACATAAGGTAAAGGGTCTATGTTGGTATCATCTTGACCTCTCCATGTTTATTGAGTGATATTGTAAGACTCTAGTCAGGAGAGTCTATTCCTGGGCACCCCCAAGTGAGAGATGGAGAGCAGATTGATACAAAAGCAAGAGGTTTATTGTTCCAGTGGACTGGGGTCTACCCACACATCGGAGTGAGGTGACCCTAAACAGCAAATTCATAGGTTTTTTTTTATAGGTTTAGACAAAGAAATGAGTTTTACACTATGTGATTGGTTGGCAATTGGGCAAAAAAAAAAACTGCACGCAGGAAGTTATGAGCATTGGTGTTTTGTAGTTGGGTAATATGCTGAGAGGCAAGTTGACCAACAGAAAAGATTGGGTGAAGCAGTCACAGGGGGTGTTTGGAACTTTTTCCTGGTTTCTCTTAATTTGTTGCTGCTATGTGCCAGATAGTTTGTTGGTCAGCTTTACTCGCAGACTTGTCGTTAGTCTAAACAGCATATTTCTAAATCTCTAAGCCCAGGACTTGCCCGGGGGCTTTTTGCCCTGGGGGTGGGTGGTAGGGGTCAGTTATCAACCTGTGGATTTTTTTTGAATTGTTTTTAACATTTTAATTATTGGTGGGGAGAGGAAGTTGAAACAGCCTGCAACAGTGGAATTTTACAGAGACCTTAATGGAGGTTTTTCAGGAGAGGGGCTGATTCCTTCAGTATGTGTGCTATCTTCAGCAATGAGACCTTGCTCTTAGTTTGTGAAGAGCATCTTAACTTAAAGTCCTGGCAACAGCCTAGTTGTCTGAGGATTTTCATTGGAACTATTTGGCAAACAACTCAATTGGATGTAACCTAGTACTGGTAGTGGAAGCTTTATTTTTTAATGAAAGTTTCCTCATTATTTGAAGATTTCATTGTGATTTTATTTATATGTTTTAGTAAATTTCCACTGCATGAAGTTTCCATAGTACACCTCCAATGCCCCTTAATTCTCAGTGTTTCTTCCTGTATCCTATCCCTCAACCTCATCTCCCCTCACTCTCCTCATGTGATTCTCCCATTCCTGCCTTCCTGCTCCAAGTATGTCTGTTAGACCTGTTCTATCTCCCCTCCCGAGGGAGATTCATGTACCCATTACACCTGTGTTCTGGTCTATAAACTAAAACTTATCATTTCCTTAATAGATATCCAAGTATAAGTGAATACATACCATATTTGTCTTTCTAGGTCTGAATTACATCACTCAGTATGATTTTTTTTCTACTTCCATTCATTTGCCTGTAAACTTCATGATGTCACTTTTTTTTTTAAATACCTGAGTAATACTCCGCTATGTAAATGTAATGCATTTTCTTTAGCCATTATAGCTGGTTTCCAGTTTTCTGGCTGTTATGGATAATTAAACAATAAACAGCAATAAACGTAGTTGAGCAAATGTCCTTGTGTTCAGATAAAGGGTCCATTGTGTACATGCCTAAGAGCGGTATATCTTGCTCTTGACATAGATCAATTCTAATCTTTCTCATGAACCACCACAATTATTTCCCTAGTGACTGTTCAAGTTTTCATGCCTATCAGCAGTGGATGTGTGTTCACTTTTATTCCATATCCTCACCACACAAGTTGTCTTGTGTATTGTATTATTGATCTTACCATTCTGAAGATGTAAGGTGGAATTTTACTGTACTTTTGAGTCCATTTCCATTCTGGCTAAGGATGTTGAACATCTCTTTAAAAGTTTCTTAGCCATTTGAGTTTTCTCTATTGAGAATTTTTTTCTTTAGGTCTGTACCACACTTTCTATTCAATTATCTAGTTTTTTGACATTTTGTTTCTTGAGTTCTTTATATATTCTTAATATTAGTCCTCAATAGGATGTGGAGTTGGTAAAGATCTTACGCCCTTCTGTAGGCTGCCACTTTGTCCAAATGTAACTTCTGCCAGACAGAAGGTTTTCAGTTTCATGGGGACCCATTTATTATGTATTGGTCTTAGTGAGAGCACTAACAGTATTGTCTGTTCAGGAAATTGTCTCTTGTGCCAGTAAGTTTAAGAGAAAGTTCTTCACTATCTCTTCTATCACGGTTTATGCTGAGGTGTGTGTGTGTGCAGGGTGATAAGTATAGAACTATTTGAATTACTTGATAGGCACACACCCAATTTCATCATCACCATTGCCTGGATTAACTTTTGTTTTTTAAATTTCAGGTATAATTCTGTGTTAAACCATCAGTCCCTGTGCTGTTCTTGGTTGGATAACTTTTAATGAGTGCTTGTATTTCACTATAGGTTATAGATCTGTTTAAACTTGCTATCTGGTCTAGATCTAGATGTAATGGTTTTGTTTGTGTTTTTTCTTTCTTTGTTTGTGTTTTGTTTGAAGATTTCCAATTTGATGAACTACAGATTCATAAACAATATGCTATCATCCTCTGGACTTCTTTAGTATCTACTGGTTTATCCCTGTTTTCATTTCTGGTGTTGTTAATTTGGATATTCTACCTCTGATTTTTCATTAATTAGAATAAAGATTTGTTGATATTATTGATTTTCTCAAAGAACCAACTCTTTTTTTTTATTGATATTTTGTTGTTGTTGTTTTTGTTTTTTCGAGACAGGGTTTCTCTGTGTAGCCTTGGCTGTCCTGGACTAGCTTTGTAGACCAGGCTGGCCTCGAACTCACAGTGATCTGCCTGCCTCACCCTCCCGAGTGCTGGGATTAAAGGCGTGCACCACCACACCCGGCGTTCTCTCCTTTTTTTTTTTTTTTAATGTAGGCACTTAGAACTATAAATATGCCTCATAGAACCACTTTTATTTATTGAATAAGTTTGTGTATGTAGTGTATTCATTTTTATTCAATTCAAGAAATTCTTCAATGTCCTTATTACTGTCTTGACTCATTTTTCATTTAGTATGCATTTGTTCAGTTTCCTTGAGTTTGTAAAAGTTATGTTGTTTTTGTTTTTGTTGATATCTAACTTTTGTCCCTGGTAGTCTGATAGATAGAGGCAGTTATTTCAATTTTCTTGTAATTGTTGAGATTTGCTTTAAGACTGAAAATGTGGCCAATTTTGAAAGTAGTTCCATGATGGACAGCGAAGAAAGTATTTATGTGTATGTGTGTGTTTTGTGTTTGGGTGAAATGTTCTATGAATATCTGCTAATTCAACTAGTATTCTTTGGGACTGTGTATCAAACAAAAGTCTGTCTTTTTACTGTATTCAAATGCTTTCCCATTTTCTGCCATTTTACAGATCCACTCAATTGCATTGTTTTTCATGTGTTCTGAAATCTGTTTTGCAATCTTCTCTTCTGTGCTCTGCTGTCCTGCAAAAGTTTTGATTCTCCCTTGACATTTTTATAGATCATAAGCTAAATGTTTGGAATACAATTCAAAAATTCTTACTGAATTTTTTAGCAGAAATGCATAATTTAGAAATCTCAGATGCTGTAAGATAGCACATTGTGTTTTAACGATATGTAGCAATTTAGAGTTAATTTTAAATTTAACTTAAGTTAATCAAATGGGTCTGTAATAGGGCAGATATTATTTTTGTACTTGTTGTTATTTAAAAATCTAATTTATTCTAAGCAGTGTTCTCTGATATTACAAAGAAAGCATGTTCACCATGTAGAAGCTTAGGTTGTGACCTACCACGTATCTCAATTTTCATTTAATTCCATTATTGTATTTTCCTTATAATATTTTTCACATTGTTAAGCAATTATCTCTATTTGACATATTTAATAAGCCAAGGAATTTAAGACATAGTAAAATATAAGTGAGTAGTACATTGTTTAAACTGATTTTGTATTAGAAACCTTAAGATCATAGGTAACACAGAATTTGTAAACTATTCCTTATAATATCAAAATTGTTTTATTTTATACTGATTTTATGCAATAAGCCTGATTCTTTTTCTTCAAATGCCTTTTCTGTAAATATTGTTATAATTGTGCTATATTTCTTTTCTATATACTGGTATATCAGATTTAAAAGAAGTTTAACACATTCATAAATTTCTAGAGAACTATTCAATAGATATATTCCTATAAATATGTATATCATATATGGATATAAACAATATCACATTTCCCTTATTTATCTCTATGATAGACTTAACTTTTAAATCCTACTACACTCAAAAAATAAATGTAGGGGTTGTCCTTTCAAAGGGTGAGTCATGGTGTAGACTGCTGAAATTCTTTCCTTTAAAGGTTATATAGACCCAACAACAAACTTGTAGTTTTCTGGTTATGACTTTAATAAATTTACTTGAACACACATACACACATGTATACAATATATATATGTATATATATATACAATATATATATATATATATATATATATATAGAGAGAGAGAGAGAGAGAGAGAGAGAGAGAGAGAGAGAAAGAGAGAGAGAGGGAGAGAGAGAGAGAGGGAGGGAGAGAAAGGATTTTTTCCTGTGTAGCTTTAGATATCTGGAACTTTCTCTTTAGATCTGTAGATTATGCTGATCTCACACTCAGAGATTCATTTGCCAGTCTCCCAAGTACTGTGATTAAAGGTATGTGGTATCATTGCCCAGCTAGATTATAGTATTTATATTAGTTATTGGACTTTATTTATTCCTCTTTTCTATTGCGAATTAATTATATAAATTAAGAAATTTCTAGAAAATAATCTTTTTCTTTGGCATTCAAAAATTTTAGTATAACATTTAAGCACTTGTTCCTTGATCACATTGTATTTGTTCTTATATGTATCTTTTTCAAATGCATATTTGAGGATATAAGGATATGTATATTGAACATATTACCACCTAGCTCCTCCCATAGTCTTATACATATTCCCTACTATTCCATGCATATATCCTGAGGTTTTCCTTTAATTTTGTCCCATCCATTCCATTTATCCTGACTATATAACTTTGAGTATGTGGTTATTCACTGGAATTTTAGCAACCTTTATGGAAACTGAATTTCTTTCTTCTGGTCAATATTAATCACTCCCTTCCTAGCAGTGGGATTCCAGAACCTGTATTCTCGATGTTGGATTTTATCTGGCTTTACCTTGTACAGGTCTTAGGCAAGATTCTAAAACCATTGTAAGGTCATTTGTGTAATTGCCCCTTTTAGTCCAGAAAACAGTTTCCTTATAGTCATCCACTGTCTCTGGCTCTTAGTCTTTGCCTGCACAATGGTTGCAGAGTCTTGGGAGGAGGACATGTGCTATAACTGTCTTATTTATCGTTGACTACTCTGTAGTCGCTTATTCTATACAGTTTGACCAGTTGTGGATCTCTATGCCAATCATAGTCTACAGATATATGTTTCCCTATGATCTTTAACTGATGTGCCAGTCTCTCATCATGATGATAGGTTGTTTGGAGTTGGTTTAATACTACATCCATATAGCACAGTAGTAGCATTAAGTTCTCCATTTGGGCAGATGACCTGTGTAGGGACAGATTCTGGCCTGAATAATGGTGCCAGGTATATGCTTTATCCCAAGGAACAGCCTTAAAACCCAATCTTCCTATAATATTCATATTATTATTGATCCAAATGGTTTATTTTTGACAGTTTAGTCTGATTATAACTCACAGGGCTCACAGAAATTTAATACTAATAAGTGTATTACTTAATAATATGTGGCATACTCTCTTGTGATCTTTCTCAGTAAACAGTATGTTTACTGTTTAACAAATTATACACTTTGAATTTTTGTTAGAATTTTCGATATTAAAAACTATATCACTTTCTAATAATTACCTTATTTAAAATTCTTACATCTGGATAGTCAGCTTCCCTTTTCTCTGTTTTCTTCATTGCTTTTATCTCCATTTTCAGGCCTTGAATCCTTTTGTTCATTCCCTTCCCCTGTTTGATTGTTCATTTCCTTCTCCTGTTTTTCATTAATTTTTTTAAGCAATTTGTTCAATTCTTTCATCTCTTACTTTGTATGTTTCTGTTCTAGTTAGAGGAATTTAATTTCCTCCTTTAAGGTCTCTATCATTTTCATAACCTCAGATTTGACATTTTTCTCTTGTTGTTTGGGTGTGATATTATCTCCACGGCTTGCTCTGGAAGAACTTATAGTTTCTAGTAATGTCAAATCACCCTGGGAATTGTTCCTTGTGTTCTTACACTGACCTTTTCCCACTTTGATGTCTCAGGTGTTACAGTTTTGGTCATCTCTGAAGGCCAGAGAGTTTGGGGTAGGGATACACAATATGGCTTTGGTCCTACAACCAAGTTATCGTCTCTGAGTTCACTGACTCTGCTTCCTTGCTGTGTCTAACCCAGGAAGGCCAGGGATCTGGGAGTAGGCAGAAAGACATCTTAGCAGAAAGATACTCCAGTAGCCCCATCTGGCTGGCTGCATTAGGGCAGAGAACAGTGGAACTTTGTCCCACACCCAAGGAAGCAGTTTTAAGTCAAACAGCACACTTCGCACTTGCTTTACACTAGTATATGCACCATAAATAAACATTATACTGTTTGGTTTGATCTGGTCTGCCCAAATGAGCAGACACATGTACTCCAAAATGTTTGTAACCTTGCCTAAAATCTTGTTCTCATTTGACCAATAAAAAGCCATTATACCTGGGCAGGGCAAATAGGATTGGTGTGGCTAAGATTCTAGCGAGAATCCAGAAGAGATGAGGCGAGAAACCAGAAGAGATGAGGAGAGTGGAGGAGAAGAGCAGGAAGATAAGGCAGGAGCCAGGGGCTAGGCGGGAAGGAGAAGAACATGGCCTGCTTGAATGAATATTTGGCACAGATTATGATACATAGCAAGTATTTAGGATTATGGATGGAAGGTAGCTCCACAGAAATTATTAGAAGTAGATGGCATGGGATTTTTATACCGTGCCCCAAAATGGGAGGTAGTTTAGGGGATTAATATGTGCCCTGCTCCAAGTTAATGAAGGCTATTTTAAAAATTCTTATATCTGTCACTAATTTTTCTTTCTTAGTTGTTATATTTGTTGTTGCATAAAGATTTATCCATTAGTGTTTTAGCTGAAACTTCTGCTATGTTTCATGCTAATATTGCTATTAGAGTTGTTTGTTGTAGTGTCCTGCTACTAATTCCATTTATTTAATATGCCAAACATTGTAACCATAAAAATTTGAGCTACTTTGTTGGTTGAAATAACTTTTTAAATGATATTTATCTATGCTTTGTTAATTAACACCATTTTATAACCTTTAACTTTAGTTATGGAATTAAAATTGACTCTAGACATGGTAATATGCTAAACTCTGCTAATTCTAGATTTTATGCACTTATTCTATATTTATGTAATTATTTCCTTATCTCGAACTTTTCCCTTTTAAAGTACAGTTTGTCAACCAGCTATCAACACTTTTTTTTTTCATTTTTTTCTTGAACTTCTAGATAAACTGAGCTACCAAACCATTCAGTATTTGTGACTAAGTCTGTGGTGGCTAGTCAAATATATTTGTACATATTTTATCAGAATTTATTTGTTTACTTGCTCTAATTGGGAGGAATCTTCATAATGATTTTCAAATTTTTTTCTTTTATTTGTAAGTACATCTGTATGTTTGTGTAAATATGTGCCCATATTTATGTGTATGAATAAGGATTCTGTATGTGTGTGCATATGTGCGTGTATAGGAGGACATGTCTAGTATTTATGAATGGAGGACACAGGACAGCATCAAGTATCAGAGAGGCCATGCACATTCTTTGGGATAAGATTCCAAACTTGCTGGGATCTCACCAATTAGCCTATGACAGTTTACCAGGAGACCTCCCAAATTCTCTTGTTTTCATCTTTGCTGTGCTGGGATTAAAGCCTTCCTGATCATACCCTGTATTTTGCATAGCTGTTAGGGCTAATACTCATGACTGCAAAGGAAGAATCGTTGCTGTTAAAGTTTCCCAAATGATTTTCTTTTCTTTTCTGTTTTATTAATTATTCACTTTACATCCCAGTCATAGCACCCTACTCTTCCCCTCCCAGTCCCACACTCTCTTCTTTTTTCCCTATCCTCACACCCCTACTCCTCAAAGAAGGGGAACCATCCCCCATCCACCCACTATAACATATCAAGTCACATCAGGACTGAGTGCATCCTCTTCCCCTGTGGCATAGAGAGGCAGCCCCATCAGGAGAAAGTGATGAAAAAGCAGGCAACAGAGTCCATGTGACTTCTTCCTTTCCTATTTGTATCCTCTTGATCTCTTTATTGTCTCATTGCTCTGACTAGGACTTCAACTACTGTATTGAAGAGATATAGGTTAATCAGACTTGTCTGTGGTTTTAGGATGTTAGCAATAGGCTTGCTAGATACTCCCTTTATTATGCTTAGGTATGTGCTTTGTTTTCTTAATCTTTCTAATATCATGAATATGTGTTAGATTTTTCAGTGTCTAATGAGGTGAACATCTTTTTTTCTTTCAGTTGGTTTATATGGTGGGTCACATTGATGGATTTTGTATATTGGACCACCATTGCACTCCTGGGATGAAGCCTACTTGATCATACTGGATGATATCTTGTTGTATTCTTGGATTTGGTTTTTTAGTATTTTATTAAATGTTTTGGCATCAATGTTCTTAAGGAAATTGGTCTGAAATTCTCTTTCTTTGTTGAATCCTTGTGTGGTTTAAGTGTCAGGATTACTGTGGCCCAATAGATTGAGTTTGGTAATGATCCTTCTGTTTCTACTTTGATGACTATTAGTGTTAGTTGTTCTTTGAAAGTATGGTACAATTCTGTGCTGAAATCATCTTGCCATGGGCTTTTTTTGAAAGGGGGATTTTAATGACTGCTTCTATATCTTTAGGGGTTTTATGACTATTTATCTTATTGACCTGATCTTGATTTACCTTTGGTAAATAGAATCTATCAAGAAATCTACCCATTTCATTTAGATTATTGAATTTGTGGAGTGCAGGTTTTGAAGTAATATCTAATGATTCTTCGGATTTCAGTGTCTGTTTTTTTATATCTCCCTCTCCATTACTGATTTTGTTGATTTGGAAACTGACTTCCTGCCTTTTAGTTAGTTTGGCTAAGGGTTTGTCTATCTTATTGATTTTCTCAAAGTAGCAGCTCTTGGTTTCATCAATTCTTTGTATTGTTCTTTCTGTTTCTAATTTATTGAGTTTAGCCCTTAGTTTGATTATTTCCTCCCATATATTCCTCTTGGGTGAATTTTTTTTCCAGAGCTTTCAGGTAAGCTGTTAAGTTGTTAGTATAAGGTCCCTCCAATTTCACTAAATGCACTCCTTTGATGAGAGTGAAGTGTCCTTCCCCATCTCTTTTGATTAACTTTGGTTGAAAGTCTATTTTATGAGATAATAGAATGGCTACTTCAGCTTGCTTATTGGATCCATTTGCTTGGAAAATCTTTTTCTAGCTGTTTAATCCAAGATAAAGCTTGTATTTGTTGTTGGGGTGTGTTTCTTGTATGCAGTGGAATGTTAGCTCTTTTTTATACATCCATTCTATTATTCTGTGTCTATTTACTGCAGAGATGTGTCCATTGATTTTGAGAGATATTAGTAACCAATGATTTTTAGTTCATTTTATTTTAATGTTGGTAGTGGTAGTCTTTGTGTGCTTGTCTTTTGGTTTTGCTGCAGTGAATTTATGTATATTCTCTATTTTCTTAGGTGTAGTTAACTTCCTTAGGTTGGACTTTTCCTTCTAGTGTCTTTTGAAAGGCTGGGTTTGTGCTTGGAAATTGTCTAAATTTGTTTTGTCATGGAATATCTTGTTTTCTCCATCTATGGTGATTGAAAGTTTGGCAGGGTATGGTAGTCTTGCCTGACATCTGTGTTCTGTTAGATTCTGTATGACTTCTGTCCAGGCCCTTTTGCCTTTCATAGTCTCTGTTGAGAAGTCAGGTGTGATTCTAATCAATCTGCATTTATATGTTACTTTCCCTTGCAGTTATTAATATTTTTTTCTGTGCATTTTAGGGTTTTGATTATTATATAGCTGGAGAATTTCATTTTTAGTCTATTTAGTGTTCCATATGCATCTTGTATGTTTAAAGCCATTTTATTTTTTAAGTTGTGGAAATTTCCTTCTATTACTTTGTTGAAAATATTTTCTGGTCCTTGGAGCCAAAAGTCTTCTTTTTCCCCTACTCCTATTATTCTTATGTTTCATTTTTTTCTCTGTGTCCTTGATTTCTTGGATGTTTTGTATCAGGATATTTTATGATTTAATATTATCTTTAACATATATAGTGGTTTCTGCAATTGTGTGTTCTATGCCGAGATTCTCTTCTCCATCCCTTATATTCTTTAACTGATTCTCACCTCTATAGCTACTGTTTTTTCCTTAAGTTTTTCATGTCTAGGAATTCCTTGGTTTGTGTTTTTTTTTTAAATGATTCTTGAACAATTTTGTTCATTTCTTTCATGCATTTGATTTTATTTTCTGTAAAATTACACAATAATATAATCCTGGGTATCAAAGGTTACTTACTTTATCTAAAATTCTTTCTTTTCTAAAGAAAACACTACCTCATTTCTTCTTCCTCCTCTTCTCTGACTTACCTTAGGCAAGAATCTCAGTGTTTAGTCTCTTTGTCTTTGACTAGTTCCTAGGTTTTACTGAGAATATTTTATTAACAGTTACACAACAGTAACATGGCCATCTAGTTAAAATATGAATTTAGTATTTACATTATTCACTGCTGAGAAATTCACATATTTTACATACATACAAGTATATGTTCAAACACACAACACACACACACACAAACAATTTATTTTTGCCTGACTTGTGTAATCTGCTCATTCTTATTCAGAGGTGAGAGTCCTTTTATATTAATGATAGAATTTAAGTAGGTAAACAATATATTTGAATTGAGTTCCATTGTACAAATGTATAACAATGATCTCTAATATTAATTTCATGAATTTATTTTCAGTAGAAAAAGTTTAAGAATGCTATCTGTTTTGTCTGTTAGTTTTGCTGTTAATTCTATAAAGTTATCTTCAGAATTATGTATTTGAATTCCTTTTCCCATCTGTGAACTTCTCAAGAACATTGTCAATTTTCTCATGTTAGTTCATGGATATCATTTTTTGTCTACTTTAGTTGACTTAGAGGATAGCAGTCTTAAGCATCATTTAAAAAAGTGTTGTTCACTTCTGTAATTTAAAGTCTCATAAGAAAATAATTTATACTATTGAGATGACCAATGTCCCTCTAGTCTGTGCCTATAGCAGAGATGTGGTACTATTAATTCCTGTAGAGCCCTCCTTTCTTATATTATAGTCAGGAGAATCAAGATCATCCACATGGCACTGGTGCCCCATGACCTCCATCAAAGCTCAAGATGAATATTGAAAATCAGCCCTTAGGAAATTTTCAGTTTCTGTTCCCCAAACTTTCTTCTGTCACACAGCAGAATAGACCTCCTTGGATTTTATTTTGTTTTGTTTTGTTTTTTTGTTTTTTTGTCTTTTTTGTTTAAAAAAAAACAACTTACATTTACTTTCCCATGATCATTGGTAAGTGTTGGGTATAGTATGAACATATATATGAAGGTTGACAGAGGGCATCTGAGAGCAAAGTTAAGATATCACAATTTAATAATACCTCCTGCTTTAGACTTTTTTTGGGAAAACTGAGCAGTTTCTGAAACTGTACCCTGAGGTGTAACAATCTTACAGGAATTTGTCATGACTCTTTGGCTAATGTCTTTCTGTCCTTTCTATCTTCTTTCTGTCCTTTTCTCCTTCTGCTTCACATTTGCGGATTTCTACAATCCTAAAAAAACTGTCTTCTCCCTTTTCATGGTCTTCTATTCTATAAAATCCTCTGTGCCATCTGATTATTTGCCTTGGTAAAAACAGTCATTTCTGCATTTTGGTGTTATACTTTTTGACTTCTGCTTGGACTTCATGCATGCTACCTGACAAATTTTATCCTTATTTTTCTTCTGAAATTGAATTTATTTCTCCCAGTCTTTCATGATGTCATCTATTATTTTCCAATGTGGAAATGAATTTTAGTTCATTTTGAATTCTACTTAGTCTCAATATCTGCTAAATACATGAGTATTCATATGTACATATATTGTATATATTTCCTATTCTGCATTGATTTATGAATCCCTAGTGATTCTGGATAGTGATTTATGTCATTTGTAACCTGAGACACTTCCTAACAGAGTTAGGCACACATTGGATACTCAAATATTCATCTGGTTTGAATGTAAAGGGACACAGTGCTTATTCCTTGGAAATTGTGACTCACAGTCTAACCAATGATTCCCCAAGTGTGATATATTTAGGTAAAGATGAATTAAAACACTAATCACACTGCATCAATATTATGGTCCCTTCCTCGAGCCCATCACTAGCTTGCTTCCTGAGTCCTAAGAGTTTCTATTCACTACTGTCAAAATGTCCAGGAATGTAGGGGCAGATTCAGAAATGTTGTGAAATGAAGCCACACCATGTTTAACAAACAACATAACAAAGGCATCTGTCACAACGCATTGCCGTCTGTTCCTGAGAGACTTCTGCCAGCACGGTGGCATGCTCACTGCCTTTTCTCTTTCTCTCTGCTCATTCTCTCTAATTAAATGTGGCATTCTCTTTCCATCACACCATGAAAAGGGACCTCATTTTGGCAGGGAAATGGGCAAGATTGGCTAGGGAGTATATCATGCCACAAGCAACATTTCTTACTCAGGCAGATAATTTGGGCCAGGTCACCTCTATGAATTGATTTACAGGGATTGAAAAACCCACATAAGCCCCTCTGACTGACAAAAAAAGGAAAAAATAGGAAAAATAACATCTCTATATTTGCACTCTGATCATTAAAGCATTGAATCCATAGAACTGTGTGCTGTGTTCTCACCATATGATTCTTATCTCTTTTTACATCTATGCTCTGTTCTTCATGGTTTTCAGAAACAGAGCTGACTCTAAATTCTCAAATTTATCACTTCTTCACACCACAAAGTTATGTGGCTTCACTGCATGGAATTTAAACTCAAGTGTAATCACATTGATAATAGTAGCCTCTTGGATTATGTACTTATGGTGTGGGAACTATGCCAAATGACTTTATGCTTTTATCTCATGTAATTCTCACAGTGATCTTTGAAGAGTATGGCATTGTGTTTCCCATCTGTTATAAGGAAAATGAAAAAATTAAAGATGAAAAATAAAGTAAAATAAAAGTAAATTGTACACCTAGAAACACCTGCCAGGATTAAGATTTATGGCCCTTGTTATAAACAAACAAACATATAATTTCTAGGCAATCTTCCTTTATAAAATGTGTAGGTCTCTCTGTGGTAAATTGTTGAAATCTGAAACCTCTTACTTTAGAAAATCAGCTTAGATTTCTACATGCAGAATCTTTTTTTTTTTTTCTGGATTATGGTCCTCAGTTTTCTTATCTGAAAAATTCAGATAACCTTCTTCAGTCTAGAGAAGAAAGCCATCCTTGAAGCTGCTGTTTTTGCTTTTTGGCACAAAACTGACTTTACAGCTGGCAAACTATTATCCTTCAGATCTGCACTGTACTAAGGGAAAAGTAATAGCATCACAACAACATGTAAGTTCAAATTACTTAAGTTTTTGGGATTTATGTATTATTTTATTTCCATGAATGCCTTGTCTGTTTATATTTATATCATGTGGGTACCTGGTGTCTGTGGAGCTCAGAAGAGGGTGTAGAACCCATGGACCAGTGTTACAGAAGGATGTGAGCGACAATGAGCGTACTGGAAACCAAATTCCAATCTTTTCCCAGAGCAACAGTTGTTCTTTACTATGGATCCAACTAGCCAGATCCTCAAATTACTTGCGAGTTTTAAGGTAAACTGATATATAGATTTCATCTTTTTCCTATTCAGTGAGTACATAGTAGTTTCCTTACATTCCAACCATTCAGAATCACTGTCATATAACCAGTGTTCTGGAAATAAGGGAGGCTTAACCCTCCTGACAATGGACATTCATAAAATGCTGCTTTTTTATTATGTCATTTTTTTCATTCAACAAATGATTATTAAACATCTATTTAGTTCCATATGCTACATATTAGAGAATTGGCAGTACAAAGCTTAGATTTGTCATTTCTTTTTTTAAAATATATTTTATTAATGTATTCATGTTACATCTCAATTGTTATTTCATCCCTTGTATCCTCCCATTCCTCCCTCCCTCCCATTTTCCCCTACTCCCCTCTCCTATGACTGAGGAGGACTTTCTTCCCCTGTATATGCTCATAGGGTATCAAGTCTCTTCTTGTTAGCCTGCTATCATTACTCTGAGTGCCACCAGGCCTCCCCATCCAAAGGGACGTGGTTAAATATGGGGCACCAGAGTACGTGTGAAAGTCTGACCCCACTCTCCCCTCAATTGTGGAGAATGTCCTGTCCATTGGCTAGCTCTGGGTGGGGGTTCAAAATTTACTGCATGTATTGTCTTTTATGGTGCCATAGTTTGAGCAGGAACCTTGGGCCCAGATCTGCCCATCATAATGTTCTTCCTGTAGATTGCTAGGACCCTCTGGATCCTTCTATTTCCCCATTCTCCCATGCTTCTCTCACCTACAGTCCCAATAGTATGTCCTCCCCTCTGTGCCACTTTCCTTTTAAGTGAAGACTTTCATGGGAAATATCCCTTGGACTAGTGTATATCATTTGTCTATTTCTGATTCTGGGTTAACTTGCTCATTATGATCATTTCTAGTTCAATCCATTTGTCCACGAATTTCAGAAAATCATTGTTTTTAATAGCTGAGTAGTATTCCATAATGTAAATGTACCACAATTTCTTTTTCCTTCTTCTACTGAGGGACACTTAGACTGTTTCCAGGTTTTGGCTATTATGAATAAGGCTGTTATGAACATGGTTGAGCAAATGTTCTTGTTGTGTGCTGCAGTATCTTCTGGGTATATTCCAAGTAGTGGAATAGCTGGGTCTTGAGGAAGCCATATTTCCAGTTTTCTGAGATAGCACCAGATAGATTTCCAAAGTGGCGGTACTAGTTTGCCATTCCCACCAGCAATGAAAGAGTGTTCTTCTCTCTCCACATCCTCTCCAGCATGTGGTGTCACTTGGATTTTTTATCTTAGCCATTATGATGAGTGTAAGATGGGATCTCAGAGTTATTTTGATTTGCATTTCCCTGATGAATAAGGAGGTTGAGCATTTCTTTAAGTGTTTCTCAGCCATTCGATTCCTCTCTTGAGAATTCTGTTTAGTTCTGAGCCTTATTTCTCAATTGAGTTATTTGGTTTGGTGGTGTTTAATTTCTTGAGTTCTTTGTATATTTTGGATATTAGACCTTTGTCAGATGTAGGGTTGGTGAAGATCTTTTCCCAGTCTGTAGGCTGTTGCTTCGTTCTGTTCACAGTGTCTTCTGCCTTACAGAAGCTTCTCAGACTCATGAGGTCCCATTTATTAATTGTTGACCTTAAGGCCTGGGCTGTTGGTAATCTGTTCAGGAAGTTGTCTCCTATGCCAATATGTTCCAGGCTCTTGCCTACTTTTTCTTCTAAAAGACATAGTGCCTCTCTTTTTATGTTGAGGTCTTTGATCCACTTGGATTTGAGGTTTGGGCATGATGACAAATAGGGGTCCAATTGCATGTTTTTACATGTAGACATCCAGTTAGACCAGCACCACTTGTTGAAGATGCTATCTTTTTTCCATTGAATAGATTTGGCTTCTTTGTCAAAAATCAAGTGACCATATGTGTATGCATTCATATCTGGGTGTTCAGTTTGATTCCATTGATCAACCAGCCTACTGCTGTGCCAGTACCATGCACTTTTAATTACTGTTGCTTTATAGTATAGCTTGAGATCAGGTATTGAGATTCCTCCAGAGAATATTTTATTGTACAAGGTATTTTTAGCTATTCTGGGTTTTTTTCCATATGAAGTTCAGAATTGAACTTCCAATGTCTTTAAAAAATTGTGTAGGTATTTTGATAGGGATTGCAATGAATCTGTAAATTGCTTTTGGTAAGATGTCCATTTTTGCTATGTTAATTCTCCCGATCCACGAGCAAGGAAGATCATTCCCTCTTCTGATGTCAAATTCAATCTCTTTCTTCCGAGTCTTGAAATTTTTTCAAACAAATCCTTCACTTGCTTGGTTAGAGTAACTCCTAAATATTTTATATTGCTTGTGGCTAACGTGAAGGATGTGGTTTTCCTAATTTCTTCCTCTGCATGATTGTCGTTTGCATATAGGAAGGCTACTGACATTTTTTAGTTAATTTTGTATCTAGCCAATTTGCTGAAGGTGTTTACCAGCTATAGTAAATCTCTGGTGGAATTTTGGTGGTCACTTATGTACACTATCATAGTATCTGCAAACAGGGATAATTTGACTTCCTCCTTTCCCATTTGGATCCCCTTGATCTTCTTTTGTTGTCTTATTGCTCTGGCTAGTACTAAATTAAACAGATACGGAAAGAGTGGGCAGCCTTGCCTTGTTCCCGATTTTAGAGGAATTTCCTTAAGTATCTCTCCATTTAATTGATCTTGGCTTTTGGCTTGCTGTATATAGACTTTATAATGTTGAGGTATGTGCCTTGTATCCCTGATCTCTCCAAAACTTTAAACATGAATTGGTATTGGATTTTTTCAAATGTTTTCTCTGCATCTAAAGAGATGATCATGTGGTTTTCAATTTTCATTTTGTTATATGGTGGATTACACTGATGGATTTCCGTATATTAAACCATTCCTGCATGCTTGGAATGAAGCCTACCTGGTCATGGTGAATGATATCTTTGATATGTTCTTGTATTTGTTTTGCTAGTATTTTATTGAGTATTTTTATATCAATGTTCATAAGAGAAATTGGTCTGAAATTCTCTTTCTTTGTTAGGTCTTTGTGAGGTTTAGGTACTAATGTGACTATGGCCTCATAGAATGAATTTGGTAGTGTTCCATCCATTTCTATCTTTTGGAGTAGCTTAAAGAGAACTAGTATTAGCACATCCTTAAAGGTCTGGTAGAATTCTGCACTGAAAAAGCCCTGGGCTTTTTTTCATTGGGAGACTATCAATGATTGCTTCTACTTCTATAGGGGAAATAGGACTAGTTAGCTTGTTTATCTGTTCTTCACTCTTTTGGCAAGTGAAATTGATCGAGAAAATCATCCATTTCCCTTAAATTATCAAATTTTGTGGCATATATCCTTCAAAGTAGGATCTTATGATTCTTTGTATTTCTTCAGTGTCTGTTGTTATTTTTCCCTTTTCATTTCTGATTTTGTTGATTTGGATACCATCTCTCTGCCTTTTAGTTAGTTTTGCAAATGGTTTGTCTATCTTGTTGATTTTCTCAAAGAACCAGTTCAAGAGGTTGCTGATTCTTTGGACTGTTTTCTTAGTTTCTAATTTATTGATTTCAGCCCTGAGTTTGATTATTTCCAGATGTCTACTCCTCTTGGGTGTTTTTGCTTCTTTATTTTCTAGAGCTTCCAGCTATGTCATTAAGTTGCTTCTGTGGGATGGTTCCAATTTCTTTTTAAAGGCACTTAGTGCTATGAATTTTCCTCTTAGCACTGCTTTCAATGTATCCCACAAATTTGGATATGTTGTCTCTTCATTTTCATTGAATTTCAGGAAGTCCTTAATTTCTTTATTTCTTCCCTGACCCAAGTGTTATTAAGTAGAGAGTTGTTTACTTTCCATATGTGTGTAGACTTTTTTTTATTTCTGTTGTTGTTGATGTACAGCTAGAGCCCATCACGATCTGATAGGATACAAAGTATTATTTCAATCCTCCTGTATCTGTTGAGGCTTTATTTGTGACCTACTATGTGATCAATTATGAGAAGGTTCCATGGGGTGCAGAGAAGAAGGTATATTCCTTTTTTTTTGTTTTTGTTTTTGTTTTGTTTTGTTTTGTTTGGGTGAAAGTTTCTGTAGATATCTGTTAGGCCATTTGATTCATGGCATTGGTTAATGATGTTATTTCTAGGCTTAGTTTCTATTTCAATGATCTATCCTTCAGTGAGAGTGGGGTGTTGAAGCCTTCCACTATTACTGTGTGGGGATCGATGTGTGGTTTAAGCTTCATTAGTAGATCTTTTAAAAATGTGGATGCCCTAGTATTGGGAGCATAGATGTTCAGAATTGGGTTGTCATCTTGGTTGACTTTACCTTTGATGAGTATGAAGTGGCCTTCCTCATCCCTATTTATTAATTTTTGTTAAAAGTCTATTAGTTAGATATTAAAATGGCTACTCCTGCTTGCTTCTTGTGACCATTTGCTTGGAATATTTTTTCCAGCCTTTTACCCTGAGGTAATGTTTATCATTATGGGTGTGATGTATTTCTTGAATGCAGAAGAATGTTGGATCTTGTTTATGCATCCACTCAGTTAGTCTGTCTTTTTTTATTGGAGAATTGAGACTACTGATATTGAGAAATATTAATGACCAGTGACTGTTAAGAGTCTTAATTTTGATGTTGGTTTCAGCAAAGTGTTTGTGTGGCTGTTTTTGCAATGGTACCATTAACTATTTCTTGTGTAGTTTTGGTTGTAGCTTGTCCCTTTGGGGTGGAGTTCCTTCTAGAACCTTCTGTAGAGCTGGATTAGTGGATAGGTACTGTTTGAATTTGTTTTTGTCATGGAATATTTTGTTTTCTCCATCAATGGTTATTGATAGTTTTGCTGGGTAAAGTAGTCTGGCCTGGCATCTGTGGTCTCTTAGGGTTTGCAGGATCTCTGTCCAGGCTCTTCTGGCTTTTATTGTCTCTGCTGAGAAGACGGGTGTAATACTGATAGGTTTGCCATTAAATGTTATTTGGCCCTTCCTTGCAGCTTTTAATATTTTTTTTTTCTTCGGTATATTTTGTGTTTTGATTATGTGACAGGAAGTTTTTCTTTTCTGGTCTATTCTATTTGGTGTGCGGGAGGCCTCTTGTATGTTTATAGGCATCTCTCTTTAGATTGGGGAAGTTTTCTTCTATTATTTTGTTGAGAATATTTTCTAGGCCTTGGAGTCTACCATCTTCTCTTTCTTCAATGCTTATTATCCTCAGATTTCTTTTTTTCATGGTGTCCTTGATTTCTTAGATGTTTTTGTCAGGGTTTTTCCAGATTTAGCATTTTCTTTAATGGTTGTTTCAAGATCTTGTTCTCCTATCTGAGGCTTTCCATAGCCCTCTGATGTGTGCATTGCTGTATTTCCTATAAGCCAATCATCATTTTCAAAATAAGAGGAAAGAAAGCCAGAGGTGCAATAAAGAAGTTGCAGTTGCTACAAGGCCAAGGAACAAAGTGTGATTCTCTGTCTACTGGCTTCTGTTAAGGGGAATAAAAACACTTTCATTATATTTAAAGGTAAGAAATGAGGAAAACAATGTCAACATTGATTTAAATAAAGTAGAAAATGTTTTGCTGCCTGAAAAGCATGTAGACGGCCGTATATGGCATGCTTGGACTTTGAAGTTCTGAAATCACCAAACTCTTCCTTTGTTGTTATCTTCTTATCCAAGCCATCCTTGCCCATTTCCATCAGGTGGACAAAATTATCTCTATCTATGGAGCTATAAACAAAAACAGATTAGGGAAAGAAACATTAATACATCAGGATGCTGGTACAAATAAAACACCTGTGACACTACCTAAAAAAAAAAAAACAATGTGGGCACCTTGAGAATATTTTGATCATACCCAAGTCTGTTGTTTCTCCCTCATGATCATTTTCTTCCCTCAATGCAAAAGTGTAGACAAAGAAAAAAAGCTCAGTCAATATATTTCTATAGTAAAGCATCCATATTGATTCCACAAGGTTCTTGTAAGCAGCAGAGAAACTCTTAAAAGAAAAGGGGAAAGTTCAGCATACACTAGTCTGGCAAGCAGTCATATGTATTTGGTCAAACACTGCTGTGCTGTAGTCTTCCCCTTGAGTGGCTGATCCCCTGAGAGTGACATTTTTCTTTTATTTATGAGCTGGTAGCTGAGAACATACATTGTTTATCTGCAGCTAGTGCTACTTCCTGGCTAACTTTTTTCATACAGACTAGAAATGAACCTTAATTTCTGTAGCCATTGTTTCAAACAGTAAAGATATGGGCTGCCTATGCATAGATATAGCATGGTGGGAGTCTGCTGTGCACCAAGATAGTGGTTATTGAAGCTCTTATGTAAAGGATCAGTGATTCTATTTGGGAGAATTTATTAACGTGAATGCTAACTTTAAAAGAATAAAGACTATATCAAATGATGGAATGGAATATTCATTCTTTGAAAGCCTTGAGAAGATCTGTGAATTCTTTACTAAACAGTGGTTTGCTTTGATTTGGTTGATGTGTGAAAGCTAGGAAGTAAGAATAGACTCTTGGGGTAAAAATAGAAAGAGGAAAATCTTGTTTGATTACCTTTACTTCTGTGAATGATTGATACATGTCACAGCAAATAAACAAAACCAAGCAATTATCACACTCCTTAGAATAGAGATTTGCTCACAGCAAGTATTCTATGAATATTTGTTGATGTTTGATATCTGCTTCAACCCATCCAAGTATGATTCCAGTTGAAGATTAAGATCTATGCCATCAAGTCCTAAACTCTTGAGTATAAGCCAATACATCCTTCTTAAAGGGAGTTGGGTCACCTGTGTCTTTATGAGAACTTTAGCCTCATTCTAAAATCTTGGTACAGAAATTAACTTTTAAGATATGTTCCCTGCCTTCAAATTTTGATGCTAATTTTAGAGAAAGAAAAAGGAGATAAAATGGTGCCACAAACAATGAAAATACAGTATTTCAAGTCACTATCAAAAATGCAAAAGATATAGCAGTAAATGACACTTACTGTAAAATATAAGAAAAAGAGCACTTGCTAATGGGGTGAATTAAAAGAGAAGACAACCTTAAAAACTATGATGACCCATGGATCAAGATGAATAGGTAAGTATTGATATCAAGTCAAAGTCCAGAAGATCACAATGATGGCAAGAGGAAATGCAGAGGATATCTGAAAGATAACTTATCAACTACAGCCAGTCAAATGATGAGGTGTCTGTCAAAAAAAAAAAAAAAAAAAAAAAAAAAAACAAGATGGAGTTGCCTGAAGCTCAAAAGAGTATAGGTACTTTGGAAGAAAAAGCTTAAACTTTAAAGTCTTTATTAATGACTGATCATATGCCTTGCAAATAATTTAAACATCTCCAAATAAATATCTATCATGCATGTACAAAAGAACCTCCCTTTCTTGTAGATTTTTTTCTTCCACCCAAATTCTATGTTTGCACAGAAATTAACACACTTTGACTTATTACTTCATGTTGTCTTGGTGCAGAATGTTCATCAAAGCCATGCTTTGATAAACTAAGTAATGTCTATCCTAAGTTCTTTCTACTTGTGAAGCTTATTTTTGTTAACATTTAAAACATCTGTGTGGTATGAAAAAAAAAACAGAAGACAAACTAAGAAATTTCTAGATAAAATACTTGAAAATATTTTAGGAAAAATAATTTATTCGTCCTTTCTAATAAACTCCTTTACAAGTGGATAAATGCCAGAATCTAACTTCTGTTCTTTTGTTTTTCATTTTGAAGTACATAAAATCACTGAATTCTTGCTCCTTGAGTACCAAAGATGAAATACACACTAACTATACTCCAATGATGTGGAAGAGAGAAAATATATAAATTGAAAGAAAGAAAAATGAGATGTATATAGAGAAATGTCTTATTGGAATGAAACATTTCAGTTTACTCACAGAGATACTTAGATGTTTCTGTACCTTCATTCTATCTCTGTCTATTTTGCATCACTGTAAAAAAATATTTGATGATAAGTATGTACAAAGAAAAGCAGCTATCTAATAATTCTAGTTGCTAAGATATCTAAACAGCAATATACAAGCCCTTTCTACCTTTATAAAAATAAGGCAAAAGCAGAATAAAAATAAGTCTTTTGTAGAAAAGGCCAAGCAAATAAACAGATAACCTTGTGTTATAATATCATATAGTTACAAGAATATAATCAGGCCGAGTAGACTTCTCTAATATATATTTGATACCTATTAACCCATCCAGAAATGTGGAACTCCTCTACTCTAGTTATCTTTCATTAGATCTTAACTATTAAAAGTTCTGCTTCCTCACTATAAAACAATTGATACACACCACAGCAAAGTTAGTTGAGCCTGTGAGAGTGTTGCAATATAACTAATTTTTGTAAGTGGTCACAAATGGCTCCTCAGGGCTTTAAAATCACAAGATCCCACATAACACATTTCTAAATCAATTTTTACAACTAGAAGTAAAATGCCAATCACTAATTTAAGAGGTGTCTGAGGACTGAGTATGCATGTATGAGAAACAAATAAGCTTTTGTTATTATTGGGATAAATGAGGGGGGTATGACCTCGCTATGATGTGGGATCTCTAGTGGTAGCCTGTGAAAAGATTATGTGTGTTGTATTTACTGTGCAATTAGATGCTTTTTTGTAGGAGGAAATAAAAACATATTCACTCTTTTGAGCTAGTAATTTCTCTCCATCATTCTTAATTACATCCAATGTTTGTGTGAGATTATCTCTCTCTATCATGTGTGTGTGTGTGTGTGTGTGTGTGTGTGTGTGTGTGTGTGTAATCAGAAGCTTCTCTCCATAGGTAATTGACAATAATACTCTGACTCGCCTCATGTTTAACTTTCCCGCCACCAGCATTTACACAAGAAAAAGAACATATCATAGATCAGGAGTAAACCAGAAATGGAGCAGTAAGGAAACACTGAACACCCAGATCTTGGATTAAGTTCCCCACAGTGTCAAAAGATATAGAAGATACTACAGAGTCAAAGACGAGCCTGTTTACTGGCACACAAGACTCTGCCTCTTGAGGTATAAAATAGGTCCTAACCTTTAGGGCATTCTTGTATCACAGAGTTGCAAAAGCGTTCTCTCTGGACCACACACCAGCGGCCTTTCCAGCAAGGTGCCCTTGAACTATATTCTGTCTCTTTCATAAATGATCTTAGTTTTCTTAGTCTTAACTCTTGGATTATTTAGGTTGTCTACAAGTCCAGTGATTGTTAGACGCTAATGCCCTGGAGAATCAAATGAGATAAATCACTTAACACATAGTAGGTGCAAAATAATCCTGTCTGTTTCTAGAAGACATGGCTTTGTGGTATGATATTGTAATCACTTTCCAGTTTAATTTCATTTCATATCACCTCAAAATAGAGTCTGGTGCATGGCTTTTCATTTTCCCTCAACTATTCAATTTTTCTAAAGTAAATGTGAGAAGAAGCAGCAGGTAATATCATATCTTTATCTAGTTTTCTGCTCAGAGCTAAAGCAGAGAAAATCACATGACCAAGAAACATAGTTCAGATTGTAATTATGATTATTATTAGTTATAATAATAGATCATAATAGCATCTGCAAGCAGTGCCGACAGAACACTGCCTGGGCCTCATTAGTCTGGACCCTACTAATTTGCAATGTGTAGTTATTTAACTATAACGAGACCAAAGCACTCTGCCTTGTGACCTCCAGGTTTAATTTTTAATGCAGTTCAAAAAATATTTGGTAAAAGCCTGTGCATCAAACACGTGATGATAATAGGCTCTGTTGTGATAATTAACAAGATTAGAATTTGAAAAGTCATGTTTACCTTCATTGAAATACTGTGAATGCTATGCTCACTTGTGGATGAACTTGGTTAACACTCAGTACTTTTCAGTTATTAAATGAAAATTAGTTGCAATAAGGTGAATTTTTAAGCTTTGAAATTAAAATTGTTACAAAAGTGTACTTACCAGTTTCCACATTCTTTGCTCATTTTTCTTGTTAACAATGGTGATGGACAAATCAGGGAATACAAACATACATATTTTGCACAGAAATAAGATTACTGATAGAGTTGCAATACCATACATTAGAATGCAATGGTGGAAATATATGCATAATGTGGTGGGAACATTAATGGGTTTTCAACTGATTCCATATAAAAAAATTGCAGGACAGCTGTTGCTAGAAGATCATAGAAACAGAATGACATTTGCCTTGTGTTCAGGGAGACAATGGGATTCCAGCTATAAAACAAAGGTGTAGTCAAGAACCACATGTTATAGAATATATAACAACCTAGCTTGGTTAAGGTAAAGAAAAACACAAAGACAACATTCTTTAAAAAGCAAAAGAAAGAACTTAATGTGCACATTTAAAAGGTACATTTTTTTTTCTTTAGAGTTGTAGCACTTAGAATGCTTAAATAACAACCACATTAGAATGACTTTACATCACATGAGTTGTGATAATGATGTATCTTGTCTCTTGAGTTCCTTAACATTTCTGTAGCATGTCTAGCACTGCTTGTGTTATTGTCTTCCAGAGAAACAAGACAAATGTGGTTATTTAAAAACACTTAACTTAGCCTGGCATGGTGTCACACATCTTTATTCCAAGTACTTAGGGATGCAGAGGCAGGTGCATTGGATGCTGTGGATTCAAGGCCAGCCTGCTCTACAAAGCAAAACTAGAACAGCAAGAAACCCTGTCTTGGAAAAAAAAAAAGCAAAATCTACTTATCTTATTTCCCCTTCCGAGGGAGTTCAAATATCCTTTCTTGTTCACTCCTTGTTACATAGCTTCTTTGAGTCTGTAGAGTATAGAATGGTACATTCTATACCTCATGGCTAATATCCACTTACAAGTGAGTACATACCATGTGTGTCTTTTTAGGTCTGGCTCATCTCACTCAGGATGATATTTTCTAGTTCCATCCATTTGACTGCAAATTGCATAATTTTCTTGTTTTTAATAGCTGAGTAGTATTCCATTGAGTAAATGTACAAAATTTACCTTATCCATTTCTCAGTTGAGGTACATCTAGGTTATTTGCAGTTTCTGGATATTAATAATAAAACTTCTATGAACATAGTTGAGTAAGTGTCCTTGTAGAATGGTAGAGCATAGTTTGGTATATGCCCAGGAGTTGCATAGCTGTGTGTTGAGGTAAAACTATTCCCAGTCTTCTGAGTGACCTCAAGATTGATTTCCAAAATGGTTGGGCAAGTTTGGAATCCTACCAGCAATGGTGGAGTATTCCTTTTGCTCCACTTTTTTCCAGTATGTGCTGTCACTTAAGTCTTTGACCTTAGTCATTCTAATGGGTATAATATGGAATCTCCAAGTTGTTTTAATTTGCATTTCCTTAATGGTTAAGGACATTGAGTACTTCATTTTAAATTTTTTATTTAAATAATTTATTCAGATTATATCTCAATTGTTATCTCCTCACTTGTATCTTCCCATTACCTTCTCCCTCCCCTCCCTCTTTCACCCTATTCCACCCTCATAGGCCTGTGACAGAAGGGAATCTCCTCTCCACCATATGGTCACAGCCTATCAGGTCTCATCTGGAAAGCCTGCTAACCATTCCTCTGGTGGTCATTAGAAATTCCTCTGTTGAGAGTTGTCGTTTTAGCTCTGTGACCCATTATTGAACACCCAATGGGAGAGATTCAACCCCTGACACTATTAAGGATGTTCTGCTATACTTGCAGACAGGATACTAGCATAACTGTCTTCGGAAAAGCTCCATCCATTAGCAGATTGAAAGAGATGCAGTGACCTATAGCCAAATATTAGGCAGAGTTTGAGGAGTCTAGTGGAAGAGTTGGGGGAAGGATAGTGGGACCCAGATAGGACAAGAACTTCACAAGAAGACAAAAAGAATCACCTAACCTAGGACCACAGGGGTTCACAGAGACCAAACCACCTATAAAGGGTATACACAGACTTGACTTAGGTCCCCTACACATATGTAGCTCATGAGCAGCTTGGTGTTCTGTGAATCCCTAGCAGCTGGAGTAGGGGCTCTCTCTGACATGAACTCTGCAGCCTGATTTTAAATCACTTTCCCCTATCTGGGCTGTCTTGTTGGGCCTCAGCAGAGGAGGATGTGCTTAGTACTGATGCTGATGTGCTGTGGTGAGTTACCAGGGTGTGGGGCTCCCTTTTCTGAGGAGGAGGGTAGGGGAAAAGGGGGAAGAGGGTGGGACCAGGAGCAGCGGGAATGAGTAATAAGGATACAAAGTGAAAAATAAAATAAAATAAACCACCTATCACTTTTGGTGCCCATTCCCTTAAAGTAAGTTTTTCTAAATAATAAAGGTTGGCAAGGCATAACAGTACAGATTATGAGTTCCTAAGGATATTATGCACCATCCCTGTAGATCAGTTTACTAATCTGTGAATGTGCACTATATATGCATCTGTTTTTCTGTCAACAATGAATAGCCTTTGTCCTGCATTTGTTATCTCTGCAAAGTTAGACTTTTATATGAACTCGAAAAAGTAGATTTCTTATCCAAAGGTCTCTACCATTTACGCAGCCAGATGTGTAACTGAAGGTCCATAAATGCCATTTGGACTGCAAGGAGTAGCTTAGTGCTAGAAATGTTAGTTAGTTCTATAGAAATTTAAGGGAACATCCTCACCAATATTGCCTTCATACTAGATTGGAGCTAGAATAAACATCGTAAAACCCAAAGATATCTTGGGAAAGATTCATTATCCTCCATCAGCATAAAGTTATTATATTAGTCAGCTAGCAGTTATTTCCTTCCTCATTTTATCGAAGATTGTCCCAATCTCCACAGTGCAGATGCACCCAGGCCATATGCATTTCCAAGCCAGGTTGAAGAACTGTGTGTTTACTGCTGCTAGTATATGTATCATATAAAATCCACTATTAAATGATCCCTGACACCATGGAGTGAAGACAGCTGCCATGAGCAAGGCAAATTAGAGTCACAGCCAAAGCTCCTCTACTGTGATAATAAAAGAAAATAGCAAATGTCACAACAAAATGATACCACACTCAAATCTTGGGTGAGAGAGTGTTGATTGCAGATAATATATGGGAAACCACCTTATCTCTTGTCTCTTGTATTCCAAGATCTAAAATATGACCTCAATAAGTATAAGAGAAAAGCATCTATGTGATTACTGCAAAGGCAAAAAATACAAAAGTACAGTGAGGTTAACTCTGATAAACTCTTACAAATGATAACTAGAAATTATAGAATTAATAAGTAGCCATCTTTCTTCAAGTCCTTTGTTATTTTTTCTTCTATATTATTTTCCAAGTTATTTGTCAAAATTAAAATGCATAAGAAAATAATTGTTGACTAAAATTATCTTGAAGGGTGATTTAAAATCTCAAAGCCTTCATTAAGTTTATTTGAAATGAGAATTTAAAGAATAGGACTGTAGCCCCCAGAACCTTCTTACATGTTTGTCAGTTGGATCTTCTAACCTACTATAAAGTTCCTCATAGGAATTTAAAACTGATTATTTGTAAGCATTTATTTATTTATGTAAATCTATTGAATTACAATTAAATAATTAAATATTTGGTATTATGGTTATGTTAAAGTTCATTTCATAAGTATTAATTATTAAGTTAATAAAGAATAGAAGTCTAAGCTCTATGATAATGCTGGCTTTACCCTGCTCCTGCTAACAGAATAAGTCTATTTGTGAAGAAATGAATTCAACAAGCAGTTGTCATTACATAAAATAGGGCTGGTTATTCATTGTATGAGTGTTGATTGAACATTTCATACTTGTTAAGCTTTCAAATATAGTAGTACTTATAGCATTGAACATATGTGAGAAACATCCTCTAAACTCATGAAACAAACATGGAAAATGCAAAATGTACATTTGAAAGAAGAGAAATAAATGAAATTACAGTATAATAGTTATGTGGATAAAAATGAGTGAGCTAGACACAGAATTCAACTGGATAAATGTATGAGAAATTAATTCCTTAATTATGAGGCTTAGCTACCACAACACTGTATCTTATTCTACTTCAGGGAGCCAGGAAGTGGGCAGTATCATCTGTATGTATAATTAATGTTGATTATCATCTTGACAGAATCAAGAATGACCATGGAGACCAGATTATGGTATACCTATGAAAAATTACTAGATTAGGTTAATTGAGGTAGCAGGGTAGGTGTCACCATTCCCTAGGTTTCAGTCCTAAAGCTCTATAAAATGAGGAAGTGAACTTTTTCTCTCTGCTTCTGGACTGTGGATGGGGTATGACCTCCTATTTTTGGGTATATAGTGCCATGCCTTATTCATGACAATTTACTGTATGCTTAAATAATTTAGGTATTTTTGGACAGTACTTACTCATGTAACTAATATAATATGGTAATGATTTTCATAAATAAATTATATCCTCTACTTGGCCTTATGCCAGAGATGAACTTTTTTCAAGTTCGTTCTTTCTTTCTTTGTGTTTTCTTTCTTCTCTGGTACATTACATCCCAAGTTCAGGTTTCACTCCTCCAGCTTCACCCCCTCTTCCCCAAATCCACACTTCCTGTATTTCATTTAGAAAGAGTAAGCCTTCCATGGATATCAACAAAACACACCATAAAAAGTTACAATAATACTAAGCATAAAGGCTGGAAAAGGCAATCCAGTAGGAGGAAAAGGGAGCCAAGAACAGGCAAAAGAGTCAGTGACCACCCTCAATCCCAGTGTTAGGAGCTGTGTACCAAGGTACAGAGCCATAACACATATACAAAAGACCTAGCTCAGACCCACACAGTCTCTCTGAGCTTCAGTCTTTGTGATCCCCATGATCCCTTCTTATTTGATTCTGAGGCTCTGATCTTTACCCCTCTGGCTCTTACCATCCCTCTTCCCATTCTTCCACAGGGTCCCCCAGAATATTTTTAATGGAAACAAGAGATGGAGCCTTGGCAAAACCCTTTGAGTAGAGAGAATAGAGATAAAGATGTTTAGTGAAAGAAAGTACGTGAAGAGATGTGAGCAAAGAAGGGGGTATCTTAGATGACAACAAGATTAAAATGAGCATTTAAAACCTACTGTAAAGATTTGAATCTGTCCCAGCAGCACTAAGGAGATCATAAAGCTGATGTAGCAAGGGAATAGAAAGTACGAGTCAAGCTTTTAGAAAATTTTGTTCTACATGTTTTATTGAAAATTAATACAAACAGCAGCTAGGACTCTCTACAGCATAGGCGCATCATCTTTGGCCTTCTGGCCCAATATATCTGACAGACATATTGACTCACCAAGACAGGAAAGATGTTTTCTTCAAGTTTGTCAAATACAAATAGCCAAATCAAATCACTATGCATGTAACATTTATATAATTCCTGATTGTTTTGTGGTTCTTGTGCTGTAGGTATTTTATTCTATTTATGTGTAATAATATAATGTAAATGTAAAAAAAGAAACATAATAAGAATATTGCAAAAAATTAATGCAAATGAACACAAGGACTTAAATTATATTTGTATTCAACGTAAAATACTTGTGACGAGCCAGCCTCTTTCAGAGAACAAAATCGAGGATAGGCCACAGCTTAATTAGTTATTAATACAATATTGAAGAAAAAAATTTTTGTGCAGCAATAAATTAAAGGATAAATACCTGGCTTTGCAACATGAGATAGGATTGCCTATGAATGTTCTCACATGTTTTGCACAGGAGAATTATCTCTTTAGGTAAACTTCACAGGTAAGAGATTAACTTCAGGGTCATGCCACAGTAGTCCATTCTTCGCTGGCTCCATAGCCTTCTTCTATCCAGAAAAATTCCTAAAGGTCATCAGCTTCTACCTCATTTCTTTGGACAGGAATGAGGGTTGAATGTAATTCATATACCTCCCACTGTTTGCTTTAGGGTCCTTTAAGATAATCTTACAAATTTACCACCATTTTCAAAATGAGGAGTGGTTGAAATCTCTGTCAAATAGGTTCTCTGGCTTTCTTCTTCCAACATGTCCAGGCATGTTATGAAATATCTAAATTTTATGTGATATTTTAATTTTACTTCTTCGTTCATTTGTCAGGAATATGTGGTGTCTCCTGACCTCTTTTCTCACTTCATGGTAATTAAAGAAGGTTTATTTTAGCAATTTTAATCACTCTGCTTCCAAAAAATGTCAGCCCTATTTAGTGTCCAACAAGCTTCCAGAATTAAAAAAAAAAGCTTAAATGAATGTAATGAAAATGGCAGCAGCCCCCCTTCTTCCAAAACGGGGTGCGAGTGATAGAGAGGCAGAGCAGGAACTGTGAGAACATTTAATGGTGACATACCATTTTTAGACCCAATTATGTAAATTCATCCTGCAATATTGTGAGTGAGGGTTGGGTGAACGTTTTACCCACTACCACCCACTCACACACACACCCTGGGATTTACAGCAATTATGCCAATTGTCCTATTTATGGTACTTGACACATTTAATGTAAGAAAGGGACAATGCATCCTATTACCTCTTATTACAATGCAGCCTGGTGATGAATGCTACAACAGTGACAGTAATTAAAATGTGTTGTGCATACTTAAATGTGAGATTCAAGGTTTGAAGAAGTGCCTATTATCTCAGCTTTTTTTTTTCCTTAAAGAAAGACTTGGTACCTTCCTTTGCCTGCGTGCAATTTTCTTCAGTGGTTTAGAAAAACACCCATATTACCTGTAGTTGTACCATTTTTTATTTCCTTTTGCAGTTCAATATGGGACCTCTGTGTGCCCTAAACATTTCTATCTTTAGCTCTTGTGGTTTACAGTTCTTCATGCAGAGGACCCAGAACTCTAGAATCCACCAAAGTCATTAGACTTAAATTGTCGTAGAAACACTGGAGAATAATGTTGTTTCTGAATGGCAATTTTCTTTCTTCCCATTTGAATATATTTGTTCCTTGATAAATCAGCTGTCCGGCATTTTCATCAGAAAGGAAGTGGTCTTGGCAACTTCTAAATTATTCATTTAAACTTTACTTCTCTACAAAACTGGTATAATGTTGAATTGTGATAATACTGTATGCATTGATGTGGCTGACACAACAAAAACCAGAAAAAGGAGTTTGTTAATATACATAATAATATATAAAATAGTAGGACACCTCATCAAATAGACTTAAGATAAACACATGAAAGACAACCATGAACATGACATCTTGAAGTAAATAATGCATGCGAACCTAAAGTAATTTTTTCACATTAAAGCTGTGCCATGAATAAAGTTTAGTACATTGTTTAAGTGAGGAAACAAAAGCTTAACTTTATCAAGGCTAGAGCCATAATGCATGTAATGAATAATTTATTAACTAATATGTAAATGTTTGGACAAAGACTGTTGTTACAAAATGTATTTTATTTGATTTTTTTCCCTGTCTTTTGTATTTTACACAAGTTGTCACACCCTCCATGGCCATTCTTATATGCATTCATTTCTTGTAGGTACTATTTATTGCATAGATATTCACAAGCAATAGAAGTGAGTCTCTATCAGCTACAACCTCTCTGTTGTCATATGTGTGTGCTTGCACTGAGTGTTTGACCCCTCCATCTCAAGTGATGTAGGAAAAAAAACAACTCAGAATTTTGTCATCCTTTCCTTCCTAGACTGTTCTCAACACTTTTCCAGAAGCTTTATCTAGTTAAGTCATTTAAAGTTAATTTTTTTTAATTTGGGCCCCCTCTTCTCTGCTATTACACATTGCCGTAATATTTACAATTTAAAAACCAAGTTATGTAACATCTTTTCTCTAATCCATCACTGCTGTTCTCTCTTCAAGTACTCCAATCCCTTGTGATCATTAAGCTACTTTCATGAATGTTATAAATGACATTCAAAATATGACATCCAAGTATCATTTGGTCAATGTTAGAATCCAAACTATTAGTGTATATCCTAGTATATGGGTTACTAATAATTGATGAATGGATAAATGTATGTAAGAGAAAGCTGGAGGGATTGCTTAGTGGTTATGAGCACTTGAAGCTCTTTCAGAAGACCCAAATTTGGTTCCAAGCACATATGTTGCATGATTGACAACCTCTGTGTCTTCAGCTCCCTGGGATCTGGCTCTTTCTTCTAGCTTTCTCAGGCACCTATACACATGTGACATATACTCAGAACAACACATAAAAACATAAAATAAATTTTTGAAGAAATTGTATGTAAGGGAGAATCAGAGTTTGGTCCAGATATTCCCCATTGTCAAAACTTTAATTTACCCCCAAGCCTTCATTTTTATCATCTTTGAAATAGAAATGCAACAATGACCCTCTATCTGTGTGAAAAAGAGAAAATGAACTAAATTATGTCTATGGTTGTCACCAGTGAGATGCTTTGTTGTTACAGCTCTCTTAATGCTGCATTACACAGTATTTGCAACAAGGCTGATTAGTAAACAGGGAGATTTCTGAATGTGTTTCAGATGCTTAAAAAGTTTGCATTGAGGATTAAACTACAAATTAAAGAAAAGTGTTGCTGGTTTGTTTGAGGTTGAAATTTCTTGATGAGGCTGGGACCTCCCAAGCATAACTGTTGAACATATTGAGCAGGCAGGAGTCTCTAAGGTATGACAATGGAAACTTTGCAGCATCATTATCTTGTGTGATTGCTAAAGCTAGAAAAATAAAGCATATCACCCATTATGACTTCCTAAGGGTGCAGTGTGGAAAGGAAGCAAGTAATTCATTGCAAACGGGTGATGACTGCTAACCCAGGGCTTGCTCATTTAGCTGCCTAGAATGGTATTTTGTCAGCAAACCATGTCATCAAAGGTTTCATAGAAATCCCCTTGTCTTTAATTAGTGGACCTCATGTGGCACCTTTTAGAGGTCAAATATGTTAGCTGATCTTTGATTGGTGATTTCATTGCCTTTGTAAAGGCAACCTAAAATATCAGAGCTCGGTTTTGTTAAATACTAACTTATTTACATCCCCCTTGCCAATATTTCCTTATTAATGGTGTCATAATGATACTAATGGGTCTGATCCATTTATTGAAATGATCGCTGTTGTCTTTCTTCAGTAATATCACAAGCCAGAATTAAACTTGTACATAGAACACTGAACGCTGGCAAAGACACTTACGTGAGTCTCTACTAGGTGAAAATATTGCATCATTTTTATTTATAAACTATTTTATTAATAGTATTTGTGTTTATATAAGGGGCTGTGTGTGTCACAGTATGCAAATAGAAGTTGGAGGACAACTTCACAAACCAATCTCTCCAAGGCCAGCCTGGTCTACAAAGTGAGTCCAGGACAGCCAAGGCTACACAACCGAACCCTGTCTCAAAAAAACAAAAAAACAAACAAAAAAACCAAAAACCAAAACAAAACAATCTCTCCTTCCACTGTGTGTTCTGAAGACCACACTTCAACTTACTGTGCTTTTAATTGCTGGATATAATTATTGTTTTACTTTTCACCTTCATTATTTTATCTAGATTTATTTTGTTATTTAGTGTGTGGGACTCCCTTGTAGAGGTCAGATGACAGTTGAGTAAATAGGTTCTTTCATTACACCTTATGGCTCCATGGGATTTAGTTCAGGTTATCAGGCTTGATATTAAGTGCCTATACTCAGTGAGCCAGCTCTTTAGCATTTTAACTATTTTAAACGAGTCCATTATCATACACATATTCCTCATGTCCATATACAAATACTCATGTATGCTCAAACCATAAATTCACCTGTATTATATGCATATTCTGCACTGCATATTTTGAATTTACATCCATGTCTATTTGAAAGCACAAGTATATATACACGCACACATGAAACCATCAGAACATCTGAATCAAATATTCTGTATCCATTGGCATAGAGACCCAGAGATGTATGACATCCACACTTACAAATTGTCATAAATAACTTCAAGGGACACAGGAAAATGCATTTAATTAACATCTTCTACACAATTACTTTAAAATGTACATGTTTGCACATACATACACGATTGTGTAGTGAAAGAAAATGCTAGCTTCGTAACTGGAGTTGCCTTCCAGTGCTGTGAGCACTTTCAAATGAAAGATCTTACCATCTCTTGTGATTGGCACACTGACAGATTTGTAACATATAACTTATAAGTCTATTATCAATTTCTTTTATGGTATCTTACCATTATATTTCAGGCATAAACCCTCACAAAAATAACAGTATTTGATAGTGACAGGGAAATAGATGGGCAGAGAGATAAAGACATACAAAGTAAAAAACATATGAAGACAGTTCCATAATTGGTGTGGGAAAGGAAAGTTGAGAAGAGATATGGTTCTCAAGAAGGAAAACAATGGAAAAATCATCAGACATTTTTTCCATCTCTCTCTCTCTCTCTCTCCTCTCTCTCTCTCTCTCTCTCTCTCTCTCTCTCCACCAAACAGGGTTTCTCTTATAGCCTTAGCTGTCCTGGACTCACTTTGTGCCCCATCTCGCTTTGCCCTCACACCCTCACAGTGATCTACCTTCCTCTGCCTCCCAGAGTGTTGGGATTAATGATGTGTGCCACCATGTTTGGCTCATAGCTCTTAAATAAATACAGATGTTTTAGTAGTGGAACACATAGCTACTGGGTATTCTCCCTCATGATACCATGTTTGCAAAATGTATTAATCCACATTTTTCTTAAGAATATTTTAAGATGACAAACAGTGTGACACCTCAAAAATCCCAGTGACAAAATCCATTAGCTATCTGTTACTGTGTAATACCTGGCCCCTTAATCCAGTATTAAAAACAGTTTTGATTTGTTAATTCTTTCAGTTCAGATGCTTGACTTCAATGGCTTTCCCTGGGATTATTCATTCAGGTGTACTCAGCTTGTTTGGAAAGTCCAACATGTATATATTTGCTTGTCTGAAAGTTGTAAACTCTCATTTGCTTCTCTTTATTTTCTACTGATTTCTAAAATGCCATTGTAGATTTCATAAATAATCCTCTTTTACACCCTCTTGTTTGTGATGTCATATTTTTCAAAGCAAGTCATAATCCCAGGATATATACAACGAGTGGAAGAGGAAACTGACTGAAAATCTAAATATCCATAGTACAACTTGCTGATATTTGGACTTCATGCAATCTGAAACTTTTTTGTGCATCTGTTCATGAGTTTCCATTCATCTTTAATGTATTTGTTCTTACCAAGGCTTCCTGATAAGGGACAAAGATTTACTCAGCCTCCTAAAAATGAATGGAAGTTTGACTGATTTGCTGTGCCTTTGTAGTAATCTAATAGTCAATGGACTGGCATATATATATCAAAGTCAGTATTGGTCACTGGAACAGGGACAGGTGTCCATTAGAAGCTGGACCAAGGCCAAAGATTCATTTGTCATAACTCTCAAGAGAACCTTTACCAATAATGATGTCTGTATTCTATAGGCCACAGTTAGTGTGACAAAAAAGAGTTGATGACATTAAACAAGTAAACTATGTGAGAAAGTTAGTACACAATTACATGCATGCATACTTGTATATGCTTTATTACAGATTCAAATAATTCTGAAATATATATAAATTACCTCAGTCACTTAAGACACACTATTTCATATTTATCTGCTTTATATATTTACAATCAAGACATGCATTTGTTGTTTTGTTTTTATTTTATTAGTTATTATAACATATTTCCTTTCATAATATGAATAAAATATATCTCTCTTTCAAGTTCATCATGTATCATATGTACATTTTATAAAGATGTCAACAGTATCCTGCTGTAAATTAATGTTGCTGATTAAATTAGTGTTAATACAGATATGGATATCTCTAAATCATTATCAGTTCGGGGATCCTCACCATAATGAAACTATCATTGTCACTACTCCCATGATCGTTGAGGGATTTAACTGAGCAACTAACATTAGCCACACACTTTATAATAATTACCTCCAGGGCTTACACAACTCTAGAGGATTGCTATGTCTAACATGTATTTAATGAAGATAAAATCTGAATCACAATGGAACTTTCTTAAAGTTGTGTCACTATTAAATAATGAAAGGAAATATTGAGATTCACTGTCTATACTGTGATAATGGTCCCTACCACATCCTGAAGACCCATTAACATTTAATGGCTACCAATGGAAGCAGAATATCTATTCTTAATGGTACAGATGCTCGTTAGTTGCCTGTGCTTCACTAAATAATTCCTCACACATAGTCTTCTAAGCAATCCTAACTAAATTCATTATCTCACATACACACACAAGAAAAGATAGAGACAGAGACAGACAGGCAGGAAGACAAAGAGACAGGCAGACACACAGAGACAGAAAACAAGAGTAAGAAGAGGGAGACAGACAGAGAGAGAGAGAGAGAGAGAGAGAGAGAGAGAGACAGAGACAGAGACAGAGACAGAGACAAAGACAAAGGCTGAGACTGAGACTGAGACTGAGAAACAGAGAGACAGAGAGAGAATATGAAGAAAGTAGGAGGAGAATTTGATTTTGGGGGGAAGAAGAAAGAACTCATTTAAAGGCAGATGTGGGACAAGAGGATAAGGTGGATAAGGACTGTATATAGCAAAATATGTGTGTGTGTATATATATAAAATAAATAACAAACATGTAAAGATAATATCCACATCAAAATTATTGCAGAAATTTCACACATCCTACTGGAGTTTGCATATATTTCATTATACTTAGTAATGAAATTAGGTAGCATTATTTTTGCATATCTCATATAACATATCCAGGTATGCAATGATCACTGAAAAATTTGCTCATAAATTCTGATAATGTCATATTGGTCTATGTTAGCTCAGCATGTTGCTATATACTACACTTTGCTCATCTTCTACCTGTGGGAGGATCCACTTTTTTGTGCTATTATATAAAGAATATAATGATATAGTTTCTAGGACCATAAAACAGGATAATTAAAGTCCAAGACACTTGTGTTGAATCCTGTTTTTTCTGTTATAATACTTATTATTATACATGTTATGATAAATATTAGGCCATAACTGTTTTCAAAGCAAGATTTTATAATTGTATTAGCCTTGTAGGTGGCCTACATCTTGACCAAGCATACATGCCTAAAATAAGTATTACTTAGTTTATCCTAAGTGCATTACATTGCAACTCCAGTGGAAGTATGTGGGAAATACAATGAAGTTCTTGATCACACATGGCTTGCATTCTGTTGCACACTGCAATACAATGTATAGTACTGAAAGAGTAAGTCTGTGTGAAAAATCTGTTTCTTGCATTCAGACCAGCTCCTAACTTATTCTTTCATTCTATAGTTCAACTTTCAATTCTCCAAAGGTCATCCTAATATCTGAACCAAATCAAATCTCATTGAAGTTAGCATCCTTTAAAACACTGTTTCTGGGTAGGTGTGATGACCCATACTTCTCTCTGAAATACTCCAAATTCTGAAAATAGGCACAAATTCTAAACTTGCCTTGGATACATAGTATGACCATGTCTCAAGAAATTAACAAAAATGATAAACATACAACTATAGTGTATATTTTCTTAAAGCAGTATTACATTTGCTTTTATAATTATCAATTGCATTCTCTACTATTTCTTTGTACCATTTAATAACAAAAAAGCACCATGACTGTTTTTAATGTCTGTTGCATCTATTGAGTGCACAGTGTAGATCATAGCAGAAGGGACATTCATTTGGTAATGAACTTAACAGATATGGGGATAAGGTTATTTTTATTATGGAGAAAAGTATCTCAATTTCTTCTCTAGAAGTGTGCTATTCCTAGCCACTTCTCCATATTTAATGGCATGACTGTTTACGCTCATAACCAGTGCATCCTGGGAGATGCAGCAAGGCAGGAATAGCCAGGGATGGAGACCTCAGGCAGTGACCGTGAGGGTGAGTATGAGAAACAGACATCTCAAATGTCAGCTTCAGTGCGGCAGCCTGTTTAATTGCGGAGAACAAAGGCTATTCCTTTTTCTAGAGAGTATACATTATTGACCAATGGCTGGGGCCAGAACGCTGAGAATGACTTATTTGTATAAGGAGGAATTCTAGATGCTGCTGGACATTATCTTATAAGAAAAAAGGAAGTTTATCCTGTTACATGGCCACCAGGCTACATGACCATATCAAGGGTAGCAGCAGATGTAGGGGCTGTAAGAAAATGCAGTCCCAGGACAGGGAGGAAATGCCCCAATTCCTACAGGTTTCAATAAGACATTTTCAGGGTTTGGCTATACCTCGTCCTCACTTTTGCTCCAGGCCATCTCTCTGGGTCATGTAGCTCCCCAGACCCATATAAATATTTTTTTAACAAAACACATCAAGTCCCATATATGCAAATGTTTACAAATTTTAATACAACACGGTAACTAGGTCAAGTGGAAGAGGGGTAGAGCAGAGCATGCACATCTAATGAGAATTTTATCATTTATTTTATATAATCAGGATCCAAGGAGGACTTAGCCTCCCAAAATACTGAAGAGCCTTTAGCACAATAGTGATAAATGACTTATAAGAAAGTATTTAACAACCTCTCATATAATGTTGCAAGAAGCCTATTATAAGATGGTTCATAGCCAGGCATGATGGCACGTGCCTTTCATCTTAGAACTAAGGAAGCAAAGACAGGGGAATTCTTGAGTTCAAGGCAAGCCAGTGACACACAGTATGACCCTATCTAACCATATATAAAATAAAAAGATGATTTACTCATTTTAGTGAGAAATGGATAGTCAACAGTTATATGAACAATTGAATTTGAATGCAAAAAGAAAGAGATCAATTCCACATTGGAAGAAATACACTTAAAATAAATGGGAAGAGAAAGGATTCGTAATTAGTATTACAGTGACAATTGTTTCCAACTTAGAATTTCCATCAGTTGATTTTCTGAATTGGGCTTGAGAATCTGAATTCAGAGGAATATTTCTGGCTAATGTTTGTGAATATGTTTACATAGTTTCATGTCTGAGAATTTTTGTGTGCGATTTCAGAATATGTAAAACACATGAATCAGTTGTTAAATTTTTATAAGCATAATATTTGGAATATGTGATATACATAAATATGGTGAACTCATGCATGAATATATGAATGTTTGTTGTCAAGTGTGGCTATGATTTGATTCTTTTCACATCAATTTTAATTCAAACAAGAAAAATTAGGAAACTCTAATATGAAGGAAATAGACTTCTCCATTTCCCACTTCTACCAAGGCATTTATTTGCTATTATAGTTTATTCTTGTTTTAACTTATTTTTATAGCAACCAGAAAATAAGCAAACAGATTTTGAGGTTGATGTGATAGCTCCTGCTGTTTATGAACCTTCAAGAAAACAAACTACAAGATTTAAGAGAAGCATACTGCTTTTTACATATTCTCAAAATGATATTTTCTAGCCTTGGGGGATATTTCTAGGATAAAAATTTTTTAATCTACATCCTCCTAAATTACTGATTAGGATAAATTTTTTAATTAAAGATAAATAAATGTGTTTTCTTTGTGGCTTGGGAAATCAAGCATAATAGCATAGTCACTGGGACTCAGAATGTTAAATAGCAGAAAAAGAGAGACTCAGCCCATTTTGTATCCAGTGGTCCTGCTCAGCAGAATGCAAATCAGGAAGGTACTTAATCTCAGGCTTTGCTTTTAATTTTACTTCTAGATGTGTATGCCTTTATAGTTCCAGATGCATTTGCAAAATTAAAAGTATAATTTATCTCCAAAAGCAGTAATCTGTCATTGTGGTGACTTATTTTTCATTAAAAAAAAAAATGGCCCTAAACAATCGTCATTCACTCCTGGGTCTGCTCTCTGGAAGAGCAGTAGAACAACAACGCCCTGTGTCAAGGATGGGTGACAAGGATGTAAGTCAGTTCTTCTGCCTCCTTCAAACATATGCAGGTGATTGAAGCAGACATGCCCATTCCTTCACCCTTCATTACACACCGCCAGTTGCTTAAAAATATATAAACTACTAGAAAGTGTTGAGAGCCCTTTCACTGGAAATCCCCAAGGAACAAGAGCAATAATGCCCACATTTTAAAGAGAAAATATAAATTCAGCACAATAGCTGAGGGCTGAGAATGTACACCAGTTGGAAGCTTGCTGTGGATGAGGCAGATGAAGTAATATTTCCCTTTAACTGATCCTGTTCATAATCTTCCTTGACATCACCTAAATCTTCGCAAAATAAAATGTAGTGGCGGGAGCATTTCACTCACTGTCATACTATAAGTTTTACTCATGTTGGTGTATATATAGATATTTGGATTATTTTATTATTACCTTATACTTAAAAATATTCCAACGAGTTTGTTTGCTTGTTTTGTTTTGTCAATTAAATCAAGAACCAATCTCACAGTGAGTATGGCTGTGAATTAAAGTGTTCCATAGGAAGGTTTGCTTTGTAGAAAGAGAGCTAGGACTTGGTATATGTTTTAACTCTCAGGTTTTCTTAGAAGAAAGGCATTTATTTTTATTTAATGTGACTTGTTTACATTGCATCACAATTTTTAGCGCCTTGCTCTTATATTTCCATTACCACTACCTCTCCTCTTCTGCCTGCTTTTGCTCCCCTTGATCTCTGTCAGGGGGGGGCCTTCTCTCCATCCTTCTTGCAACAGCCTATCAGGTCTCAACAGGATAGCCTGCATACTCTTGCCATGTGTGCCCACAAGGCCGCCCTGCCAAAAGACAGTGATCAAATCATGGGCATCAGGGTACATGTCAGAGGATCAGAAGCAGCCCCTCTTGTATTCCACCCACCACGTGGAGAATGAGCTTTCCATTGGCTACGTCTGAACAGGGAGTCTAGGTTCTCAGAATGCATTGTCCTTCATTGGTGCATCAATTTGTGCATGCCAACCCCTGTGTCTAGATCCGCAGACTTTGATGGTCTCCTTGCTGAGCTCCTGAACTGTCTGTGTCCTTCCATTCCCTGACTCTTCCATACAACTCTCAGTGCTCTTCCCAAAGTTCAACTTCAAGTCCTAGTATCTGTCCCGATACACACTTGGTGGAGCCTCTCAGAGAACATCTATGTAGGGCTAAAATCTACTTATAAGTGAGTATATACCATACGTGTCTTTCTGGGACTGGGTTATCTCACTCAGGATGATTGTTTCTAGGTTCTTCCATTTGTCTGCAAATTTCAAGATTCCTTCTTTCTGATAGATGAATAGTATCCCATTGTGTAAATATGTCATAGTCTCTTCATCCATTCTTCAGCTGAGGGACAACTTAATTTTTTCCAGATTGGGATATTACTTTCTCACATACTTTGGTGCCTCACCTTTGACCATGTCCCCTGGAGGGGGAGACCTGGTGGCACTCAGAGGAAGGACAGCAGGTTACCAAGAAGAGACTTGATACCCTATGAGAATATACAGGGGGAGGTAATCCCCCTCAGGAACAGTCATAGGGGAGGGGAATAAGGGGAAAAGAGGAGGGAGGGAAGAATGGGAGGATACAAGGGATGTAACAAGAATAAATTAATAAAGGAAAAAAATAATTAAAAAAACTAATAAAGCTGCTATGAACATAGTTGAGCAAATGTTCTTGTATGGTGGAGCATCTTTTGGGTATTCCCAGGAATGATGTAGCTGGGTCTTGAGGTAACACTATTCAGAAGAAGACATTTATATTGGTTAAGAACTGATTCAGATTAAAGTTGTCACAATTATTATCTTATAGGATATACTTTCATTTAATATGAAATTAAGAGTTGTTATTGATGCCAATATGCTACTTAAAAAAATAAAGTTTTTAAAAAACAATGTTGAGAGAAGATTCTGAGAATTCAGGAACCAACTCCATGGCAGACTGATGAGATTATTTTATGAGTACAAGGCATTAATTAGACCCTTTTATTCTTTCCTTTAATTGCCCTTGCTTTAATTTAACATAATTTTTTCTTTCTTTGGGGTTTACATCTCTGCACACTTTCTAATTGTATAGAACTGAATGGGCACTCAGAACTCCCAGGTCTCTGATATAGGCTATCCAATTTGAACTTCTTAAGAGACACTGTAAGTTCTTTTATTTTGAAAAGCATGTCTTCCATAAATTGATTAGGTGAACTCATGGAAATCTAAGCATATATTTTGAAAATTGTATATTCTCTTTGAGGTTAAAATTTAAATATTTTCTTCTTTCTAGACTATGCAAATGCTCCCAATTTTTGTTGTTGTTTTTATTCAAGTACAATAAGATGAATATTGGTTTTTAGATTAACATTAGATTAAAACTTCTGATTTTTCTTTTAAGTTTTAGCAGATAAACTCACTGGATGGTTTTAAAGGCAAAAGTTTGTATCCAGATATCCTTCGGACCTTTTGAAAGTCACAGACTCATCTACACAAAACAAGCCAGACTAAAAACATGAAAACAATCTCCTCATGTCTGTGAATACCTTTAGTGCAGAGAAAATACAGGCGAATGGGATTATATCAAAGTTAAATTGTGTAGCTCAAAGAAAATAGTCAACTGAAACATCTTACATACTAGGAGAAAATATTTGCAAACCACATACCAAATAAGATTTTTATATACAAAATATATGACCTGTAGAGTGTAAATATGAGTGTTCTTTATGTCCAGCAATAATGATTAAAATTCTGGAGGCAAAGCAGAAGGGACAGTACAAGAGTGTGTAGGTAAGCAATGCAAATTTACAACAAGTAAAAATCTTTTCTACAAAAGCTTTATTTAATACTTAAAAAGAACAAAGCCTATACAGCAGAGGCTAATTTACTGACAAAGAATATATATATTCCGCCAATATATATATATTTGGTGGAACAGAAACGATGACTCAGTGGTTAAGAGCATTTATTGCTCTTGAAGAGAACCTTAATTCTGTTTTTGTACCCATATCATATTTCATACCCACCTTAACTTCAGTTCTAGGGGCTCTGATGACCTCTTATGACCTATGCAGCCTTCAGGCACACATATGATGCCATGTATTCTTTCCATCAATCCGGTCATAAAGTAAAATAATGTAATTTTAAATAAAGAATTATGAAGTGAAAATATCTATAAAACAAGAATACAATGGCCTCTGAAAGTGTCTGAATATAATGGAATTATCCAGTCATTTCAAATGTCCATAATAAAGAAGTCTAGAGGTTCACATTCTTTTGCTTGATTTTGAGATGTGCTTAAGTCACATACACACACACACACACACACACACACACACACACACACACACACACATCATATTTCTGTGGAGATGCAGACAGCTTGATGAAAAGAAATAAAAGTACAAGTATTTGAGTACAAAAGGATAAGTGGTTAAATTGTCTTCATCTATTTTTATTCTTCATCTTTAGTTCTTAGAATAAAAAAAAACACAGAATACCTCTCTTCCCTTCAGACCTAATCCACTTGAGGCAGAGCCAGAAGAGTCCTGTATTGGAAACATTAGGCCCATTCTAAGGACAGCCTGATTGAATTGAACACCCAGAAATAAATCCACATACCTATACATATCTGGTTTTTTATAAAGAATCCAAAGCCACACAATGGAAAAAGAAAGCATCTTCAACAAATGATGCTGGCATAACTGGATGTATACATGTAGAAAGTGCAAATAGACCCATATTCATCATGCTGCACAAAAATCAATTCCAATTGGATCAAAGACCTCAATATAAAACCAGATATACTAAATCTAAAAGAAGCAAAAGTGGGGAAAAGTGTTGAGCTTGTTAATACAAAGGACTACATCCTGAACAGAATACCAACAGCTCAGACAGTAAGAGCAACAATTAATAAATGGGACTTTATGAAATTGAAAAGCTTCTGAAAGGCAAATGACACTGCCAATAGGACAAAACAACAGCTGACAAAAAGAAAGAGATCATCTAGACACTAACAAACAAAATAACCCAATTAAAAATAGGGTACAGAGCTAAACAGAGAATTTTCAAGACAGGACTCTCTAATGGCCAAAGAATCATGGAAAGAAATATTCACTGGCCTTAGTCATTAGAAAAATGTAAGTCAAAATGACTCTGAGATTCCATCTTACACCTGTCAGAATGGCTATGATCAAAAACTCAAGTGACCGCACATGCCTGAGAGGATGTGGAGAAAGGTATACCCTCTTCCAAAGCTTGTAGGATTCCAAACTTGTACAACCACTTTGGAAATCAATCTGGAGGTTTCTCATAAAATTGGGAATAGATGTGATTCAACACTCAGCTGTAACACTCCTGGGCATATACCCAAAGATTCTTCACGAAAATACAAGGACACTTGCTCAAGTATGTTTATAGCAGCCTTATTCATAATATCCAGAAGCTGTAAACAATATAGATATCCATCAACTGAATGTATACAGAAAATGTATTTATGCCGGCTGTGTATTCCTGGGGATGAATCACTGAAAAGAACTTAAATAAATGCTCAAAATAGGGCTGGAGAGATGGCACAGAGGTTGAGAGCATGATCCTCTCTTATATAAGGTCCCAAGTTCAATTAACTGTAACCACATGTTGGCTCACAGACCACCTGCAATGAGGTCTGGTGCCTCTTTGTAGTGTGCAGGCATACATGCAGTCACAATACTATATAAATAGTAAACAAGAAATGCTCGAAATCATCAGTCATCAGCAAAATTAAAATCAAATCAATTCTGAGATTTCATCTTACAAATGTCAGAGTGGCTAAGATCAAAACTCAAGTGACATGCTGGAACCCTCCTCCATTGCTGGTGGGAGTACAAACTTGAACAATTACTTTGGAAATATCTAGTACTTTCTCAGAAAATTGGAAATAGTTCTACCTTAAGACCCAGCTATACCACTCCTGGGCATATACTCAAGATGCTTCATCATACAAACCATAATGATACCTGTTCAACTATGTTCATTAAAGCTTTATTCATAATACCCAGAAATTTGAAACAACCTATCTGTTCCTCAATCAAAGAATGGGTTAAGATAATGTGGTTGTGGTATATTTACACAATGGAATACTAGGCAACTATTTTTTTAAAAAAAGAAAGAAACTGCAATTTTTAGGCAAGTGGATGGAACTAGAAAAGATCATGCTGAGTGAAATAATGCAGTCCCAGAAAGACACACATGATATGTACTCACCTGTAAGTATATATTAGCCATACAGTACAGGATGTCCACACATTTCATAGACTCAAAGAAAGTAAGTAACAAGGAGAGCTCAAGGAAGGATGTTTGAATCCCACTCAGAAGGATAATTAGAATAGACAGTGGAAATCGTTGAAAAGGGGGAACAGGATAGGAGAGGGAGTGCTGAGGGAAATGAAGGTGGGACCAGATATGGGAAGAGTAGAGGTGAGAAGACATAGTGCTTGCAGAAAGAAAACATGGGTTGGGCATCTCTGAGGCAAGTTTAAGACCTACAACAGAGTAGGCTCCAGGGAGAATATGGTGGAAACTCTAGCTGATACTTCTACTAGTGGGGTCATGGAGATTGAAGAGGCCACCCTTGAACCAGACAGTACTTCTAGTGTATAGGGAACACTAACCTATCCACTAAAACTTCAACATAAAATATACCCTGCCTAGAAGATGTGCAGGGATAAAGATAGAGCAAAGACAGAGAGAATGACCAATCAATACCTGGTCAAACCTGAATCCCATGACATGGGAGAAAGCCAACACCTGACACCATTAAGGATACTCTACTATGCTTGCAGACAAGAGATTAGCATAGCTGTCCATTGAGAGGTTCCACCCAGCAATTGATCAAATAGATGCTGAGTACAAGAGTGTGGTGATGATGAGAGTGGGGCAGGGGGGAGATAAGGGAAGACAGAAGCACGAACAAAGGGCCATGCGTGCACTGAGCCTAGGTCTGCCTACACATATTTATCAAATGGGCAACTTAGTCTTCATGTGGTTCTCCTAGTGAGTGGAGCAGGAGTTTTTTATGACAAACACACTGCTGTTTGCTTTTTGGTCACTGTCCTCTCATGACAGGCCTCCAAGGAAGAGGAAGTATTCAGTCCTGATGAGACTTGATGTGCTGGGGTTGGATAGAGTGGGCTTTCCTTTTCTGAGAGGAAAGGAAAGGGGGAGGAGGAAAAGGAAGGGAGACTGACATCATAAGGAGAGGAGGGAGGATAGTATGTTTGAGATGTAAAGTAAAGAAAGAAAGAAAGAAAGAAAATTTAAAAATAAATGGTACTTGAGAAATAAACAAAAATGTGGTACATTTACACAATGGAATACTACTCAACTATTTTAAGCAAAGAAATCATGCAATTGTCAAGCAAGTGGATAGAAGTAGAAAAGATCATCCTGAATTAGGTAATCCTGACCCAGAAAGGCATGAATGGTATATATTCACTTGTAAGTGTGTATTAGGCAGAAGGTACAAGATATTCATGCTATAATTCACAGAAGTAAAGAATCTAAGGACATCCCAAGGGAAGATGCTGACATCTAGGAAATGACAGGCATCTTAAGTAGATGGAGGGAGAGAACTGGGCCAGAGAAAGGGTTTGGAGGGAAAAAGGGTGGAGCTCAGGTGTGAAGAGAGCATGGGTGGCAGAGTAGCAATAGGGTACACACAGAGAGAACAGATATAGGTGAGGGGCATCTCTGGGACAGCGGATGCTCCCAGTGGGTTGATCCTAGCTGAGACGTCTAGCAGAGGAGGTTATGGGCCTGAAGTGGCTACCTCCAACAGCCAGCTTAGTCAGCCACCTTAAGGAGAGTCATGACCTCTAAAACCATAAACCCAACATTTGTTTTGAATACAAGAAGGTAGGGGCAAAAATGGAGCAGAGATTGAGGGAATGACAAACCAATGACTGCCCCATCTTGAGACCGACCCCATATGAGAAAGACAACACCTGTCACAATTAATAATACCCTGCTATGATTTAGATGAAACCTAGCATAATTATCTCCAGATAGTCTTCATCCGGCAGTTAATGAAAACAGATGAAGAGACCCACAGGCAAAGAATAGGCCAAGCTTTGGAAGTTCTGTGTAGTAATAGGAGGAAGGATTGAAGGAGCCGGAGGGTTCAAGGAAGCTGCAAGAAGACCTACAGAGTAAATTAATATTGTCTCATGGTGGAACACAGAGACTGCAACACCAATCAAAGAGCATGCTCAGACTGGACCTAGACCCTCTACACATATATCAGTTGTGCAGCATGGTCGACATGTGTCTCCCCTAACAATCAGAGTAGGGGCTATCTCTGACTCTGCTGCCTGACACTGGATCACTTCCCCCTTTCTGGACTGCTTTGTCATATCCTAGTGGGAGAGGATATGCCTAGTTCTGCTTTGATTTGAGGTGCCTGGGTAAGTTGATAACACTGGGAGGCCTGTCCTTCTCTGAGGAAAAGGAGGAGGAGTGGAAGGAGGAGGGCATGAGGGCAGGACTGGGATGAGAGGAGGGAAAGGGCTGGGATCAAGCAGTAAAGACTTTAAATTAATCAATAAATAAGTAACAAAAATAAAATTTTAAAAAGGGACTGCAGAATAAACTGAGAAATATTCTCTCCAGAGAAGTCTCATATTCTACATAAATTCAAACCATGTTGTCAGATCTTTTCACACCTGGAAAACCATTGGTTTTCTTTCTTTATTTACTTCAGTCATGAGTCATATTTTCCATCAGAATTTTCCTGGGAGATTTCAGTTAAATAATGGAGATATAATATGTATAAGTATTTCTTGCATTACCAAAGGCTGTGTAAATAACAGCGTTTAACTTTACTCATAAAACATAACTTGTGTTCCTTTAATCTTCATAGGATTTTAAACTCACTGTGCTTACAAGCAATTACTGCATATTCCTAAATATGTCAGTCTAAATAGAAATACTAAGTCTAAAATGGATATCATATACATAGACATTTAGATGTCTATATATTATTTATATGCTTGTATTTATTTATATACATATATCCCAATAATAATTTGGACAGTGAAATTATTCTGTCTTTAGATTAAGAAACATCTTCATTCACATTTAATAACTGTAAATTTAAACGTTTAATTAACAATAGCGTTCTTTTTTTTTAACGTATAATAAGATTAGTTGTTAATCCCTTACTTTTATTTTGTGCTTAGTTGAATTGCCTCATTTTCAAATTTTCTCAGCAAGTCAGTGAGTATAGCTGTTGCTAACACATTTCTAAAATGAAAAAAAAAGTACCAAGAGAGTACTAGTGGTTGGATTGTGGTTAGTCAGCTGCAAATAAAAGAGTAGGTGTTCTAGCCACAAGCTCCCTGTATCTTCATCACCTATTCTTTTTTAACACCTATTCTTAAATTTTCTTATCACTTTATTTAAAAAAGATGAAGTACATAAGGGAATGGAGTTACAAGACTCATCTAAAGCCATAAATATAATGACAAAATATTCTCAGCTATTTCAGGAAATTCTATACAGTATTATTTTTATATCAGACTGAATTTTTTGTGTTTGATTCTATTACTAATTTAATTCCTATTAAACATGTCTGCTGAGAACAGTATGCTCTTATATACACATTGTCTGTTTATTCTAATATATAGACAGAAAATTTGTATGGTTAATATATACAATGTGGAGTTGTGCTTTAAGGAAAGATTACCATAATCAGGCTAGTTAACACATTGTACTGCCTACAATTACCATTTTCAACCGTGTATGCATGTGTGTGAGAACACTGTAATCTCTGCTTTAGAAAACTAAACATAACATGCAGATAGTCAATTTTAATAGTCAAGCAACATATAAGTCTACAAAATGATTTCATCTTATAATTGAAATTATGGCTTGTTTTCTAACAGTTTTCCCTTTTTTCATTTCCCTTCAGGACCTGTAAACAACATTCTGCTCCATATTTGATTTGTGATAAGTGAGACTATACAGTATTCTACTTATACACTATGTTCATTTGTTCTTTCCCTCCTCTTCCTCCTCCTCCTTCTCTTCTCTCTCCCATCCCTCCCAAGTGGGAAAAATAAACAAATACAAGAATTTTGATATACATCTTCAAGTTCCCTTTCTTCCTCTTCTTCTTCTTCCTCCTCCTCCTCCATTGAGGAGTGTCTGCAATACACCTTAGTTTGTCCTTAGACTTATGGTTATCTTGTCTTAGACTCCTGGGTAGCTGGGATAACAAATATACATCACCATACAGGGAGTACGTATTTATTTTCTCCTGCCAAGTTTATTTCACTTACTATGAGATATTCTAAGTTTATCTTGTTAAGTGTCACAGAATGGAAGATTAACTCTAGTATGGCATTATGTTAAATGAAACTGTAACATATTCCTTCACATCTAATGTTAGAACTCATAGAATAGAAAAAAGTTAATTTTTCACCATATAAAGGATTTAGTTTTCCAAGATATATATTATTGTCACCACACAAATTCAAGCATATTTTCAATAATTATTTGTGAATTTTGTACAATGAATTTTAGATTATATTTACCTCTTATTTCTCACCTTAATTTCACCCATGTCCCTGTTTAATTTCTTTTCCATTTTAAAACTTACTAACTCACCAGGGTTAATTTATGTTGCCTATATACTCCTGGGTTTGGGGTCATCCATTGGAGCATGTTCAACCTACCAGGATCCACACTCCTAAGGACAACTGAATCATCCTACCCTGGGAACCATCAACTGTCTGCATTTTCTCAGTTATGGATAGGGTATCATTACCTGCACTTCTCTTCATGCTAGACTGTTGAATGGTTTGATCTTTAGTAGGTCTTCTGCAGGCAACCATAGCCGTTGTGAGATCACGCTAGACTGTTGAATGGTTTGATCTTTGGTAGGTCTTCTGCAGGCAACCATAGCCATTGTGAGATCATGAGTACAAAACTCCTATCATGTCCAAAAGCTTATGCTTTGTTCTAGATGTTCTCAAATATAGGCTCTTACAAACCCTCTTTCTCTGTTTGTTTTAGTCCCAGAGCCTTTGTTGTGTGAGAGGGTGATACGGATGTCACATTTGTGCCTGGCCACTCACAAACTACATAGACGTATTACTTGTACTTTGAAGAGTTGTAAAGTTCTGTGTTCTCTACTGTGTACTGCACAAAGAAACTTCTCTGATGAAGCCTGAAAGCCAAACTAATCTAAAACTATATTCAGAAATGTACTTCCTATTCTTCTAGAAGTTTCATTTTTCCAGATCTAAAGATTCAGATCTTAGTTCTGCTTTCATTCAAGGTGAGAGTGAGGGATCAAATTTCATTCTTCTGCATGTGGGTATCTAGTTTCCACAACATCATTTGCTAAAAACATTGGCTTTTTGCCAATGGACATTTTTGGTATTTTTGTCAAAAAGCAGGTGGCTATATGTGCCTGTAATTATATTTGGATTCTTGAGCATATTGATTAATGTAAAACACATAAAAGTTTTTGAAGTTGGAATTTGCATGTATTGATACTGGATAAAATACTGGGGCTCATGGTTTGCAGATACTTTATAGCATTTAGACATAAAAATATGCACCAGGGAATGGACTCTAAGTAAATGATGATTATTATAGGAACTTACTGACAGAATACACTGATCAAATTTTATAACTTTATTTTCCTAAGGTGTCTTCATTCATTAAAGTTCCAGAATTTATGAGAAGATTAAGTAGGTTAATATTCCTCAATGATGCCTGACAAAGTGAACATTTAATGAGTT